>NC_072481.1:55377785-56023285 GCF_027574615.1 Eptesicus fuscus | reverse complement strand
GCAGGTGGAGGGCTCGCAGGACTCTGACATCTCCTCCTGACGCCTCTTGCTTCTGACTTCTTAGCTCATCACAGGTGCACCTCCGAGCTCTCTCTGCAGCCTGAAGCACTTTCCCCCACCAGCAGGGATAAATGTACTTGTTTAAAAAAAGCGTCCAAATGTTGGCATTGTCCAGAAAATTTGAACAGGTTTATGTATAATTGTTATGAAGTTGAACTGCTGAAACTTGTTCACAGAAACATTCTGACTTGCATTAATGCTTTATGTCCCCGCATTTATATTAAAAAATTCCCACACAAATGAAAACGAAAAATCTGCCAATATCTGATTTCTGCCCCCTATTTTCCACTTGCAGTTTGATCCTTTTGATCCTTTGAGGAAAAATATCTAATGTTCAGCACTACCAGTAACAGGAAGAAGAGATTTTTTGTTAAAAAAATGTAATGTTTCCCATCATAGTGGGTTCTTAAGCATGTTTCCACGTATGTGGTGTGCTAGCTGGATGCCTTTTGGCATAGTTGTTACTTGTTTGGCATGGATAGCACACAGGTGGGTGTCTTCAAAGAGGCCAACCAGATAGGCCTCACTTGCCTCCTGCACAGCACCATGGGCTGTGCTCTGGAAGTGCAGGTCTGGATTGAAGTCCTGAGCAATTTCTCTCACCAGCCGCTGCAAGGAAGTTCGTTAAATCAGAAGTTCAGTGGACTTCTGTTAATGTCTAATTTCACGGAGCAGTGTGGTACCAGGCCTGTAACGATGAGGCTTCTTCACCCCTCCAGTAGAGGGCGCACTGTTGTGAGTGGTTTTTGTAGCCAGTCGCCCCCACATTGCGCCCCTCCCCCAGTGCTTTACCATCACTCGATTTGCATGCAGTCAGTTTGCTTTGCACAAGCCCTGGTGTAAAGACCTCCTTACATAACCCCCTTCTTCTTTGGCTGGAGCTTGGTGAGCTAGAGGCAGTGCTGGCTTTAGAGAGTGACAATTCCTGAAGTATTTTTTAATTATCACTATCACACACTATCATAGATGCAACAGACAGCTCTCCCAGGGCCACTCCTAGATTTCCAGTCTAGCTCTGACCTTTCCCCACTGCTCTTGCTTTCATTATTCACCAACTTGAATGTCTGCATCCAATTCCCTGAGGTTCTAGCAGATAGCACTGACTGAGGAGTGGGACAGGGTTAGTTAGTGGCCATGGGTCACAGAGCAAAGGAGGAACGGGAAGGGACACCCAGGTTGGAACTGTGAATCAAAGAGGCAGGCCAAAAGAAGTGCTCTTCTCACCAGAAACAATCCGTAGACATGAGCTGAGGGGGCTTTTAAATAGAGGCTGTAGACTCAGGAAGGGCTCACGATATGAAAGATTGATGAGCAGTGACTATCTGCAGCTGCTAGCTACAGCTTTTATAAAGTTCATGCTGCTTTGCCCAAGCTAGTTAAGATAAACTCCAAGGGATAAATGAATTAATTTTCTCAGAACATGACCTGTTTTATCTGGCCTCTGGATCCCGGCCCATCCTGTCTGCCCAGCCTGGAACGCCGCCTCCTTTGCCCTGCTGCTTACATTCTGCCTCCCCTCCTGGCCACTGTGCAAGTCCGGGCAATGCTGGGTGTTCCCACAGAGGCGGGTACGCGTGAAAACTGGCAATCTGACAGTTCTCAGGAAGGATGCCTTGTTGTTTTTCTTACTTTTCCATTATAAACTATGATTACTTTATCTTCATGATTATAAATTTAATTTTTTGTGAGTTGTTTACTTAACGCTACCTACCCTGTGTGGTGATGCTTCTATGCATTGACAGGTGGGGATAGACTTTAGGATCTGCAAGTTTGACGGCTCACAGCTGAACCCTAGACTACCCCAGTGACAGAATTTATGTCTCTAGACAGCCCAGTGTGCTGGTGCAATAAATGGCAGTCCTGCAGAGCTATGATTTTCCCAAGACGATGCAGAGGACAAGGCAACAGGCTGGCTTCTAGAGTGGCCTACCTGTGTGCTTCCTGGAATATACTGTACTCAAAGGCCAGCCCTTGTATCTCCTCTTTGTTTTAAAATCTTAGCACAGAATTACAGATACAAGAGACACATTTTACTATCTTTTGAGAAACCATTGGCACCCTGGCCGGGTGAGTTGGTTGGAGTGTCATCCAGTACATCAAAAAATTGTGGGTTCCATCCCCAGTCGGGGTGTGCATAGGAAGCAACCAGTTGATGTTTCTTTCTTACATTGATGTCTCTCTCTCTCTCTCTCTCTCTCTCTCTTCTTCCTCTCTCTAAAATCAATAAAAACACACACATATCCTCGGGTGAGGATTAAAATAACAAACAAACAAAAAAACCTTTGTCAAAGAGTATTTGGGGAATTTTTAAAAGGCACGATGACATCATATTGGAAAAGCAGGCACTCAACCCACTACCAAAAAACAAGCAGATGCAGGAGCCAAGGAAACCGGCCTGCTCTCTCCTGCTTCTCCAAGCCTCTCATACAGAAGGCTGCACCGAGAAAGCAAACAACTGCCAAAAGCAGAAATAAAAGCAGCTCAGAAAAGACAAGTCTGAAGGGGAGTTAACCCTTAAAAGCTGGGACTTTCAGCCCAGCCAGTGTGCTCAGTAGTTGAGCGTTGACCCATGAACCAGGAGGAGGTCATGGTTAGATTCCTGGTCAGGGCACATACCCGGGTTGTGGGTTCAATCCCCAGTAGGGGGCCGTGTAGGAGGCAGCTGACCAACGATTCTCTTTCATCTTTATGTTTCTATCCCTCTCTCCCTCTCCCTTCTTCCCTCTGAAACCAATAAAAACACATTTTAAAAAATTACCAAAAAAAAGCAAAAAAGCTGGGACTTTCAAAATGCAGGGCTGGCCCGAAGCCGGAGAGGGCCTGTCTCTGGGTGGGGACTGAATCCACTCACCAACCTGTGGTCCCCAAGGATGTGTGTGTTTACAGGTCCCCCCCCCCCCCCGCCTAATTTGCACAAAGATTCTACTTGGGCTAGTGGTGACCTGCCTTGAGGTGAACTTTGATCAATTCCCCCCCACCCCAATTAAATATTCAGACTGGAAAATAAAGGGAGTATGGGGGTGGGGGAAGCAAAGAGAGTTTCAGGGCTCTTGCAAATGCCACTTCCCTGGTACCGGTCAGACACCACCCCGGCTGCTCGGAGAACACACACTCTGCTGATAAGCCCAGAGTTTATAACATGGGCTTGTGCTGGTCCTCTAGCCCTGCTTTGACCCAATCCCAGCTCTTTAGCCCCCGTCTCTGCCTCTCTCCCTCTTCTAGATGAAGGAATCACCAGTTCTTTCCTACTTACGTGAGGATGCTCTGGAGGAGCGGATGAGGTCTGAAGAGAAAGGGCAGGGTATAAATACAGGTTGTGCTCTACCCTGGGAAAGGTCATCTTAGACACCCCTTACCCTGAACTTGTAAGACATGCAACTTTAAAGGACAATGCGGATGTTCTAAACTGGCTGGAAACAATCATTCCCATGAATGCCTCTTCACAGCTTTTCTGCATATGTACTAAAATTAAAGCATTAGGAGCCCTGAAGAACTATAAGTATGAAGGGGATTATGTCATGGATTTGATACATTAGTATTTACTTTAGAAAAAAAATTGGCTAAGAAATTACCATATGAAAATGGTTAAGGATACACACTCCCAGTTATAAGGTAAACAAGTCTTCAGGATGAACTGCATGGTGACTCTTAACCACATAGTGTACAGAATATTTGAAGATGCCAATAGAGTGGCTCTTAAAAACTCTCATCACAAGAAAAAAAATGTGTAACTGTGCGATAGTGATGTTAACTCGACTTACAGTGATAATTTCCACAATATATACAAATATCAAATCATATTGTACACCTTAAACAAATACACTGTTATGTCAATTCTATTGCATTAAAGAAGAAATTACCATATGAGAACTAGGTGGTCCATAAATAATTATTTTATGCTGAAAACACCCTTTACCACTGAACATTAGCTTCCCAAAAGCACATATGTGTCGTCAGCCTTGGCCTTCCCAAAGCGTTTTCCCTGCTCCGATGCCACTCACTGCCCAGCCGCAGGCCCTACACACACAGGTGGACAGAGGGATACTCATTGTTGTGAATGTCAAGAAACCCCATGATGGAGGAAGAAAATCCTTCACTTTACAAGAAGGGAAACTGAGGCCCGAGGGGCGGTGTGTGTGACACAATCGTCCCATGTCATACCTCTGGCATGTGAGAGAGCTGATACCTGAAATCAGGAGTCTGACTCCAAAGACTCTGAGCCTTTCCCTGCCCATGAATGAACAAATGAGGAAGACTGATATTATTTTCTATGCAGGGTCTGTTAGCACATATTTTGGGACAGTTGGTATTTGGCACATGTCCAAACAAGTCCACCTGTAAGTTAATCTGGTTCCAGAGAGCTATTGTCTGTTCTTTAGACTTCGATGTTTTTTTACTTATGCAGTGTTTTAAACAAGGGAGAATATTTCCATTTATAACATCTGCAATGCAGTGTGGGGTGCTAGGAAAGGTACTGGACCCCTAGGAACTTGGTTTGAGTCCAAAATTCTATGTGTTCACCTGGCCACAGTGGCTGACTGGTTGAGCATCGACCTATGAACCAGAAGGTCATGGTTTGAGTCCTGGTCAGGGCTTAAATCCCCAAGGAGGTGCATGTAGGAGGCAACCAATCAATGATTCTCTCCCATCTTTGATATTTCTATCTTTCCCCTCCTCTCTGAAATCAATAAAAAAAATATAAAAAGCAACAACAAACAAAACAAATACCAAAAGGCTATGTGTCCTTTGAAGCCTTCATGCAACTCGCAGGGTCTGCTCTGCTTGGCCCTGGTCTCAGGGAGCAAACAGACACGGTCTGTGCTCACAAGCTTCATGTCTATTTGGGGAGACGGATATTAATTACATAACCTTATAAGAAAATGCATATTAAATAGGAATTTACATAAAATAAAGGGTTCTAGGAAAGTTAACATAGGAGCTCTGATATGCACAGGGGGTGGGGAGTAGGCTCTACGTTGGCCAAGGGGGAATGGAGGGGAGAGGAGGTGAAGAAAGACAAGCCTGTCCCTGAAGAGCCCTCAGCTAATGCAAAAGCCCAAAGGCTAATGATAGCAGCCCACGCCCTGGAGAAGCTGGAGGCAGGTCAGTGTGGCTGGGCACAGAGAGCAGGAGAGCGGAACATGGAGGCCTCCTGCAGGGCCTTGGGACCCAGGGAGGGCTCAGGTTGTATCCCAGGAGTGTGGGAAGAAAGGCATTGAGGGCTGTAAGTTGGAAAGTGACATGATCAGTTCTATGTTTTTATAAATATCACTCTAGATTCTGTGGAGCATGGATTGGAGGTGTCCCTTTGTCTAAAGTGGGGGGGGGGGGGAACAATGCCACCCCAAAGGATCGAAAGTATTTTGTAAACAGTAAATTGTACAAATAGTTATTATAAGTATACCTGTGTTTATTAGCATATAAAACAAGCTATTCTCCATGTCTTCAGAAAAGCCACAGCTCTTAAGATTATAAGGTAAGTTTGGGGTCAAATGCAGTGCTAGAACCCACTCACTATTCTCCCTAGTCTTCCAATCCGGGTTCTGATCTAGCACCTTAAAGAAAGAAATCCAAGTGGGCTCTGGTGGAACTGGAGGTAAGCAAACGTTCCCACAGAACATTCTGAGGTGGAACTTGAGGCTATGTGTTCCTGACCATGGAGAACAACAAGACCAGCCTTTAGCTCAACTAGTGGGTGGACAGGACATGCTGGTCAAAATGCAAAGTCTTAGAAAAGCCTTGGGGAAAATAATTCCTCAAATATGACTTTCTTTCTTTCTTTTTTTTTTTTTTTAAAGAATGTATAGCTCAAGAGCAACTACCTCTGTTTCTTCATTTTTTTCCACTTAATTGAGCAGTTGCCATGGCAACTCAAGAACAGACTCCTCATTGCCTTCAATGAACTGCAGATCCACATTTTCAATCTGCTGCAAGTTGCAGTGAGCTTTTAAAAAAGGTAATCTCAAGTTCTTGTTTTTTCCCTGGCCTGACATCAGTATTCTCCACGGACCATGAAGTGGCAGCACTTCATTTTCATGAATGAGAAAAATATGTCCTGAGGACAGAGGGTTTGGAAATCTCATGAGGATTCAGACCCATCAGCCAGTCAACAGCATTGAAACCCACAGTGTCGATTCTTTTTTCTTTTTGCTTTTCCGGTTGAGTGATTTTTGCTTCTTTGTATTTCAAATCTTTGACTTGATTCTTGCGATCCTCTAGTCTGCTGTTGGATCTCTGTATAATATTATTTATTTCAGTCAGTGTATGCTTAATTTCTAGTTGGTCCTTTTTCATATCCTCGAGTCTTGTTAAATTTATTGGCCTTTTCTAGAAAATTCTTGAAAAACCTTATAACCGTGGTTTTGAACTCTATATCCAGTCATTTGCTTTCCTCCATTTCTTTCATTTGTGATCTGTTTCTTTGTCTCTGCATTTTGGCTGCTTCCCTGAGTTGATAGAGTGGCTTTGTGTGCTAGGTGTCCTATAGTGCCCAGTGGCTCAGCCTCCCCAGTTACCTGAGGTGGACACTCTTGGTGCACCCCTTTGTGGGCTGTGTGTGCAGTCTTGTTGTAGTTAAGCCTTGATTGTTGTTGGTATCACTGGGAGGAATTGACCTCCAGGCCAATTGGCTGTGAGGATCAGCTGTGTCTACGCTGGGAGAACTTCTGTGCTGGAGACACCCTTATTGGAGAAGACTTGCAAAAGCCTCTGTGCTCAGCTTGAATGGGGCGGAGTCTCAGGGCGGAGCAGACAGCATTGGTTTTCTGTCAGCCCTGCCCTAAGAGGCCCCTGCCAGTGTCCCGTGGTAATGAAAAAAGAATCCAAAAATATTAAGATAGTGTAAGGAGCCTCTGGGACAACTTCAAACATACCAACATCCAAATTATGGGGGTGCCAGAAGAAGAGAAGAGAGCAAGATACTGAAAAACCTATTTGAAGAAATAATGACCGAAAACTTCCCCCACCTGGTGAAAGAAATAGACTTACAAGCCCAGGAAGCACACAGAACCCCAAACAAAAGGAATCCAAAGAGGACCACACCAAGACACATCATAATTAAAATGCCAAGAGCAAAAGACAAAGAGAGAATATTTAAAGCAGCAAGAGAAAAACAGAGCACCCATATGACTGTCAGTGAATTTCTCAACAGAAACTATACAGGCCAGAAAGGAGTGGCAAGAAATATTCAAAGTAATGAATAGCAAGAACCTACAACCAAGATTACTCTACCCAGCAAAGCTATCATTCAGAATTGAAGGGCAGATAAAGAGTTTCACAGATAAAAAAAAGCTAAAGGAGTTCATCACCACCAAACCAGTATTATATGAAATGCTGAAAGGTATTCTTTAAGAAGAGGAAGAAGAAGAAAAAAGTGAAGATAAAAATTATGAACAACAAATACATAACTATCAACAATTGAATCTAAAAATCAAGTGAATAAAAAAATCTGATGAACAGAATAAACTGGTGAATATAATAGAATCAGAGGCATAGAAAGGGAGTGGACTGACAATTCTCAGGGGGAAAGGGGTATGAGGGGTGTGGGATGAGACTGGACAAAAATCGTACGCCTATGGACGAGGACAGTGGGAAAGGGGTAAGGGCAGAGGGTGGGATGGGAACTGGGTGGAGGGGAGCTATGGGGGGGGGGAAAGAGGAACAACTGTAATAATCTGAACAATAAAGATTTATTAAATTAAAAAAAAGAAAGAAACCCACGGTGCCGAGGAGGAGAGCAGAGAAGCCCAGGGAAAGGTGGGGTGGGGGGGGGGGGGGGTGGGGGGTGTCCCTTTCCTAGGAGCACACCGCACTGTCGGCACACCTGCCCTGCTAAAGAGCTCCCAAAGTCCATCTTCTGAATTTAATCCTGGAATTAGGATGAAGGTCCTGCGGAACCACTGTCCCCTGACCTTTTTCTCTCTCTTCCCTCATTGATCCTCAGCTTCTGGCAAGCCCCAGCTCCTATCATCTGTTTTTGCCTGAAGTATTAAAATATCCTCCTAACTTGCCTCCCTGAAACCAGTCACTCCACTTAGTCCATTCTCCACATGGGTGGACCAGTATATGCCACCCAGGCAGATCTGATGCTGCCTCCCTGCTCCGAGGCTGACACAGAATTCCCACCAGGGCTCAGGTAAAGCTCCTCCTGCCTGGGCCAGCCCATCCCTCCAGGTGCATCTGGTCCTTGTCTGCTCCCACAGTCCCACTGGCTGTCCCTCTATGGGCACTGCATTTCCAACCGTTATATTCAGACTATTATCTTTCCGGAATGACCTGTCTAGCTCCCTACAACTCATCTTTTTAAAAGACCCATTTTAAGACTAAACTTAAGAGTTACTCCCATGGACACAGACAGTAGGTTGGTGGAGGCCTGGGGCAGGTGGTGGGGGTGGGCTATAAGGGGTCAATGGGAGACTAAAGGGGACATATGCAATACTTTCAACAATAAAAATTTCAGAACAACAACAAAAAAGTTCCTCTCCTTCCTCCAATTAGAATTAAATTCCCTCTCCAGTGTGCTTGCTCATAGAGCATGTTCTATTTCTGTGATAGTGCAACCCACATCACACCATCCTATATTAGAGTCAGTTGTGTATTTTATTCATCTTTTCATCTTCCACGGTGCCTTGAACATAGAAGATGGAGTCAGTGGCTCCCTCCTCATTAGCCCATAGCGTGCCTCTAATTTCTCAGCAAAGTGGAATTGAACTCTCTGCCCAGCATGCATCCTACCCATGAAATATAACACTGGCCACAGGTTTGGATCAGGCGTACACCTGAGTCATGCTTGGACAATGAACATCCTTCCCTAGGAATTTACACTGAGAGAGACGGGGCTCTCTGTTGGCTGGGCCAGTTGGTAGACACTTCTACCACCGAGTAGGTGGGACTAGTAGAAGAAATAGGTCTGCAAAGAGAGAAAAGAAAGGTAATAGAGGGAAGTTCTTAATGGCCTTTTAGCACCTAGTTCTGCATTGTTTCGAGGTGCATTCTTCCTTGGATTTGTGAGTGGTCCCCCCGTACTTTTTTGTGGAATTTAGCTTAAGCAGGTTTTGTGACTTGTAACCGAAGGAATATTAGCTAAGACACTCACCTGGTGAGGGTATGTTTTTGTCACATGCTCGTCTTTTCTAGGAGAAGGCAAAGACTAAGTGAGTCTTCAGTAAGTTTTATAACCCCAGAATCTGGCCTTCAGTGCCTGACATTTAGTAGATGTTCACTATGCAGTTGTTGAATCAATACATTGACATTTTCCAGACCCAAATGATATGATGTACAAAAACCATAAAGTACTAAATCAATGTGAGCCTTACTTATTATTATCAGACTAACTGCTGAACTCTGCCCCTTCCTCACTCCTCCCAGAGAAGAAGGAAGAGTGTTTGGGAGACGTCTCAACTGCTCAGAAGTCAGGTAAGGAGGAGGGATGCTAGTTACTGGCTCTCCCTCAAACATTAGGTGGGAGGAAGGAAGTCCTTCCTCCAAATTCTCTTATGACTTATTTGTCATATCCAACCAATCCATTAAGTCACATCCAACTAATCCGTTAGGGTTATAATAATCCCATTAGGGTATGGATTCTCTGCATGCCATTAAGAAGAGGATTTGGTGCTAAATTGCAAATAAGGCAGCAGGGACACAAACTAGTCAAGAGAAGAAATTTAAAGGTAACCTGAAGCATTGCCGAGGTTCTACTTGGTACAGAATTGATACAAATTAGTTTTCTCCATTAAATCAGGGTTCAGGTTATCAATGATCTTCTTAGCCTATCTCCAGAATATCCTCAACAAAGCCAGTTTTGTTATTGTAAGGCACGGGGAATAATGCCACAAATGGAACATAAGTAGATTAATGGAGGTGTTCTGGGAAGTAGCTGTCAGTATTTCAGAAAGCCTGCATGTTTGGAAATGATGAGAATTCTTGAATGTTTTGAATAATATTGTTTCTAGAGAAAGGAAGATGGTGTGGAAACACCAGCACCCAGCCTGACCCAAAGACACTTGGTAACTGCTTGTGAAATAAAGGGCGGCTTGTGGGTTTAACTTGTTTCCAAGGGAGAGCATGGGAGGGGTTCTGCTGCAGGTCCGAGGGGCTTCACCTGGCCTGGCCGAAGGCTGGCTGACATTTTGGAGGACTGCCTTGTTGCTCAATGGACTGCAGATACTGGAACAATTCAAGTGCACTCTGCAGCCTGAGTCATGCGGCACTACGTTGACCTCAGTTTGACAGCTCTTATTTCAAATAATTTAGAAGAATAGCCTTATCTAAAAACCGTCCTCTTTAGAATCCTTTTGTCCCATCTCAATAATCTTTGCTTTATTGAAGCATATCTGATTAGAAAGAAGTGGAAATATTGAAATATTACTTTTTATACCCTCTGGCTCAGTAATCCCAGTATTAGGAATCTCTCCTAGGGTAATAATAAGAGATTTGTGCCAAGTTTATGTGCAATGATATGCCAGAACAGCATATGGCACTTGAACAGTGTGGGGGGTTAGGGTGCAGATGCCCAGCACAGTTGAAAATCCATGTATAATTTTTGACTCCCCAAAAACTTAACAACAAACAGCCTACTATGGACCAGAGCCTTACGGATAACACATTTTGTCAATTCACATTTTGTATGTTATATGTAATATATATTGTATTCTTACAATAAAGTAAACTAGAGAAAGGAAAATCTATTTTAAAAAAATCATAAGGAAGAGATAATGTATTTATAATATTTATTGAAAAAAAAATCCAGGTATAAGTGGATCTGTGTTATTCAAGGGTCAACCATATTTATATCAGTGAAAACATAAAAAAGAAAAAGTGCCCTGAAGTGGGGGAATGATGAAAATAGATATAGCATACCTATATAATTATATTTTATGCTGCCACTAAAATGTGTTTACAAAAATTATTGAATAACACTGGAAATACTATATTATTATGTAAAAGTTTTTATTATAACTTTATTCAATATCTATCAATCAAGGAAATACTCCAAATGTAAATTTTTTTCTTTGTACTTACTGTAAATTTCTATAGCATGTAGTTTTGCTTTTACAAATAAGAAAATAAGAAGGAAATGGAAGCATATTATGTATCAAAAGAGAAGCAGTTGCAGACTTTCTTTCAACCTTAGACATCTGTTCCTATGGCTTTGCCTGTAAAGAGATGAACCCCTATGATTCAAAATATTAGGAAGAAAATACAAGCTGCTTTTTGTTATTTTGGGGCGTAGGGAGAGGAGAGGTTTTCTGGGGGTCATTATTGTAGATCGGGGGCAGCAGCAGGACTTATTGGAAAGAGGAGTTTGTGCAGACATTGGTGGTGGGACCTTGGGGTAATATTTTCCTGCCAGGGTTGTGGTGAGGCTTAAGCCAGATCATGAAAGCTCCTGGCACAGGACAGGCACTCAATAAAAGCTGTTGACTCTGGATTTTCTTCAAGGCTATGAATATACAGTGAAAAACTGCAAGCTGTAGGTTGTGTTCTCTGCTGGTTTCCCCAGACAAGGTTAATTAAAAAGCAAAGTGGTCTGAAAAGGAATGTTGTCACATCTGCTGTTTAGAACCAAGTGTGTTCTTCATGAGCCATCACACTTCTACGTTCAAGACAAGACGAGGAAACAAAGCCACAAACCTACTACCACGTGGCTTGCCTCAAAAGCCCATCCCATCTGCTCCTCTCTGGGCCCCTTCCTGCTCCTGACCTCGTGGGAAAGTCTAGCAAAAGCACCAAACAGGTAAATGGGCTCTGACTGTTTTTGATTCACCTTCACCCCAACCCCCTGTCTTCCTCTGGATCCTGGTACTGAAAGTGGTTTCCTGGTTTTCCAAAGTCCCCTGGCCCACAGAGGGCATCCTGAAGTGGAGCTATAGTGTGATGGTTAAAACTTGGTCTCAGGGATGTCTGGCTGCCTGGTTTTGAATCTTTGACATGTTACTTAACATCTCTGGGCTCAACTGCAACTTGGGGCTATGGGTAGGGTTGTTAAGACAATTGAATAATGCTTAGCACTGTGCCTGATTTGGGGTAGGTACTTAATACATTTGAGCAATTATTATTGTTCTGAGGGTATTATGATCTCATTTAGTCTTCACAAAAACCCTACTTTGCAAGTGAGGAAACTTTGGCAAAGAAAAGTTCAAGGCCACACAATCAGTAATTGGCAGAACCAGAACTCGAATCCAGGCAGCCTGACCGCCAGCCCGGGGTTTTGTCCGCTGTAGTGCCCTGTGCACCAGCACCTCTGCTTGATGATAGTGAATTCTTTCTTACTTCAGGGTCAATGGCCAACAAGGAACATGTTTCTACTCCTCCTAGCAGGTTATCCTTAAGGAAAAACTCTTACGATTTTTGATATTTGATAGTTCAGTGATTTTTACTGGCCTGAATTGAAGTCTGAAGAGGATTGTACAATTAACAATGTTCTAAGATGATGAGAATGTTACTCAGCTGCAGTTAGTTCCATTTGGTTCAATGATATAAGTTAATGATGAAAATTGAGAGATAACTTCTAGGGATACACTATCACCCCCACTCCTGACTCCCTTAGATTCTCCAGGGATGGGATTCAGGAACTAAAGCAGGTTAGTGGGGGTGACATTTAGATATTTCTGTGATAACGGTGGTGGGAGATGATGTCACACACACACACACACACACACACACACACACACACACCTTGGCTCTTATTAAACAAATAGACTCAGAGGTGGAAAAGACCTTAGGAGGCACATAATTTTCCCAGCCACAGAAATCACTGGTTTTTAAAACATCCCTGAGGAATGGTTACCTAGAATTTGAATATCTTCCACGAGGTAGTCAACTGGTTAACACTATTTAGGAAACTCCTTATATATTGATCTGAATTCCATCTCTTTGTAGTTTCCACCTTCAGAGCCCACTTCTCTCTTACACAATAAAGCAGAAATCTAATCCCCTCGTCTACAATACAGTCCCTTATGGAATGGAATTGCTTCATTGAATAGTTAGTTATGGAGCATGAGTCAGGGGCTGTGCAAAAGGCAGTGGGAACAGAGCTTAAGACCACAAACCTCACTAACCAAGGTTGAGCACAGGCCAGCAGGAGCCTGGTCAGGAAAATGTGGCCTTCCCTTGGATATTTCCTGATCCTTCAACCACCTCCTGTGGGATAATTTTTGGATTCTTCCACATCCTAGCTACCCTCCTTTGAAACCATATAAATTAAAAATAATTTTCTCGAACCTTTCATGCATGTGGGTCTCTGGCTCTCATATATGTGGAGTTCCCATCCTACATAATAAAAAGGTAATATGTAAATTACCATCACTCCGCTACGCCCACGATTGGGCCAGCGGGAGACACAGGGGGCGGGACTCGGGGTGGCTGGGGTGGTGATTGGGCCAGCAGGACGCTGAGCTCGCGTTGCCAGCGGCTGCGCCATGGCTGTGCTGCAGCACAGACAGGCCTCTGGGGCAGCGAGCCAGGCGTTTGGAGGTTTGGAGGCGGCGCGGCTCCCGGGGGAGGAGTCTGGCGGCAGTTGGGCTGCAGGAGCACGCGGCGGTGTCCGCAGAGGACTCGGGTTTCCACGAAGGCAGAGGAGGCAGCGGCGGCCCCAGCCTTCCTGGGCGGGAGGCGAAGGCAAGACCCCTGCCTGGGCTCTGGCCGCAGGAGGACCACGCCCCCGCCCCGCCTCACCCTAGGGTCCCAGGGACTTCGGAGCTGCCGGCCACGCCGGGTCCCGACCAGCGGACAGACAGCCTACACGTGCATGATTAAATCATGCACTGGGCCTCTAGTACATATATATGCATTAAATTTGGTTATTTTCTCTTGCTAAAAAATAGTAATTTTCTTATCATTGCCATGTAAATTTCTTTTATTCCTTGTCCTTCATTTTCAGTTTGCAGAATGTCAGACTTCTTTCTATACTTCCCTTTGAGCTTCTTCTTCATTCATTTTATAGAGAGAATATTTCTGAGTTCCATCCTATTCTCTGTCCAGCACTGTGCAAAGAATTGAGAAATTATAGAGAAGTGTGCATTGGCCGTTCCCTTTGGTATAATCTACTGGGTGAGAAAGACATGGACACAAATAGCCACAATCCCCATGACAACTGCTATCATGGAAATAGGAACAAATGCTGGTAAAAGTAAGGAAAGTCTGTTGAAAGTTTTCATGATGGTACTGGAATCCCAAGAAAATTCTTTATTTTCACTATTTTATTATTTTCTTCAGCTCTATGCTATTTTAAGTTATTTTGAAGAGAGGTCCTAAAGTTGTAAACCTGTTGTTCTATATTTTCTATCTACATTGAAAAGAGGATATGAGACACTTATAGTAAACTAGAGGACCGGTGCATGAAATTTGTGCATGGGAGAGGGGGGTGTCCCTCAGCCCAGCCTGTACCCTCTACAATCTGGGACATCCCTCTCACAATCCGGGACTGCTGGCTCCTAACTGCTTGCTTGCCTGCTTGCCTGATTGCCCCTAACCACTTCTGCCTGCCAGCCTGATCGCCCCCTAACCGCTCCCCTGCCGGACTGATTGATGCCTAACTGCTCCCCTACTAGCCCGATCACCCCCAACTGCCCTCCCCCACTGGCCCAATCACCCCCAATTGCCCTCCCCCACCAGCCAAATTGCCCCCAACTGCCCTCCCCTGCAGGCCTGGTCACCCCCAAATGCCCTCCCCTGCCAGCCCGATTGCCTCCAACTGCCCTCCCCTGCAGGCCTGGTTGCACCCAGCTGCTCTCCCCTGCCAGCCATCTTGTGGTGGCCATCTTGTGGTGGCCATCTTGTGATGGCCATCTTGTGGTGGCCATCTTGTTATGATGCTGCACAAGGGTGTCTCACTAGGGCGTCGTGTGAGGGCATGATGCCACTGAGGCTTTTATTATAGGATAATCATCATGTTAAACTTTGTATAACCATATGTATGGTGCTTTACATTTGCTAATATGCCTTGATAGGTATTGGGTCTTTGATCTTCACATTATTTTCTTCATTTTATAGATTTGAAAACTGAGGCTCAGAGAAGTCAGTGATGTGACAAAGTGGCAGAACCAGAACTCAAACCACAACACCATCCCTAATAAAAATGTGGATTCAACATGAAAATGGAAATAAGGATATACTCGACCTGAAACCGCATAAAAATAGAAAGATAACTCATCAGTAGGTGGACAATGGTAACTCTGCTCCTTGGCAACTGACTTGAAGGAGCAAAGGGCAACCTCATTACCTCCCTCTTCTGTCAACTCGCATTTAAGTCTCGGAAGCCTGTGTTTGCTTTTTAGGTCTTGGTGCACTCCACACCCTTACTTCTGCAAATACATCATAATCCCAGGAGGTCATTTGGTTTTCCATTAACAACAGTTTCCCGTTCTTAAGGCTCCAGGCTCATTAGATGACAGGTCACACACGAGTTCTATTTCCTTCCCTTTATAAGGCAGTGACACTATTGTGTTATCACAAATATTTTCATTTTGCCTTCAAAATGACAGGGCATTCAAGTTATTCCAGTTAATAAGATGTCATAGAAGCTTATGAAATCAGCTACAAGAATAACAGGGTTTTTGAAAAGAGAAAAGCAAACAGTATCTGCTGATCAGTCCTTCCCACGTTTTTACCCCCGGAGTACATGTATATCTGATTGCTTTTAAATAAAAAAATTCTATCAGTTCTTATTTCCTTTGCAAAGATTTCTCTTACAGTCCTGTGACAGCGCATGGCAGATGTGCGTAGTGATAAGGCATTTACCTCCATGTCTTCAAGTGTGGAAATAGGTCAAACTCTTGGCTCAAAATGATAACCTAAGCAATAAAATGTTGCTGGTTTTTATTAAATTAAAATGATTGGGGTGGCATCGGTTAACACATTATACAAGTTTCAAGTGTAAATTCTGTGATACATTATCTGTATTGGTGTGCTCACCACTCAAAGTCTAGTCTCCTTCTGTCGTATATTTTGCCCCTTTATTTCTTCGCCCTCCTCCCACCACCCTCTCCCTTGGTAACCACTGCGATTGCCTGTGTCTATGAGCTTGTTTGTTGCTTTCTGTTTTACATCCCACATACCAATGAGCTCATATGGTTCCTGACCTTTTCCATCTGTAATGTCACTGTTTAACATTCAATACCTACACTAAAAAAAAGGACATTCCAGACTTTTCAATCAAGAATGGTGAAAACATTTCTTATTAACTTAAGAGGTTTAAAAATGGGACTTGTCTTTCTTTTATAGATTCAATTAGCTCCAGGCTGCCCGTGGCCACTGGAGACAGTCGGGAAGGGCTGGCTTCCTGAGCCGGCACCAGCTATTTTTGTTTTAGGGTTGGAAACAGCTAGACTTATACCTTTCTGACCTCAGTCCCTCTCCAACATCCCTGCTTTCATTTTTCCAATAGGTCCCCCAATACTTTTCACCACCAACTGCAAGTGCTGAGAAGGGAACCTGACTACTCCAGCTTCCCAGCTTCAGCCAGGCCTTGTAGTACTTGTCACAAAAACCTGACTTTCCCATCAGAACTGGTCTCAGTGTATCAGATACAACTTGGTAAGTCCCCAAATTATGATCAGTGCTGTGTTACTCAAATATACCGCATTGGGAATGACACCGTGTTAACCAGCTTTACAAATACAGGCCAACACATGTTTTGGCTAAATGTAATATTTCTTGATGTAGAAGCTGAGTATCACAGTGGAAGTTCAGTTAAAATAAATATTTACTAAATGAATGGAAAAAAAAAAAGGATCACTTGGTCAACGTAAATCTTGAGGCACTAACGTCAAATGGGCTCTGGGACTGCTTGCCTACTATGTTGTTTCCTGAGTCCACGCTCAGCTGGTTCCACAACACAACCCTCCACTTACTTCAAACCTCACATTCTTAATGGCCAGCTCTGTCTCTGGAAATCATCAAAGAGGAATTCACAACTTCCCACCATTACACAGGCAAACCCATCCCATCCGTCTTCCTTGTTATAACCCACATGTGGTCCTTCCTCCCTGTGCTTTAGGATCCAGCCCTCCTGCATTTTTAGAAATCCTCACCTCTCTTGTATGCTCTCCTTCTCTCTAGTGGGTGGATTCTTCCTATGAATTTTTAAACATGGAGTATCTTCCATTGCAAACAAACAAAAAACAAGGGAAGATAACCTCCCCCAGCAGCCCTCTGTAAGGTCCACAATTTCCTCCATGTTTCTATACACAATGCCCATTTTCCAGTCTCCCTCTTCCTCATCTCATCAATATTTGACACTCTCTGCTCATTGAAATACTGTTTTCTTTGGTTTTTGGGACCCCTACATTTTACTGATTTTCCTCCTGTCTCTCTGTCAGCTTCTTCCACATCTTTCTTGCTGCCTCATCTTCCTCCACGCAGCCTTTAGGTTTCCTCAGTGCTCAGCTATGGACCCTCTTCTCTTCTCAAGTCTCTTCTCTTTCTCCAAGGGTTGTATCTTCACTTACAGCTTCAGCTTCTACCGTATTCAGCAGCTCACCAACAACTAGATCTTCCCTCTAAGCACCAGACCCGTATATTTAACTGTTCACTCGAATTCTCCATTTGGATGGGTTAAGGCCCTGGGAACTCAGCCTGTCTAAAATCACACCCGTGCTCTTCCCTTATGGAACGGGTGTTTCCTTACTGTTTTTTCTCAGTGAACGCCACTGCCATCCACCCAGCTGGACCAGTTAAAAACCTAGGCATCATCTTCAACAACTCACTTTCCCTTGGCTCTCGTATCCATTCCATCATGAAGTCCTGTTGATTTTGCCTCACAAGTCCCTCTCAGATACGTCCTTTTCTGTCCATCTCCTCCACCACTGCTCTACTGCAATGCAGCATCCACGATCTTTTGTCTGGGCCACTGCAGCTTCCCACCGGACTCCCCAGATGTATTCCTGTCTCCCTCCAAAGTGCTGTGCACATTGCAGCCAGAACAGTTTTTTAAAAAATACAAATAAAATGTTGACACACCCTCTTGCCTCCCTTCTCCAAAACATAACTCTTCAAGGCTTTCCACTGCTCTTAGGATAAATACCCATCCGGCTCTACAGAGACCTAATCTCCAGGCTCCTTTCACACCACCTCCCTTTACAGAGCACTCCAGCTGCACTGGCCTTTCAGATGTCATGCTTCTTCCTGCTTCTACATGCTATGTCCTTTTTCCAACCACCCCATTTGACCCCTATGCTTTCTTGTTATCTCACTTCGTTGCATATACCTGGTTACCTCTTACTCACCACACCTACACATTGCACTATGTACTTTTTCCAAGCCCTGAACACAGTCTTAATTACATATTTATGTGATTATTTTATTATTATCTATTTCTACTATAAGCTCCAAGAGAGTAGGACTTGTGCCTTCTTTTGCTTACATTATATTCCCAGTACCTTATATAGAGTCTGGTACATCAAATATTCTCAATATTAGTTGAATGGATAAGCACATTAATAAAGTTGAAGGCATGGGCACAGATGAAGCGTTGGTGTAGGGAGAGAAGAGGGCCTATGATGAAACTTGGTGAATACACATTTTAAGGGGAAGGCAGGAAAAGGAAAAACATGTTGAAGGGAGGAGAAGAAGAAAAAATGACCAAAGGAGTCAAGAGTTTTGAGAAAGCATAAAGTGCCTCCAGTGTCCTGGGCCCAGACATTGTAAGAACTGAGAGCTACCCTCCTGACGTGACAGTAATGAGATCATTTTTAATGGTCCCTTCAGGGAACAGAGCAGGCAGAAGCTGGTTTATAAGGCAGAAAGGGAGGTGAGAACACAGAATCATGGGAGCTGACTTCTCTTTCCCCAAATTTGGGGTTGAAGGAAAGTGAGAGGAAAGAGCCCCCCATTTGACATTTCTGTGACACTTGGCACTGTTCATGGCTTTTTCTTTCTTCAAAGTGGAGTTGGTGGGGTGGTAGACAGAAAAAGAAAGATACTTTGAGGATGAGAGGTTTGAGAGAGAAAGAAATGCACATTAATAAATCAAGGTCCCAGGAGAGATGAGAGATGAGATTAAGGATGTGGGTGGACAGTGAGCCTGGAGATACTGTTGTTAGGGGCATATACATTAAGGATTGTATGTCTTTTGGGGATAGTGTTCCCTTTATCCTTTTGTAATGTCTCTTACTCTGGAGTCTGCTCTGTCTAAAATTAATATAGTTACTCCTGCTGTCTTTTGATGAGTGTTAGCATGGTGTATCTTTCTCTGGCCCTTTATGTTAATAACAAAACATTCCTAATTCCTCCCTCCTGTCCCTTGCAGAATAGCTGTCATTCATTTCACTTATACGTAAGCGCATGCCATCAAATATATTGTTGCTATGACTGTTTTGAACAAACTGCTGTCTGTTAGAGCAATTAAGAATAAGAAAAATAAAAGGTTTTTTTTTTACTTTCACTTATACATTCTCTGGTCCTCTTCCTTTCTTTATGTAGATCTGAATTCTGGCCCGTATCCTTTTCCTTCTCTCTAAAGAATTTCTTTAAACATTTTTTACAAGGCAACAAATTTCTGTCTGAGAAAGTGTTTATTTCTCCTTCTCTATAGAAAAGCAATTTTTTTCCTCTGGCTTCTTTCCTTTGACTTACTGCAGTTTGAATATGATATGCCTACGTGTAATTTAAAGAAATGTTTATCCTGCTTAGTGTTCTTTCAGCTTCCTGTATCTGTGGGTTGGTATCTGCCATTAATTTGGGGGAAATTCTCAGTTATTATTACTTCAAATATTTCTTCTCTTCCTTTCTTTCTTCCCCTTACAGTAATCCCATTACAGGTATATTACACCTTTTGTCATTGTCCCACATTTCTTGAATACAGTGTTCTTTTTTTCTCCCAGGCTTTTTTTTCTCTTTGCCTTTCAGTTTTGGAAGTTGCTATTGTCATATCTTCACGCTCAGAGGTTCTTTCCTCAGCCATTTCCAGTCCATTCATGAGCCCATCAAAGGCATTCTTCATTTCTGTTAGTGTTTTTCATCCTTAGCATTTCTTATTGATACTTTTTAGAATTTCCATCTCTCTGTTTACATTATCCATCTGTTCTTGTGTATTGTCTACTTTTTCCATCTAAGCCCTTAGCATATTAACCAAAGTTTATTAAAAACAAAACAAAACTCCTTTTCTGATAAGTTGAATATCTGGCTCTTGTTCTGATGCTGGTTCAGTCTCTTCAGACTGTGCGTTCACGTCTGAATATGTCTTGTAATTTTTTTGTTGGAAGCTGGACACGATGCACTAGGTAAAAGGCACGGCAGTAAATAAAGTGTTAGTCGTGTGGTGGGAAGTTGTGGGGAGGATGGCAAGTGCTCTATGAAGGGCATGCAGTCCTGGGATTAGGTCTCAGCCCCTTGGTAAGCCTGGGTCCCTGCGCTGTGAACCTCCCCAGTGCTTCTTAGTTTCTCTCCCTGAGGCGGGGCAGAATGGCTGGAGGTGGCGGGAGTTGGTATTGCCTTTCTCCGAGGTGGTTAGGCTCCGATGAAGCCCCAGCAGCTGAGGTCTCCTGAGAGCAGCCCTTGTTAGGAAGGACAGAGTGCTCTGGGCATTTGAAAAAGGTTCCTTCCTCCCTCCCGCAGCCCGGAGCACAAGGAGATTTCTCTCTGACACTTACTGTGGGGACCTGGTCAATTTCCTGGAGGTGAAACTCACAGAAGTGTGAGGGACCTCTCGGCCTGGGCCTCCTGGAATTTTCAACTCTCAGACCTGCCATAGGAGCCTCCGGCAGTTTGTCAATGACGGCTGGGTTTCCCAGGGCACTGGTTCCTGGGGAGATCCTTGTCTGTGGGTTTCTGTTCCCATAGGTGTGATTCTCTGAGTCTGCCTTCTTGCCGGCTTTTGGTGTGGTTTGCCTAGTGGCCTCACTTCTCTAACAGACCTGAGAATTGTGGATTTTTCAGTTTGTTCAGCTTTTTACTTGTTGTTAGGGCAGAGTGGTGACTTCTAAGCACCTACGTGCCGGATGGAATCCAGGAGTGTTCAGACAATTAGCATTCATCCAGCTGAAGCTACGGTGGCCTCTGCCACCCACAGAAAGGCACCCGTTCCTGAGAAGTTCAGTCTAAGTCGAGTTTGGAGCAAGAAAAAAAGGGTGCTCCCACTTTTGGGGCATTTGTTCTGAATGAGGTAACCTGCATTCCCTACTTTCCTCAACAGTAATTCTTGGTGGCGTTATCACCATCATTTTCTAGAAGAGGAAACCCAGGCTCAAAAGTGTTAGCACGTTATCAGAAAAATCACATATTAAGTAGAAGAACTAGAAATCATTTTATCAGCTTTTAAAGTAATGGAAATTTACTGAGCACATGCTGTGGACCAGGCAGTGTGGCAGGCGTTGTATACACTCAGGGCAGAACATAGTCCCTGCAATCCAGGAGAATAGTACAACACGGGGTTTTATGAGCCCCCTGAGAAGGACAAGAGAAGAGCTTCCCCAAGGAGAAGCCTGGTCCTGAAGAAGCATGAGCAGGGGTTATCTGGGGCAGAGGCGATGGAGGAAAGGGACTGTGCAAAGCACAGCCCATTTGGGGGAACTGTAAATGGCTTGGTGTGGCCGGAGCATTCAGCGTGTTTTGAAGATTAGCAAGGGATGAGTTTGGGGAGGGATGTAGGTGGTCAGATTCTAATTTGAAGATTCCTATGTATGTGGTAAGAGGTTTTATTTTCATTCTGACCTTAATGAGAAGTCCAGAGGGTTTTAAGCAGTGGAATGCTGCCATGACTGGCTTTGCTTTTCAGAAAGATGGATTTGATGGGCGAGGAGCCGGGGAAGGGACAGTGGTTAGGACACTGTCTCAGGGTCCCGCGGAGGAAGGCTGAGGGTGTGAACCGGGCGGGGGTGGGGGTGGGGCCTGGAGAGATGAGGAGCAGTTCCTGCACGGAACTGGCCGGCTTCTGATCAAACTGACGTAGGGAGGGAGAGAAAGGAAGAAGGCGAGAATGATGCCCTGGTTTCTGGCTTGGGCAGCCGGGAGAATGGTGGTATCACTCACAGAAATAGGGAAAAGAGAAGGAAGAAGAGATTTTGTGGGGGAAGATGGCGAGTTTGTTTTTGGACGTGTTGATTTTGAGATGCACATGGGAAATCCAACCGTTGCTGTTTAGCAGGCAGACGTATCCGAAACCATGGCTATGACTGTGCTTCCCAAAAACAGAACGTGTGCAATGAGGCGTGAAGGGGCGGGAGCACCCACATTGACATAATGAACTGACAGAGAGGAGTCCAATGAGGAAACCAAGAATGAGTGAGGGGAAGTATGAGGAGCACCAAAAGAGCAATACACTGGGGGGCAAGAGTTTTGTGGCCCAGGCTGGCTCAGTGCTCACGGAATGGATCTCTCTCTTCCTGGACACTGAGCAAGCTCTGTTTTCCAGCTTTCTTGCATATAGGGAGATGGGAATGTCAAATGGATGAGAAGAGGTAATGTGCAATTAAGAGCAGGCCTGTTTTCCTCATGCTCTTTTCCTTCCCATCCATATTCCCTTTGGAAGTCACATGTAAAAACACCTTTTTGGTCCAGCTGGTGTGGCTCAGTGGTTGAGTGTTGACCTGTGAACCAGGTCATGGTTCGATTCCCGATCAGGGCACATGCCTAGTAGGGGGCGTGCAGGAGGCAGCCATCATTGATGTTTCTATCTCTCCCTCTCCCTTCCTCTCTGAAATCAATAACAAAAAATTTTTTAAAAAACATTCCAATATTAACATTTATTTCAGACTTTTCTGTTATCTCTAGTCTTTGGGGTGTGAAGCCTTTCATTTGTTGAATCAGCTGGATTTCTTGTTATGGTTTTTTCTTTGTGCCACCTGTAATTCTGGATTGTGAACTCACCTTCAATAGTGGTTGTCTGGTGTTTGCCTCTGTTGAGATCTTAAGGGTTATCAACTGAAAAGGCTCCAAAAATGTACCAGTGAGTGGGTAGCGTTTGGAAGCTAGGAAAGGAGGCAGGGAATGCGCTCGGAGTTTACCGCCCCACAGTGAAACCTGCTGTATACCTGTGAGCAAATTACTCGTTGCTTAATTTTCTTGTCTATGAACTAGAGATAATAATTCGTATTTCCCAAAGAGGTTGTGAGGAATTAGTGAGATAATCAAATGAAGAAACTTAGCACAATGTTTAGTATGTGTTAAGCACCTAATAAATGCTAAAATATATTATAAGTATGTACCATTATATGACTCATCAATAACTTCTTGTTTTGTGATATAAGGAAAGGGAACTTAACACTTGTGAAAATAGCTTCTGCATATGTACGTGAAATGTGTAGCCAGCCATTAAATCTGGACAGTGGTCAGCCCCACCTGCTTTATTTGAGACATATATTAGTTGAAGATGGGGAGAAACCCCAGCCCATGTCCACCTGGCGCTCAGCAATTGCAGAGGAGCATTGGTGAGAGGTGGGAGGGAGTTTTGGACATTATCCTTTTTTAAAAAGCAAGGCCTGATGAGAGGATTGGATCATTTGCCAACTATTTTGGAAGATTAAAATATAGCAGTAGGGAAAGTTCTTCTGCTGAGAAGAAAATGACCCAGATAAATTTCCTTGCTTTTATTCCAATAGAAAACATATTTAACTCCCTGGCTGTGTTGTCCTTGGCCATCAGCCAGTCCCTTTCACAAGTTAGACATAAGAAAGCAGATCCCCAAACCTGTAGCCAATGCTTAACAAATACCTTTCGTTTATTATGGATTAAGTGATAGAGATACAGGCAAATTCTTGGGCAAGATAACTCTGGTAACCTCATTTCTATTGAATGTAACTTTTGACCACAAACCTTTTCTTAATTTATTGCCATTTTATATCTGTGGATAAGGACGAGCTAAAGGACCGAATTTAATGAGTGAAAGCTGTAGGCTACTACTATTTATTATGGGATATATGCTACTGTAAACATTGCTCAAAATGATTAGTAATTCTAATTTTCATGAAACATTAACAAAGGCTAAAATTAATGAGGAATTAGTGAGATAATCAAATGAAGAAACTTAGACAGCGAAAATGTTTTTAGATTTTAATTACCTGATCTTCATAATCAGATCCTGTGTCAATGATCTCTCCAGAGTCCAACATCATCGAAGAATCAAGGTCACCTGAACCTAAGGTTAGAAAAGAGAAGATGACCTAAGGAGGCTGTCTGTGTACGTTTCGAGAGCAAACAATCTCCCACTAGGTTTCCATATTGTCCTCATGATTACATTAAATTTACAAACATGTCCAGACTCTTCCCACCTGCCAGGCACTGTCTGACCTGCAGACAGAAAATGCAGATGCTGTGGACACTGTCTCCACCCTTAAGAAGAAGACAAACTTGTGAAGGAGATGGATTTGTCGATAGCAAGGTTCAGGAACCAAAAAGAGAGGGCTACTTCCGCCTAGTAGGAGAGGTGCTGGTGGAGGTGGGATCCTTCACGAGGAACGAATCCATGAGCCTGAACTGTGAGGGTGAATAGGGTTGTCCCAGAGGAAAGCAGCTTAGGGGTGTGGGATGGACACTGAGGTGCAGGGAACACCATGAGCCAAGTCCAGCGTGGGAGAAGAGCAAGGGTTCCTAGGAATAAGATATGCTCAATTTGCTCAGTCCATGAGAACCTGAGTTTTCCCTCCAGCCTTTGCGTCCCCTAAGTCCCCGAAGGTGAGAAAAATCAGGTCAACTGAGTGTAAATAGGATCTTCCCTCCCTGGGTGCCACAGGTTACACTGAATTGCTTACCCAACGGCCCCCAAAGGCTCATAATGGGGCTCCTGGAGCACAACTGATTCATCATTCTCTTCTAGCGACTCCCTCCTGCTGCGAAATGCAGGGGTGGGCAAAAGTAGGTCTACGGTGTCATACAAACCAATAAATAACTAGTAGTACAAGAATAAATGCATACCTGTACCCCTGGTAAGCCTACTTTTGCCCACCCCTGTAGAAATCACCTAATTAACCAGAAAGACAGAAGTCAGTGCTGCCCATAAAACACTATGCACCCTGTAAGGAAATAAACGAGTCCACGTTTCATTTTAAACCTGGCCTTGCCAAATAATTCCTGGCCACAATATGCAATGAGTAATGTTGAATGAAGATGGATTTTTGATGAAAACATCTCGGATATGGACCTCTCCGGAGAGGCTGCTTTCATACTTTCTTCTGAGAAGAGAATCTAGGTAGGTCCTCACATAGTGTTTTTCTCAACTCTTCTCTTCTCATCATTAGCCCTGCTGCTTACCAGACTAAGTACTAAGCAGTCACGCTACTGTTTATTGTTTGTATCTTTAAAAAGTTTTTAAAGGATAATGAAATTTTTCAAAATGGATATAACTGACCCGTTGAACCATTTTGGAAAAGTAGCTAACTGCAGGGTTGCTACTGAGAGTCGCATAGGTGTGTGCGGCACTGTGGTAGGCCCTTGACAATTCCATGGTTAATAAGGTGATCACGAGAATGGAGTGTGGAAGACTACGCACCACACGCTATTAACAGAGTGAGACTAGAGGGGTGGTACACAAAAATCTGATTATACATATAGAATTTTTATTTTTAAAAAATACATATTTTATTGATTTTTTTACAGAGAGGAAGGGAGAAGGATAGAGAGTTAGAAACATCGATGAGAGAGAAACATCAATCAGCTGCCTCCTGCACACACCCTACTGGGGATGTGCCTGCAACCAAGGTGCATGCCCTTGACCGGAATCGAACATGGGACCTTTCAGTCCGCAGGCTGACGCTCTATCCACTGAGCCAAAGCGGTTAGGACGGGCCATATATAATTTTTAGAAGTGGGATTATAATATATACTTTTTATATCTTTGTGCATCTGGTATTTTTCGTTCTCTCTCTCTTTTTGCTTTTGGTATTTTTCAAATAAAATCCTATATAATAAAAGCCTAATAATACTAAGTGTCCAGTCATCCTGTCATCCATTCAACCAATCAAAGTGTAATATGCTAATGATATGCTAAGGACACTCAACTGTTTGCTCTAACATGCAATGATCACCAGGGGGCAGATGCTCTGACTAGTAGGTTAGCTTGCTGAGGGGGTCCAGTTGATCATGACTGAGCAAGATGGGCTGGACACTCCCTGGAGCCCTCCTGCAGCCCCTCCCCCCAGCTGGCCTTACCCCCAATGGGTCCCCATCAGGGCGGGCTGGCCAGACCCCACCCATTCACGAATTCGTGCACTGGGCCTCTAGTTTTGTATACGGTGTATCTTAGGGCCAAGATACCTGACTGTCTGAAAGCCCAGTTTACCAGTAAAGGTCAGTTTGCATGTATGTGTGTGAGGCAGGAAATATGTCAGAAGTAGAATGCCTTATTTTTCCATAATAAGAGCACAGACATTTCTGAACCAGTATTTCACAGACTTCCTCCTCCTCATTTTATTTTGTTATTATTTTAAAAAAATATATTTTATTGATCTTTTACAGAGAGGAAGAGAGAGGGATAGAGAGTTAGAAACATTGATGAGAGAGAAACATTGATCAGCTGCCTCTTGCACACCCACTACTGGGGATGTGCCCACAACTAAGGTACATGCCCTTGACCGGAATCAAACCTGGGACCCTTCAGTCCGCAGGCCGACGCTCTATCCACTGAGCCAAACCGGTTTTGGCTCTCCTCCTCATTTTAGAAAAGAGAAACATGAGGTGCGGAGAAGTCAAATAACTTGGCCAAGGTCCTGCAGAAAGTGAGTGAGACAAAGACAGAAATCACAGTCCCCATTTCTCCTACACGTCCGCTGACTCCAAATTCTAAGCAGGAGCCATCCCAATGGCTTTATAACTATGATCTTTCCTTTTAGCACTCGATAGGAGAGGACCTGGAGGACCTGCCATCTCCTCTACATTCTGAGAAAATGAATGGTTGATGATGAGACGGGTCCCTGGGTGGCTGCAGAAATGGAAGAATTGGAAGAATTGGAAGAATCGTGGAGTCTCCCTCCAGCCGGTGACAACCAAGGGGCTGCTAGTGACAGCATCATTCAAGGTGATGGCAATGTTATTTGGTTTTCACTACTTCCATAGTATGGATATTACCCACCACTGCCTAGTGGAAGTGGAGATAGGTACTCCAATGACTCCCTCATCTCACATAGCTATTTACAGCAATTCATAGGAAGTGAGCAACATGATATGAACGCAAAGGCTTATTAAACATGTAGCTGCTTTAGTTCCTGTGTCCTACTTACTTTATTTAATTAGAAACTGTTCTTTTTTGTTGTTTTAAAAAAGCACAAAGTGAAGGGCTTGTACACAGCACAGTTAGGAGATATTATACATTAATATTTGAAACTGGAACAAGATTATTAGAAAACTGTTTTCAGCGAGAAAATGAAGAGATCTTTGTTTAAAAAAAACAATAACCCACAACCTGTGCTTATGAGGAAGAAGAGATTGGCTTTCCCAATAAAATGCTTTTAACAGAAATTTTGTTGTATCATAAAGGGAAGGAATTTCTTGACACATTGTTGCTCTTGGCAACAGTACTAATATATCATAGAAGGCAACAGACAAAGGATGTCATTATCAGCTCAGATAATGACTGAATAGCTTTCATTTTCTTTTGTATTGGTTGCTTGGTTTGCTGAAAATGAGACCTTTAATAATAGTCTAAGGTTTGACATACAAAATAGGGAGGTAAATAGAGCCATATGTACACATTTTTGCCTTCTTTCATTGGACAACTTAACATATAAAACAACTTCAATGAATTCTCTTGTTACCTAAAGAAGAGAGCAAAATTAGGACATTTGAAAAAAGTGATAGTATGGCTTTCACTTCCCCCAATTTTGAATTTCTTGATTTCTTTTCATCTTTAAAAATATCCTTTCTATAGACACCAGAGAAAAATATGATCCGAATTAAAAGCCCACAGGGAGCACTCAGTGTCACCAGTTTTAGATGCAGAATGGTCTTTGGAAATATTATTTCTAGGTCGTCTCCCTAAATTTAAGTGGGAAGATGATACAAATTGGCTTCAGCAGTACCAGAAGGCTAACCGAACTGCTTTCTGGGATAATGCTACAGACGTTTTCCTCCTAGTCACTAGGACCTAGTGGATCTTCAATCTGAAGTTTTAAGAATGTCCTCCTCCCACTTTGAGTACCTCAAGGCAGGGCTTCTGGGCAGTGAAAGGTGGATAGAACTCCTCTGGCACTTCATCCGCCCCTCTGAGGAAAGTGGCCTCTCCCAGTCCTGTCTCTTCCACTAAACTATAAGCAGCTTTGGGTAGGGCATATTTCATCTCTGATTCTAAGAACGGTACTTTGAAATCCTATGCATTCAACACACATATGCCAAAGGACTGAAAAGTGAATACAAGGACACTGACATCAGACTTTTGCAGATCTTGATCTTCATTTGCTCCACAAACATTAAAGCCCCCGTAAGTGTTCCAGGCATTACCCACGAGCCGGGTGGAGCAGCCAGCGCTAATTCCAACAAACGTGCAAAGCGTTAGTCACAGTTTGCATTTGAATTACTTAAGTAAAGACCTTTTTTTAAAAAAAAAAAATGTGGACAGTATTTGGGACTAAAAGTGAGCTCCTCGAGGGATCTGGTGAGGGTGGACTGTTCTGGGTGAGAAGGGAAGGGGGTTTTCCAGTTCTTCCATCCTGGGGCGGAAGGAGGGAGGGAGAAAGAGAGGGAGAGCAGAAGCAGACCTAGGAAAATGGGGAAGAGTTGTGTTTAGTAAGATGTGGTCTGTCCTTGGGACTCCTCAAATCCTCAGCAGAGCTGCTAACATATACATATATGTCTTTTCCATGTGACAGCCATATGCTTTACACACATAAGCCATTTACTGTTCACAGTTCTCTGAGGCTCAGAGAGACTGAGTGCTGGATCCCATGGCCCCACTAGAAGCATTAACGGAGGGCTGCAGGGAGTGGGGGACACTGCAGATGGGCTGGAGGGGTGCAGAGGTTCAGGGAACGGCATTCTATGGCGTGGAGGCAACAAACGTGCCCTCTGCTCTGGAGCCAATGAAAATGTAGTGGGGCTGTGAGTCGGCATACTCAGCTGAGTGGCCGGCCGAGCTGAGGTGACCAGTAGGGAAAGGCCTTCTATGCCATCTCCTGTGAGATTCACCCTGGGTATCACACACACACACACACACACACACACACACACACATGCACACACACACACACTGTCCTTTTGAAGCCTTTGCACTCTAAAAATGGAAATAGTTTTTTTAAAAACAAATAATCATACTTCTAATTATATAATCACAATTGTGATAAATACCCTGAAAGAAAAGTGCGGGGTACCACTCCAGGGCCCAATCTAGTCTGGGATGGGGCCTGAGCAAGCTTCCTGAAGAAATCACATTTGACCTGAGATACAAAGTGGGATCTGACCAGGTGATGGACGGGGCCGGGAGTTGGGAGAGTACAGGGATGCTGAGGCGGCCTGCCGGCTGCGAGTTTGACAAGCTTGCCCAGGTGTTCCCAAGCAATTTGGGCAAATGGCCAGAGGCAGGAAGATACCTGAGGTCTCCAAGACCCACGTGGAAGCCGGGGTGGGTGATGGGGGAGGTGATGCCGCAGAGGGAGCAGGACCGCTGTGGGAAAGCTAAGGGCATGTTCCCCATGCGAAGGGCACTGGTGCTCAGCCTGCAGGAAAGTCACTGCAAGTTTTGCTTTGTTTCATTTTTTTGTCAGGGAGGCAGGGGGATCAGAGATGCATGCTAGGAGGATTCCCATGGCAACAACAATGTTCATGACAGACAGGAGAGGCCAGGGATGGGCAAGGAACCACACAGCCTTTGGTGAGTACAGTGGAGACTGAGAACAAGACTGACCCTGAGGACAGAGGATCAGGGTGGGCTGTGAGGTAGGAACATTCTTGCCCTGCTCTCTTGTACGAGGAAAACTGCATGATTTGACTTCTATGTGGAATAGAAAAACGTCAAGCACACAGACGCCGAGCAGCATGATGGTGACGATGAGCACACTGCTGGGTGAAGTGGGGAGATTTTGGCTACCGTTGTACCATGTTGCAGTTAGGTAGGATGCGTAAGTCTACAGGTTTAATGTACACCTGATACCTGTAGGCAATACTCTGAATACAGGAACTTTGTGAAAAGAATATATTTCAGGTGCCATTGATCACACATAGAAAAATGGTAACCATATGTCAACTATTGGACTGTAGCAATCATTTCCCGTGCTGCACACCTTAAATATATACAGTTTTTATTTTAAAATTTTAAAAAGGAATTGAAAGCCATTCCCATGGAGGTGATCTGAGAGCCGTGGGCAGCTGAGACTCTGCAGAGGGTGCAGAGAGAAGGAAAGAGTAAAGGAACAAAACCTGGGGCTGGCAATTCACAGAGCAGAGGACACGGGCAAGACTTGTCTAATTGGGTGAGTCACTGGCCTTCCTCAGCCTGGGGATTTCATCTACAAGTTCAGGTTTCTGTTTTCTCATGAAAGAGAGATGGATCTGGCAACCCTGGCCCATTCCTTAATGAGAACAATAGCTCGGAGCTGCGAAGTGGCTGCTTCCTGTAAGGTGGCATCGCTTATTTCTAGTTCCCACCGTCCCTCCCGGGCACACGTCACTCGCCGAGGGCTGACACAGACAGAACAGACTGCTGTGAAGGCTGGAGCAGAACCCAGCTCTCAGGACTTGGGAGTGGAAAGAGCTCGTGGGAGTTGGAGCCGTGAGCACAAACACCCTCCGTGAGAAGCCGGAGGCATAGAGAGGAAAGAGGGGCCCCTTCAGACCTCTGCAGAGGGCAGGCACTGTGCACGGGGCCAAGGGACGTGGGAGAATAAGGGCACAGCGCCTGTCCTCAGGCAGTTTACCGACTTAGCACAGAAGCCAGCCCGGCTGCATTATTGCAGGACGAGGCCGCGTTGGAAAAATGCCACGTGAAAGCCACAAAAATGCTGGCAGTTCTAAAGAAGGGGCGGCCTAAATCAGGCCCCCTCCCCACTGTATTAGCAAACTGAAGATAGCTGGAAATTAGATATCTGTTGTCAGAGGTCTGATAAGTGTTCTAAGTAAGATATTAACTTAAAGAGCACCGGTGTCATGCATTCGTCAGAGCAGCAGCAGTCTGTTTAGCTGACCTTACGTGCTTCTCAACATTGCACCTTTCCCTGCAGTAGGCCGTCCTTTTGCAAACATCATTGGAAAAGTGGGCAGCTGAGTTAATCAGTTTTCTGTGCTCTGCGGGTCTTCCCAGAAAGACTACCGCCTGCCTTTTAATCCTGCCTTTCTGCAAAGCTACTCTTAGTGGGCTTTAAATATGGTTTAAAATGTTAAGTGTTTAGCCTTTTTCTTTGCAGCCTAGAACTTTTTGGTCTCTACCCGCTGAGGCCATAACTGAGGAAAAAAGATCAAGACTGGGCCAAAGATTTGAGAGTCATCACATGGAATTGAGAGTTGAAGCCAAGAGGGACCCAGAGAGTAAAGGACAAGGAGAGAAGGGTCAAGGACGGAACTGTGAGACCTGCCCACTATGGGGGTGTGATTGCTCTGCATGACCCTCCAACGGCAAACTTCTAGGTGAGAGTACCAGGAAGAGAAGGGGCAGGGCCACCACAGCAGGGACTGTGGGTCAGCGGGGAGTGGCTCTCAGATCCAAGAGGAGGCCCCTCCCCACCTCCCCCCAACCTCGGCAAAGGTGAGACCTATATGGGTTAGGGAGTCCTGCAGGAATTGGAACTTTGAATTCTTGCACAAAGTGTAGGCTAGATTAGATTTTTTTCAATTATAATAACACTAGAGGCCCGGTGCATGAAGTTCGTGCACAGGCGAGGTCCCTAGGCCTGGCTGGAGATCAGGGCCAATCAGGTTCTCCACCTCCCCGCCTCCTCCTTTCCTCGCCACCCGCACACCGCCACCATGTGGTTCCCTGCCTCTCCACCTCTCCCTCTCCTCCTTCCCTTGCTACCCGTGTTCGCCATCACCCACCCCCAGTTCCCCATCCCAGCCTGGGGCCCGGCCCTGATCGGGGCGATCGGGACCTGCAGGCCAGGGGGAGGGACTGGGAGGTTGGCTGGCAGGCCTGGATCGGGCGGGCAATTGGGGTCTGCTGGCTGGGGGGAGGTGGCCAACCGCCACTGAGGCAGGCAGGTGGTGGGCTGATCAGGGCCTGCTGGCCACGGGGAGGGATAGGGGAGGGACCTGGGAGGCTGGTTGCTGACCCCGAGGAGGGAGCCAGCCTTCAGCCCCCCTGGGAAAGGGGCCGCATCCATGGCCACCCACCCCTGTTCCCTGTCTCAACCCCGGGGCTTGGCCCCGATTGGGTGATAGGGGCCTGCCGGCTGGGGGAAGGGAATGGGAGGTTGGCCAGCAGGCCCCATCGGCATTGAGCGTCTGTCTCCTGGTGGTCAGTGTGTGTCATAGCAACTGGTTGTTCCAGTCATTCCTTCGTAACAGTTGCTTAGGCTTTTATGTATATAGATAGGTCTTATGCTACATGGTGACTATCTACTAATTTACATGTGTAATGACTAGAAAAAAGGCAAGTAACAATAAGGGCTTTCTTTTCTCTTTTGTTTTGTACCTTGATTTTTAGACCAGAAAGCATAAAGCTCTGAGAACAGTGTCATCTTCAAAACCTCACAGCAATGTGTTGAACTCCAACCTTACTACAAAGCCCCGGACACCTGGCAGGTGATCAGGACAGACTGTTGCTTGAAGGACACAGGGACTTACTTGCTGCAGCCTCTTTGTTCGGAAATAACTTGCTGTCCACCGCCATGCTGATGTCATAGAACACCTCATCCTCGTCTCGGTCGGCATCAAACTGGGGGAAACCAGGACAGACATGTTAGGAACATAAGAACACACAAATTATTTCATTCAAAAAAATAATGAGCATGCTCACACCGCTGTATCTCTAATGAAGCAGGATGATGGGAATTACAGACTCTTAGAGAGCTTTTTAGGCCAGACCTCTTATCAAACAGAAAGGGAGTAAATTACCACTGCAGAATTAGGCAATAGTATGGTCAATTTTGGTTAAAAATGTGTAGAATTTTCTTAATTTATAAAGTAAGCTTTGGGGAAAAAAAGGAAAACTGAAATTTGCCTTGTGTATCTCTGGCTCTTAGTTCTTTTTTTTTTTTTTAATTAAAAAAATTCAAATCTTACCATTTGCAACAGCATGGATGGAACTGGAGAGCATTATGCTAAGTGAAATAAGCCAGTTGGAGAAAGATAAATATCACATGATCTCACTCATATGTGGAATAAAATGAACAACATAAACTGATGAACTAAAATATATCCAGTGACATAGAAGCATTGAACAGACCATCCAACCTCAGGGGGAAGGCGGGGTGTGTGGGGGTGCAGTGTATGGGGGTGGGGAGGGTGTGTGAGAGATCAACCAAAGGACTTGCATGTATGCATATAAGCATAGCCCATAGACACAGTCAGTAGGGGGGATGAGGGCATGTGCTGCGGGGGGGGGGGTGGTGGAAACGAGCAGAAGAGTCAATGTGAGGAAAAGGGTTCATATGTAATACTTTAAACAATAAAGAATTAAAAATTAAACAAACAAACAAAAGAAAGTAGATCTTGTATGTTTAGAGATGAGTGTGAGAAGGACTTCAAAAAGAGAAGCAATTTTGTGTCTATTGATGTCTAAATTTTGTTTAAAGACAGGGTGGGTGGGACTGGGAACCCTTCAAATTAAAGAGAAAGGCTGGGCAAAAGCCTTGGTCTGCTGCTCCTCACTAGACCAAATGCTAATTTATAACTGTATGCGAGTTTGTGCTTTGAAGCAATCGGGAATTACTAGTAATTTTCAAACTGCCTTAGAAGTTTTTTATGGGCATTTTTCAACAAACAAAACTAAAATGCCTAATTTCATTTTCCTGAAAACTTTTATGGCAAAGATACATTTTTTTTTTTTTTTAGGGTTAAAAGTGAAAGAGAGCTTATTAGTGAAGCAGGGGAACAGAAAGAAGGCTACTCCACAGACAGAGCAGCCGTGAAAATGCTTTACGCGGCCTAAAATTACTCTTTGGAAAGATATAAAGCAGAGATGTTAGGGAGTCATATCTTTGTTATACCACCCAGATTGCTTTATCATTGAGGATCTCAGAGCCTGACCACCCCACTCCCCATGCCATCTATCAGCACAGTGGTAGGTGGTGCGGGGATCCAAGAATGGGCATTTACAAATGAGGAAAGCAAAGCCCAGAGTCATATACCTCGTGTCTTGAAAACTGCCTGATTTGTAGCAAGTACTTGATAATTTCATTGAATAAATGAGTAAGTGAACAAATAAAAAATACTCATCAAAATATGTAGTTTTAAAGAATAGGGGAAAAGATTTTTCTCATGTATTGTCAAAAAAGAAAGAAACCCCAAACCAAATTTTAGTTACCATTCTAGATACTATACAATAGATATAGCCTACAGACACTATAGATGTAGTTGTAGTAAAAATTACAGATTTAAATATTTATTTTACCATCCTCCAAAATTTACAAAATTTTAAGGAAACATATGGTTATATAAGTCCTCTATTTTCCAAGCTGTGTGCAGTGTTTTTCTAAATATACTTTTATCACTTTCGTTTTTAAAAATAGCTTTCCTGAGTTATAATCAATATACAATAAACTGCATATATTTAAAGTGTACACTTTTGACATCTGTATATGCCCAGAAAACCATAATAAAAATCAAAATAGCGAACATATTTATCACCTCCAAAAGTTTCCTTGTGCCTCTTAGAAATCTCTTCCTTGCCCCCGACCAGGTAATCATTGATTTGCTTTCTGTAACTATCGATTATTTTGCACTTTCAGAATTTCATATAAAAGGATTTTTACAGTATGCAACCTTTTTGTCTGGATCATTTCACTCAGCACACTTACTTTGAGATTCATCAATGTTGTATCCATAGTTCATTCATTTTCATTGCTGAGTAGTACTTCATTATGGATATACTGCTAATCCCATCCTGGGTACCTTTCAGCTCAGACATTGACGTTTTCATCTCTAGGTGTTTGATTTGAATCTTTAAAAATAACATCTTTGTCCCTATTTAAGATCTGAATATTTGAAATACAATTATTGTAACTTTTAGTGTCCTTCTCTGCTAATTCTAACATCTGCTGTCAGTTCTGAGTCAGTTTTGATTAATATATATTTTTTCATTATTATGAGCCATATGTTGCTGTTTCTTTGCATGCCTGGTAATTTTTTATTGGGTGCCAGGCATTGTCATTCTGACCATGTTGAACAGTAGGTATTTTCGTATTCCTATAAATATTGTTAAGCTTTGTTCTGGAATGTAGTTTGGTTACTCAGAAACAACTCGATCCTCTTGTTTTTAAAATTTGTTGGGCTGGACCAGAGCAATGTTTAGTTTAGGGCCAATTATTTCCCACTGTAGAGGCAAGACTATTCTAAGTCCTCTACCCAGTGCCTGGTGGGTGAAGAGGTTTTCTGGTCTGACTGGGAGACATAGGCACTATTCCATGCCTGGTGTGAGCACCAGCTACTGTTCCCGCTCTCCTTTTGGGTGGTTTTCCCTCGGCTTCAAGTAGTTCTCTCCCATGCCTGTGCCGATTAGTACTCTGCTGAATATGGGGCTGGGGGAGTTACGGGGGGGAGCCTCTGCACATCTCCAGGGTTCTCTGTCTGCACATCTCTCGCATCGCTGATACTCTGTGCTCTGAACTCCAGCCACCTTGGTTTCTGGGACCCTCAGCTCCATCTGCTCACTGCGTTTATTTCCTGTCTCTCAGGGAATTGTTGCATTGCTTGATGTCCAGTATCTTGATAATTACACACACACACACACACACACACACACACACACACACACACACACACACACTTGTTTGTTTCATCTGGGAGGGAAAATCCAGTCTTTCTTATTCCATTTTTTTTTTTTTTTGCCAGGAGTCTCAACCCTTTAACTTTTCATCATAATTATTATCTTGAAGATATTTAAGAAGATTTAAGTGATTTATTCCTTTACATTTTTCTGCTGAAGTGTTTTGTTATTTTCAGTGAGGGAAATTTAGAAACTTTAATTAGAGTTATTTTCTTACCTCCCCTTACCCAGTTAAAGCACATCTGTATGGGCCTTCAAAGCACTTAGACTACATCACATCAGCCTATGGGAAAGGTGACACAGGTAGATTTCTTTCCATTTTACAGGTGAGGAAGTATCTATTCAGAGATATTATGGCTTTCTCAAGTTACACAGCTAATAAGCAGGAGAACTAGGACATGGACTGAGGGTAACTGATACTTTCCATCAGAACAGGCTATGCATACCGTCACAGTAAGACAAATACAGCCTTTCTGCTCAAGAAAGCATTAACACGGCCCTTTTGTCTAAAAGCAAGGGGAGAAAGGCAGGTGGTGGTCAGGGCAGGTACAAGGAGACCACAAAGGGACAGTTAGTGCCATCTTCACGCACTGCTTCCCACAACCATATGCCGTGGTGGTTTATTTTTCTTTCAAAATGTCTGTTAGCTATCATCACTAAGGGGTAACATCTACTAAGAAGAGTTTTGTTTTTCTTTTTCTCTTGAACTTTTGAGGGATGGGTGGGAACATTGCCATCTATACTAATAAAAGGGTAATATACTAATTAGGGCATTCATCTGGACAAAGCCACAGCGGCTGTGAGTCCCGGGGCTCAGGCAGCCATGTGCTCAGGCAGCTGTGAGCCCTGGTGGCTGCGAGGCCCGGTTCTCAGGCCTCACAGCCACTGCGGCCAGCAGTGGCAGCAGCAGCGGGGTGATGGGGGCGGGGCCTTCCCCTGATCAGCCTGGTCACCTCCTGCAGAGGGAGGCCAGACTGCAGCTTTAGCCTGCTCCCCATGGGGACCGGGCCTAAGCCGTCAGTAGGACATCTCCTGAGGGTCCCGGACTGTGAGAGGGGGCAGGCCAGCTGAGGGACCCCCTCCAGTGCACAAATTTTCATGCACCAGGCCTCTAATCCTATATAATAAAGGCCCAGCAACTGAATGGCAGAACAACCAGAAGGACTGCTCGACCAGTCGCTATGATGTGCACTGACCACCAGGGGCAGACGCTCAATGCAGGAGCTGCCCCCTGGTGGTCAGTGAGCTCCCACAGTGGGAGCACTGCTAGGCTGAGTAGGATGAGTGACTGTTCTCATAGTGGGAGCAGCAGCTAGCAGGCCCAGGGTGAGACCGAGTCTCTGCACCTATCAAATACCTGAGACAATCCAGATTCTGGCCTGACCCTACCAGCTGATGCAGGCCCTCTAAGGTGTGTTCTAGAAAGAGCTAGGGGAGCTCCAGTGGACAGATGTAACGGCATGCCACTAGCCCAGACGGGGTCTGAGGTTGCTCCCAGTTCTGCAGTTCTGTACTGGATAGGCACTTTATCTTTTCAGTGATTGTTATATAATCCCTGGCAATCTTATCACAGCTCTTTTTCTTCTGAGAAAAAGAACTCACAGAGGACAGGTCTGCATAGTCTGTTTTATGTCATTTAATGTAAGAGCGCTGGGGAGGTCAATTGAAAATTTCAAAATGAAATGCTTACCAAATTCCCTAGTTCACTCACATGTATAATTTGAATAACAAATGTGGTAACAGCTTTCAAAGTCATACAAAACTCACCTAGATTAGGAAAGGAAATTATAGTAGAAGGGGTAGGATCCATCTGAGGAGCAGCAACCATGACGGTTTGCATTTCTAACGGCAGAAATGGGCTTTTGTTTTCTTTTGGCTTTCAGGCTGCAATAGGAGGCCCAAGTCTTCTCCACAGACAGAGGGCTCCCTGCACCCTCACCTCTGCCAGCTAGGAATGTTAGGTCTATAGAACATCCTAAATGGACTTAAAGGGGGGATCAGCTCAATCTCTCTTTCCGGATTCCACCTTTTAATAACTTAGGTCTGTCTCCTATTTTTTCCCCCTGTCTCATCATTTCAGAAGGAAATAAATCTGTTATTAGTATTCGCCTCAGTTTTATATATCCCATCGGTATCATTCTGTCAGCATTAAGCAGCTTCTTGCATTTTTTACTTCTCCCTGGTTTCCAGTGAAGGATTTCAATTAAGTCAGCTCCCACCAACGGCTCTCATCATTTGCTACTGCAGATCCCTCAACATGCAAATAACTCACCCTTCAAATGTTCTTTTTTTTTTATAGGTTTTGAGACTTCCTTTAACTGATTGATTGTTTGGCATTCTCTTTCCAGTGACTTTGTTTTTCTCAAAAAAAAAAAAAAAAGTGGAGATTGCACTAAAATAGTAATAGTTTAAAAATATATGGTAACTGGAGTAAAATCTGTAGTTATCAGCAAGGGAGTAATGACAGTTTATATTATTCTGCAGAACCATTTCCTAAAGCTTCATAATTAATCACAAAATGGGAAAGAGAAACACTTAAGCGGATTTGGTGGGGGTGGGTAGGGACAATACTCTATCTGAGAAAGCCAAGTTAACCCCGTGTTTCGATGAGCAGAATTCTTATGGAATGGCCCTGCTGAACTGAGATGGGTAGAACATATTTCCAAAGGGAATGAAATAAGGGCAAAACGTGACAGAAGATTGATCTAAAAACAGACGTGATTGGTATGCAAATCGAAGAACAGAACACTAGAAAGTTCCGCATATCTGAGTAAAAGTTTCTTCTTTTCTCCGCTTCTTGTATGGAAGCTTTATTTCACTGGATATTCAGATTCTAGACAGCATCTAGAAGTTTTGTCGGGAAAAAGTCAACACAATTGAAGAGATTCCAGAGAAAATGGCTGCAATAGTTATGAAGTGTTTTAAGAAAAAATTTCCTGCCCTAGCTGGTTTGGCTCAGTGGATAGAGCATCAGCCTGCGGACTGAAGGGTCCCAGGTTCGATTCCGGCCAAGGGCACATGCCTGGGTTGCAGGCTCGATCCCCAGTAGAGGGCGATCATTCTCTCTCTCTCTCCGTCTCTCCCTTTCCCTTCCTCTCTGAAATCAATAAAAGTATATTTAATTTAAAGAAAAGGAAAAAAAAAGAAAAAATTTCCTCCTTAAATTGAAACCTTAACAATGTAAAAAGGACTGACTTATGATTCCTTTTACTACACTGGCTCTGAAGACATTTTTCAGGATCCTCATCAACACTCAGTAACAAAAGGGCGCCGAATAAAGCACAAGCAACTGTTACTATTTTTAAAGCATCTCTTATGTGCCAGACATTGTTAGAGGTTTTCTTTATACACTTTTATCACTCAGTCCCTGAAATATTATTGAAAAGGGCTGTCATCATCCCCAGATTCAAACACTGAGCCGCAGAGATTAAATAACTTGTCCAAGGCCACGTAGGTGGTTGAGCCAGGACCGAATTCACATCTGTCTACATCAAACTGTGAGCCCCAGCACCCACCCAGGCTGTCAGGATCTGCTCCCAGCTCCATGGGGGCAGCCTTAGTTCTATTTCAGGAACAAATCGGGACTTTTACGAGCACGAGCAAACCTCTAAGAATCCTCAGCAGGAAAGCCAAACCAGGTCAAGATGCAACATACTTACATACTCTTGATCTTACTCTCCATTTTGGGGCCATAGTAGGTGGTTTTATTTCTCTTCATGATGTGCATCATGGTAGGTGGCTGTGCTGTTGGCAGAAGAGCCACCCTGCAGGCTGGAGCATCAAAAGGATCAAGGACAGGCACATTGACTGTGGGAGGCAGATGGGGCTTCCCAACTCCAAATAGAGATCTCTCGGCGGAGTCTTTAGATTAAAGCTCTCAATTTCACAAGGAAGCTGGCTACTACCCCCAATCCTCTTTATCTACTACTGATTCTATCTGTCCCTCCACAGCAACCTTCTAAAACTTCCCTCTGTAGACAGCGCTGCCTTTTAGTTTGTTGAGAGGGCTAACGTCATCTTGTGTGGATTCTGCTTTTTCCCTCTATCACCACTCAATCCTCCCTCGGCAATCAAAGAAAGAGTAGGCCTACCCTCATTCCTAGAGCCTTTCTGACATTGGAGAATAGAGGTGGGTCCATCTCTGGCTGGCACTTCCTGCAGCAGCTGCTGTGGTTCTGTGCAGGGCTCCGTCCACGAGCACAAGGCATGGCCTGGCTCACTGCTTTTCCCACAGCCCAGCCAGGGCTTCCTCTCTGCCTCTGCCTGAGAGGCAGGATTCCAAACTCTTTTCCTTGAGCTCCTTGCTCTGGTTGTCTCCTTAAGGGATGGTGGGCCCAAAGCCAGCACCCACAAGAAGAAGAAAGAGGCTAGCCCTAACCAGTTTGGCTCAGTAGATAGAGCACTGGCCAGGGGACTGAAGGGTCCCAGGTTCAATTCTGGTCAAGGGCATGTACCTTGATTACGAGCTCAATCCCTAGTAAGGGGCGTGCAGGAGGCAGCTGATTGATGTTTCTCTCTCATGGATGTTTCTAAGTCTCTATCCCTCTCTCTTCCTCTCTGTAAAATCAATAAAAAATATATTATTAAAAAAAAGAAGAAAGAGGCTAGATCTTAGGTCATGGCATAAGGTTGCTGATGAGAGAAAAGGTATATAATCAGAGTTGGTGGTGAGAATTGGGATCTGGAACAGTTCTTGAGCTGAAGGGGTAGGCAGCTGCAGTAGTTGATTATCTAAAATTTTTGGGTTCAGGAAGAGACCTAGACAGATATCCTCATTCTGACCATGTCCAGATCATAAATGAATATCAAGTGCCCAATATTTTGCTTATTGAATTGTGGACACTATGATAGAAACATTAAAAATTAAGTTGCCACATGTGGAATCTAAAAAAAAAAAAAAAAAGCCAGACTCATAGAAACAGAGTAGAATGTGGTTTCCAGGTGCCGGGGGTGGAGGTGGGAAGTGGGGAGATGTTGGTCAGAAGACACAAACTTCCAGTTATAAGATGAATAAGATTTTGGGATCTAGCATATAGCATGTTCACTCTAGTTAACAATCCTACCTAATAAAAGAGTAATATGCAAATTGACCCCAACTCTGCTATACCCACAAGCCATGCCCACAAGCCAATCAGGAGCAAATATGCAAATAAACCCAACCAAGATGGCTACAGCCACAGAGAGCAGGAGGGAGGCTTGGGTTTCCCTGGTAACAAAGGAAGCCAAGCTTTCCACGTGCCATTGCAGGCCTAAACCTCCACTCAAGGCTACAAAGTTTCAATTATAGGAGGTAAACAAATCCAAACAGAAATGGTGGCAGCCACTGAGCTGGAAAGAGCGGGAGGCTTGGGTTTCCCCCGGCAATGGAAGAAGCAAAGCTTCTGCAGCCCTGGCTGGCCTAGGCCTCTGCTCCAGGCTACAAAGTTTCAATTATAGAAGGTACACAAACCCCAAAAGAAATGGCTGCCGGCCATGGAGTGAGCAGGAGGCTTGGCTCTGCTCCAGGCTACAAAGTTTAAATTGTAGAAGGAAAATAAATTCCAGATACCAGGGCCTCTGCTTGGGTTGCCAGGGGGTGTGGCCGGCCTGCAAACCACCACAGGCCCTTCACCCAGGCCGCCCCACACCCCAAGGGAACCCCCACCCTGATCCGGGATACCCTTCAGGGCAAACCAGCTGGCCCCCACCCGTGCACCAGGCCTCTATCCTAGCTAATAAAAGAGTAACATGCAGATTGACCATCACTCCAATACACAATATGGCTGCCCCCATGTGGTCAAATATCCTGCCCACATGGACACAAGATGGCCACCACAAGATGGCCAGCAGGGCAGGGCAGTTGGGAGGGACCAGGCCTGCAAGGGAGAGCAGTTGGGGGCAATCAAGCCTGCAGGGGAGGGCAGTTAGGGGTGACCAGGCTTAAAGGGGAGGGCAGTTAGGGGCAAACATGCTGGCAGGGGAGCAGTTAGGCATCAATCAGGCTGGCAGGGGAATGGTTAGGGGGTGATCAGGCTGGCAGGCAGAAGCGGTTAGGGGCAATCAGGAAGGCAGACAGGCGAGCATTTGGGAGCCAGCAGTCCTGAATTGTGAGAGGGATGTCTGACTGCCCGTTTAGACCCAATACCACCAGGATCAGGCCTAAACGGGCAGTCAGACACCCCTTGAGGGGTCCCAGATTGGAGAGGGTGCAGGCTGGCCTGAGGGACAGCCCCCCCCCCCCCCCCCGTGCACAAATTTCGTGCACCGGGCCTCTAGTATATTATACCCTTGAAAGTTGCTGAGACAGACCTTAAATGTGGTCACCACACACACGCGCACACACACACACACAGACACACACACTAGATATTGTAAGGGGATGAAGGTGTTAACTAACCTCATTAAGGTAGTCATCTCACAATAAATATATGCATCAAATCATGTTGTACACCTTAAACTTATGCAATGTTGTATGTAAATCATATCTCAATAAAGCCGGGGAAAAGGTAAATAAAATGAAATTGCTGAAAAAGTTAGTAGATGCCAAAAAGGATTTGTTAATTTCATTAAGATGGTATTACTATGTGATGCATTGCTTCTCACTCAAAAGTTAACTAACAATAGACCTTTAGCCCAGCAAATAGATTGATATAAAGGACTTTGTCAAATAAGTAATGTTTTATCATATGTCTTAAAATCAATATAGATGCTATACAATCCCTTATATCGCCTCCATGATGCAATTCAATTCAATAAAGATTTATTGAGCACCCCCTTTGTGCCAGGTATGTGCTAAGCATTGAAAATATATAGAGGGAAGATTAAATTATATTAGCTTTTCTGAACTTATTAAGGCATCGATGAGGACTAAAACACTTTGAAGACACTTGATAAAGAAAGGTTAAAGGTTAAAGGAGAAGAAATCACAAGATATATTCATTGTAGACAAGCATCACATTGTGCAGTTCCTATATTTTCTCCAGCGCACCCAGCAGGGTACCGAGCCCAGCAGTTAGACAACAAATACTCAGCAAATGGAATTAACCAGAAAATTCAATTAAATAAAATACCCTTTTTTTCCTTCTTACTTTCTCTTCTTATTTCCTTGCAGCATCCCAGCAATTTGTGGTTGTATAAAACTACAAAGTAGTAGGATGAAGGTTTAAACCTTTGCCAAGAAAGCTTCCAAACTAATTAGTTAACAGTCTCAGAAGTCGAATTTCAGCCTTGTGTGACATTTGCTACCTTTCCTGATTCCAGGCCCCGTCTCTCCGGGCTCAAGTGGCTCCTGCTGTGGAGCCTGAGGTGGTTCCTAGAAGCCCGAGGAAAACTGCTGAGCTGCCTCTGAGGCAGATGTGTGACCGGGGGCTAATTCAGGCCCTGGGAAGATCAGGCTCGTTCTCTTTTTTAAAAATTGATTGTTTTTCCAATGGAGAGCAAAGTCCATGAAAATCCGCAAGGAGCCTCAGGGCAAAAAGCTGAGCCTGAGAAAAACAAAATTAATGCCAAGTTCAAATGCAACCTTCAGGTTTATAGAATGAATGAATCAACTTTGATCACACAGACGCAAAGGCAATGTGTCAGCTTTTATAAAATGACAAAGTGTCTTTGTGGGAAATCTAGGACTTTATCACATCCCATGGGACCCCTTTCCTTCCAAACAAAGCTCTGATCTTATCCTACAGCAAAGAATTCGCCCTTACCCAGCAGCCTAGGGGACCAGCGCTACACTCCAACTCTCCAGGATGTCTCGGGTCTTTTCTCCTCTCTCCAATTGCAATCCTTCATTGCAGGAGCAGTCAGGGGAGAGGCGCACCCTCATATTCACCACCCCCTAATAGTGGATGAAGAGACTATTATGGGGGAACTCCAGATTTAAAGATCACTTGTTGTGGGTATTCTTAGGTCCTGTCTTTTAAAAGCCATGAGTTACAATCCGTTTCTCTATTCCCTGGTGAATTCTTGAGGTTGTAAGCTTGGTAGAAGATTCTCATGGTTGGTTTTTACTTACTCAACAAACATTTATTGAGTACTTAACATCTGTTGTGGGTGCAGTGTTCAAAGGTGTTTTACTCCAGTATCCTATAATGCAATAGTAAGGATTGTGTTGTTTTCTCTTAAGACTGTCCTCTCCCTGTCCAAGTAGGAACTTCCATTATAGGTAAGTGAGAAAGTGAGACTGTTCAGTGTTTGGGAACTTATTAATTCCTTCATTACAAAATACTTATTGTGCAACTACTATATGCAATGCATTGTAGGTTCAGTGTTCAATACACTAGGACTCCCACCCTTAAAGGGTTCACAGTCCGGTGAGGGGGACGTTAACTTGAGCCCTAGCACTAATATAGACAAAGGGCTAGGAAAGAGCCATATGGGAAAATGCAGTGGGGATCAGAGGAGAAAGGAGGATTCACTGGTCTCTTCTCAGAGAGGGAAGGGGGTTAAGAAGGAAGTGTAGGGTGGGTGGGATTGAGGATTAAAGAAAATGTTATAAGAGACAGGGCATTTTGAGCCCGAAATATTCGGGATTCACAGATGGCCTTGTCTTGGTTATTGGCTGCCCCACCAGATCTAGTCAAGATATTCTTCTTTATCTGATAGCAATTTATGAATCAGAAAACACTCAGCCAGATCTATACTGTTTTTTATCTGGTTGGAGGATTAGGTTTCTCAATGTCAACAACAATGCACTTTTTGCTTTGACCACGTGTGATGCTCAAGGGTAGTGATAGACTACCCGGATTCAAGTCCGAGTCCTACCATTCCTGGTTGTGTGCCTTTGGGGTGTTACTGATTCTCTAAGTCTCTTTCCTCACCCATAAAAAGGCCATAACCATCCAGCCTATGTCATGAGGTTGTGGATTGCTAAAAGGGTTAAGAGAATCCATGATTACGGTGGAACTGGCACATAGTAACTCTCAAAAAAGCATTTTGTATTACTCTATTGGGGGAGCAGCAAATAGTTGTCTATGTAGAATCTCATTTTCTGGAAGCATTTAAAAATGAGCTAAATTCCCTTAAGTCCAAAATGATTTACATCTCTTTCTGACAACTTCCTAGGCCTCATTATTGCTTTTGCTTTTTGAAAATCCCCCTGGTTTATATTTATTTTATAAAACACCATTGTAACATTGATAAAAAAAAATAAAAGCCACGATAGCAACTAATCCCCCTAATATGAGCCTCATTTTTACTTTTCCACAATCTCTTCTGAACCAAGCACAGTCATGCATTTTTATCTCAGTAGTTCTGCCTCAAAAGGTATTACAAAAATCATGCCCTAAAACTAGGCTAGATTTGTGTTTACCCCGAGAGCTGGTAATAACTGTGTCATAAATGCTTTCTTGAATTTTAAAATATTTTAAAAGAAATCCCACCACTATTTCCTGGTTGGGAAGCAAAATGGGAGGCTGTGGGTAAAGTAATGAATTTGAAATGAGAGACTATAGCAATGACGTTAGTACCAGAGCGCCATAACAGGTTTCCACAGAACATAAAAAACAGTCTTTTGGCCACTAAAAGGCCATTTCTTTTTGGCATGAAATCATGACCTACTTAGCTGTCTTGTTAGGAGAGTCAGGACCATTCTTGTGGATGTGCAGACTCTGGTTCTGCGTTTGACTGGCCACGACTGACACAGCTGGAAGACAGCTGAGCACCCGTTGGCCATAATCCTCTGAGCACACACTGAAGATAATCAATATAGGTTCTCTTTTTAAAATTCAGATATGTAATTTGTAAAGATTTGCAAGTAGCCAGACACTTACCACACTTGAAGATAATACTAGTTAGTACTCATTTCAAATATGTTATTTTAACTTTTTCTTTAATATATCAAGCAAATTACAGAGGGATTTGGCTTAAACTTTAAGTTGATTATCTCATATATGGCACAGAACAAACCAGTAATTACCATGAAGAAGAGTGTAACAAGTCATTAGAAAGGCCCCAACTATGTCAGAGGCTTTCCCCATAAATTCATGGGATTTTGAGCCATGGAGGAATGCTGAAAAAATAACAAACATCCATTTTAAACTTATACCTTCCAATAATATTCATAGCATATTTTTAACTACAGCCAGACCTTAATATAAACAACCAATTTAGAATGTATAATTACATATCTGTATATTCAATGGTTAACCTATCATATAACAGACAGAAAAAATGAGAATCTTCTGGATGTTTCAACTTCTTTGCATGATCCAAGGATTCTAGAATTTCTAATTTTTATTCAGGAATCATCTTGGAGTCTACATACCTGACCCTTTAGAAGGAGGGAGATGTAGCTGTGAATTCCACCTTCTAAAAGGAAAACAAAGCCACTCTATGAAGGTATATATAACTAAAGATCAGTGGTTTTTAATATTTGTTTTACCAGGTTTATTTTGCCTAACTCATTTCTGAGCATTTGGTATAACGATAATAAAGAGGTCAGGCTCTTATATCCTATCAGCTATGTGGCTCTGCAAAACATACCCATTCCAGTGTCTGCAGGTGTGAAATGAGGCACCACAGTTCCTACCTTACAAAGGAACCCATGCACGGTGTCTGTACTTGGCAGATGTTTTAGAAATGCTAGTTGTTACTATCTATTTCTTCAGCATCTTTTCTGTAGCATCTATTTATATGTTTATTTGCCCATTAGCTATTTAATGGAAGACCTTCTGAGGAGAGGCACACTGCCACTTTGACAGTCTAAGGACGTTTTACATGGAAAAGGTACTGAGATAGACATATATATATATATATATACTAGAGGCTTGGTGCATGAAAATTCATGCACTGGGGCGGGGGGGGGGGTTTCCCTCAGCCTGGACTGCACCCTCTCGCAGTCCCGGAGCCCTCAGGAATGTGTAGACTCTGGTTCTTACCACAGATACTTACCACACTTGAAGATAATACTAGTTAGTATTCAGCCTAAGCCACAGTCTGGCCTCCCTGTGCAGGAGGCGATCAGTGGGCCTATTGGGGGACAGCGCCAGCTGGTGAGTGGCCGGCCCCGCCCCCCAATCGCCCCTCCACCACTGCTGGTTGCCACTGCCGGCCCCTTCCTCTGCCCACTGGCACCCACCTAGGCTGGCCTGGCGCCGCCCGCTCGCCAGCCCCTCCGGCCGTTCCGCCGTTCAGTCATTTTGCATAGTAGGCTTTTATTATATAGGATGAGGTTGATACACCGTTCCCAGTTATAACTAGTGTTGGCTGCTAACAGCTCACCCTCAGGCTCTTGGCTGATGGGTGTCTCCTGGCAGCAGTCCCCAACCCCTGGGCCATCTCTGTGCAGTTCCCTCGATGGAGCTGCTGGTGATCAGGCAGAGGCTGGAGGCTCCTGAAACCAATTGTTTGTCTGCCTTCTTTCCCTGCCCTCCCGTTTCCCTGCCTCCAGGGCAGGTGTTTTCTGGGAGCTCCCTCAGCAGCAGCCCTCAGAGTCTCTGCTGCCACAGAATCCAAGACAAAACATACCCATGTATTATTTCCATAAAATTTTGATAACACAACCTTCATGTTGTAATCAAGAATTTCAAGAGCTCCTTTAAAATGCATACATAAAATATCTATTGTTCTTCTAAAGTGACCGAATACATATATTTTACTTTATTTTAATATTTATTTTAAAAAATACATATATTTTAAATGTTCTTATTAAGTCTTCACTCTGTCTTTCCTTATTATCTTAGCTTCTTTAGAACTCCCTTAACCTTTAAACCTAAGGAATCATGCTATATAATGAATGTAAAGTAAATAGAACAAGATCTTATTTATGAACTTAAACCCTTTTGGGGGTTTGTTTTTTTATTTCTTATGTTTGTTCAAAACTGGAATAAAAGCCTTTCTTTTTCTTTTAAATATATTTTCTTGATTTCATAGAGGAAGGGAGAGGGAGAGAGAGAGAGATAGAAAGATCAATGATGAGAGAGACTCACTGATCGGCTGCCTCCTGCACACCCCACATTGGGGATCGAGCTCGCAACCCGGGCATGTGCCCTTGCCTGGAATCGAACCTGGGACCCTTTAGTCTGCAGGCTGACACTCTATCCACTGAGCCAAACCATAGGGCTTTTTTTTCAATTTTTTTTCCAATTTTTATTTTTTATTTTTATGGATTGGTGACTTTTATCATCTCCCTGGGTCAGTGTTTATTCTCATTAATTTTTTTTCTTTTACTCATCACAGTGGTCTGAGTTCATGATTCTGTGTAGGAGTAGGTTGTCAGCTCTGTAAATTTTGGGCTAAAATGGGTTTCTCTACTATTACCTAAGTGTCCAGTGTAACAATCTTTTTTTTTAAAGAAATATTTTATTAATTTTTTTACAGAGAGGAAGGGAGAGGGATAGAGAGTTAGAAACATCGATGAGAGAGAAACATTGATCAGCTGCCTCCCGCATACCACCTACTGGGGATGTGCCCGCAACCAAGGTACATGCCCTTGACCAGAACCAAACCTGGGACCCTTCAATCCACAGGCCGACGCTCTATCCACTGAGCCAAACCGGTTAGGGCCAGTGTAAGAATCTTATTAACTGTTTACTCATACCGCTTAATGAGAGCATCCGAGACATATGTAGTAGTCTGGAAAACTATGTCTCACACAGAAACATGTGCTCTGGTCAAAACTTTCACACCATTTTTAATAAACCATGACAAATAATGCAATTATAAAAAAATTCTAGATGAGTGTGTGGTGTAGGTATTTCACACTGTTAGGGAATGTGCTATGGCAAAGCAGAATTTCATTTTCATTTTTATTTTTATGAAACTAAGCATACTGATTGTAACAGGGTATGGTAGTCAGATAAGAGCAGAATGAACTTTTTACTATTCTGCAGCAGTCTCACTGAATGGCCAATTCTTCTTCATAGCTGGTGATCCCTCCTCAAAACACAGAACAGTGCTAAGTCAGACCTTGAGGGTACAGATGAGGCCCTCTTCTCACTGCTGAATTCAGACAGACCCATGCCTGAAGCCCGCCTGCCCTGTGAGCCACACACTATCTTAAGAGAATTTGAGAGAAACTGTGGTTTTAAAATAATAGCAATATGTTAAAATAGTAATAATTTGTAATTATTTTACCTCCCCCAATTCTCCAAATTGCTTATTAATCACACTATCAGTTTGCTTAAAAAGCCGAAGTTGTGTTCATGCCCTCCATCTCCCTCTTCTTTTCCTTTCTCACTACATCTTCCTGTCACGTTTCTGTACTTATGTAATTCAGCATTTCTGCAGTGCCAGGCAAGCTCACTGCCCCAGATAATGCTACCTTTTCTCCTTTCCTATTATGAAGCCAGAAACTGTTCTTATGGTAACCATAGTTTATCTACTTTCTTTCCCAGCATTTAGAATAAAAATTTGCAAATATCTTCCCTCTATGCTTTAAAATTGAATGCTACTATTCCTTCCCCATCTCCACATTTTCTCCTCTCAGGCAGGTGTAGTTTTGCCTTCACCAATAGTGCATCACATCAAAGTAATTCCACAGCCTCCCTGGAAACATCAGAAAAGCATCCTTAGGCTATTGAACTTCAATACAGCACAGGGATTCCAAATACAACCCCTTGCAACCCAGGCTTTGGCTTTAGTCAGAGAACTAATACTGTGAGCAATGCCTTAAGCTTTGAAAATCCTTAATTATGCTCTTTGGTTATCACTAAGTCTTCTATTTTCCAGATAGAAAAGTTCTCATTCCATGAGCTAGCTTCTCTTTGTCCAGTCCTCCCTTGTTCTCTTACACCTTCCTTCACATTCCTTGATACTCTGAATTTGCTTCCTTAATTTGTGGTCTGTGACTCAGCCTGTCCATTGAAACAGCAACTCTTTCAATCACCCTGCTGGAACAGCTTGACACTTTCCATCCTCCTTTTGGCCAAGTGGAGAAAGTTCAAGGCTCTAATCAATCTCCTTCTCCTTCTTAAAAAAAAAGACAAAAAAAAAAAAAAAAAAGACCTCATCCTTCCTATACTTTATTTTTAGTAGTGCATAGTAGCTCAGGCTTTATGTAGCTGACAAGATTTTAAAAGAATTTCTCCCACATTTCATTCTAAATTGTCATAGTTTTCTGTATAAGAAGAATGATTAATGTAAAAAAAAAAAAGAGATAAGTTCCAGAATATTTTGCATGGACTTTGGCTCACTCTGCAATGTTAAAGATTTGATGGCAAAGGCTCTATATACATGAACAGGAGAGAGAGAGAAGAGAGAGAAGAGAGAAGAGAGAAGAGAGAAGAGAGAAGAGAGAAGAGAGAAGAGAGAAGACAGAGAAGACTGAGGTGATGATAATTCAGAAGAGAATACACATATTAATTTGCTCCCTAAAGGCAGCATATACAGAGAAAGAGAAGTTGTGACAGCGGATTCACTTTCCCTTCACTTTAATAACAACCATTTGGTAATAAAGCAGCTTGACTTCTACCATAAAATATAGATGTCACTTTAGAGGTCTTTGAGTCTGGTCTGCCCCAAACCTGTGATATTCTGTTTGCAGAGTTAAGGAAGAAAAAAAGGTCATAGAGTAGAATAAGTAGGATTCAAACCTTGAGTCTGGTAGGCCCCATTTATTTAGGTAATGGAACTTTTAAACACTGTTATTGTTACTGTGTCATTATGTCAGAATGGATCAAAAAACAGTAGTGCTTGTTCTTGTTGAAAATGGCAGAATAATAAGAAAATAAGCAGCTGAGAAATCAGTGTTAGAAAAAGTATGCAGGTGATGGTTTTGGCAGCCAATTTTAACCAGAAATAATGGTTTGTTTTGCTTTAAGTAAACTTTTAATAATGGAAAATCCAGTCTTGAGCAAAAGATAAACGAGGGCATCATTATTTCCTTTTACTAGTAGTTTTCTCCCCAAAGTGCTACTAGTCAGACACCAGGTCCTGTTGATTCTCAGCAGAATGGAACTAGTTTTGAACAAGATGCAGGAGGTTTGTCCCAGCCCCATCCTTTGAATACCGTGAAGTGTGATTTGGAATTTGTCTGGATAAGTATCTTCACCTTTACACTGAGACGTGCTGGTTCCAGTCAGTGGTTTCCAACTTGGGAGTCTCCCTGGGGTTTCAGAAAGCAGTGGTAAGCTACTTTTCTAGGTCTTTTGTGTTTCCGAATACCTAACGGAGGTTGTACTTTTACCCACAGAAATGCTCGGAAGCCAACTGAAGCCTTGCTTTGTCCCTGTCAACTGGGTAAATCAACAGTGGTTAGCTCATGCTAATCAAAGGCTCTGATGGGCTGTAATGACATTCTAGAAATTTCCAGTGTCACCTAGGGTAAACACATTTTTAAAGTTCCCTGGAGGTGAAAATATTGTGAATCCTTAAGTTTTCTGTCTGTCACATTTTAAAAAATCTTTATTGTTGAAAATATTACAGATGTCCCCTTTTCCCCCCATTGAGCCCTTCCAGTCTGCACACCCCCTCCCCTTCCACTCCAGGTGTTCACCACCCTATTGTCTGTGCCCATGGGTTATGCATATATGCATACAACTTCTTTGGTAAATCTCTTCCCTCCCACCCCATCCCCACCCCCACTCCCACCCCCACCCCCATCCTCCCCAGACTTCCCTTTGAGATGCCACAATCTGTTCTCTGCTTCTATGTCTCTGGATCTATTTTGTTCATCAGTTTGTTTTGCTCATTAGATTCCACAGATGAGTGACCGTCTGTCACATTTTTAATATCCTTCCCTTCCATCATTATAGTTAAAATCATTCTCATCTCCTAGCTAGAATATTGCAATAGCAGCTTAATTCTTTGTCTGCCACTGGTCTGATCTTCTGGTCACAGCATCCCACATTCCAGCACCAGGCTGATCTGGCCTCTATCTTGCTCAAAAATGTTCAGAGACTTATTTCCTGTGAAATAAAGCCCACACTTTAAGTGGCCTCTCCGGACTAGCCGTTCAGAATTATTCTCACAAGCATGGTGTGCTAGCTTAGGTAAACCAAAATTTTAATCTCTCTGACCTGGGTGACTTATTTAATCTTTCTGGGCCTTAGTTTCCTCATCTTTAAAACACAGTCATAATATCCAAAATATATAAGGAACTCATACAACTTAACAAAAGGAAGACAAACAATTCAATTAAAAAATGGGAAAACAACCTAAATAGACACTTCTCCAAAGTGGACATACAGATGGCCAAGAGACATATGAAAAAATGCCCAAACTCACTAATCATCAGAGAGATGCAAATTAAAACAACGAGGTATCACCTCACACCTGTCAGAATGGCTACCATCAACAAATCAACAAATGACAAGTGCTGGCGAGGATGTGGAGAAAAGGGAACCCTAGTACGATGCTGGTGGGAATGCAGACTGGTGCAGCCACTATGGAGAACAGTATGGAGTTTCCTCAAAAAATTAAATATGGAACTGCCATTTGACCCAGTGATCCCAGTTCCAGGAATATATCCTAAGAAACCTGAAACACCAATCAGAAAGAACGTATGTGCTCCTATGCTTATAGCAGCATAATTTATAATAGCTGAGATCTGGAAACAGTCCAAGTGCCCATTAGTAGATGGGTGGATAAAAAAACTGTGACACATTTACACCATGGAATACTAGGCAACAGTAAGAAAGAAGGATCTCTTACCCTTTGAGACAGCATGGAGGGACCTGGAGAGTATTATGCTAAGAGAAATAAGGCAGTTAGAGAAAGACAAGTGTCACATGATCTCACTCATATGTGGAATCTAAAGAACAAAAATAAACTGATGAACGAATAGATCCAGAGACATAGAAGTACGGAACAGACTGTCAAATCTCAGAGACAAGGTGGAGGTGGGTGGGAAGAGATTAACCAAAGAACTTGGATGCATATATGCATAACCTATGGACACAGATTATAGTTTGATGAAAGCCTGGGGAGGGGGTGGGTACAGGCTAGAAGGGGTCAATGGGAGGGAAAAAGGGGACATATGTAATACTTTCAACAACAGACATTAAAAAACAAACAAACAAATGAACAATAACAAACAAAAACCATATTCAGTAATATTCCACTGTCATATTGTAGTAAGAATATGGTGTCTGTTTTAGACCCCTTTGGCTTTCAAGGCCTGTGTGAAATGCATTCTTTAAGCCCTAACCCAGAACAGTTATTTATGGTTTTTAGGTTCAAGTGATATACAAATTATCACCTGAGAAATGCCATTAGTGAAAGCATGGATATCAAACAGTACTGACAAAATCCACACTCTCTCTTCTTTCTCCCCACTACATTTATTTTGTGTTCAAATTTCAACATAGACACCTTTAAAGACAGATATGCCCTGCTTAAGCCCAAGTCATAAACTCATAACATAGAACATGCTCCTCCATCCTGAAATTTACTGCATTTGCAGGGTCTCTCACTTCCATCATGAGGATTATTTGGATCACTAGGAACAAAGGACCTACATGTGACACTTGGTGATCCTATAAATCCATGCAGAGTACAAGCCTTTGAGACTCTCTAAATGCTAATCGTTAGGGTAGGCTCTAATGCAATATAACGGATGCCCTTATAATAAACTGATGTCTTTATAATTAAACTGATATCCCTAAATACAAAAGACAAGTCATCCTGCTGTCACTGCTGTCAATAGAGAAAGGAAACAAGAAACCTTGAGCCCCTCCTTTTCAGGAGCCTGTGATTATAATGATTAACCAGCTCTGAAAACCACAGTGGGCAAGTCTCCAGAGGGGGTGCTGAAGACGCCAACTGCATCCACTGAATCTATGGGGGAGACAGCCATCTGGAGCTTTCTGCCAAGGCTCACCCACCCAGAGCTAGGGATCTCTGCCATGCACTCTCCTTCCCAATTAATCACTGGTCCTTCTCACACTGGATCATCCTAGACCCACATGAGATATTCAGACCACAAGGCTGTGGGATGATGCTGCGTGGGTGGCTGAGACTGGGGAGCAAAGAGACATGGTTGTTACAGAGCAGGGGCACAATATGCTATCTGTCGTGCCTGCTGTGTGGTGTTTTTGCCCAGACCTCCCACAACTGTGAAAGCATGTCCATCTCATACAGAGCAGCTGGAATAACAGCCCACCTCAAACACTGGTTATTTATTTATTTTATTTTAAAAAAATATATATTTTGTTGATTTTTTTTTTTACAGAGAGGAAGGGAGAGGGATAGAGAGTTAGAAACATCGATGAGAGAGAAACATCGATCGGCTGCCTCCTGCACACTCCCCACTGGGAATGTGCCTGCAACCAAGGTACATGCCCTTGACCGTAATCGAACCTGGGACCCTTGAGTCCGCAGGCCGACGCTCTATCCACTGAGCCAAACTGGTCAGGGCAAACGCTGTTTATTGTACCTCTTCTATGTTCAAATCTATCACAGTTCATTGTCTTAAGAAATTTAAAACTTGCCTTAGCCTAGAGATTTTAAGTACTCCTGACACCTCAATTGCATCAACCCTAGTCCTTGTTGTTGCCTTAACAGCTCCATTATTTCCCCTGGAGAGCTTCCTCGGTTTTCATACTTCTTTCCATACCCTCTCTTCAGTTCATACGATGATTTCTCCCCAGATTCTTCATCAATCTAGACTTGCTTTAATATACAGCTTTCATTAATCAGACTCCACCTTCAAACACAACAATACTGCTTCATATGTAGAGTAAGAACTTATGACAGAATATTCCAAAACCCTACCTCTCATCTTTTGTGCTCATGCATTTTTCATTTTTAAAGAGAATTTACATTGCCATATACTTTGTTTTTACATATGTTATAAGTAAGCACAAACTACATGCCTATTGATCTTTTAAGACAATTTTCTTTTTGAGTAATTAATTAAAAATGAGAAAAAATGAGTTTTCCTTTATCATTTCTTGAATTGTAGTCTGCTGGCAGCAAATTCCCTCAACTTCTGTTTGTCTGAGGAACTCTTGATCTCTTCATTTTAGAAAGGTATTTTCACTGGGTACAAAATTCCTTGTTGACTTTTTTTTTCATTCCAGCACTTTAAAGATGTTACTTTATTGTCTCTTGGCTGAAAATTTTCTGACAAGAAGTGTGCTGCGATTCTTATCTTTGTGCCTCTATATATAACATGTCTTTTTTCCTCTGGCTGCCTTCAAGATCTCCTCTGTCTATTATTTGCAGCAGTTTAATTATTATATGTTCAGATGTTTTGTTTGTTTTTATATTTGCCCTTCTTGATGTTCTTTTTTCACTTTTATTTCCTTCTGCATTTCAGTTTGGGTAATTTCTATTGACCTGTCTTTGATGATCGCGATTTTTCCCCTTGGCTTTGTTGAATAAAATTGCTTCATGATTTTTAGAAAAGTAACATCATAAAACAACATGATAAGTGCTACTGAGGAGGTATTTATAAGTTGCTATAGGAACACAAAAGAGAAAGGTTTCATAGAGACTGTGACATTCAAGTTAAGTTTTAAAGAGTGAAAAGGAATTCTCCAAGGGTAAAAAGTATGCAAAGTAACATCTTTTACAAAAGCACAGAGGTATGAAACTGCATCCCTCACTTAAGGAACCATTAGTATTTCAACAGAGTCAGAAAGAAACATGGTAAAATAGACTGACATTCATGCGAAGGTATCTTCACATTATTAAAGCAGTAGAGAAACAATGAAGGATTTTAAGCATTAGAGTGACATGACAGTACATATCTGGGTTAGAAAAATGGAAAGCAGTGAGTTATTGTAGCAATGTCAGCAAGAAGATATGGGAAGGGGGTGGACACTAAATGTAAGATGTAGCAGAAGAATAAAGAGGAGAGGCCAACCTGAAGGTATTTCTAGAAGTTAGGATGATGGGAACTTGGGCACTGATTAGACATGAGACTGTGAGAGAGAGGGTGGTCAAGGGTATCTGAGGTTTTTGACATGAACCCCTCAGGAAATGGGGTTGACATTTAGTGAGGTAAAGAATGTAGGAAAAAGGCAATGTGGAGAAGAGCAGAAGTGAATTCAATCTTGAACAGGTTGTGTTAAATTGGCCACAGGACATCCAAGTAGAGAGGACTCTCAGGGAGTCTGATACATTGTTTTTGAGCTTCCACAGAGAGGCCGAGGAGAAGAGAGGTGGGTCAAGAGAGAAACTAAGAATGACAACACAAGGTCTGAGAGGAGAAACAGAGCCCACAGAAGACGAGGAGAGAGGACATATTTTTGGGGCAAGCGATTGTCACATCACTTTGAACATTCAAGTAGAGTTATGTAATTACTAATTTCGGCTTTACCACAGAGCAATGCTATTTCATGGTGTCCCACTTTTTAAAAAATATATTTTTATTGACTTCAGAGAGGAAGGGGAGAGGGAGAGAGATAGAAACATCAATGATGAGAGAGAATCATTGATTGGCTGCCTCCTGCACACCCCACACTGGAGATCGAGCCCACAACCCGGGCATGTGCCCTGACTCGGAATTGAACCACAACCTCCTGGTTCATAGGTTGACACTCAACCACTGGGCCATGCTGGCCGGGCTTTAACAGTGTCACTTAATGAAAGTGGAACTCCTGTTTATTTCTCACTTTATCCATACCCCTTTAACTTGGCTGACATTGTACAACCTTTCTAGTAAATACGACACCAAAATGCCAATGGTTCTTTTTGGAAACCAAAGAGAAAAAAAATCAAAGAGAAGACCCATAGGAATAGCTCCATGCATCACTGATCAGGGCAGTAATAAAAAAAAAGTAAGACCGGCTTTTTCTGGCATTGAGTGCACTGAAGTTTTCACTGCTTAGCTTGGTTTTGCATCAGCTGCAGACATGGTAGGCTCCTTCCCCCTGTCCATCAGCACCTGCCTTTCCCTCTTGATTTGCATTTAAGTGATTAAGTGGGTCTGATAAGAGAAGGATGGAGCCTGAACCGTGGGGCAGTAGACTCTAAATCAAATGAATTAACGTCATGCTCCCTAATTATTGTTCAGTGTCTGGAGTCTCAAGTGACACAAACCAGTGGTGCCCTCTTGAGTTTTCACGCAGCGCCGGAAGTCTGAGGCTGTGGTGAATGTGTTAAACATGGAAGCATGACTTTTATTGCTGTTTTTTTTTTTTTTTACCACCACCCCCCCCCCCCATAGGAAACTGAGAAATCTTTAGCTAGTACACAAATATTTACGAACTAAAACACAGCTCTTGGAAGTTGACAATGCACTTGTATCTATGTACTGTCACTTGAGCATCACAGCAACCTAGTGAAATAGATATTAACATGATTTATTCATTTCCAAATATCAGAAAACAGGTTCTGAAGTGATTAAGACACACATGTAGCGAGTGGCAGGGTTGAGAGTCATTCCCAGTCTTCCAAATTCCAAACCATGGTCCTTGTCTCACACGACAGTGTCTCCTGTATGAAACGAACCCTTTGGATCTGTTTGATTATTGCAGCCTCTCTTACTAGCTGCACTCCATTGTGCGGGCATAGAAAAGAAGTGGCTAGTGCAGCAGTAAGAAGATCCAGTTTCCCAGCCTTACAGATTATGCACAATATCCCCAGACAGGGACCTAGGAAGCATCCCCCCAAAAAAGAGCTGAAAATTCAGTCCATCAAAATATTTGGGACCTAGAGCAATTCTAAGAACAAAAGCGAACAAATGCACAAGCAAAAATCTCCTCTCACATCGAACAAGACACGAAGAGAGTGTCGATGGGGCACAACGCGTCAGTACTGTAGAGACATCCCAGTATTATTTCCTTCAGGCCTGGCACGGCAGCTCTCCAGCACGCAGCCTTCGCCTCCTCTCCCCTGCATTTAAAGCAGATACGACGGGGCACTCTAATAGAGCTTACGTGGCTCGCCTGCTTCAGCACAGCATCGGGGTGGGCTGCTCGGTAAGCTTTGCAGGTCAGATGAAATACTCTGGCATTCCTGCTTTAGGTCAATGATCTGGACGGCTTCACTGGCTTTGCAGCACAGAGAGCACAGGTTTTGACTGGCTTGAATCACAGAGCTTCTTCTCTTTAGCTGCTGGCCAAGTACTTTCAAATCTCTCTATAGCCTCAGTTTTCTCATTTATAAAATGACACTTAACAATACCTTAGAGGAGAGGAACCAAGATGGCGGCATAGTTAAACAACTAATCTGCTGCCTCACACAACAATTTCAAAAATACAACTAAAAGACAAAAACGTCTACCACCCAGAACCATGGGAAAGCTGGCTGAGTGGAAGATTTACAACTAAGAAGAGAAAGAAGCACAAACGCTGAAAAGCTGAGGTATGGAGGCGCGCGAATCGGGCTGGCGGCGGGCGACTGGGTGCGCGGTTTTTCTTCAACCCGCAGGGAGACAAGCTCCCGATCACTCTGAAATCCAGTTTCTGGGGACACTCCGGGGACCCAGGCACCTACGGGGAGAAGCTGGACTCTCGGCCATCGGGTCGGAAAGTGAGAGTGACTTTTTTGCGGTGGTGCGCCCAGCAATCATTGTTTACTGCGCTGGAGCGCGGGGCGCAGGGACTTGGAAACGTGGAAAGGCAGAGACGGCTGACGGCAGCCATCGCCGTTGGCCACGCCCCAGCCTAGTGACGCCCTGAGACCCCGCCCAGCCCTGAGGCCCCGCCCTGCACATTCTACAAACCCGCCCTGGCTCCACACAGCGGCTTTTGCATATAAATGGCCTGTTCTGGAGCAGCTTAACCAACTGCAGCTCCAGTCAGACTGCTCCAAAACCGCCCAAGCAAAGGAGGAGAAAACTAGCCCTTGCTGTAGCTCCTGCTGGGGGACACACAGTACACAAGGGTACACCAAGAGTGTCCACCTCAAGTAACTGGGAGGCTGACCCGTTGAACCAATAGGACACCTAGTACACAAAACTACCCTACCAACTTAGGGAAGCAGAGAATATGAGAAGGCAAGGAAACAGATCACAAACCAAAGAAATGGAGGAGAACAAGCGACTGGACATAGAGTTCAAAACCACAGTTATAAGGTTTTTCAAGAATTTCATGGAAAAAGCCGATAAATTCAATGAGGACCAACTAGAAATTAAACATACACTGACTGAGATAAAAAATATTATATAGAGACCCAAAAGCAGACTAGAGGATTGCAAGAATCAACTCAAAGATTTGGAATACAAAGAGGCCAAGGACACTCTTCCTAAAAAGGCCGATAAATTCAATGAGGACCAACTAGAAATTAAACATACACTGACTGAGATAAAAAATATTATACAGAGACCCAAAAGCAGACTAGAGGATTGCAAGAATCAACTCAAAGATTTGGAATACAAAGAGGCCAAGGACACTCTTCCAGAGAAGCATGAAGAGAAGAGAATTCAGAAAGTTGAAGATAGTGTAAGAAGCCTCGGGGACAACTTCAAGCGAACCAACATCAGAATTATGGGGGTACCAGAAGAAGAGAGAGAGCAAGATGCTGAAAACCTATTTGAAGAAATAATGAACGAAAACTTCCCCCACCTGATGAAAGAAATAGACTTACAAGTCCAGGAAGCATACAGAACCCCAAACAAAAGGAATCCAAAGAGGACCACACCAAGACACATCATAATTAAAATGCCAAGAGCAAAAGACAAAGAGAGAATCTTACAAGCAGCAAGAGAAAAACAGTTAGTTACCTACAAGGGAGCTCCCATACGATTATCAGCTAATTTCTCAACAGAAACCATGCAAGCCAGACGGGAGTGGCAAGAAATATTCAAAGTGATGAATAGCAGGAACCTACAACCAAGACTACTCTACCCAGCAAAGTTATCATTCAGAATTGAAGGGCAGATAAAGAGCTTCACAGATAAGAAAAAGCTAAAGGAGTTCATCACCACCAAACCAGCATTATATGAAATGCTGAAAGGTATTCTTTAAAAAGAGGAAAAAGAAGAAGAAAGATAAAAATTATGAACAACAAATACATATCTATCAACAAGTGAATCTAAAAGTCAAGTGAATTAAAAATCTGAGGAACAGAATAAACTGGTGAACTTAATAGAATCAGGCATAGAATGGGAGTGGATTGATAATTCTCAGGGGGAAAGGGGTGTCTGTGTGGGGAGTATGGGAAGAGACTGGACAAAAATCATACACCTATGGATAAGGACAGCGGGGGGCGGGGGAGGTAAGAGAAGAGGGGGGGTAGGAACTGGGTGGTGGGGAGATATGTGGGGAAAAAGGAGAAACAATTGTAATCTGAACAATAAAGATTCATTAAAAAAAACACACAATACCTTAAAGCACAGCGTTATTGGGTAGACTAAATGAGATAATAAATAGGGGTCACTTAGCTCATTGCCTGGCACATCAGAAGCACAGAGTAAATAGTGGCCTTATTACTGATGTTACATAAGGCCCATGTGAAAAGGAAGATTAATTTTATGAGTTTGATAGGCATGCACTTACTAATATTACTAAAATTGAGCAATCAGATAAACTTAATGAACATGAAAATAATGTATTACCTGCTTTTGCAATGGCAATTTTGAGTCTCTCTATTACATATTAACTCCATAAGACAAAACTGTCTTTATGAAAAATGAGTCTCAAGAATAAAGCATAATTGGAAGGGATATTGGTAAACCGGACCTTTTGGCTTCATATTTTCCTGGTTCTTAAAAAAAGCATGACTTCAATTGTCATGAAAGAACTGTATTAGATAGCTTTAACCCAAAAGGAAATTCTTATTTGGGAGGATTTCATGATAATGACTTGAACAATCAACTGGTCCCTTGACTAGCAAGCAAGGTAGAAGAGACAGCATAAAAACAAGCCCAGAGGCATTTTTGCTTGGTTACGAAAACAAAGGGGAACTGTTCCAGGACAGACCCCTGGAGTGTTTGAATTTTCAAAGTGATTTGCTTACCCATTTTAAATTATTATGAGACAGTACTGAGAATGGCAAGCAAACAAGAAGTTAAAATTAAATTCCATATTTTTGGTACATGCTTGGTCAAGAAACTGAGACACCAATCTAATTTCTGTTGAGTGTTTACAGACTCCAAGCTAGAATTTATTCAGTTGGAAAATGATGGTGTTCTAAATGGAAATTTCAGAAATGACACATATAGCCAATATATGTATTTTTATTGGCTGAAAGACATGCATACACTTTCTTGGGCAATTTTTTAATGTTATCTAGAATAATATTTTAAAATATACTATTCTGAGGTACTGGTTGCAATGTAATGTTTAAGATTTAGAAGTTAAACCTGGCCAGTGTGGCTCAGCGGTTGAGCATTGACCCAGGAATCAAGAGGTCACTGTTCAATTTCAGGTCAGGGCACATGCCCTGGGTTGCGGGCTTGTTCCTAATAGGGGGCATGTAGGAGGCAGTCAGTCAATGATGTTCTTCTCTCACTGATGTTTCTATTTCTCTATCCCTCTCCCTTCCTCTCTAAAAATCAATTAAAAACATATTTTAAAGAAAGATTGAGGAGTTAATTTTAAAGTAGAAAATATATTCACTTCATCAAAAGCACTTTCAATTTAATTCAGAGAGCACACAACTAAATTTTGAATAATGATCTGGCAATTGGATGACTATTAAGGTGTCTATTCAATGATAAGTTTATTAATTATTTACTTTTTAACTCAAATATTACTGTATTACTATATGTTAGATTATTATTATAATGATGGATAAGAGAGTCCTCCAAAAGGAACTTATAGGGTCAAGAAAACAAATTCTCTACCAAATGAAAGGTTACATTAAATGACATCTAAGTCTATGTCTCAACTATAAAATATTTAAAAAAAAAGATAGTGCTCAGTGCTGGTAAGAACACAATAAGGTGGGAACTCTTTGTATATATCTGGTGGGTGTATACACTGTTAAAAGCTTAATTTGGAAATTAATTTTGCAATATTTATCAAGTCTAAAAAGAACCAGAAATTTCACTTCTTGGAAACAATTCTGAAAAAAAAAAATTAAAAGTGTGGACATGGATAAACAAAGGTGCTTGTCATATCTTTATAATGGTAAAAACCTGGAAATCTAAACATCCAGGAATAAAAAAATGGCTAAGCACATTAGCTAGATCCCTACAACAGAATACAAAGCAGCCCTAAATGGTATTTATGCGGGATCTTTAATTGGTAAATACTCATGCAAAAAGCTTAAGAACAAAAATTAGACACTCAGTTATGTACATGGTGCTTTCATTTTGTATATAACCATATATTTAGTCCTTTATATTTTTCCTGAGGAGAATGTCACAATGTTAGGAAATGTGGCTACAGATTTTTTTCCAGTGGCATTCAGGTGCCTGGAGACTTCCCAGAGTTCCTTTTACCCAAATGCAACTTTTCTCATGAGTAATTCTGTGTCCCTATATATCCAAAGTGATTGATAGATAATTTTTCTTGATCAAAGAGAGAAAAGTTTCAGAAATTCACTCTTACACGTTAGCATTTTGACATTACTAAGTTAAATGTATTAAACATGCCTAAGAGTCATTCTTCTGTTTTAGAATAGTAAGTGTAAAGATTGAATTACAAGCCCAGTTTTGTTAGGAATGCTATTCTCTTTTGTTCCTCAGAAAGCTGAAGTTTAATAATTTTTTCCCCCATGAAAAAGGTCTGAGAAAATGCGTGGGAAGTCCTTGGGTGTTGGACTTCGGTGTTTCGGTGTTCAGCAGGGAAGTGTTAGCATGATTGGGCTAAGTTCCTGCATTTTCAGGACTGTTACGATGAAAGACGAAATGACATGCATTTCTCTTTGTGGGGCTATTTTTGTTAGAATTTTTTTTTAAAAAAGCACTTTTCTAAATTTCACTGTAAGATTTCAAAGGAAATACATTTTTTAAAAAAATATATATTTTATTGATTTTTTTTTTTTTAATAGAGAGGAAGGGAGAGAGATAGAGAGTTAGAAACATCGATGAGAGAGAAACATCGATCAGCTGCCTCCTGCACACCCCCTACTGGGGATGTGCCCGCAACCGAGGTACATGCCCTTGACCGGAATCGAACCTGGGACCCTTCAGTCCGCAGGCCGACCCTCTATCCACTGAGCCAAACCGGTCAGGGCTCAAAGGAAATACATTAAAAAAAAAATCTAGTGGTAGCATTCAAGGTCTGGTGTCAGTGATTTCACATGTAGGAAGGGGTGGTTTCTTTGCGATTTCTCAGAGATCGCAGGCTCACCGCGCAGGCGGCACTAATAAGCATTAGGAGTGAGAGCAGGAAACACAGTGCAGAGCAGACGGGAGAGACCTAAGGCTCAGAGGGCACCTGCTTCCAGGAGGAGCTCAGGCCTCTTGTCCCAGCTCCTTTCTGAGGGGGCCGAGCAGCCTGGGGGGCAAGTCAAATCACATCATTCTGTCTCGTCAGTTCCTCTTCTTTCTCCCAGGGTGGACGCCCTCCCCTCCCCGCCCCCCACGGAAGGTTAATAGGTATCAGAAGGGAGTAACTAAAAATTTCCCTCCCTCCCACTCCGTTATTCTCTAGTTTGCACACCGAAAACGAAGTAGCAAATAAAGGAGGCTTTCATGTATCCAGCAGTTATTAAATACTAGGCTCCTCAGAAAAGTTATCATGTTAAATCCTCCTAATAATCCTGTGGAGCAGGAGTTATTATTTCTGTAGAGAGATGAGCTGACCCCACTGGAAGGGAAGCTGCTCCGATGTTATGTGGGTGGTGACAGAGCCTCCCTCGAGCACACGCTGGCTGACTTGGACGTCCACATCCTTTATCCCCTTGCTTTCAAGTGGATTCTCAAATGTCTGGGGAGTAAGCAACCGTGAGAATGAAAATGAACCAGATCAGGGACCCCAGGCAGAAAGGGACCCAGGAGCAAGCCTCGAAGTGCCATCGAATCAACTTGTGGCTTTGGCTACCTCCTCTGATGCCCCGTTCCAAACAGCACCCCGAGGGCTGTAAAATATTGTTCCTGCCTGGAGATCTCCAGGCTTGTGGGAAATCTATAAGGTTGGGCTCCTGCTCCCTTTTGCCTATCTAGACAGACTAGATAGCCAACTCCTAGACACGCTCCTTCAGAGTAATCCACAGAAACATGCTCTTGGGAGGCTCTCAGGAATGCCAAGAAGGGCTCCTGGTGACGTGAGAACTAGCGTTAGGGATGAAAGCACATGATCATAAACCAAAGCCTAAGCAGAATTCTGACTGCGAGAGAGAGAGAGAGAGAGAGAGAGAGAGAGAGAGAGAGAGAGAGAGAAGCCACTTGTCTGGATGAAGATGTGCGAATGGAAAGAGAGTTCGGATATTTATAGTCTCCCCATGCCCACATCCTCTTGTTCCCCGGGGGATGGAGTTAGCAGGTAATAAAAAGTGACATTCAGCCACGCATAAAAGGTGAAAACAAATAAAAAAGCAGAACTGGCAAAGGAAGGCGTTGGGAAGGACTTGTAGGACAAAGTGTGGCAGTCATTGTTAACTTCAGGATGATGATGGACAGCCCGAACCACCCCAGCAGTACTGGGGTGGCTAAGGAAGCCCTGGGCTGCTGTGAAGCGACGCCCGGCCAGGAGGAAGGGTCTCGGAGCCTGGAGCCCAGGCTGCTGGCTGTGCACTGCTTGGCAGGCTTGGCAAGCTGCACTGGGCCGGGGGTGGGAGGCTGCTGTCTCATTCCTTCCACTCTCTGGCTTTCCAATACAAGAAACTGTACTAAATGGAAGAGGAGCCGAGAGGAGGAATGCCATTCAGTATTTCTATCCCATCTATTGGCCCTTCTGACAATCTTGACCCATCTCTTAAGCTTTCAAACGCCATTCAACTAAGATATAATGGACTATTCATTTGTCACACGTGAAGTTGGAAAATTAATTGCAATCCAAACTCCCCTGTCTGTTTGCGATTTAAAAATAATATTTGGTTTATTTTTTACAGAGAGGAAGAGAGAGGGACAGAGAGTCAGAAACATCAATGAGAGAGAAACACCAATCAGCCGCCTCCTGCACACCTCCCACTGGGGATGTAGGGAGGTGCCCGCAACCAAGGTACATGCCCTTGACTGGAATCGAACCCGGGACCCCTCAGTCCGCAGGCCATCGCTCCATCCACTGAGCCAAACCGGCCAGGGCATGTTTGCGACTTCTTCTGCTTGCTGTGAAAGGCCACCGGAGAGAGCCTGCGAGGCTGTGAGGCTGCCTGAGATGTTGTGACAGGGACACCGTGGGGATGATATGCTGGAGGCTGGAAGGTGGCATTTGCTTCCTTTCAGCTTTGAGATGTGGGGCTTATTCACTTTTCAGTGACTTGCAGGGAAACGTGTCAGGCAGCCACGCTCACTGCTGGAATTCTCCCCTGGGCTGGAGGTGAAGTGTGACAACGAAAGCTGTGTACCCGGTGGGCGATGCCCGGGACAGGCGCGGCAGGTGAGGGCCGGCGGGGCGGGTCAGGCCCTGCACAGGCAGCTGCCTCACCTCCAGGCCCAGCCGCTCTGCCAGCTGCTCCTCGCCTCAGCTTCGCTCTGCGAGGGCAGAAGCCTGCTGCTGAGAAAAGTCTCCCCCGACTGCATGGGAGGCTGTTTCGGGAAGAACAGCACTCTGGGAAATTACGTGGCTTTCTCAAAGCAGATATAATTGCTATGGCACAATAATAGTGGATGCCGAAACGGAAACGGCATGTACTGGCAGTGGCTTTAAAGTGTGGTTTTTGGAAGGGCATGGCTGTACTCTAAACTCCAAAACTTGTGTATTTTCCTTGAATGATTTTTGATGAATTCATCCCAAATGCTTTTGTCAAAAGGCCTCCTGATACTACTTAAATGTTTACAGCCTTTTAAAAGGAATAATTACTTCTGAAGCAAAATACAATTTCCTTGTAATTCATATAACTCTGAATTCTTGTTTTAAGCAATTTGTGTTTATCATTTTCATATTATACAAAAGGTAGTACAGTCCCATTTTGTCTTCAGACAGATAGATGGAAGAGGCCAAAATGACTGTATCTCTCATGCTGACCTGAGACAAAGGAAATACAAAGAGTATATGTGTGATAACTAAGATGACAACAGAAGATTGTATTAACGTGAATAATTTAGGTGAGCCTGCGGCATTACAAGAGATATGTAAATATGACTTATTTGAAGATGAAAATTAGGGAGAGAATAAAACTAGTATCTGTTTTCATTGAAAAAGCAATTTGCAAATTTAACACTTCCTTAAAAATTTAGATTGCTATCTATGTTTTAAAAGTAGATCTTGCTAGCATGTCTATTCTTTTGAATACACTTGAGGTTATGTATCGGAGCGAGAACAAGCCTTGGCATTAGATTAGTCTTGGCTCCAGATCTGGCTTACTAGTATCTTGTAGGATCTGATTTTGGAAAGGCCATTTAACCTCTTTGAGCCTCAGCGTTAGCACCTGTAAAACAGTTAACAAAACCTCCTTTGAATAAGGAAGAAAATGAGCATTATTTCAATGTTCATAGCCTGATATTCATTGCAAATAGTATAGGTTGATTAAGGAGTAATGAATGGCTATTGATTGTTGAATGGAACTGGATCCTTAAATTAAGATTACATCTATTAATCTTTGGAGATGTATGTGTAACTATTGAAGTATTATCACATTATTCAATCAGCTGGAGAAGGAGCCGTCTATAATACACTCCACAAGCTCTCGAGAAGAATTCATTTTGGAACCGTAGACCAACAGCAAGGAACTGCAGAGTCTGAGCATTTCTCAACTACTCAGACCACTGACATTTAACAATGATGGGTGGACGGCTAATGTGTATCAAGGTCATTATTTAAGTCATAGAAAAAACACTAAGTCCTCTGCTTGGAAAATATGTAACCCAAGAGCCAATTTGAAATCATTCAGTAATTTATCAATATTTTAGCCAGTCCTTAATGGAGCTTACTATATAATGGGGAGAGGCAGAGAGTGAAAATGAAAAAAGTGATGAAGGTATACTAGAAGGTAATAAATGTCCTGGAGAAAAATAAAGCAGGTAAAGGGTATAGGGAGTGTGGGTGAAGGGATGCTGCTGTTTTGAATAGTGCGTCAAGTAAGAGCTCAATGCGAAGGCAACGCCTGAAAAAGACTTGAAGAGGGTAAGAAAGAAGCCAGGAGGATATGAAGAAAGAGCATTCCAGGCATAGGGAACAGCGAAAGCAAGGTTCTGTGGCGGAAATTGTGCCTGGACTATTTGGAGAGGGAGGACCGTGAGCAAAGTTGAATAAACAAATTAAGTAGGAGGCTTGAGGTCAGAGAGGTAACAGGACCACATCAAACCTAGGGCCAAGTGGGCCAAGGTAAAGACGTCGGTTTTTACTCTGAGATGAGACACCCTGATACCTGATGAAGGATTTCAACAGGGGATGCCATCTTCTATTAGCTTTTAAAAATGTTTTCTTGGACTGCTAAGTGGCTAGTCTGCAGGGAGGGGTTGGGGGCAGGCAAGGTTGGAAACAGGGAGACCGGTTAGGAGGCCATTATGATAAACCTGGAGAGAGATGGGGTGGTGGCGGTGAAGATTCTGAGAAGCAGTGGGATTTTGCAGGAAAGCCAATAGGATTGAATGAGATTAGAGAGGAGAGAGGAATTAGAGTACAAAGCCTGAGATGACTCTTAGGCACCCAAATGGAGATGTCACGTGGGCATGAAGTCCAGCGTTCAAGGAAGAGACTGTACTTGGAAAAATAAATTTGAGCGTCAGTAGTGTATAGAGAATTTATAGACATAAGGTGGGTGAGATCACCAGGGAAGTGAATATATCTTTGATGAATGTTCTTATTCATGAACACTTAGCCTATATCTATGGTCATTTCACCAGGACAGGTTTCTAGGAGTGAAATTATTGGGTCAAAAGGCATACACAAGGCTCTGGATACATATTGCCAAATTACTTTTCAGGGTGACAACAATTTATATTACCAGCCAACACTGGATATTATACTTTAACCTCTTTTAATTTGACAAGTATATGGAGTCTTATTTTTTTATTTTATTTTTCTGATGATCAGTGAAGTACAAACTTTGTATAATGTATTTGTTGCTCATTTTTATTTTTTCTGTGCATTGGCTGCTAACCTCTGGCTTAAAGTAAGTTTTCTGTTGGGGTACTTTTAAAAAATTGTAATTTGTATAATTTATCGCTTTATTATTTTAATTATTTATGATACTTATTTAAAAAAATGTACAGGATGCCCTGACTGGTTTGGCTCATTGGATAGAGCGTCGGCCTGCGGACTAAAAGGTCCCAGGTTCGATTCCAGTCAAGGGCATGTATCTTGGTTGCAGGCACATCCCCAGTAGTAGATGTGCAGGAGGCAGCTGATCGATGTTTCTCTCTCATCGATGTTTCTAACTCTCTATCCTTCTCCCTTCTTCTCTGTAAAAAAAATCAATAAAATGTATTTTAAAAAATGTACAGGATTAGGAAGTATAAGCCAAGAAGAGGGATCAAGTTGATGGCACAGTGGTCTTTCCAGTAACGAGTGAATTGTTATGTCCCAAGACATTCTATATGGCTGGGCAGATCACGGCAGCTGTGATATTGGGATTTATACTAAGAAATGTGTATGTGGTCTCTGTCCCTGTTTCTGGAATGGAACTCCTAAAACACTTGGAATTTCCTAGGTGCTGAGAATGGGCAAGGTGTCTTTCCTCTGTTAGTGAAGACTTTTGGACCACACCTCAAGACGGGGCCTGTTTGTCAGGAGAACCAACCGTGTGATTAGAGGGTTGAAAATTTCGGTCCCACCACTGACCTCCAACCCGCAGGGAGGAAAGAGGGGCTGGATAATGAGCTAATCCCAATGCCCAACCTAAGATCCAGCTCTTGCTTTGTTAACACAGTCCCTGGTTCTGACCAAGTTATTTAGCTTTGGACAACTTTTGATAGCATTAATTCCCAGTAGACTTCATGGAAGGAGGAAAAAAGACTGCCACCGAACTTGACAGTTGTTTGACAAACCATGAAACTAAATAAACAGTGTCCAGTAAAGCTAGTGAGTATCTGGGGCGAAGTGTTACAAAGAGTTCAGGTAAGCTTAGTATATACTTTTCCCAGATGAAGAACATTTTATTAGTTTCCTGTAGGTATCACATTGCTGTGCTTTGTTAATTTGAGCTGAATTCTCCCACTTATTTATTTGGACTAGCTGACTTTACTGTTATATTTGCTCTTCAACTGATCTAGTTTTTATTTACTTATTTTAGATTGACAGAAATATATGTTATAGTAGAAAAACTTGTAGATAAAGAGAAGAAAGTAGATAAAAATCATTCATTATTCCACCCTACAGACATAACAAAACACATAAATTTTCCATAGTAATGTGATAATTATACAAAAATACTCCTTATGTGCTGTAGCAAAAATTTTAATTTTTTACTGTAGCATAAATTAACAGAATCTTAAGGAGTTTTCTCATTTTATAATTCTTTTTCTTTTGAGCCCAGGGGATTTTTTTTTTCTCCATTAAAATACTAGTTTTAATTTAAACCAATCATTCTACATGATCTAAGTTTACAAAAATAGGCTCTTTCTTTCCTTTTTTTTTTTGATGGGGGCTGGAAATCTATTCAACTGGCAAATTACATTATTGTGGGTAAAATTATAATCATGTTTGACGTAAGAAAAAATAATTCTCTGAAGCATGACTCATTTTTAAAATGGAAAGAGCCAAGGACAGAAGGGATTCAAGATGTGAGAACCTTTTTAAATAATTAAGGCAAAGTTCTACTGCAGTCGAAAGGAGAGCATAACCCGCTGCTTCTCTTGCATGTTTTTATGTTTTGGCTTCATCTCTGGACGAGACTGTACAATCTCTGGTATGAGGCTCTGTCTCTTGGATCCCCAGTGACCTGCAGAGTGCTCTGTAATGCGTAATACAGACGGGCCTCTGACTCCTCAAGTCATGTGGATCAGAATAAATCTTAATTTCATTTGTGTGCCCTGTAAGTGACTTCCGAAGGACTCTCACATTTTTTTTTTCTAATTTGAGCTTCGTGGCAATTCTGTGAAGTAGAAACACTAGGCCATTATTACTGAGGGTTCGAGGGGCTACATAAATTGCCCAACCAATGTCTTGGAAACATACTCATGATATAATTTTAAGGTAAAAAAATTAGAGCAAAGCACAGTATGATTTCAGCAACCAACCATATTGTCAAAATATCATAGAAAAACACAACCATATTCCAAAATATCATGAAAAAGACCCCAAATGTTACCACTGGTATTTCTGGATTGCAGAATAATGGATTATTTTTATTTTCTCCTTATAATCATCTGCATTCTTCACCCTCAACACACACACACACACACACACACACACACACACACACACACACACACACAACCTCTCCATAAATGCTACTTGTTTTAAAATGGAAGTATAAGATTTTTACATAAAAAGAATTAAAAACAGAAGTAAATAGGACTCCATTTTTTTTTCTCTTGATAGAAACCTGAAGGCTGCTCATCCTTCAGGCTGCTCTGCGTGCCAATGCCGAAGAGCAACATTATGGAAAATAACATAGCGTGCATCTGCCAAGACAGATTTGTGGTTGACATTTCTCCTGAAAAATGTCTCTATGAAAATAAGTAGCTGTTGGTGGTGTCTCCCGATTTAGTCATGTTGAGAAGTAAATGAGTAGGTTTCAGAACTGGGTTTTAGCTTTCTCACGAAGCCCATCACTTTGAATGGATATACCTTAGATGTGACTGAGCATGTGACAGAAGGGAGCATATCAAAAGGCACATATCATCTTCCTAGAACATATTACTATGATGTTGTCCAGCATATTGAAGGGCTCAACACATGTAAGCTATTATACATTACTAGGGGCCCGGTGCACGAAATTCGTTCACTGAGGGTGGGGGGGGGTCCCTCAGCCCAACCTGCCCCCTCTCACATACTGGGAGCCCTCAGGGGATGTCCTACTGATGGCTTAGGCCCGCTCCCCAGAGGGAGCGGGCCTAAGCCGCTGTCTGGCCTCCCTTTGTGGGAGGCAACTGGGCTGATCAGGGGAAGGCACCAGCCCTATCACCCCACTGCTGCAGCCACTGCCAGTCATCACAGCCACCAAGGTATTTTCATCAACACGGACTCCAGTCCCTTCACCAAGAAAAAATGACAACTTTCTTTAGGCATTTTCAAGATGTGTCTTTCATAGGATATGCATTTCTTTCTTTCTTTTTTTTTTTTTTATCCTCACCTGAGGGTATGTTTCCATTGACTTTTAGAGAATGTGGAAGAGAAAGGGAAAGACAGAGAGAAACATCAAAGTGAGAGGAATACTTTGATTGGTTGCCTCCTGCATGAGCCCTGATCTGGCTCCTGGCCAGGGATGAGCCTGCAACCTAGGTACATGCCCTTGATCAGAATCAACCCAGACCCTGCTGTGGGCAAGCCGAGGCTCTATCCACTGAGTCAAACCGGCTAGGGTAGGATATGACATTTCTTAGCCCTCCAGCAGCGGACCTTCATTTTTTTTCTCCAGAAGTGTGGTGGAAAAACCCTGGATCACCTTTTTGGATTCTTATTACCCAAGTTACTAAGAATATTACCAGTGGCATACAGGAAGCTTAGCCAATGAGCAGTCAGAAAAGGTGTTTCCTCTATAGTTCACACCAATCGTGGGCTGGGCCCTGCCCAGGCCTAAAGCCTCTTGGGCAGGAGCAGATGGCCAGCTCCCTGAGATTCATCGCAGGGGGTCCACTCCTGCCCAGGCCTTACCTAGCCTCTTGGGCAGGAGCGGATGGCCAGCTCCCTGAGATTCATCGCAGGGGGTCCACTCCTGCCCAGGCCTTACCTCACAGTGACCTGGGTGCCAGGATGTTCCTTGGACACAGGCGCTGGGCGCCTATGTATGTAAATTAACCGCCATCTTTTTTGGGGTTAATTTGTATAGTCACTCTGATTGGCTATGGGCGTAGCAAAGGTATGGTCAATTTACATGTTTGTCTGTTATAGGTAAGATTATTAGTTAGCACATATTTTAATTAAACTTCTAAGTGTTATGGGGCAGGGACTATAGACTACACTATTGATTACAGATATCATTTTTTATATATGTACTAGTAGCCCGTTTGCACGAAGATTCGTGCAATAGACCTTCATTCACCTGACTGCCTGCACCAGTTTTCTGCCGGCACCTGGGACCCAGGCCTTGGCTGTGGCCACCGCCTTCTGCCTTCTTTCAGGGACGGGGCTTGGCCCAGGGCGGTGGCCTTGGGCTCGGCCGCACCCAACATCCCTGCTAGGGATCGCAGGAGTCGACCTCCAGTGGTTTCCTGCGATCGGTGCAGGCTCCCCGCTGAGCCTTGGGCTCGGCCGCACCCAGCGTCCCTGCAACGGTTTCCTGGTGGGCGTGGTTGGTGGGCGTGGCTTGGGCATAGCGAAGGTGCGGTCAATTTGCATATTTGTCTATTATAAGGTAAGATTTTTTTTGTTAATTTCAGAGAGGAAAGGAGAGGGAGAGAGAGATAGAAACATCAATGATGAGAATCATTGATCAGCTGCCTCCTGCACGCCCTCTACTGGGGATTGAGCCTGCAACCCGGGCATGTGCCCTTGATCAGAATCGAACCTGGGCCCTTCAGTCCCCAGGCCAACACTCTATCCACTGAGCAAACCAGCTAGGGCAAGATATCATTTCTTTAACCACCCAGGCCATCTGGGTAATTTATTAAAATTATTTCTAATCCTTAATTAATCTTGCAAGTCAGTTAACTCCATTCCCATTTTATAAATCAGGATACTCCAGCTGAGAGGTTGAGAAATTTGCCAGGATTCAAACCTTGGTCTTTGTGACTTCAAAGCCAAGTGTTGGCCCACCATACCACACTATGTTTTGCTTAATGTCATATTTATGGTTGAGTCCTTTGCAGCATTTCCCCAGCACAGGGTTCCTGAGAATATTTTAGAAATTGAGCAGGGTTTTTGAATGACACAGGCATGAACAAAATTATGAAACTGGCAGCCCTACCTGGTATTCCTGGGTCTACCGAGAATGCCCTTAGGGAGGGAGAAAGTGGAGAACCCACAAAGGGAATGAAAGCAACATTGCAAGAAGAAAAGTGGAGAGAGAGAGAGACATCAGCACCAAGAGTCTTGAAAATAGCTTCTGAAGGGCATTTATAGGTGGTGACAGGTTTGGCAACACTTCTTTGAGACTGTTGAGCTGCGTTCAGTTTTCTCAGTTCATCATTTTGTAGGCGCTGCAGCAGCCACCTTCCTGAAACTTAAGAAATGCCACTGGAATATAGAGATTTCTCTCTTGTCATAAATCCAATATAATAAAAGAATCAGGAAGAGGAAGCAACACAACACATGTGGTTGCTATAGCACCAGTACTTTGCCCAGTACAGGCACAATATCATCAAAATAATAATACCAACAACAGCCAGGTCTAATCAGTGCTTTCTTTGTACCTTTGTACATATTATGAGATTCCATTTTCAGATGTCATAACTGAGGCCCGGAGAGTTCAGTAGTAAGAGGTCAATAGCTGGTTAATGGCCTGAAACCATGATCAGTTTGCCTCTGACCATGGAGTTTTTTAAATAACTGACCCTGTTTTTCTCCTGTGATAAATGGTCCATTTGTCTGTCATGTTCTTTTTAAAAAAATATATATTTTATTGATTTTTTACAGAGAGGAAGGGAGAGGGAGAGAGAGTTAGAAACATCAATGAGAGAGAAACATCGGTCAGCTGCTTCCTGCACACTCCCTACTGGGTAGGTGCCCGCAACCAAGTTACATGCCCTTGACTGGAATCGAACCCGGGACCCTTAAGTCCACAGGCCAATACTCTATCCCCTGAGTCAAACTGGCTAGGGCTCATTTTCTTTTTTTCTCTCTCTGGATTTCTTCTCTTTATGACTGCAAATCTAGGATGTTATTAGGTTGGTTGAAATCTATGTTTTAGTCAATAAATATTTATTGAGCACCTACTATGCACCAGGCAGTGTTCTAAGAGTTTTGGATATAGTGGCAAAGAAATCAGTCAACATACTTTCCCTCCTTGAGCTTTTATTTTAGCGAGATAGCACATTCTTTCTGAAATCTGCATTATTTGAAAACTTATAATTTACCTTATTAGACTGTGGAACAAAGAAAATAAAAATCTTATGTGAAATTTAGGACTTAAATTTTGAACCAAGTCACCTAACACTTAAAAGGAAAGAAAAGCATGTGTTTTGAAATGTAAAGACTAGAATTCTTAAGAGGTGTTGCCTCAGATTAATTGCAGAGAAGATGTGACAAAAGGTTTTCAAGCTGAAAAGGCGTTTCTGGCTTTGTTTTTGTTCCCTCCTTTCCCATAAATATTAAGTCAAGCATATATATTTAATGAGGGTCATCATATAATTAATAACCCATTAATATGGTGTACTCATTTAGTAAATATATATTGTTGAATTAAAGGCTATGCTGGTCATTTATGGCAGATGCTGGAAATAAAATACTGAAGACAACAGTGAAATCTCTCTAGATAAAAGGGTAATATGCAAAGTATCCCCTTGGGAGTTTGACCGGGAGACTGGGAGTTCAATCGCTTGCTATGACATGCGCTGACCACTAGGGGGTGGTGTGGAATGAAAGAAGGCCCCCGATTGGCCCTGATTGCCGGCCAAGCCTAGGGACCCTACCCGTGCATGAATTTCGTGCACTGGGCTCTAGTTATAAATAAAAAGCAGACAGTGGAATTATAAAGATAGAATTATGATATAAAGATGCTGGAGTCATAAGAAGTAGAATTATAAAATAGTGTAATAACTTCCATGATAGGGATCAAAAAGAGGTGTTAGGGGAGCTCACAGGAGGGGCATCTGTCCCTGCCAGGTGGTTTCCCACAGGAAGCCATCTCAAGTATAACTGCCCACACAGGTCAAGGAGAGCAGTAGAGTGGATCAGGATTTCAGAGGAGGGAGAAGCCCCTAGCTCCGTGCTCGGCAAACTGCGGCTCGCGAGCCACATGCGGCTCTTTGGCCCCTTGAGTGTGGCTCTTCTACAAAATACCACGGCCTGGGCGAATCTATTTTAAAGAAGTGGCGTTAGAAGAAGTTTAAGTTTAAAAAATTTGGCTCTCAAAAGAAATTTCAATTGTTGTACTGTTGATATCTGGCTCTGTTGACTAATGAGTTTGCCGACCACTGCCCTAGCTGAAGAGAATGCAGGAATAGACAATAATTTGAGCCAACTGAAATTTTCTGTGCTTCTTCCCTTCTCTCCCAATGTAAAGCAGAACTATCATTTCACAGAGTATGGAGAAGAGCAGTGCAGTTATGGAACTGCCTACTCATGCAATTTTAGGAAATTAATGAATTGATGTTGTTAATACCACATTTCCGTGTTTTAGGAATTCAGATAGCATTGAAATGAATAGGCAATCAGAAGTAAGCTGCAGTTATCCAACATTGCTGACAAAGCCAAGAGAATTTTAGTTGAAAATTACTGCTGAATTCAAATTGTGTAAGGAATGGTATCTTTTCGAACTTCTGTCAGAACTAAGTTGTCATGAACATATGAACACTAAAGCCTCGGTAGAAAAACTGAAAAGAAACATTATCAAGTATATGTCAAGTGATGGTGATGTCTGTATTCAGATTTTTTAAATAGAAATATCTGGGTAGAAGAAAAATCTTAACTCATTGCACAATAATCTTGATATTTTCAGGTTATATTTTCAAGAAAAAATAATTTTCTTTACCAAAAAATTCCATTGTTTCTCCTTTTTTTCCTTGATCCTGAACTTGACAGCAATTGTAGAAATTGCTTGAAACAACACTGGTATTTTCTGAGAAATCTTTCACTGTGCTGACACCTTCAAATAACCTGCGAATTGGAGTGGGTCGAGGCCAGACCACAGGAAAAAGCCTGCATTTTTGAAAGACTGAGTTTAAAACACTACCAAAAAGCTACCTACCCAACCCAGATAGAAGAAATCTAAATACGTTTGTTGAACCTAAACATATTAGAACTAATTCATTAACTCCAACTCATTAATCTGTGCATTAACTCAACAATTATTTTTAAGCAGCCCTACGTATCCAGGACTGTTCTGGCTGCACAGTCCCTTCTAAGTTAGTTCCTACTAAAGACAACATCCAAGGTCATGCTACAACTTGCACAGGCGAGGCTTCTGTTTTACAAAGGTCCTTTTAAACTCAGGGTTGTTTTGTTACCTCATCTAGGAGACCGGAAAGCCAGAAATCAATGTCTTCATTAATATTTGAGTACCCCATGTTAGCTAGAAATATCAAAACAATTGCCTAAAAAGAAACTGATGAATGAGTGTATTTTTAACATTATTTTATACTGTGCCAAATGAATTTCTAAATTAGGGAGGGGGGGGGGGCTCAACAAGAAACTAGAATGATTACTACAGCATCTATTTTATTTCCCCCTTCCTTCCCTGTCTGTGCAGCCCCTGAATTAGTCTTTTCCATCCACCTATTCCCATTTCCAATCCTGAACTTGGTAATGGCTATGATTCCTCATTCAGCAATTTCAAATACCTGATTACTTGTTTGAAAGGATGGAATGTTTTGAATTTGCCCAGTTGCACAAGAATTACCACGGAGAAGGCTGGTGTGACTTATTACATCTCGTAACCATCTTTCCATCCTTCTGTAATAACATGGTAGCGGCATTGCGGCCCCTTATCCATCTCCTTTCCTCCCCTCTCTACACGGGCTCATCCAGGGCTGTGTCTACATATCCATCTGCGTCCACCTGCGAGGTCAGGGAAAACTAAGTGGAGGCACCGTCCTTGTTAGAGGCACCATCCTTGTTCCAGAGGTTGGCTGGGTGAGAGGCAGATGATAAATGAGGCAGCCAGTCCCCGCAGACGAGACCACGGCAGGTGCTGAGTCTGAAGGGCAGAGCAGGGCAGACGGGAGAAGAAAGAGGAATGCCAGAGTGAGACGTGGACTGTGGGACACAGAGACAGGTTGTGCAGTTTAGGATTTATTTGAGAAAGGACAGCAAGCTCCTGTCCTTACCTGAAGTGAGATAATTTAAGTGAAACACCTGGCACATAAGAGGCACAAATAATTTTAAGACTACCGACCTTACTACAAGGTTGGGTGATTAGAAGACGTCAAGTTTGTAAAGCAGCTGGCATAGCACTTGATGTAGTATGTGAGCTCCTGATTTCTCCTAGAGTTGGATTTCTCAGTCAACAATATCAGGCAGTTCGCAAGAAGGCATTACCAACACCTTTTTGACTGTTTTTGTTTTTTGTTTTTGGTGTGGGGGCTTACCTGTTTGCTTGGATATAAGTCTTGCCTCAATCCCTTATTATTAACTGAGTGGACTTAGTGAGACAGAAACTATTTCAAACCTTAGCTCTCTCGTTCTCTGGCTCTGGCATTTATGGAATGTTCTTGAACCTCTCTAAGCCTCTTTCTTTCATTAAACTTTAAGGACAGTTGTGAGAATGAGATAGAAAGTGAATAAAGGTCCTGGAATACTGACTTGAAAGTGCTAACTGAAAAGTAGCTTAAAAAAAAAAAATCCTCAGCCAAAGACATGCTCATTGATTTTTAGAGAGAGGGAAAGGGAGGAAGGGAGGGAGGGAGAAACATCGATGTGACAGAAAACAGATCGGTTGCCTCCCGCATGCTCCCCGACCGACCTGGGCCAGGGATCGAACCCATGACTTTTCAGTGTACAGGACGACGTTCCAACCAACCGAGCCACGCCGGCCAGGGCAAAAGTAGCTATTGTTATTAAGCAAAAGTACTTTCTACGTTAACTATTTTTTGATAGAATTACTAGCAAGTGTATATTCCCATATATTATTTTAGACAGAGAACATTAAATGTTCTTTTTTTTTTGGAACCTTGTAGCTGTTATTGCAGGTTGATTTGCTCCATATTTATTCTAACTCCCTTTTCCTTTGCTTTCCTCTACATGAGAGGCCGGAAAGCGAAATAATTCATTTCCTGGTCTCCCTTGAAGGCAGGGGAAAACCTGTGACCCAGTTTTGACTGATGAGACCCAAGTGTGAGTCCAGGAGGGCGGGAGGGCGGTTTATGGAGAGGCTCTTGTTTTCCTAATGAAGGGTAACGGATGTGGCTGCCCAGCCCTACCCCTTCATCCTACTCAGAGTGTAGATTTGAGCAGCAATAGCCATTTTATTGCTCTGAGGAAACACATTGAAAAGACTAGAGCTGGAACTGAAGGACAGAAGGTGTGTGAGTCCTTAATGACACCATGAAGTCACTGTGCCAGCCCTGGACCATCCATCTTGGTGCTTATTTTACACAGGTCAAATGTGTGTAAGCCCAAGCTGTTCACCTGCTCTGACTGTCATCAAACACACCCCTAACATGTAACTCTTTTATTTTTGATAAGTGATTCCTGTGTAGTGCTTTAATGGAGCCATGTCCCCATACCTAGAAGACATCAGGAAAATAAATGGTTCCAGATATATCTACAGTTTTTTACTTGATTCATTAACTTATTCACTTGATAATTATTTTGAAACAATTACTCGTGGAAAGAATAACTGGAGATCCCCCAGTTACCTCTTTGCTCAGATTTCATTGTCACCTTACAGTGCTTTAGCGAATCACAGTCCTTAATCTATTACGTTACCTTTCCTACCCTGTTCCCTTTCAACTCTGCCACGATGCTGTCCAGTTGGGAAATCAAAATGGTCCAACTGCTAAAACTTACGTTACGTGTCACATGCGGTGACTTAGGAGTGCTGCTTTCCTCAGACACTGTTTCGGCGACCCCGTGTATGTTGTCGATTCCATGGTGGTGAAGCTGCCCCGTGGGGAAGCAGAACCTGTGTCACACCGTCACCGTGCCAGCTCAGGCCCTTAGCACATCCTTCCTAGACGCTTCCTCCATTCGGGGTTTCACACACAGCCCCCAGTGTAACATTTCTGGTGTCATTCCCTTGCTCGGAGTCTTTACAGCACCCCCTGCCCTACAGAGGAACCCTTGCTCAGCCTAGCACTGCCTTCCCCAGTTTGGTTCTAGCACACCTGCCCCCCTCCCCGCATCTTTCCAATTCTCACTGCTCCATTATGTATCCCACAGGTCTTGTGTCTGCTTAGAAGGCCCTTCCTGGCCGTGCAGGGTTCCACCTCTGACCTGCCCATGAGGGGGCAGCGTTTCCAGGAAAGCCTTTCCTACCCTTTCCAGGAGGAAGTTGCTCCTCTGCCCTGACTCCCGGCCCGATTACACGGTGGCTGGCACTTCCCCCTTCCCCTGCTGTACCTGAGCTATTGATGCATCGGTCATTGACTGCACACCAAAGCCGCGACAGCAGGCCTGTCTCCACGTCACCGTCACCTTCGTATTCCCTGCAGTGCCTGCCCCCATGCCTTGTATCTGGGAAAGTGTTATTGTTTGGCATCCAGTAGCCCTCGGTCAATGGAACAAAAGGACTGTCGTAATGGGGAAGGGGGACTGTAGGACTCACTCAAAGGACAGGGCTTTGCCTGTAGCAGAGCTGCGGTCATGGGTTTGCATTTGATTTGTAGGACTGAGCAAGGGGAGAATACGGTGGGTCGTGTAACTAAACAAACATGCAAGGCCCAATAATTGGCCACTAGTGGTAAAATTCCCTTCTTGTAATAATGAGTTCAGATGAATCAATTTTAGGGATTATCTTAATTACTTTAGATCTGTTATTTAAATTACTTTTTAAAAACCTATCAATGTAATGCAACAATGGAATTAATGTTCTCGTTTATTCTTTCCTGAGAAACAGAAATGAAGAGACTACAGAAGGGAATAGAGGTGCCTATCGAACAGTAACTGCGTGGAGAAAGCAGCAATGCGCTTTCTCTTCATGACTCCGAGTGCACACGTGTCATGCTTTAATGAAGGGACAGCAGAGCAATCACCGCCCTGCTGCTGGGGTCTGGGCCGAGGCTTCACAGCACTTGTGGGATCCTGGGCCAGGTCCTCTCTCCTGTGCTTCAGTGTTTTCTACAGAGTGGACATGATGACAGTGGCTGCCTCCTGGAGATTAGGTGAGGATTCCAGAGCCACACCTGACAGGAAGCACTTTAAATAGTACCAAGCACGTATTACCACTCGGAAATGGTTAGCTATTGTCTTTTAAGACACCATCTATTCATAATGTTTTCTTGTATTTTTCTGACTGGCAAGTTTCACATGCCTGTCTTTTTTTCTTTTGTTTTGTCTTCTTCTTCTTTTTTTTTTTTAAGTCACTTAATTTAACTATAGGGCCATCTCTCTTTAAAGATACTGATCAATTCCAATTAGTTTGGTCTTAAGCACACAAAAAATTTAGTCCAAGAACTTTATCAAAAATATTTTCTTACTTATGATCCTCAAAAGTCTCAGTATAACATATTAAAGTTAACTAAGACCTAACTCTGGAAGTGTGAAATATTTGTTGACATCACTGTCAAAATTATTGTTCTGATCACAGAGTGTCTCCTGGAGAAGTGGCCACCCAACAATGTGTGTGTGTGAGTGTGTGTATGTATGTGGTATGTGTGTGTGCGTGTGTGAGTGTATGTAATGTGTGCATATGTGTGTGTGCTTGTGTGTGTGTATGTGTGTGTGTGTGTATACAATTTCCTGTCAGAAACTGTAGTGTTGAAACAAGAATTTATAAGGAAGCTGTTAGTATGACATGGCATTTAGCTACCAATTATCATCTAATCTGCTTTATTTCTTTTAAACAATTACAAACAAAGACAAGCTGTTGTGAAATCCAGTCCCATAGAAATAGTACAGGCCTTAATTTAAGTATTCTTATGTAGACCTGTCAAAACAGTTCTTAGAATCAGAATTGCCTTAATGTGAATCTTCCTAATGTATTCACTTGAATATTATCTGGGTTTTATACACATCATCTAATTCATGGTTAGAATGTGAGGACCCTACTTTATACTTAAGATGATTAAGAAGTTGTTTATCGGGCTTTGGGGGATATGCGTAGTAATAAAACCAACAGAAACGGATTTTACATCTCTTTGGGGAAGAAATCACATTCTCTATGTTCCTCCTCATCTTTCCTGTGAACACCTGTATGAAGGATCACATTTAGAGTAATTGTGGGAGAGCTCTTACCATCAGGCCCTGACGATAGGGTGGCCATGTGATCAGTGTCAGTTCCCACTTCGGAAGGAGATGCATTGGCTGAGTCTGTTGCTTTGCTCTCTGCCTGCGAAGTGTGAACAGGACCGACACTGAGCAAGCTTTGGGTGTGGGGAAGTTGTGAGTCAGATGCTTGCTTGTTACTGAGACAGAGACAGAACACCAGAATGAGCTATAAATACAGTATCTGCTTATTCTCTCTGCTGCTTTGAGGCCATTTAGGATCCAGCATAACTTGCCCCAGAACTGTGGGTCTTTCTTTGCTGTATGCAGGTTACCACTTTGTGAGAAAATGGCTTTATCTTTTCAGTGCTTTTATTTTTTTTCCTATACAAAAGATCAGGGAATGAGCCCTAACCAGTTTGGCTCAATGGATAGAGCGTCGGCCTGCGGACTCAAGGGTCCCAGGTTTGATTCTGGTCAAGGGCAAGTACCTTGGTGGCGGGCACATCCCCAGTGGGCGGTGTGCAGGAGGCAGCTGATGGATGTTTCTCTCTCATCGATGTTTCTAACTCTCTCTCCCTCTCCCTTCCTCTCTGTAAAAAATCAATAAAGTATATTTAAAAAAAAAAGATCAGGGAATGAAACTGATATTCTAATATTTTAGTTTTTAGAGCCCCCAATAATAACAGTTTATGAAAGTAATCAGATCCACTTTTCCATTTAGTTCTGGATATGTTTAAACCAGGGTTACAAAGATCTGTGTTAATAGGTGAATGAGTACCACTGACTAATCCACAGAGATGCCCCCCTCCTAAAATAAGCAACAGTGCTTCTTCTAGGGCAGTGCCACCTTGCCAGCTTTGTGCATAGTAGGGTTTGGTAAATGCTTGCTGCCCAGACATTGTGATTCCTTATAACTGGCTCATATTTAAGTCAAAAATGGTATTTCTTATGTTATTTCTGGGCTCTTTACATTGAGGGTCTATCAGCCCCAGGTTTCATGCCGAAAGGCACTGTCTACTTAATATACAGTAAAAATACTTTGGGCTACTGACAGTTCAGAGGGCCGTACATCCAGGCTCACAATACACCATCGTCACCCAAGTAAGTACCTTCCAGAGTGCATCACAGCTTTCTTATTTATTAGCCTCTAAACACTCCTCCTTGACTAGCCTCTGTCTTAGTTACTAAATCCACCAAGTAGTAAATAGTGGGGGCTTTTGGCTACATGGCATTGGATATTTAAACAGGATGTAAGTAAGGTTGGTACTTAGAGGAAATACAGCTTCCCTGTTACATAGTACAAATTCATCAACCTGTTAACGACTGACAAGCAATGACAGAATTTCCCTCCTGGTAATTTTAGGAGAATGGGTTTGTTTGGGTAAACTGATCAAGTGTTTTCATTGCTTTTTTTCATGTTGAGGTGAGTTTTTGAATCTGCTGAGGGTTTATGCTGCTTAGATTTCTTTTTCATCACTCTGGGCTGGGGTGCTGGTGGAGATGGGGATGATTAACCAATGGCTGTGCGTTGGACGCTTCGGGATAAGTGTTCTTGTGTTTTAAATGTTAGTGTTTGGTGCCTATGAAACTTGACGTTAATTAACAACTATCCATAACTTCTGTCTGAAATTAACTTTTACTATTCTTGTTTATTTTTCCTTTGGCTAAGAGTGTCTGGTGGGATGGGAATCACATAGCTTGGGTGGCAAATTTGAAATACATAATGGGCGTATTCCCAAATTTAAAGAAAGTGACATGGGGCAGAGTAAGCAAATGGAGTGTAAATGGGTTGCCTGGGGGTCAGGCACCATGCCTGGTGAGTCAATACTCCTGTGGCTTTGAGAAGCATGGTCCTCTGTGCCAGGGGTTCCCCAGCACTGATGCCAGTTTGTGATGACGTGGTTCCCTAACCCACAGCAATACGAGAAAAATAAGGCAAGTGTCGGGAGTTTTTCTTAAAGCCAAACTGGTTCATTTAGAAATTCTGTTTGGAGTTACGTCATTCCTAATGTTTTTGGGTGCTAAAAATATCCCTTTAAACAATGGCAACACTAGATTTTTTTTTTTCTAACGTCCTCACTTAGTAAAATAAAAAAAAAATCCAACTTGGGAAACGCAAATTAGAACAATAATGAGTTACCACTACACGCCTGTTAGAGTGGCCAAAATCCCGAACAGTGACAGCTCCAAAGGCTGCCGAGGATGTGGAGCAACAGGGACTCTCACTCACTGCTGCTGGGAATGCAAAATGGTGCCGCCCCTTGGAAAGACAGTTTGGTGGTTTTTTACAGAACGAAACATGCACTTATCATACCACCCAGCAATCGCGGTCCTTGCTGTTTATCCAAGTGAAGTGAAAACTGATGTCCACACACAACCCTGCACATGGAGGTTAACAGTAGCGGTAGTCCTAACTGCTAGACCTTGTAAGCAACCGAGGTGTCCTTCAGGTGGTGAATGAATAAATACACTGTGGTACATCCAGACAAAGAAATATTATTCAGCACTAAAAAGAAATGCGCTACCAAGCAGTGAAATGACATGGAGGAAACTTAGGGGCATATTGCTAAGTGAAAGAAGCCAATCCGAAAAGACAACATACTGTAAGAGTCCAACTGTATGATATTCTGGAAAAGATAAAACTATGGAGACAGTGGAAAGACCAGTGGTTGCCAGGGATCAGGGTGGGAGTATTGGGGGAGGTGAAGAGGCACGAACAGGTGGCGTGCAGAGCAAATACTCGGTATGATATCATAATGATGGATACTTGTTACTATACACTCCTCCAAATCCATACAAAGTGCAACACCATGAGTGATCTTGAACGCTAAGGTAAACTATGGATTTTGAGTGATTCTGATGTGTTCATGTAGGTTCATCAATTGTAACAAATGCACCCCTGTGGTGGGAATGTTTCTACTGGGGAGACTATGCATATGTGGGGCCAGGGAGTACATGGAATCTCTACCTTCCTCTCAGTTTTGCTGTGAATCAAAAACTGCTCTAAAAACTGAAGTCTTTAAGAAAAAAAGCGAACTTCATCTTAGCCTCATTAAAGATTGTTTTTTTCTGCTCTGTTGAGCATTAGGGAATCACTGGTCTATGTGGCGTTGCTATATGCCAAGAAGGTTTATAATTAGTCCCTCATCCACTTTCCCCATAAAACTGGTGTTGGTGAACAGAAATTATCCTGGTTTTAACATTTTCAGCCTGTGCTTTCCTGGATGAAGATAGCCAGTCAGTTAACCTGGTATTGATTAGTAGCCTCTTCGTACATCCTCTGACTACAGCTTCCTTCTCACTTCAAGGTTTGCTTCCCTTTCTTCCTCCTACAAGAAGTCCAGAAGAAAAATGGCCGTTTGCTTACTTCACAGCCTAAAGCTACATGTGGACTTTCACCGATTATCACCCATATTACGTGGTATTTATTCATGGCACACGATTGTGCAACCATTTCCCTGGAAAGACCCAATGGCACAATGCATTTCAGAAAATGACAACATAAACATTACATCTTACCCTATTATTTTTCAGGCATTAAAAAAATCTTATTCTTAAAAAACAAACAAAACAACCATATGTAGTTTATAAAGAGTTCATCAAACTTACAAAGACTTGACCTGTCTTAACCATGGCTATTTCTTAAAAAAAAATGGGGGGAGGGTTTCTGATGGGGGGACCTATAATCTGATAGATAAAGCACCTGAGTTAATCTGAGAAGTAATCATCTTATTTTAAATCTTAGAACACATATACTTATGTGAATAGGGGGTTAAGTTTTTCTTAAGTTTCCTTTCAAAGCCTGTGCTAAGAGATTAGGGAGGTGACTCAGCTGTGAATCCAGCAGGCAGAACTGATCATCAGAGTGACCCACCAGGAGTCAAAACATCACCTCATCACCATCATCTCCTCGCCTAATGACTAAAGACAATAGCTGACGGCTGCGAACCCCCGGGGCTGGCCTCACCCTAGCCTCTTCCCCTTTATAACCCTGTCCCCTGCACCTTGCTGTAAGACAGGATATGAATGTGTGTAATCGCCCTATCTTCTCGGTTGGCTGGCCTTCTCAATAAACGCCTAATATGATTCAGCCCTGCCTTCCTTATTGGACAGTGACAGGCAGCCAAAGCTCAACAGGGGGTTTTCCGGTAACAGTTCCAATAGTGAAGACGATTCAAACAAAGACGAGTTTTTTTTTATAGTTTATAGTAAAAATAAAGACAAAAATCATCACTAAACTACATATTATTGAGGCTTTAAAAATCTAGAAAGGGGAATTATTGTTCAAGAATTATACAGTTTCATCAAGTCCAAATGCTCCAAAGTGTCATAAGACACAGCTATCCACTAAGACTGCACAAGCAGCTCTTCCAATCCCAGGAATACTCAAACTTCGAAGAAAAACTTCTGACAAATGTTGGGAACTCTCAGCATCCTAATGAGAAGCATAATGCTGTAAAAGACATAATGAGCAATGGCATCCAACCTTATGGTAAGTTAAAAAAACAACGTGTAAGCTTGTGTGAAAAGATTCTGTGAAGTCCCTAATATACGAACCTTGTGATTGCATATCATTTCATTCATACCTGCAGAGATGGCTGTGCATAGAAGGATATGATAAAAGGATAAAAATAAAGAGACCCCCATGCGGGGAACCATCTCAATAAGATACAGTATTCAGGCAATAGCCTGTTTTCCTTGGCTACTTTGATTACGTTTCTTCTTCAGTCACTGGGTTTGTTCTTTAGTCAAATCTGCCAACAGATACAGGCAATGGTGAAGTAAAAACAAAACAAAACAAAAAAATGGGTTGCCCTCTGTTACAATTCAGCTACATTATTCAGACACAGCCACTATATAGCTTGATCACACGGATGATATAGAAGTTAAAGGAAACACTGACACAATTTTGTAACTGACTAACAGGCACTTTTAAGGAAAAAAAATGAATTTGGCATGATGTTTTTGAAACCTAATTCTTCATTTCGGATTCCTTCAATAATCTATCTATTGAAGAAAAGGCAACATAGTACCCTCGAAGAGCACAGAATTGTTAGTGGTAAGTGTAGGTTCCAAAAGACAGGCATTGGAGGAGGGAGAAAGAGAGAGGAAGAAATAAAAATAATCTATACTACTAATAAAAGGGTAATATGCTAATTAGGGTGGATGTCTTCCGGACGACCTCCTGGACGTCCTTCTGGACAAAGCTGCAGGGGGTGCAAGGGCTGAGGCGCGGCTGCAAAGGGCCCAGGCTCAGGCCGGCAGTGGCAGCAGCAGTGGGGTAATGGGGGTGGTGCCTTCCCCTGATCCACCAGGTCGCTGCCCACAGAGGGAGGCCAGACTGCAGCTTAGGCTGGGGGCTGAGGTAGAGGAGGTTAGGGGCGATCAGGCTGGCAGGGGAGCAAGTTAAGGCCAATCAGGCCGGCAGGGGGGCAAGGTAAGGGCAATCAGGCCTGCAGGCAGAGGCAGTTAGGGGCAACCAGGCAGGCAGGCAGGCAGAGGGGTTAGAGGTGATCAGGCAGGCAGGCAGGCCAGTGGTTAGGAGCCAGTGGTCCCAGAATGCGAGAGGGATGTCCGGCAGTCGGACATCCCCCAAGGGTGTCCCAGATTGGAGAGGGTGCAGGCCAGGCTGAGGGACACCCTTCTCCCCCTTCATGAATTTTGTGCACTGGGCCTCTAGTAATAAAATAATAGCTATCATTTGAATTGCCCTCGCAATGTTCCAGGCACTGTTCTGAGAATTTGACATCCACTTACTCCTCACAAATTACATTGAGGGAGGATCAACGATTATATTCATTTTACAGGTCAGTCAGTCACAGACAAGATCAGTGACCTGCAGAAGGTCACACAGGTGGCAGGTGGTGCAGCTGAATTCTGAGCCAGGCCATAGGGCTGCATTGCCATCATCTGCCATATCACCTGCATTCTCTCATTTCACCTGTGCTACAACATTGCACAGCAGGTAACATCATCTCCAATTTATAGATGAAGACCAAGTCCTAGAGCATCAGGAATGTATTAAATGACAGAGGGGCTGAAATTCCAAGTGAGAAGTTTCAGACTCCAAAGCCCAAGATGAACTTTCTCAACGGGACTGAGGAGGGATGTGCTCCGTGTGGTCCTTAAGACCCTCCAACCAAGACAATGAAGCGTACCTGCAGGGAGGAGAGGGCCTGTTCTAGTATAATGACACAGTGCATGACGTGTGAGGCTCTCTCTACTCCAGGGGTGGGGAACGTCCGGCCCTCGGGCCACATACTGCCGGTGAAACATTTGGTCTGGCCCTGCCCAGGCATTAGTGGAGAGTTAATTAAATGTTTGACCAAATATAGCAGGGTAATTTTTAAGTTGATAATTCTGTATGGCCCTCAAATGATGTTATAAATATCCAAATGGCCCTTGGCAGAGAAAAGGTTCCCCACCCCTGTTCTAGTCCTGTGCCAGTCATCACACTCAACGATTCATGCTTAACATCACTTTCCCAGTAGACTGTAAGCTCTGCTCATTTAGTGTGAGCATACTATGTACCAGACAAGGACCATTCTAGGTGCTTGGAATATGCCAGTGAATAAAAGAAAGATTCTTACCTTTTGCTTACTTAACTTTGCACCCCTAACACCTAGCAGAATGTCTGGCACCCATTGGTTCTCAATAAATATTTAGTGAGTGAATAAATGAATAAATTAGGAAGGACAGGCAGAAGCAAAGGGAAAGAAAAACTACAGATAAAAGGAAATATCTTTGTCTGATCTATTAACCCAAGATTTCAATTAACATCTTAATATGCTTGTGATGAATAAAGATAATCATTTTTATTTTATTTAACTCATCTTTAAAAGTAGAAATGCTACCATATTTAATTCCAAAAGTGAACTGTGACCCAGGTTCTGAAGGAGGACATGTGGTTCAGGAGGCAGCCTTTTGTCAAACTGATTTTCAAATTACGTTCTCCGGAGCTTAGCCTGTGTTTAATACTCACCACGTTTCAAAAGGCACCTTCCCAAGGCAGGTATTCTCGAAGTAAATAGAAGTGTTTATCTTCAGGCTCATTTGGTTTTAGCAATGAGGTTACAGGCTGTCATCCACATTGGTATTGACTCCCTCAATTAGAGGCGACGGCATTTTACCTCCATGCAAAATATTAGTAAATTAACAATCCCCACTCTGCATTCATTGGGGAAATCTGCTCTGCTCGCAACGCCGAACGTGACAAGCAGGGAGTCATCAGAGACGCTGCAGTAATACCTTCAAGCCTTGCAATCATCAGTTAAAACTCTGGCTCTGCACCTAGCCTTTGGGGTTTGGTCTGTAGGGCCAATTTCTTTTTTGCATGCAGAACTCAGCATTGGTAATTTGCAACAGAAACAAGCAGTAACCCCAGCAACAAATAGCTACAGAAACATCCACCCTGGTTTTCTGAAATCTTTCCTGTAACTTAACGTCTCTTTGAGACCATACAATGAACTCTGGCACTGTAAACAATTTTCAGATCGGATTTACAATTCTCTGACATAACTTCGACTTAAAGAGCAAATCCTAATAAATATTTCTTTACAGTGCTAAGAAGACTGCCACAGAGATTCTTATTCAAATGTCGTGGGCTATCTCTTCCAGATTTAAGAGCACTTTAGTCTAATGAAGAGATTTTGAACCCAGTAATTGTTAGGTCATAGGAGCTCTGTGGATGGGCATCAGCAGATTTATTTAAAATGTGTGGGAAACATTGTACATGTATTGTATTGAAATGGGCACAGTCACTTTAATCAGATTCTCTCTGGGGGCTGCAACCCCATCAGACAAGGAAGGACCTAAGGGCTAAGGGAAGGGTTTGCTGAGGTCGTCCACCAGCCAGCTTGCCATGGTGTGGCCCCAATTTTAGTGTCTTCTTCCCTAAAATTCCTTCTTCAGATCCTATGATCCTCGTCTCCTCTACTATGTTTTAATACTTGAATCCATGATGTTATGGGGATCATAAATTTAGCTGAATCTTCCTATATTCTAGTAATTATATTAACTAATGATTCAGCCTCATTCTTCATTGGCATTCTGAGTATCATGAGCCATAAAACAAACTAACCATTCATGAAGATATTAATATTTGCATTATATCAATGGAGCAGAAAAATCAACACCTTCTGTTTTTTTGACAGTAGCACTTCCTCGTGACAAGTTAAACCCTTAGGAAATGTTTTTATGTCCTCAGAATCTCATTTCTTTATGTGGGACATTATGATGAAGCCTAAATTACAATTTAAGTCTCATACGTAGAATACTATGTCCACTATGTGTTTTTAAGTCTATCAATTTTGTTAGGTTTCCAACGACAGAAGAGCTGAGAAGCTGGGCGAGGATTGCTTAAAGTAATTCAAATAGTTATTTAAAAATCCTTTTTGATTTGGGGGCTATGGAATTCTAGCCAAGGTTAAAAGTTATCATCTTTTATAAAGTCAGTTAAACAGAAGTGTGCGTATTTTTTTCATTATGGCTTAAAAAAGGCAAATCAGGTAAAAATTACCCATTTTTAAAATTAAATCTGAACCCCCTCCCAAAAGCCACTTTTCAAATGTAAAGTAGATTTCTACACGAGAACAGGGGCTACTGAGAGATAGGAAAGATCGTTCTTGTCCTGGACCTGTGGAGCCACGGCTCACTTACCGTCATGATGAGCCCCTTCTCCTGGAAGTATTTGACCAACGGAGCAGCATTCTGCTTGAAGTTCATTAGCCTCCTCTGCGTAGCTTTCAGATTGTCATCAGGCCGCCCCTGTTGCTCTGCTCGCTTCAGCAATCTTTCTTTGAGCCTCTGATTGGTGCAAGCCAGGAATACCACCAAGTCGGGAGTGCAGATCTGTGGAGAGCATTAAGCCAGTCGACAGGCATTCAACATACCAACCCATGCAAGTGCAGACAATGGCCTCCATCTCTTTGGTTCTCTTGCAGCTGTCATATTTTTGGCCCTCTGTGTTTTTTGCCAGCGCATTTCCAGGGCTATCACTCTACACAAGATCAGGAGGAGCCATTGCCGTTACAGTCCACGTAAATGGGCATACCCACATAGCCATATGCAGTGACCGTACTTATTTCAGGAAAATACTTTTTGTTCATGCTCAAATATGTATCCTGGTTGGATTAAGAACAATATAGGCCAAACTTTGCCAAAGGTGTATGTGACCTGGTTTTAGAGACTACTGGGGCCACAGATGTGGACAGTTAACAACTATTGCTGCTATTATTACAATTTGCTGCCCTTTTAACAGTATCTACTGTATGCCAGGTCCCATGCTAAGTTATTTCCTTTGATGTTGCTACACTTTACAACAATCTGCAAGGTAACTATTACCTCCATTTTACAGATGAGTAAACTGAGGCTCTAAGAAATCCAGCACTTGTCTGAGGTCACATGGTCAGTAAGGTCCAAGTTGATATTTGAACCTAAATCTCGCTAGTCTAAGCCCTGTGTTCCTTCCACTATTACAATGCACTAAGTGGCTCAAAGACCTTTGTGAATTTCTGAAAATGCTGAGGAATGACATGGAAAGAACCTATGAAATAAACAGTTTTTACTCAACTCAATTGGAGCTAATATTGCATTTTAAAAGGTAACATGGTCATTAAAGTGAACACAGTTTCTTAATGAAGAACGGACAAGACAAAAAAGGCAGTTGTGTATAGTGATTTAAACAATGATCTCCAAAACTTTTTATTGTAGCCTTACATTAGTAAACTATTTGATCATACATCCCAATAAACGTGTACTTATTAATTTATAAAGTATGCCTGCATGTATGATATGCATATATTACCATACTAATATAGGACGCGTGTTGTATAGTATACTAGTAGTTGTCACTCAGTGTACATGGCAGATTGATTTCAGGATGCCCCCTTGGATGCCAAAATCAGAGGATGCTCAAATCCCTTATGTAAAATGGCATATTATTTGCACATAGTCTACCCACATCCTCCTGCATACTTTATAATCCTCTCTAGATTTCTTAGAATACCTAATACAATGTAAATGCTATGTAAACAGTTGTTATGCTGCATTGTTTAGGGAATAATGACAAGAAAAAAAGTCTACTGCCATGGCAACAATAGACCTACTACATAGTGCATGTCAGCAACCATGTAACATTTTTTTTTTCAAATAGATTTATTTTATTTTTCCCATCACCATTTATCCCCTCTATGTCTTTTTCCACCTCCATACTACCCACTCCCAGCAATCACTACACTGTTGTCATGTCCATGAGTTCTCTTATTTTTTCTTCTGTTTTGCTCAACCCTTCTACTCCCCCCATCTCGCCGCTCTCCGCCCCCCCCCCCCCCCCCCCCCCCCCCCCAGCAGTCTGCTTGCTCTCTATCTGAATCTATCCTATTTTGCTTGGTCGTTCAGTTTGTTCATTAAATTCCATTCAAATATTTTTGATCTGTGGTGAGTTGGATTTGCAGATGCAGAACCTGCAGATATAGAGGGCTGACTGTATACACAAAAATACAATTTAAAAAGGATGAGTTACAATAATCATAATTGTTATATTTTCTTCCCACAGTGGCTTGCTTTGTGCACTATGGATACCACTGGTTAGGAAACAGACTCTGGAGGCTGGAACATGGATTCTACTTTTTGCCCAGCTGAGCGATGGGTATATGACTTACCTTTGCTAAGCCTCTGAGTCTTCCTCTATCAATAGAGATACACAAACCTCCCTCTCTGAGGATTAAATAAGATATTGTATGTAAAATACAGAGCGCAAACTTGATCCAGGTGCTCAATAAATTTTAGCCATGTTTATTATCGGTTTTCAAAATTCTATGTTGTCCTGGTTCGCCTTTAACATTTTTGTTTTTATTTTATTTTTTTTCTTCGCTTACATTTTTTCCTTCACAAACCCACAAGTGGGGTGTTCCCTGCGGCTTAGATGCTTTTTTCCCTTTTCAGATTCTAATTTTCTTTGTATTCTCTCAGTGCCTTTTCACTCTTCTGATTTCAACCACTACCCTGTTAATGGATTTTAAATCTACTTTTTGGCAATGACTTTCAATAGTCCTAATATTGTCAAATAGGCAATATGATGGCTCTACCTGTGAGTCTTAATGTTACCTGTGACTCAGCAAGGCCAAAATCAATTTCAGCACATTTTTACCTAAATGAAATTCCCATCTTGTTTGTTTGCATATTTATTTATTTTTATGGTAGCAACACTACTTTCCTAAATCTCTCAGCTAGAAGCCTTAGTACATTTCTAACCCTTGTCAAAACATCCAACTCTCTGGCATATCACCATTGCCTGTGGATTCTGCCTTTGAAATACCATTCAGTCTCCTCTTCCCCCAATTCCTACTGCCACTGTGTAAACTCAGGCACAAACCACCATAAGTGATTATAAGCATGAATTTGAGAATCAGATTGTCGTGAATTTGAATTTAGAGTCTGCCACCTATTAGTTGTTTGTCCTTGGGCAAATGATTCAGTTTCTCAGAACTTCAGTTTTCTCAACTGTAAATATAATAAGGGGAAATCCCTCACCCCATCTCAGTAGCTTAGTATTTCCCAGTTTTTAAAAAAACTTCTAAACTTCTAAATAGCTTTTGAGAAATCTTAACAATTGAGAAAATTGCTTTGTAATTTTTGTGTGATATAATAAAACCTTTGGAAATAGTCAGCCTTACCCAATATAAAATAATGACACCCTTTAAAATTTTCTTTAAATAAATATACAAGGAAGATCATTTTTGACAAATTAAAATGACATTATATTGTGCTTGGTGTGGTCATAATGTCTATTAAAATATGGAAAAAACCTGAACTACCAGGTTGGTATTGAATGCAGATAAAACCTTACATTTTGAAATTCCTGCAGTTTGCATTTAAACAAATTAAATGGTTCATCTTAATATATTTATTGTTTTGTTTCAGATTGCAATTTCTCTCTACCGAACCCAGTGAGGTCATGGATAGGCTTACATATGTAATCCTCACTATATTTTGCCTTTTACTATTGGCTTTTGAAATACTAGATACAGCTTGAAATTTAAGATTTTGTTTACACTCTGAATAAAACTGCACTTTTGTTTATTTTTAAATTAGTAGACTTTTTAAAAAGGCAGTTTTAGGTTTGTCAAAAACTTGAGTGGAATATCTAAGATTTTTGATCAATAAATGCAAATTCAGGTCTGATAAAGATGACTTTGAAGTGAATCTGCAAAGTTATTTAATTTGATAATTGTGATTAACTTGCTGTCTTTCTTCAGTGTACATTAAACAATATATAGCTTCGAGTATGAAAATTAAAATGCGGAACAGACCAGACCACCCTGACAAGTAGGGATAACCAGCTGATGGCTCAACAGAGTGACTGCAGCCACAAGCACGGCATCTGTGTGTCTGTTTCCTAACGACCACCATGTATGTCCACTCACCGGAGCTTCACATTTTTTGACAGTGCGTTATTTTAAAGGAAAAAGTATTTAAATTGTTTGCTTTCCCCCCAAAATGTAAAATAGCAGCAGATACCATTCTGTTTCAAAAGATGTGAAGCCCCTGTAAAGTTTTCATGAAGTTCACTTGTATGAAATGTTGAGAAGTTTCAACAGAGTGAATCCTTCTTAGCCTATGTTCTCAAAATATATCTGCTGGTTGAATGATTGAAAGAATAAGTAAATGAGTAAGAAAAAAAAAAAACAGCCCAAGATACAGCTTTTGTCTACTAGGAAGTAAACTTCCCAATTACTGATATTGTTCCTCCCATGAATCAACTAAATCAATTTTTTTTTCTGTCATTATATAGTCAGGTCAATCTTCCTCTATCCATTTTCTTCAAGTCCCTACCTGAGTGATTACTCTGTTAAAAAGAACCTGTGATTGCCTTTGATAGTCAAAGGAAATATTCATCGTGTCAGACTACCAACTGAACTGATTTAATACTCCCATTCTTAACTGTCAGTACTTTTGACTGCCCTATTCTTTATGAAGACGCGTTATAAGGCTTAGACTCCATAATTCAGACCACACTGTCAGAATGCAGGAAGCAAAGTACTAAAAGGAGAGAGAGAGAAAGAAAGAGAGAGAGAGAGAGAGAGAGAGAGAGAGAGAGAGAGAGAGAGAGAGATCACAGTTGGAACAAAATCTGGAATCACAGAAACTAAGAGATGGAAAAAAGCTTGGAGGTTATCTAACCCAAATGAATACCAAACCTGTAATCTTCTCCACAATCCCCTGACAAGTGATTTTTAAGTTTGAATATTTAAACTTGAATGTTCTTGTGAGTATTTCTTGTGATGGGTACTTGCTTCTTATAAGGCAGCCCCTTTCATTACTGGATGACTCTAATAATTGGGAATTTCTTTCTAATATTGGGCTAAAATTTGCTTGCTTATTCTGCCTAAAGGTAAAATGTAAAATAAATTATTTCTTCCACCCATCAAACATTTATGGAACATACAAGTATACTATTACCACAGAGGACAGACTAGATCATAAAAAGAAAAAAAAAAGGTAGAAAACTGAACTTCATTATCATTTAACATGGAGATAATTTACGGGTAGAGTTTTCAACAGACTACGGGGTTAGGGGACAAAAGCTGGAATATGAGTCTCACCAAAGAGAAAGAGCTCTAGAAACAACTACTGCAGCCCCATGCTTTTAGTTGGAATCCTAAAGGGCGACACCACCCAAGTATATGTGAACCAGGCCTCACAAGACTAAATCTCATTTAGAATCATCCCAAACCCTCCATATCTCTAAATGAGATTTAGTGAACTAAAAGGTCAGAAGAAAACATCCAGAATAAAGCCAGGGGAAGGAAGGGGCAGGAAAAGTACAGCAAAGAGCAAAAGAGACATATGCGACAATGGCTTAAAGTTCTGGAAGAAGTGAGAAAATGGAAAATCAGTATTTGAAAATATAATAGTTAAGAATTTTCCAAAATCACAAATGATATCAAGTTCCAGATTCAGGAAGCAATATGAAAACCAAGAAGAACAAAGAGAAAACCCAGATCTAACTGCTGAAAGTCTAGATAGACAACAATAAAAAAAATTTTTAAAGCAGCCGGAAAAAAAAAAAAAAAGAAAAGAAACAAAAGATTGTCTTCAGTTTTAAGGATTGACAATAACAGCAACAACAACAACAAAAAAATTTAAAAAAAGATTACCTTCAGAGGAGCAACAATAAGACTTACAGCTAAATTTTCAAAAGAAACAATGATAGCCAGAAAACGAGATGACATCTTTAAAGTGTCAATACAAAATAAATGCCAACCTAGGTTTCTAAATCCAGTAAGAATATCTTTCTTTTTTTTTTTTTTTAATCCTCACCCAAAGATATTTTTCCATTGATTTTTAGAAAGAGTGGAAGAGAGAGGGAAAGACAGAGAGAAATATCGATGTGACAGAAACACATGGATTGGTTGCCTCCTGCACAAGCCCCAACCAGGACCTGGGTCGGGGAGGAGCCTGCAACCGAGGTATGTGCCCTTGACCAGAATCGAACTGGGACCCTTCTGTCTGCAGGTCGACGCTCTATCCACTGAGCCAAACCGGCTTGGGCAAGAATATCTTTCAAAATTAAATGCAGACATTTTGAAACAAACAATAACTGAGTGAATTTGTGATCAGGAATTCTACACTAATGGAAATATTAAAGGCTATTCTTTAGGTAGGAAAAAAGTGATCCAAGATAGAAAGTTGATTCAGAAGAATGAATGAAGGGCAACAAAATGGGAAATATGTAGGTAAATCTAAACGAATATTGACCATACAAAAATACTAAAATTATTTTGTGGTATTTAAAAATAGAGATTAGTCGTGAGGCAGGTAAATGAAGTTCAACTGTTCTAAGGTCTGTTCAGGATGTGGTAAAAGTATTAATTTGTATGAGTCATTAATGAGTTAGTGATGCATGCCATAATCCCTAGAATAGGAGTCAGCAAACTTTTCCTGTAAATGGCCACAGAGGAAAGATTTTAAGTTTTGCAGGCCATATGTTTCAGTAGCATGAAAACAGCCCTAGGCAGGAAAGCAGGAGTAGGAGACTGAGGAGAATGCCGAGGAGGAGGGCAAGCCAATCAAAGGTGCAGTGTTGACCTGGTCATGTGACAGGCGACTGGGACTCCTTGTTTTTGGGCCTTTGGAGGGAACATGGGTGAGCAGCCTTTATCCATTAGATCCTGCCCCCTATTGGTCAGTAGGTGTCCCTTGGCATGTTACCTCTGTCATACTTTCTCATTGTATGTATGCATCCCAGGGCAGGATGCCAAGCAAGCACAGTGAGTTGCTGCACATTCCACTGGCACAGAGGTTTTTCAATGGGTGTGCCGCAAGAATTTTTAAAGCATGCAACACCTGACTATTTAGTCAGGGGCACTGATCTCTTTTCCTTTAGATGGTAAAAAAAAAAAAAAAATGATGACAGTCAACATAAAATAGCTGTCTGATGTGATTGAGTCAAAATTATACCAATTGTCAGATTGGCAAAGTATATACATTTTAGTGTGTCACAGAATTTTAGTAATTAGTTTATGTGTGCCATGAAATGAAAATGGTTGAGACACTACATTGGCACAAAGCTGTTTTCAGCTGCAATGTCAAGTAAAAGGTGGGCTGAGAGAAAAGGAAGTGGGGCATCAGAGGTGTTTGAATATACTTTAAATACATAGATACTTTAAATATGTAGTATGCTTTAAATATAAAGATACAGAAATGCTAAAAGTAAAAGGATGGCAAAACAAAACATGCCATGGAAACATTCCCAAAAGAAAACTGGTAAAACTAGACAAATATCAAACTTTTAAAAATGGGCAAAGGACTTGAACGGACATTTCTCAAAGAAGATATACAAATGACTAGCAGGTGTATGAAAATATGCTCAACATTACTAATCATCAGAGAAATGCAACTCAAACCACAAGAGATATCTCCTCCCAATAACACAAAATGTATGGGGCACAGTGAAAGCAGTCCTAAAAGGGAAATTGAATAGTATTAGAGGCCTACCACAAGAAACAAAAAAATCTGAAATAAACAACCTAACCTTCCACCTAAAGGAACTAGAAAAAGAACAACAAACAAAACCAAAAGTGACTGCCACTGGGGATCAACTCTGCAACCTCGGGCATGCGCCCTGACCTGGAATTGAACTGTGACCTCCCGGTGCATAGGTCGATGTTCAACCACTGAGGCACCTTTGCCAGGCTGTTCCTCAAAATTTTAATCTCTCATGCTTCCAATGATCAGTACTGGGTATTAGGCATTCACTAGAAAGTGAAATAAGACATTTTCCCAGTCCTTAAGGAGCTCATAGTGTGACAGCTGAGTGAAGAGATAATTATAATACAATATGATTAGCACAATGTTTTAAAAAATGGGAAAAAACAGGAGGGCCACTCCCATAGGGCAATTCTTATAATGTCTGGTGTTGGTGACTATATTCTCCCAAGATTCTCTTCTCCAAGACAAATACCATTCCCCCTTCCCATTACTGTTGCAATTACATGAAGTGCCTGAATTAAATGAAATCTGTTTTGCGGAGGCAAACTCTGATAACAACATGAAGGAGACTTGATTTCGAACTACTTGTCCTTTTGTGGGCATCCCCTGGAAGCTTGTCAGTAATATAAATCCATGAGCTCCACTCTGTTTTACTGATCAGAATCTCTGGAGATGGAACGCAGGGAGCTGTGTGTTGACTTCTGCTTTGCATAGAAACAAGTGCTCAAAACAGGAGCTTATTGAAGTTGCAAGGTCATTAAAAGTAAAATAACAACAATAACAACAAGAAACCCTGAAATGCCAACACGATTAGGTACAAAAACAAAAGAAACTAACAAGGAGATAACCAATATGTGAAACTTTATTTTTTTTATAGTTTGGGCATTTCTTGTTCAAAAGCTATATTCTATCCATTTCCACGACCTTGTGGTGATCTCTTAGTGTCCACTGTTTCTATTACTTTAGTTAAGTAATGTTTAGGTTTTACTGTTCTTTCACAGTTTGTCACAAACCAAATTATTCATATCTGCTGAAGAGAGTGTATCATTAATGGTTTCAAAAAGATCTCATTAGATTATGAAAAGTGCACTTCTGTGGTTTAATTTTTATGGTGCAAATCTTCATTTCAATAGAAGCATCTGGGGTATATTAAGCTGTCAAGATGTAGAAATTTAATGAAGAGGAAAATATTAAGGTTTTATTTAATATATACCAGGTTGACAATATGGAAATGAATGTAAACTTAAAACTCTATTTTTCCAAGGCATCTTTTTCCCACCACTAATTTGATTATGCAGGCAATTACTTCATTCATTTGTTTATTCTTCCATTTAATTTTTACTAAGATCCAATTATGAGTATGAAGTGGAAGCTCTGGAAAGGCAGACTGAGAGTATACGAGCTAGCATTGCCTTCCCTGCTAAGCAGTTGGGGTTTTACCTTATTAACACGAGTGTATTATATTGCATTTTGTGCTTTGGAATGAATGCCAATGGCAGTGCAGAGGGCAGACTCGGTGGGGAGAGACTGGAGGCAAGAAGATCATCTGGGACAGCTAATGAGCCTGAACTCTCTACAGTGATGTGCCCCTTTATGAGCAGAGGTCAAATAAAATATAATGTAAAATATCATTATTATTCTTCATATTGTCTTTAGAGATGTGCTTGATTTTAATGATCATTTGGGAAATTGAGGGAACCATTAGTGTTAGCTTTAGGCAAACAGCCTTGAAATGAACAAAAGGACTCTGAGATTGGAGGGGAGAGAGAGATGAAGGCAAATGGGCAGAATCCCCAAATACATCAGCTGTTTCTACACTTGTGGGATGAGTGGTGCCTGCCCATTCATAGTGGTCCGTTTATGGATTCTTCATTACGAGTGCATGGGTTGAATGATTAGGTCACAGAAAGTAGTATCTATTAAGAAGCAGTCAAATGACTGGGTGATAATGTTGGGTGATGTTTTCAGATCCAGCCAATAAAATCACCATTTGGGCTTCGTCAGGAAGGATGTCTGGAATGACGTCTGGAAGATGTCCAGTCTAGTTAGCATATTACCCTTTTATTATTATAGATGTTCTAAATTCATGGAAGCGAAGAAGATAGGAAGGATTCTTAAAGATTGTGTGGTCCAAATCCCTATTTGATCTGCACAGCCATCAGTTTTAAAAAAATGATTGAAGCTAACAAATATATTTATTTTAAAAAGCAAGAATAGTGCAGTTTCTCCCTGACCTACCTATTTTATTTTTCCCTTAAAATTTTTTTTTTTGTTAAATTTATTGGGGTTCATTGTTTAACAAAATTACATAGGTTTTAGGTGTACAATTCTATAATACATCCTCCTACGCCCTTTCCTCTGGTAACCACCATACTGTTGTCTGTGCCTATGAGTCCCCCCCGACCCCCACTTGCTTAATCTAGGGGTGGAGAACTTTTTTCTGTCAAGGGCCCTTTGGATATTTATAGCATCATTTGAGGGCTGTACAAAACTTAAAAATTAGCCTGCTATATTAGGTCAAACATTTAATTAACTCACCTCTAATGCCTTGGCAGGGCCAGATCAAATGATTTCTCGGGCCTTATAAGGTCCTCTGGCCAGATGTTCCCCACCCCTGGATCCCTTCACCTTTTACACCCAGCTGCCCAACTCCCCTCATCTCTGATAGCTGTCAGTCTGTCCTCTGTATCTATGTGTCTCACCTACTTATTTTAGTAGCATGAAAACAGCTAACAAATAGATTTTATGATTTGGGTCATATTACATCCATTCAAAGGAAGTATTAGAAAAGTGGTTTAGAAATTCTTAAAGCAAGAAGCAATTTAAATCTTTAAAAAGCATTTGTTGGAAAAAAATGAAATTCAGAGTATATTAAATGCTAACTAATATTATGGGAATATAAAATAGATAGGAAATTATGTAATAGTTCCATTAATATCAATGCACAGACTTAATGAACGGAACACAGGCTGAAATTCACCAGAAAATGGCATTAATAAAGATTTTCATTTGAAGTTTAGATGCAAATACTTAAAAAACAACAACAACAACAACTTTGGCCCTAGTCCATTTGACTCAGTGGATAGAGCAGCGGCCTGCAGACCTAAGGGTCCTGGGTTCGATTCCAGTCAAGGGCATGTACCTCAGGTTGCAGGCTCCTCCCTGGCCTGGGCCCTGGTCAGGGCACATGCAGGAGGCAACCAATCGATGTGTCTCTCTGTGTCTTTCCCTCTCTTCCACTCTCTCTAAAAAATCAGTGGAAAAATATCCTCAGGTGAGGATTGTAAAAACAAACAAGAAACGACAACAACAACAAAAACTTTGGTGTCAATCCAAAGGAAAACTGTTATCTTTTTATTAAGTATGTTATCTTTATTTGTCTGGCTGAAAGAGGCTAACACTTCAAAAGAAGATGCATACATAATACAGTTTTATTTCACCCCTATCTAAGTGGATTGCTTAGCATTTACTCAAATACAAAGTCTGTCTCTGGGAAATTCAGGAAAGACTATTAAATTATCAATGGCTGGAGTAGCAGTAATAGCATTCCACTCTATTCCTTAGACATTACTCTGTCTCTTTGCCTAGTTTATCTTAGAATAACTCTTTTTATTCATCTTTATAATGAAGAAAAATACTTTAAACTCATATCCTCAGACATTTGAACCATTAAGATCCAAACAAATTCCAGCCAGAATCTGAGAACTTATTTTTAGAACGTCTTATTCTCAATATTTTTTTTGAACATCCTAAGGATGAGAACTACTAAGGAAAATTCCTTCATTCTTCCATTCATTCAATCTACAAGTGTTTATTAACTATTTTAATATGTGCCTCCAAGTAGTTAAACTAGGTCACTATATTTTTATTCACTTATTTTAAAAAATCTTCCGATGACTTCGTAAGTTATATAAATGTCTCATCACTACACTGTACACCTGAAACTAATACAATATTGCATGTTAACTTTGATTTTAAAAAGTTTTTTCAAAGGAAAAAATCTTCTGATAAGTATAGTTCTAGAACTACTTGAAATGCATTTATAGATGTTCACTTCAGTCCAATAAGCATTTATTGATCATCTACTATGACCTAACTACCATACTAGACAAAAGATATATATGAGCAATCATGGTTCCTGCCTGCAAGAATCTCCCAATCTAATGTGGAAGCAGATACATAAAATTATTTCAGCATTATTTCTACAGCAGAGATATAGAAAAAGGCCTGGAGTTCTGGAAACTGTGGCCCAGGTGAATACCATATCACTACAGGGAATGGCTTCTTTTCCCAGAAACTTTCCAGAGATCTGCTTTTCCTGGGGAAAATGGGTAGGAAAAGGAATGAAGACATTATACCCAAGTCTATGTTTGCTAGCAAAAATGGGTCTATGCAAAACCTTGCTGATATAATCTAACTATTCAATCATTCCTTCCTTCCTTTGTTCACTTGGTGAGATTTTATTGAGTACTACCAAGCCGCAGAAGTATGCTAGTTGCATTTTGTATTAAAACAGTAACACATAACCTGGCCTCCAGCTCTAAATTGCTTTGTTGTAACGGAATGTGATGAACTCAAGGTTCATTTTAAAGGTTAATGGTCTGGTAGCCATCATCACATCCAGAGTAGCGAGCTAAGCAATGAAATGACCAGCAGAATATGTGAGATCAGGACTCTTTCTGACAATCAGATATAGTCTCTGTGAGTACCCCTATCCCACTCATGCTCCTTCAAATACAACCCCACTTCTCAGAGGAGGATAAAGGTTGTTGTTGTTGTTGCTGCTACAAAGATCTAACAAATGGCTTGGTAGCTTTAGGTTCTAGAACATTTGAATGGGGATTCAAAGTGTTATGATCTCCAGAGTATATACCACAGATATGGCCCTTCCTAGAAGCTTTCTATCTGGAATGAGCAAAGAATCATCACTGCTAATGATCACAGCACTCTGGGTGAAACTTCAAAATCCTTCAAACATAGCAGGCCAGGGAGCCATTACCATTTGAATGTAGAACCCAAGATGAAATCTTGCCACTAGTGAGGTGGCTCCATAAGCCAGACATGAAAATCAGTTTTATTCTCATTGTATAGTTTTCTCTCTCTCTCTCTCTCTCTCTCTCTCTCTCTCTCTCTCTCTCCCCATCCCTCCCTCTCTCTCAATTAAATGTATTTCAATGTTAAGTAGTGGTGGACAGAAGAGGTATTTTTTTAATTAAAAACCAATGAAGTTATTTCCCAAAATTGTTGATGTCCACTTTTAATGTTCTACTCAGCATTTTCAGTGGGCAAATCTTTAGCTTATTTTCCCATTAGTAAATGGGCAATTTTCCAAGGCTAACCGCTATTGTAAGAATAGATCTTTTCAAATTGTGCTGGTGCCATTGACTTGAAACCAGACTGTCAAGTCTCTTTTGATACAACTAAAACTATATCAGATACTTAACTGCCTTCACCTGGGCCTTCCTGCTCTAACAGTGAGCCAGAGCCCAGAAGTACAGTCACTCTAATAGGATATTTTTAGATTATTAATTTGGTGCTTTGAGTGATTTGGGCAGAAACTAATCTGAGCTAAAAACCCTTTCCATATTTCTCTCTCCTATTTCTTTCTTTCTTTCTATCTATCTATCTATCTATCTATCTATCTATCTATCTATGTATCTATCATCATCTATCTGCACATACATGCATATATATGCCTAAAGAATAATATTTATTAGAATATTTGGCAGTTCAAATAAAACATACTGGGGTGAATTTTCAGAAGGCTCATTATTAAATTTGAATAGAAAGCAAAGAACCATGATATGGAAAGTCCCACTAGAGAGCTTACACCATTTACCATTTTATTATTTATTTATTTACTCATTCATTTAATAAACACTGATTGCTTAATATGTGAAAAAATAATATTAAAGAATTATTTAAATTTTCTAGATAAGAAGAATCAGTAATTGACTCTAATAATTTGCTCTAAAGCTTAACAATTAGTACTTTTAAGAAGATATTTTATCATATATAATAAAAAACTATTTTCTTATGTACAAGTACATTTAATCAGCAAAGAAGAACCAGACAATATACTATTTATAAAACTCAGACATGCCTGGAACACAGATATGAGGACATGACTTTGAAGACAGTGATTTATATCAGAACATAACAGAACTTGCAAAACTGAATGTGCTTTCTCTTTCTAATAGACCCTTTGGGAAATTAAAATTTCATTTTAATATGCTGTCCACTATTCAAAATGTTTTTGGGAATGCCTTTGGATCCTTTCCAGAGAGGTTCTTTTGGATGGTAAATCCAGTGCTTTGAGACTAGGCTTGACCTTTTTTATTCTCAGGAAGACAATCCAGTTGGGTGGAAAGAGCCCTGGACACAGGCGTGTGGGTTGTTTCTTCTGGCTCAGGAGTTTGGGTTGCTCCAGCTCTACATGAACTAGATTTGTGAAATCCAACCAGTCACTTAAAATCTCTGGGCCTCAATTTTCTCATTTACAAGTTAGATCAATAGCTAACAAGCTTTTTTTTTTTTAAATTAAAAATTCTTTTTAAATGTACTTTAGAAAATTCTAACAATTCCATTTATTAAAAGCTGTACTTTTGCTGTCAGTTGATTGAGAAATGCTTATTTTGCCTAGTTTTGCATGTCTCTGCAATAATTCAGCAACCCTCGGATGCAGGGACCACCCGTTGCAAGATACAGGACAAAGAGCCTCTAAAATTTGTGATTCAATGAATCTATGTACTCACAGAGGGCATTATTTAAAGCATGAATGAGAAGAATTATTTTGGCCATGACTCAAGGGCGAGCGGGGGTGGGTGGGGGGGACTACAATAGATTAAATGCAATGATCAAGGACTACTCACCACATTAGAAAATTAGTCACTACCACTTTTCTGATGCAAACATAAGTATACTATCCTATTCCAGTGGTCGGCAAACTGCGGCTCACGAGTCACATGCAGCTCACGAGCCGCGGTTTGCCGCTCTGTTGACTACTGAGTTTGCCGACCACTGCTTTATTCCATCCACATCTATAGACAAATGCCAATAATTATGTATTCAAATAAGTCTATTTATAAAGATGTTATCCTTCTAAAGACAGTATTTTAATAAGAAATTATCGTGGGAAGTAGAATTAAACAGTAAGCCAGAGGTGACTTGCTCTATGATTTTAGAACACATGGAAATTTGCTGTCGATATGTAGAACTACAATTGATTTGTACATTGATCTTGGATTCCGTGATTTTGCTAAAATTAGTTTTGGTAGTCATTTCAAAAAATATATTTTTATTGCTTTCAGAGAGGAAGGAAGAGGGAAGAGATAGAAACATCAATGATGAGAGAGAAGAATTGATTGGCTGCCTCCTGCAAGCCCTCCACTAGGGATTGAGCCTGCAATCTGGGCATGTGCCCTTGACTGGAATCAAACTTGGGACCCTTCAGTCCACAGGCCCACGCTCTATCCACTAAGCCAAACTGGCTAGGGCACTGGTAGTCATTTTGTAGATTTCTTGGAACTTTCTTTGTAAGCAATCATGTCATCCACAAGTATAGACAGTTTTACTTACTTCTTTCCTACATTAATGTCTTTTATTTTTTCTTTTCTTTGTGTGTTTAGACCCTCCAGTACAATGTTCAATAGAAGTGGTAAGAGCAGACATCTCTGCAGTTCTCAACATTAGTGGGAAATCACTCAATATTTCATCATTAAGTATGGTAGTAGCTATAGGTTTTTTCATAGATGTCCCTTATCTGATTAAAAGAATTCTCTTCTATTTCCAATTTGCTGATTTCTTTTCATGACCCGATGTTGATTTTTTTTTTTTTTTTTTTGCCATTGTGGTCAAAGAACATCTTCTACAAGATTTCAAGCTTTGAAAATTTATTAATACTTGTGTTATGGCCTAGTGTGTGGTTTATCTTGATGACAATCCCATGTGTACTTGAAAACATATCCTGCAGTGATTGGATAGTATGTCCTAGACATGTTTATTGATCCTCAGAACTTCTAGGTCCTGACTAATATTCTGTCTAGTTGTTATATCAAATACTGAGAAAGGATTGCTAAAATATCCAGCTATGAGGGTAAATTTTTCTATTTGTGGTTTCTGTCCATTTATTTCTGTCAATTGCTTGATTCATGTATTTTGAAACTTTTTTATTAGGTATATACTATATACACATATACTAGAGGCCTGGTGTACGAATTCATGTACCAGTGGGGTCCCTCGGCCTGGCCTGTGGGATCGGGCCAAAACCAGCTCTCCGACATCCCCCGAGGGGTCCTGGATTGCAAGAGGATGCAGGCCAGGCCGAGGGACCCCACTGGTGCACGATTGGGGCTGGGGAGGGATGTGGGATGTTGGCCAGCCAGGGAGGGCTCCCGGGCATGTCCAGTCCATCTCACCCAGTCCTGATTGGCCAGACCCCAGCAGCAAGCTAACCTATTGGTTGGAGCATCTGCCCCCTGGTGGTCAGTGAATGTCATGGTGAACGGTTGAGTGGCCTCAGCATATCATTAGCATATTAAATTTTGATTGGTTTAATGGACAAAGGGACAACGAGACACTTAGCATATTAGACTTTTATTATATAGGATATTTATTATTTTTATGTCTTTCTGAGGAATTGACTCTTTTGTCACTATGAAATGTTCCTCTTTATCTCTTTGTCTTAAAGTCTACTTTATCTAATGTCCATGAAGTCACCCCAGCTTTTTTAGGGTTAGTATTTGCATGGCAATTATTTTTCTGTCCTTTATTTTCAACCTGTTTGTGTCTTAATTTTAAAAAGCATCTTTTTTTAAAAAAATATATTTTATTGATTTTTTACAGAGAGGAAGGGAGAGGGATAGAGAGCTAGAAACATCGATGAGAGAGAAACATCGATCAGCTGCCTCCTGCACACCCCCTACTGGGGATGTGCCCGCAACCAATGTACATGCCCTTGACCGGAATCGAACCTGGGACCCTTCAGTCCGCAGACCGACGCTCTATCCACTGAGCCAAACCGGCTTCGGCAAAAAGCATCTTTTATAAAAATAAAGTATGTTCACTTCTACTCAAATAATGAAAATCCCATATTCTTTCTGTAAAGGTAAGAGTCTTTGTGCAGCATAAAAATATTACCTTATTTGTTCATTTTAGAAATTCAGCATCTCTGACATTTTTTTTCATAACCTGGGACACACTTGCACAGATATTTACTCTCCACAGAATGTAATGTGTTTATAGTCAGTGAGGCTAAGTTGGTAGGCTCTGACGACATTACCTCGGCTTCCAAAATATATGACAGCCAGTTTAATTTGAATTTATATATTTAGTAATTACTTAGGAGATTCAAATTATAACTGTATCTGCATTTTCTCAAGGAACTGGCCTTTTCTATTAAAGACATTAAGGGAATTGGGCCTGGAAATTAAGGAAATACAGTAGTTTATGTCTGAGTGAATCACTGTACAAAAAAGACACAATGGTAACCCTGGGAAAGCCTTTTGTCACTCATCCTTATCAAACATTCTGGGGAAATAAAACCAATATGTGCTGGCATGAAAGAATAAAGATATAGTTACTTAACTACTATTTGCAGTATAGAAGAGGGCTGTGAGAAACACAAAAAGTAGATGCAAGGCTGTGCTTTAATGAATTTGTACTTGTGCTGTATATTTTCCTTTTGCCTCGCTAGTCACTCTCACCATTCTCTCCCCAGCTCTGTGTCCTGGGTGATTCACTCTTCTGGAATGAATTGATGGGTTCTCTTGCCCACTGGCTTCCAGATGTTTTGGACCTTGGTAAACATCAGCCGGAGATCAGAGAAAGGGAGGTGAAGAACACCTGAATATTTATTGCCTTGGCTCTCATCCTGTGGCGTCATCATAGGCTGGCTACCTCTCTCTACTGAAGGTCAAGGCTCCTGTAAGGAAGCCTTCTTTATATATCTGTCCTTTTTTTCTAGTTTTAAGTAACTGTTCCCCTATTTTGAACTTGTAGGCCTAGGATGGTAGCAGATCCCCTTTTTTACCAGCCTCATGATATTGAGAGAACCTTTGTAGTTTCCTCAGGATTTGTATACACCTTTGTCAGTTGTTCCTTTATTAAAGACTAGAGGCCCGGTGCACGAAATTCGTGCACGGCGGGTAGGCGGGAGGGAGTGTGTCCCTCAGCCCAGCCTGCACCCTCTCCAATCTGGGATCCCTCTCACAATCCAAGACTGCTGTCTCCCAACCGCTCGCCTGCCTGCCTGCCTGATTACCCCCTAACCACTCCCTGCCAGCCTGATCGTCGCCTAACTGCTCCCCTGCCAGCCTGATTGCCCCTAACTGCCCTCTCCTGCCAACCTGGTCACCCCTAACTGTCCTCCCTGCAGGCCTGGTCACCCCTAACTGCCCTCCCCTGCAGGTCTGGTTCCCTCCAACTGCCCTCCCTTACAGGCCTGGTCCCTCTCAACTGCCCTCCCTTGCCGGCCCAGTCACCCCTAACTGCCCTCCCCTGCTGGCCTGACACCCACAACTGCCCTCCCTTGAAGGCCATCTTGTGGCAGCCATCTTGTGTCCACATGGGGGCAGCCATCTTTGACCACATGGGGGTGGCCATCTTGTGTGTTGGAGTGACGGTCAATTTACATATTACTCTTTTATTAGATAGGATTTCTGCTTAGCCTATCTGAGTACACCATATATTTCCTGTTGGTACACACCAATCTGATGAACTAATAGTTAACAATTTAAGGTGCTATAGGAACTAATAGTTAACAATTTAAGGTGCTATAGGAACTAATAGTTAACAATTTAAGGTTCTATAGGAACTAATAGTTAACAATTTAAGGTTCTATAGGAACTAATAGTTAACAATTTAAGGTGCCAGAGAAATATCCAAGGCTTGGGATCCTAAGGGAATGTGTTCAGGAGACGGTGAGATATGATGAGCAGTAAAACATTACTATCAAGGAGACACAAATAGCGAGGGAACAAGGGATGTGTTTAAGGAATGGTAGTAAGGCAAGCCAAGTCTCGGATCAAATTGCATAAGGGGTCCACAGAAACACAAAAACCTTAGGACATTACTACTGAGAACACATCTTCTGTGAAATTCTCCACATTCTAAGTAATTTCTCATTTGAGAAAGTGTGAAGATTAGTGAAAATGACATTATTGAGATAACTGTGGATGTGCTTTAAATTTAGTACTTTGGCATTATTAGCAACAGCCTGCTTGCTCCATAACTATGGCAACATGTTATGGCTGAGAACCTTTGATGTGTGCTATTAAACACTGAATTAAAATGTGCACTTTAGCATGCTTAAGATTTAGCTTTGTTCAAGGTTGTTAACTTGGTAACATGTAGACTCTTGGGTTCCACCCACTAGAAATTGTAATGCAGTAATTCTGAGCAGGGGCTTAAACAATCTGCATTGTTTAACAAGGCTTGTGCCTGATTCTGATACAAACCATATAGGGAGAAACATGCTTGTGGACAATAGGCAGCATTCAAAGCTTTGAACCAGAGGGATGAATTAATGACAGTGGTCTTTTAGAAAGATTAATCAGGACACAAAATAGGCAGAATGTGGAGAGAACAAGGTCAAGAAGGGTAGATAAGCGAGGACTACAAAGTCCAAATATACTGGAGTGAGCACCTGGCATGGAGGAAAAGGACAGATATGAGCAAAGTGAAGAATGGGCAGGTATTTAAAAATATATTTTTATTATCCAGTTTTTTTCTATATAGTGTCTTTTTTGTTGTTGTTAATCTTTACCTGAAGATACTTTTTTCCATTGATTTTTAGAGAGAGTGAAAGGGACGGGTAGAGACAGAGAGAAACACTGATGTGAGAGAGACACATCAATTGGTTGCCTCCCACACTTGCCCCGACCGGGGTCAGGAGTTGAGCATGCAACCAAGGTACATGCCCTTGACCGGATTTAAACCCGTGACCCTTCAATCTGTGGGCTGATACTCTAACCACTGAGCAACCGGCCAGGGCTTTTTATTTATTTTTAGACAGAGAGGAAGGGAGAGGGAGAGAGAGAAACAATGATGCAAGAGCAAAACATCAACCAGCTGCCTCCTCCATGCCCCTTACTGGGGACTGAGCCTGCAACCCATGCATGTGCCTGACAAGGAATTGAATCGGCAACCTTTTGGTATAAGGGACGTTGTTCAACCAACTGAACCACACTGGGCAGGACATGGGCAGGTATTTTTTATTTATTTAGTGCCATGGTGAGGTGGTTTAAAACACATGGACAAATGTTTTTGTGTTGTTTTTTTTACACTCCCTTCTAAAAATATAGTGGGTTCTACCAGCCCTAGTGACTCTAAGGGACAGAAAGTGGTAGAAGTAACACAATAGCTTTTGAAGCTAGGTTAATAGGGCTTCCTTCAGGTTCTCTCGCGTTACATGCATTTGGAGCCTTGAGCTGCTGTGAAGTACAGCCACTCTGAGGCCTTCCCGTAGCAAGATAAGAAAAGATACCCAAGGAACTCCAACCATTCCAGCCCCCGCTGCTCTGAGCCTTCCAAATCGAGCATCAGACACATGAGTAAAGAAGCCTACCTCTAACCGTCATTTAAATGCAACATCACTAGAGATCTTGACTCAAAGCCAACCACCTGAGCAGTTCTTGATTTCCTGATCCATAGAAAGCAGGTCAGCTTATAAAATATTGTTCTTCTCGACCACTAGGTTTTGGGTGATTTGTTAGGCAGCAACAGTACCTGAATTATATGGCAAAGTCAATGATAACTGATTTTTCTCTTTGTATGAAATTTAGAAATTGTTTTTTCACTTTATATAGGGCAATTATAAAAATCTCATCAACATTTTAACTTTAATGGTCCTTTGTAATTACAACACATCATAATAAAAATAAATGGATAATTATCTAGTACCGGTAATATATTCTCAAATTCAAGATCTAATTATTAAATAAATATAAGCAAGCATCCAAGTCAACAGTTTCAGGAGAATGCATCCACATTTTTTAAAAATGTTTTTGAAAGTGCTAATACTTAGGAAAAAATTGTGTAATTAAAATTAAATCACTCCCCATTAGAAGCAAATCAAATTGGTCCCCCATAGGAACAGCAAATCAAATTAGGAGTCTGTCAAATCAATTCACTATGCAAGTAGGATGACAGCCCTCTGAGGATTGATTTTCTTTGATCTCTACGCTTTTTTGAAAAAAACTGTGTCTAGTTGAGAATTTTTTATATATTCTATCTCACAAAGACTCTGAACTTAACTCTATTTTTAGAATCCTTTTAAATGGCAAAGTTGAGGTTAAGTTACAGATCCTGGAGGAGCTCACTACTAGAAAAAAAAAGTTTAAAATAGGCATATATACCTGTTAAAAAAAAAATTAAAATAGGCATGTATAACAGCTCCAGCAGGTCTCACCCTCTTTTGTCTCACAATGCACAGATAAATGAAATTCACAAGAACTGTGTGTGCTCATGAGCCACACCCCCCTTGGAAGCACAACTCCTGGAGTCCTTTATTTCTCACCCAAGAAGCCTGAAGGAATGCAAATGAGTAGGAGTGGCATTATTACAGGGATAATCTTGGGTCTATTACTGTACTTGAAATAAATACTTCTTAAGCACTGGTGAAAGCTAAGGTGTCTGGAGGGGGGACTTTAAAGTCCCCTCTTTACTTCTCCCCCTTGAGAGGAGGAGAAGTACAACCCAAGTAAAAAATGCTTAGTGCCTGCTGTTACTAGGCATCAGTACTTTTTTAAAAAAAATAAATTTATTGGGGTAACATTGGTTAATAACATTATAAGATATATACATTTTTCTTTTTAAAATCTTTAATGTTGAAAGTATTACATATGTCCCCTTCCTCCTACCCCCACCCCCCCGACCTCCGGGAATCAGTACTTTTAACTAACATTACATCTCAAAACTCTGATAATAAACCATGGTAGACTGCTGATTTAAACATGAGTTTGGATTTGTGTAAAAGAAGCCATTACTTTAAGTATTCCCCAAATGATCTCTAATTGCTATGCATCAGACATATTCAATTCCCTAGTCCATGCTTCCTTAAGGGGGGTACGTGCACCTCAGGAGGATGACTCAAGATACATTGGAGGGCAGAAAGAGATATTAGATCTTCTGTTTAAATTACCTTTCAAAAACCTGACAAGTAGGAGAAATCAAATATATAGGCTGACCCCTACTAGATCAGGCAGCTCTCTGTCACCTATGTAGGGGTCTACATGTGTTTGTGAGGTATTTCTCTCTCTCTCTCTCCTCCCCGCTCCCATTGTGTGTGTGTGTGTGTGTGTGTGTGTGTGTGTGTGTGTGTGTGTGACAAACAACAATTACAATCAGTCACAGTTGTGACAAGAGGAGGACAAGAGGCACCGCAGGGTGTGGCCTCCAATGCCTGGTCAGGGCCGGGAGTGGGGGACTGCTGTGAGTTGGAGAGCGCCTACACCAATGACAGCAGCGCTACTCAGATGTAGGAATGTGGACTGGGAGCAGCCAAATCTCCAAAATTTTCACGACAAGCCAGAAATCTGCTGTTTAATATGAAATCTCTCAATTTTAGTGATATGATGTACATTTAAAAAAACTGTCTGAAGCCCACATTTAGCCTGCGTGCTTCTAGTCTATGACCTCGAGATTAGAGAAAGTGAGTGGTCTAGAATATCTGTATCCCCTCCCTTGGGATCTTAGCTCTGTCTTCACTGGCTGGTGGCTTTAGGCAAGTGTCTTAACCTTTTGCACTCGCTTGCTTTTTTCTCGATTCCTTTATTCTACTCGGGATTTAATTTTTTAAATACCTCAGATTTTACAAGCGCGGCAGTAGAATAAAAAACTGGAGTTTCTTTTCATACAAACTTATTTATTTGGATTTTTTAATATTTCAAATTATTGATACATTCAAAGAGTAATTTTAATCTCTATAATTTTTCATGGTGTGATATTTTTTGAAACATTCACCCACATGAAGACCTGGTTTACATTCACATGTTTCCCAAATATAAATCGTCTCTCTTCTTCCTCCTTTGATTTTTCTGTTAGAACAAACAACACAATCTTTGTGGGTTTTGTTAGGGTGAGGTGTGATTATATGGAGCTTTCCATCTAAACGTTCCTCTAAGTTAGTGGATAATAATCTACCCCTGGAAGTTAGTGTACCATCTCTGAATTCTCCAACAAGATCATGAACTAGTTTCCTGATAAATTTCACATGCGTTATCAGTTTTTCATTTTTTCTTTTTTGGCATCAGTTGAGATGGCATTTACATTTTACTTGTCCTTTCATGCTAATGAAAACAAGAAAAGATGCTGGAAAAATAGACAAAAATCCCCCTTCCCCCCGCGGTGAAACTATGTGTCGAGTGTGGCTCGAAATATGAGCTGCTATCGATGCTAACCGTGTCGAGTCACACTCGACATCCGAGTGCAAAAGGTTAACTTGTCTGAGCTTTAGTTCCCTTACCTGGGAAGTGGAATAACAACAGCTAATGTTGGGGAGTAAAGTGATAACACAATAAAAATAAATTATAAAATGTGTCTACTCAAATACAAATTTCTAGAAACAATATACTTTGCTTGCACCAAAAGTATAGGAACACTGGAAAAATCACACCAGTTGAACACCAATTGGTATCTATAAATACAGTAGAAATGTCTGGATCTTTTAGACATTTGGTTCACAGAAACATAAAATATATATATTTTTTATTTTGCTTGGAAGAAAACCAACCAACATTATCATCAAGAAAGTTCTGCATAGTTCTCAAACAAGACAGCCAGGGCACCAAACCACTCCCCACACGGAAATCACGCGGAAGCGGATTCACAAGCCTAGCCAGGAAAGGCCCGGAGGCAGCTCTAGGGACCACTCCTGAGGAGGGAGGAACTGGGAAGAAAACTGGGGGAATCAAAAGAGGGGGTACAGAGTGGAGGGGATTGTTTTTTAATGTGTAAAACCAAGATGGGTATTGAGAACACCAGCAGTAATCAGTGGGTGCCCAACTGAGCACTAATCGGAATTAGGGGAAAAGGTAGCTCATTCATAATAATAGCAAAACTATGAACTACCTAGGGACAAAGCTAACAAAAATGTACAGCTTTTCCATAGAAGATTATAAAACTTCATTTACTGAAGAACATAAAGTAAGGTCTGAATAAATGGAGTGATATGGTAATGTTTCAGTTCTCTGAAAATTAATCTACATGTAATATCTGTGTTGAAATTCAAATAAAAATATGAACAGATTTTTATGGATCTGACAAACTGATTCTAAAATTCATAAAGAGTTAATGTGCCCTGGCCGGGTGGCTCAGTGGCTGCAGCATTGTCCCCACATCGAAAGGTGTGGGTTCAATTCCCTATCAGGGCACATACCTAGATTACGGGTTCCATCCCCAGTCGGGGCATGTGTGGGAGGCAGTCAATCTCTCTCTTTCTCTCTCTCTCTCTCTCTCTCTCTCTCTCTCTCTCTCTCAAATCAATAAAAATATATCCTCAGTGAGGATTAAAAAAATAGTTAATGTATAGGCATAACCAATTTAGAAAAGAAAAAGAAGGGGAGAGCATTGTCCTTTGAACATAAGGTTGTAATTTAGAGCTCTTCAATTAAGTCATGATATTGGCACAGAAATATGTAAACAGACAAAAGGAGTAGAGAAACCATAAAGCAGACCCATGTCTATACAGGAATAAGTCATTTCAATGGACAAAACAAATGATCTTTGGACTACTGGATACATTTTCCATTTTCATTTAAAACATACAATAAAATTCTATTTCTACCTCACACTATATCCAACAATTAATGCAGATAAATACTTGAACCTTCAAAACACCTCCCCTCTATCCTAGAAAGTCCATTTTGAAAAATATTCCAGAGAGATTTTTTTTTTACATATGCAAAGGGCGATGTGTACTAGTATAAGGATATTGGTCCCAATGCTGTTGGTAATAAAAATTTTAAAGCAACCTGAAAGTCTACCAATAAAACGTTTTTATAGAATGTAACATTTATGAAACAGTGATACGAATGAGCTAGGTCTATAAGCATAAACACAGATACAGCTCATAAACAGAATGCACGGTGAAACCAGCACGTTATGGGATGATATAAATAGACTGAGAAAATAGCTGGAGCAGGTCCCTGTGAGATATAGGAAGTAGTCCAGCATGTAGAGTGCATATGTAGATACATAAAACCAGAGAATTAGCTGGGGCCAGGGAGTTGATATACCATAGTTAAATATAGATAGTTTTAAAATTTGAATTAAATGTTTAGATATTTAAATTAATATCCTATATAATAAAAGGGTAATATGCAAATCGACCAAACAGCGGAATGAGCGGTCGCTATGATGTGCACTGACCACCAGGGGGCAGACACTCAATGCAAGAGTTGCCCCTGGTGGTCAGTGTGCTCCCACAGGGGGAACGCCACTCGGCCACAAGCGGGGCTGACGGCTGCAAGTGCAGCAGCGGTGGTGGGAGCCTCTCCCACCTCCGTGGCAGCACTAAGGATGTCTGACTGCTGCTAAGCCGTCAGTTGGACACCCCCTGAGGGCTCCCGGACTGCTAAATGGTGCAGGCCAGACTGAGGGACAAAATTCGTGCATGGAGGGGTCCCCTCAGCCCAGCCTGCACCCTCTCCAATCCAGGACATCCCTCTCACAATCCTGGACCGCTGGCTCCTAATTGCTCACCTGCCTGCCTGCCTGATTGCCCCTAACTGCCCCCCCTGCAGGCCTGGTTGCCCATAACTGCCCCCCCGCTGCCGGCCAGGTCGCCCCCAGCTGCCCCCTCCCTACTGGCCTGGTTGTTCATAACTGATGCCCTCTGCCAGCCTGGTTGCCCCCAACTGCCCCCCCCCATGCCAGCCTAATTGCCCCCAACTCCCCCCCTCCCCCGCTGGCCTGGTCTCCCCCAAGTGCCCCCCCCACCGCCAGCCTGGTCACCCCTCATGGCCCCCCCCACCAGCCTGGTCGCCCCACACAGCCTGCTTGTTCAGTCATTTGGTCATCCCTCACTAACCCCTCTGCTGGCCTGGCCATAGGCAGCCATCTTGTGAGGGCATGAGGGTCAATTTGCATATTACCTCTTTATTATATAGGATGGTTGAAATACCCTATACATATATATTTAAATATAGATTTGGTGTAGGCTTCCCTCCTCCATTTTCAATAATAGCACCCCAGAGTTCTTATTGGTTTTAGCTTTTTTATTGTTTAGTTCATGAATCTTCAGTACAGAAATCTGGCTTTTCTCCCCACTCCTATCCCACGGAATATGCAAGTCTACAGCCTTTAAAACACCTTGCTTAGGTTCTGACGGAGGCCTCTGGGTTATCCAGTGAAATCTCGGCTATGCACTATTGCGGTATGTTCAGTTGGTGGTGAAGAGATCTGCGATGGCTCACTTGCCTGTTTTGGTTGCTTTCCCTTCCCTTACCCATTAGCTCATTTTAACAATCAGGACAAAGGGAAAAACATCTCAGATAGGGATCATATAAGGCAGGGGTGGGGAACTTTTTTCTGCCAAAGGCTATTTGGATATTTACAACATCATTCAAGGGCCATACAAAATTATCAACTTACAAATCAGCCTGCTATATTTGGTCAGTCATTTAATTAACTCAGCCCTAATGCCTTGGCAGGGCCAGACCAAATGCTTTCTCAGGTCTTATACGGCCCACAGGCTGGACATTCCCCACTCCTGATATAAGGGAAGAAACGGGGGCGGGGGTGTGTGTGTGTTCAATTCCCAGAACAGACCAGCCTATTCCTGAAAACGAATGCATTTGCCTACCCCTCATTATGTTGCCCGCCCCCCTCCCAACCTCCCCCAGATTTCTCTGGAACCAGAGGTTAATCTGTGAGTTTGACAACTGCTTCTCCCTTCTCTGGCCATTGAATTAAAGCTTGTGCTGCTCACACCAATAGGAGAAGGACAGAGGGTTCTTCTGGGGAACCAGGTCCCCACAGTGGGGGCCCGGATGATCCTGGATTGGTAACAAACTGTGGACGTAAAAGGGGCCACACGCTGACCTGACAAGCTCAGGGAAGGCCTGCATGGCGGTCTTGCAAACTCAAAGACCTAAAGTATCCACAAAGGATGGTCTAAAATGAAAACTTTAAATAACAGCAGTTATGGTGGGTAGCCATGTCCTAGGCCGGTATCTTCCCTGAAAAAAGCCAGTCTTTACCTTAACAGAGCCTATTGTCTTTTTGCATCTATGATAACATCTTTGGAATGTCAATGTAATTTTTATTTTTCCAGACCCCTCAAAGCACAGGCACTACTCTGCGGAGACCACAAATCCCCTCATTGTTATTGAGTTACTTATTTACTGTTAACTATCCTGCACCCACCTAAATAAAAGAAGTATGTGTCTTATCATTTTACTTTTTAATCCAATCCCAGAGGTTTCCCCACTTTGCTTTCTCCTGCCTCCCTAATCTATCACCAATGGAGTTCATGTAACCCACTTATGTCTCCTTTTTTGATTGTAATGTATAAAACAAGGTAAAAAACATTCATTCTCCGGAGCATTATCCCAATACCTTGAGAGTCTGCTTCCCAGCAATTGTCCACAGTTTGGCTCAAATAAACTCACAAAAATTCTTTACAGGTTGTTTTTTTTTTTTAACCTTAACATTACATTCTGCATCCCTTTTTCCTTCCAACCAACTGAAATCTGGCCATGGCAGTGACCTAGCTTTCATCACACAGATGTTAACCATGTCCCATGGCAGTGGCTCTCAAAGTGTGCTCTTGCGACCCCTGGGGATTGCTGAGACCCTTACAGGGATGCTATAGGTCAGAACTGTTTTCATGTTAACACTAAGAAATTATGTGTCCTTTTCCCTGTCATTCTCTCAAACATGTAGAGTGGTGTTTTCCATGGTTATATGAAATGTGCTATCACAGTAGCTGGAATGCAGAAGCAGATGTAAGAATCCAGCTCTCTTTTATTAACCCAGAAATTAAAGAGATTTGCATTGCCTCTCTTATCACTAATTTTTTGTTTTGGAAAATACGGTTGCTTTTCATTAAAATGTGTTATTTATGTTCATCTGTATGGATTTATTGTTATTTTAAGATGATTATCAAATATTTTTAAATTTTTGTTTTAATTTTTATATGGTAAATATCAATAGGTAGAGCCCATGTAAATGAAAGCCTTTTGAGATCTTTAATAATTTTTAAATGTGTAAAGGGGTCCATGACCAACATGTTTGAGAACCACCGCCCTAGGGACAAAGACTTGGGAAGAACCTGCAGCATCTCTGAGCGAATGTGAGGACTGAAGCTGGCCCGCTCTCACCCACATAGAAGAGAAATCAGTTTCTGTGTTATGCCACTGATTCATTTTATATATATACTAGAGGCCCGGTGCACGAAATTTGTGCACGGAGGGAGGTTGTACCCCAGCCTGTACCCTCTCAGCCCAGCCTGTACCCTCTCCGATCTGGGACCCCTCAAGGGATGTCCGACTGCCCGTTTAGGCCCGCTCCCAGCCGTTTAGGCCCAATCCCTGGGATCGGGCCTAAACGGGCAGTCGGACATCCCTCTCACAATCCAGGACTGCTGGCTCCCAACTGCTTGCTTGCCTGCCTTCCTGATTGCCCCTAACCGCTTCTGCCTGCCAGCCTGATTACCTCCTAACCACTCTGCTGCCAGCCTGTTTGCCCTCAACTTCCCTCCTCTGCCGGCCTGGTCACCCCTAACTGCCCTCTCCTGCAGGGTTGATCACCTCCAACTGCCCTCCCTTGCAGGCTAGGTCCCTCTCAACTGCCCTCCCTTGCAGGCCGGGTGCCTCCCAACTGCCCTCTCCTGCTGGCCATCTTGTGGTGGCCATCCTGTGTCCACATGGGGGCAGGATCTTTGACCACATGGGGGCAGCTATATTGTGTGTTGCAGTGATGATCAATCTGCATAGTACTCTTTTATTAGATAGGATAGAGGCCTGGTACAGGGGTGGGGGCCAGCTGGTTTGACCTGAAGGGTGTCCCTGATCAGGGTGGGGTTCCCTTGGGGCGTGGGGTGGCCTGAGCGAGGGGCCTGTGGTGGTTTGCAGGCCGGCCACACCCCCTGGCAACACAAGTGGAGGCCCTGGTATCTGGAATTTATTTTCCTTCTACAATTGAAACTTTGTAGCCTGGAGCAGAGCCAAGCCTGGGGCTCCCTCCAAGGCCCGAAGCCATTTGTGTTAGGGTTATAATTGAAACTTTGTTGCCTTAAGCGGGTGGGCCTGGCCAGGGTGTGTGGAAAGCTTTGCTTCCCCTGTTGCCAGTGGCAACCCTGGCCTGCTCTCTCAAGCTCCATTCTGCTGCCATTTGTTTGAATTTGTTTACCTTTTATAATTGAAACTTTGTAGCTTGAGTGGAGGCTTAGGCCTGCAACGGCTGGCAGAAAGCTTGGCTTCCTCTGTTACCTAGGAAACCTTGCTCTCTGTGGCTGTAGCCATCTTGGTTTGGGTTAATTTGCATACTCGCTCTGATTGGATAGTGGGCGTGGCTTGTGGGCGTGGCTTGTGGGTGTGTCGGAGGTATGGTCAATTTGCATATTTGTCTATTATTATATAGGATACTAGAGGCCCAGTGCATGAAATTTGTGCATGGGGAGGGGAGGTCCCTCAGCCCAGCCTGCACCCTCTACAATCCAGGACCCTTTGGGGGATGTCCAACTGCCGGTTTCGGCCCGATCCCGAAACCAGCAGTTGAACATCTCTCTCACAATCCTTGACCGCTGGCTCCTAACTGCTCACCTACCTGCCTGCTTGATCACCCCTAACTGCCCCCCCCGCCAGCCTGATCACCCTTAACAGCCTCTGCCTGCCAGCCTGATGGCCCTTAACTGCCCCCCCTGCTGGCCTGGTCACCCCCAACTGCCTCCCCCACCAATCTGGTCGCCCCTAAGTGCCCCCCCTGCCGGCCTGGTTGCCCCCAATTGCCCCTCTCTGCCGGCCTGGTCACCCCCAACTGCCTCCCCCACCAATCTGGTCGCCCCTAAGTGCCCCCCCTATGGGCCTGGTTGCCCCTCACTGCCCACCTCTGCTGGCCTGGTCACCCCTCACTGCCGCCCTCTGCTGGCCTGGTCGCCCCACACAGCCTGCTGTTCAGTTGTTACTGTGAGGGCGTCGTGACCAATTTGCATATTACCCTTTTATTAGTATAGATTTTCTTTTTACAGCATCTTGTATTTACTCTGAATAATAGAGACAATAGTCATAAAAGTGGGACACTATCTAAAACTGAAATATGTGGCATTGGTTTGCTTGGGCAGTAAAGGCACAGATATTTTAGGCTAGAAAGTTAATGGCTCTTGTTATGTCATTGCAAAATGTTTGGTACAACTTGTGATAACTTGTATTGATGTTCCTATGGAGCCCATAGCTAAAGAAGAAATGGCTAGAAAGAAGTGGCTAGAAATGGCTAGAAAAGACAATAGTCATAAAAGTGGGACACTATCTAAAACTGAAATATGTGGCATTGGTTTGCTTGGGCAGTAAAGGCACAGATATTTTAGGCTAGAAAGTTAATGGCTCTTGTTATGTCATTGCAAAATGTTTGGTACAACTTGTGATAACTTGTATTGATGTTCCTATGGAGCCCATAGCTAAAGAAGAAATGGCTAGAAAGAGTTAGAATGTTGGTATGCATTGACTGTGCCTTTGCATATGACAACATATTATAATAGGTAACCCAAGAAAAAAAATGACCAATTTGCAAGCAGATGAAGAGAAAAAAAGTTTGAAAAGCAAACTGTTTGTATACCTCCAAACAGAAGACAAGGCTATTATTGCTCCAAGGACTCCCATTAACAACCCCCTTGCACTTAAAGAAAAACAAAAACAAAAACCAAACAAACCAGCCCTAAACCCAAACCCAAACTGTGGATGTTGTTTTCCTATCCAAGCCTGTTGTTTTATATGGCCTCCAGGTATCTGCCATCAAAATGAGAAAACAAAGAAGTAAAGTGTTTTAACACTATATCCAGGAAAGAACTTTGAGTGTAGTTAAAGGCAATGGAACTAACTGGAGACAAAAAGAGAAGTCTACCATATTTTTGAGGAAATGGTTTTACTGAAGTAACCAAAAGCTTGTATTTTTTTCAAACTTAAAAATAGCTCTCAGGAGTGTAGTCACCAACATGCCACTTTGATGTGGTTATGCAGGGCAATAGACAACAGGAAATACTTCTCGAAAGGCGGGGGTGGGGGTGGGGTGGGGGCGGGGGCTCAGAAGGGAATAGACAAAGAGTTATTCCGTGAGAGCAGAAGCAGGAGTTGGCTAGCCTGGGAAGTCAGTGTATTGCCAGGGCAAAAACCCTTTGCAATCCCTACCTCACAGAATTTGTTATTTGCTATGGTTCAGTGACTACTGTATATTCAAATAGGAGCCTTTATTTCACTTCTCCTGGTCTTGTTTTTCCACTGTTGACTGATGGCAGGGAGGGAAGACAAGTTGATGTTTAGTGCATAGATGGCTGAGTATGAGAAGTTGACCGGGGATCTAACAGAGAAAACTGCACATCTAGTAGAGATTCTTGAACTAGAGAATGGGACTCTGAGTTGTTTTCCTTGGGGAGTGAGTGAGTACATTCTATGTGTGGGAAGAAGAAAGAAAGCAGACAGTTGGATGGCTGGAGGGGCAAAGTGTTGTTGAAACTGCTACCAAGTTCTCTTGTCCTTCCATAGTAATAAAACTGTAGCCAGACACCTGGCTTCCCAACTGGACTACATTTCCCAGCCTGCCTTGTAATTGCAACATGACTGAATTCTCAATAACACCATGAAGTGATGGATGCCACTTCCAGGTCTGGGACTTCAGACCTTCACACTCTCTCCGCCCCCCGCACCCCCACTTCCATGCCAGCTGGACCCCACATGATGGCAACTCTGCTTCGACCATATGGACGGTGGCAGTGTCCTAGAGGATGGCAGAACAGCTTGGAAGGGACCATGATCCCGAAATGATTTCAAGGAGAAAAGCTGCCCAGCCAATGTGGACAGTTCACATTGATGCTATTACCCCCCCAAAAGTATACTTCTTTGTCTTATAAGCTACTTAAGGGTTAGTTCTTTTTGTTACACTGGTCTTAGCTTCACTAGTATATGGCTGGCATCAGAAATCCCTCTCTTATATCCTGGACCTGTGGGGAAGTCTTGGGGGAAATTTTTGCATATGGGCATATATGCCCACATGTGCACTAAAAAGAGCTGGTTAAAAACCAGGAGTCGTGTATAATAAAAACAATATTTAGTCTTTGTTTCAAATTACTGGCACAGAGCTTCTAAGACCCTTGAAATTTTCTGATAGGAGTGTCTTTTGTTGTTCATAATGACCTTCTGACCACATCTGCATCTAAGCTAATGAGATGATCCACGGTGGGGCCCCTATATAATATCAGAACCGGGCTGATTGCTAGAAAGACCAGACCTGAGATTAGAAGGTGGGACTTTCAGCCTCACTCCCTGACCTCCAGGGAGGGGAATGGATTAGAGATCGAGTTCCAAGACCTCTTCAGTAATGAAATTTGGGAGCTTTTGGGTTGGTGAATACATGAAAGGGTTGGAGGGTGGTGTGCCCAGAGAGGGCATGGGAGTTCCACACTCCCAGTCTCATACCTTGCCCTTCACAACGCTTCCTTCCATTTGACTGACTTGCATCCTTTCTAATAAACTGGTAAATATGTGTTCTCCTGAGGTCTGTGAGTTGTTCTAACAAATCATTAAACCTGACAAGGGTGTTATGGGAACCCCTGAATTTATAGCTGGTTGGCCCCTGGGACTTGGGAATGAAGTGGTGAGGGGGGGGGGCGCAGTCTGGTGGGACTGAGCCCTTTACCTGTGGGGTCTGTGCTAACTCTGAATAGTGTCAGGGTTGAATTCAATTGTTGGACACATGGTTGATGCTGATGGATTGGAGAACTGGTGTGGGACATCCCCACACATTTAGTGTCAGAAATGGTACCAGAAAAAAAAAAGATACCCCGGGAGCTTACAGTACACATAAGTTGTGGAGCAGTCAGGGCTGACCCTAACACATTGCTTTACATAAACACTTCAGCTTTGCCTCTGCATCCTCTGAACTCCCATAGTCAGCAATGGAGGCATCAGCCTTAGGTATCACTACACTGCCCACAGTGGCCAAGAAACTCCAGGCTGCTATGATACCAACCTAAGAAGATGAAAAATGGGTCTCTTCCAGACTCAGAGTGTAGTTGAGAACAGCACATACATGTGACTGCACATTCTAGAGAGATACCTGCTAAGAGGTTTCCCCAAACCAGCACTGTGACTCTCGGCCTATCACCCATGCCCAAGCTGTATACGAGTAGTGGGAGACTGATGTCCAGAGAGAGTTCCTGGGGAGTTGTGTGTTTTTTGCCCCTTTTCTCCTACCTGCCCCACTATAAGCTACATGAGGAAGAATTTCAGGATCTGAGATGTCACTTTAGGTTTCTGAGGCTGAGCCAGGCCCAACCTGAGGGTAGCAGAGATATAGTAAATTAAATGAAAAATTAAAGTTTTGATTTAGATTGAACAGAGCTTTTTTAATTAATTTTTTTATTGAGATATAATTGTGTACTAGACTTTTTAATACCTGCAAATGAGACTATCTGTTCATGTTTTTAAAGTGACCAGAAAAGCTACTGGATCTCCCTTAGTTATTATCCAGGGGAAGATATAGGATGCTTGAAAGGCAATAGAGAGAATCAAATAGATATTTTATGCTTGTGCTTGCCAAGTGCATCTCATTCAATACATAGGATGGGGACCAGGTTTGGGTGGGAATGCCTGCCAGCCTCTTGCTCATGCTCCGCCAATAGCCAATAATCATATAGAATGGCCGCCAGAGCATTTTCATTAGCCATTCCATGTGGCAGCAACAGCAAAAACAACAAAACATTGATTTTCCTAGTATTTCTCTCGTCAAGGCCAGAGCAATTAGAACCAAGCCCTTAAACCGAGTGAGCACAGATGCTGTGGCCTGTCTGTGGAAGGAGGAAGCGGAGGAGGGAGAAAGACGCTGCCGCGCAAAGGTGTCCTGACACAGTGAAAGGGAAGATTCAAAGAAAGGCTTTAGGGAGCTCTCTTCTGGCCTCAGACTGCCTGCCTGCCTCCAGGCTTCCTCCATGAGAGACACAAACTTCCACCTTATTTGACCTAATCCTCTCTGATGTAATAGCTAGATGTAATATATTAAACACTTCTTTAAATAAGTAAAAAACAAACAAAACAAAAACAAAAACCAGGTCTGTAGAAATATGGACAAAGGAAAGCAGGTAATTCACACAAGAAAGAAATACAAATGGCCACCACCTACATGAACATATACTTAACCTAAGTAGTAACTCAAGAAATGTAAATGTGAAAAATGAAATACCATTTCTTATGTGTTATGTTGCAAAAATTTTAAACACGAATTTTATCTGGTTGAAAAGAATGTGAATTATATCTGGGAGAAACAGATTCTCTCATTCAATGTTGATGAGACTACACCTGGGAAGACTTTTTGCCAGACAGTCTAGAAATAGCTATGAATGTTAAAAATGCATCTGTATGAATATGTGCACATGTGCATGCATGGGTGTGTGTGTGTGTGTGTGTGTGTGTGTGTGTGTGTGTGTGTGACGTACAGGAAAAGGCCTGAAATATATGTAAACAACAAACTTAATAGTGTTTTTGTTAAATATATTTTTATTTATTTCAGAGAGGAAGGGAGAGATTGAAACATAAATGATGAGAGAGAATCATTGATTGGCTGCCTCCTGCACGTCCCCTATTGAGGATCGAACCCGCAACCTGGGCATATACCCTGAACGGAAATGAACCGGAGACCCTTCAGTCTGCAGGCTGACGCTCTATCCACTAAGCCAAACCTGCTAGGGCTTAATAGTGTTTTTACTAGGAGAGGAGGGTCAGTGGAATGGAAGGAGGGTATTAATGAACTTTCACTTTTTATACCAGGACTTGAAAGTTTTATAGCCAATAATATTTTTGTAATTCAAATTTTTAAATAAAAAAAATCAGTTACACTAGCTTTTCAAAGATTAAATAGATATTCAAAATGTTTTCATTGATTTATTTCCCTTTAAAATAGATGTGTTGGGTGCAGAGCAGGCATAATCTACTCAAATTTGAGTAACTTTGGCAACCGGAACCCTCCTTTGTGATAGGTAGATAGTTTAGTATTTCACAAACCCAGGAAGAGGGCTTCCTTAATTGGTAACAATGCAAATACAGTTGATGTTGTATATCCTTGGGTAGTAACGAGTAAGACTTGTTTTTACTAATTAAAGATAAAAAATATAATCCTAGCGAAAGATTTTGAAATAAAGGCTACAGAGATTAGAATTTTCAGTAAAAACTTAAATCTGCTATTAATTTTTGTCTTTTCTTTTTGGCAGAGACTGTCTTCGGTTTTTAAGCTTGTGTGCCAAGGAAATGACCTTCTGCCACCTTGTACTGATGTACTTGCCTGTTTTCAGACCAGAATTCATTTCCAACAACATCAAGTCTTCCAAGAAGTCTTTTTAAAAAAATCTCTAAGTTTTAAGTAAAAAGTAGGTCATTTAAAATATAAGAAGACATTCTTACTTGGTCCTCAAAAGATAGAGCCTGGGCAACATCTCTTGGGAATCCATCAATAACAATGCCCTCTTCATCAGGAATTTGCATCAATCTCTGTTTTATCTCTGTAATTGTCGTTTCCTTTTATAAAGGAAAAAGGATGAAAAACGGCAATTAAGCTAAGTATACTCACAACTGGTATAAAAACTACAGAAGTGTTAAAAAAGAAAAAGCAAATTATACAGCCGTACCTGTGGGGCCAATTCTCCAGTTGTAATTATTTTGGCAATGAGACTCCATTTCCTGTTGCTGCTGGCACTGTGGATCTTCTTTCTTAATAATTCTCCCACTGAAATGTACTTGAACCCATAACGTTCTGCGATTTTCAAACTTTGAGTACCCTTTCCACTTCCTGGACCACCTACGATTTAAAAGAGGTTAAATCGTGACCTTCTGATACAATAAGAAACTCCCTTTTATACAATGATTGCCTTCATCTTCAGATGCAGCTTCTAGACTAACAGTAAAGACCAGGGCAGGTACGTGTTCCACTGGTGGCATCTCAACCCCATTCCTGAATGCAGAGCGAGTGCAGATTAACCAGGGAAAGGGTAGAACTGTCGTGATCAATGGCATTAAATGAGAGACAGTTTTTCCTTTACCTATTTTACTAAATAACTAATTTAAAAAGTTTTTGAACAATGCAGGTGAAAGATATCTTCACTATTATTCTATGCAAGCTCTCAGTTTTTTCCTCATAAACGAAGAAAAATCTATGGCATACACAGGACAATGACTGAAATAACAGACTTGTGTTTCATGTCAATAAAGAGTTGATGTGTAGTAGGGTGAACTATAACAATTATTTTTGAACCAAAGGCACACTAATTTTTTTAAATTAAAATTTTAATTGAATTTACTGGGGTATCATTGGTTAATAAAATTATATAGGTTTCAAGTGTACAATTCTATAATACATCATCTGTATATTGTATTGTGTGTTCACCAACCAAAGTCAGTCTTTTCCCACCATTATTTATTCCACCTTCACTCTCTTCTACCTTCCCCCATCCCCCTTTTACTCTCGTAATCACTATACTGTTGTCTGTGTCTATGAGTTTATTATCTTTTTGTTTGTTTGTTTGTTTAATCCCTTCACCTTTTTCACCAGGCCCCCAATAATATCGACACAACTTATTTAAATCTTTTCTTGAACTTTTTCTGCTCATGCATGTCCTTGCCCTATCTCCTTTAAGTTCAAGTTTTATGCAGAGTGAATGAAATAGATTCTCAAGGTAGAATAATTTTACAGAACTCATGATAACTTTGATTTTGTAATATGTTAGTGTGAAATAATCAACATTTGCAATATAACATAATACTAACACTTGATAGTTGCCATTTAATTTTAAAAGCATAAGTACTAAAATAATTATGAATATATGGCTCAAATTTTACTTCCAAATCATATTAGATTATTTTAGTTAATTTATATTTCTAAACAAGCTAGATGATTTGGAATCTAAAGTCTGAATAAATTTCAAAATACAGCATAGTAACCAGCCCAGTCTAATTTATTTGTTAACAATTATAAAAATGAAATGTTTTCAAATACCTAAGCATAAATTATTGACTGTAGACAAAATATCTTTAAAGTCAATGTCTAATAACTAATAAAATGCTTTGGTAATATTCATTAAAATATAATTATAATTTATTAAACAACATTGAAAATAAAAATTCAATAGGAAAGTGAGTTGATGTTCTCTCTACTAATTCAATATATTAAGTTTTGGAGGGTAGAAGTCATTTATATATAGTTATTTAGTAAATGTTTTTTATTCTTGTTATAAATAATCTTATATAATAAAAGCCTAATATGCTAAGTGTCTGGTCAGCTGTTCAACCAATCAAAGTGTAATATGCTAATGATATGCTAAGGCCTCTCAACCACTTGTTATGGCTTGCACTGATCACCAGAGGGAAGATGCTCAGACTGGTAGATTAGCTTGCTGCTGGGGTCTGGCCAATCGGGACTGAGCAAGATGGCCCAGACTCACCTTGGAGCCCTCCTGTGGTCCCTCCCTGGCCCCGATTGTGCACCGGTGGGGTCCCTCAGCCTGGCCTGCACCATCTCACAATCCGGGACCCCTCGGGAGATGTGGGAGAGCTGGTTTCAGCCCCATCCCGCAGGCCAGGCTGAGGGACCCCACAAGTGCATGAATTTGTGCATTGGGCCTCTATTATAAGTGAAAAAAAAAAAAAAAGACAAGTGTTTTGTTTTGACAGAAGAGTTCCAAGTGGGTAGACTTAGGGCTTATTTTCTCATTAAAAAATTTAATGTGCAGACGTCTAAGAACAATTAATATAATGAGAATCACCTCTGAACCCCAATCCCAAATAATGTACCTAATAATATCTGGCTTTCACCTTTTTATTGGTTTTTTCAACTTAGTATAGGAATTTGTTTACATTTTTATGGTTCTCTAAGAACCTCTTAATACTATTTGATTAGCTTTAACATTATGAACTATTATCAGATTAAATTCATTACTTTGCAAATCAAAAGTTAATTTTGGTTCTAAATAGCTGCTTTTAGCCTATTAACCTATGGGCAAATCATGGATTGGCTTGAAGGGAAAAAATTATGAACACTCCATCAAAATTTCAAATTGATTTAATCCCTGAAGAATGAAAGTTATCTTTCATAAACTATATTTTCATACTTAATCTTACAAACCATCAAACAAATAGAATATAAATACCACTGAATTTTAAAAAATTAAACATACTAAGAAATTTATAAGCACCTTCACAGAAAAAAAATTGTTTTTTGTCAACTAATGGAGGCAATAGCAGACAACACAATTGATTAATACAATTGACAGAGATTAGCATTAATTTATTGGATGAATTTGATTATAGAAACTTCTTAAAATTGCCCCAATTTTCTTAGATAACCTAAGGTTTGACTTTTCCTTTCTTCTTTTATCTCAATTCTCTAAAAATTATTTATAATCATTGGTTTTGTATCATTCTTGTAATACAGAAAATTTACAATTCAGCATGCAAGTCTAAAACCAAAATCACACCCTTGGAAAGCAAGTTGATTTACTAAGTAACAAAGGAATTGTGAAGTGGAGGATCTATATCTCCTTCAAAGATCTTAGTTTACTGAAATATTTTAATCATTTTTATATAAAATTCACAATCACAAAACATTCACCTATGTGCTGTTTTACACAAGAGCAATTTGGTATTTCACTTTTTTCATGGTCAATCAAGTCTCCTTTGCTCATCCTGCTAATAATCACTAATATTTACTAACAGAAACAAGAAGACCACAATTTGAATAATATGTAATTATAAAATGGTAAAATAATTTCCAATTATTCTTCACCTATAGCTCTTTTAATAAAGTATTTCTTTGTCTTATAGTTAAGGACCTCAAAATTTTAAGCACACACACACAAATTACATTTTCAAGAATAGATAGAAATTTATAAGAGTGACTATCATACACTATAAGAATATTTTGACTTTTGGAAAGTTGATTTCTATATTTTTCTTCCTATTATATTATTATAAACAATTCAGGGTTAGATAGGTTTGCAATTTCATTTTCACTACACTTAGAGATATACAAATGTCACTCCTAGTCTGGTGAACTTAAATTCTTGTTATAGCTTGGTGTGTTTATTTTCATGCTTTTTCCCTAGTTGCCATCATTATTATATCTTCTAGGAGCAGTTCCTTGCATGAAGGATGTATATATACATTTTGCCTTCAGTTAACAGTTACTGACGAAAATAGCTTTGAGCATTTCACATTAGATTTTTTGCTGTCAGTAATCTCTGTGAGAGCTGAGTCAAACTGGAAAATGATACAATGACTACATATGTTTCATGTTCACAGGTATCTTCATAATTTTTATAGATTTTGAGGGAGCTAGAATTTGCAAGAGTGGTCAAAAAAGTACTTAAAATATTTTCAGTACCTATTCCTTGTGAAATGGCATCAGAATGATGTTTCCATATTCAACATAAGATTCATAGTGGGAAACAAATTGAGAGATAAACATCACATAGTCATATCAATTGATGCAGAAAAAACATTTGACAAAATCCAACACCCTTTCTTTATACAATCCCTCAGCAAAATGGAAATAGAGGGATCACACCTCAACATAATAAAAGCCTTATATGGCAAACCTACAGCCAACATCATACTCAATGGGCAAAAACTAAAACCATTTCACCTAAGAACAGGAAGAAGACAGGGATGTCCACTTTCAACACTCCTGTTGACATAGTACTGGAAGTGCTAGCCATAGCAATTAGACAAGAAGAAATAAAAGGTATCCAAATTGGAAAAGAAGAAGTAAAACTGTCATTACTTGCAGATGACATAGAAAACCCTAAAGACTCCATCAGAAAATTATTAGACTTAATAAGTGAATTCGGCAATGTAGCAGGATACAAAATTAACATCCAGAAATCTATGGCATTTTTATACACCAATAATGAACTTACAGAAAGAGAGATTAAAAAAACAATCCCATTTACCATTGCACCAAAAAAATTAAGATACCTAGGAATAAACTTAACTAAGGAGGTAAAAGACCTGTACTTAGAAAACTACAGGACACTGAAAAAAGAGACAGAGGAAGACATAAACAAATGGAAGAATATACAGTGTTCATGGATTGGTAGAATCAACATCATTAAAATGTCCATACTACCCAAAGCAATCTATAGATTCAATGCACTCCCCATTAAAATACCAACGGCATAATTCACAGACCTAGAACGAACTCTCCAAAAATTCATCTGGAATAAAAAAAACCCTGAATAGCTGCAACAATCCTGAGAAAGAAGAACAAAGTAGGTGGGGTCTCAATACCAGATATCAAGCTGTATTACAAAGCCACTGTTCTTAAAACTGCCTGGTACTGGCACAAGAATAGACATATAGACCAATGGAATAGAACAGAGAACCCAGAAATTGACCCAAACCACTATGCTCAATTAATATTTGACAAAGGAGGCAAGAACATACAATGGAGTCAAGACAGTCTCTTCAATAAATGGTGTGGGGAAAATTGGACAGACACATGCAAAAAAAAAAATGAAACTAGATCACCAACTTACACTATACACAAAAATAAACTCAAAATGGATAAAGGACTTAAACTTAAGATGGAAAACCATAAAAATACTAGAGGAATCCACAGGCAGCAAAATCTCAGACATATGCCGAAGCAATATCTTCACCAATACAGCTACTAGGGCAATAGAAACTAAAGAGAAAATGAACAAATGGGACTACATCAAAATAAAAAGCTTCTGCATAGCAAAATAAACCATCAACAAAACTACAAGAAAGCCCACTGCATGGGAGAACATATTTGCCAATGTTATATCCGATAAGGATTTAATCTCCAACATTTACAGGGAACTCATACAGCTTAACAAGGGGAAGAAAAAAATCCAATAAAAAAATGGGCAACAGACCTAAATAGATACTTTTCAAAAGAGGACATACAGAAGACCAAGAGACATATGAAAACATGCTCAAAGTCACTAATCATCCGAGAGATCCAAATCAAAACGACAATGAGGTACCATCTCACACCTGTCAGAATGGCTATCATCAACACATCAACAAACAGAAAGTGCTGGTGAGGATGTGGAGAAAAAGGAAACCTCGTGCACTGTGCGTGGGAATGCAGACTGGTGCAGCCACTGTGGAGAACAGTATGGAGTTTCCACAAAAAATTAAAAATGGAACTCCCATTTGACCCAGTGATCCCACTTCTAGGAATATATCCCAAGAAACTAAAAACACCAATCAGAAAGGATATATGCACCCCTATGTTCATAGTAACACAATTCACCATAGCTAAGATTTGGAAACAGCCTAAGTGCCCATCAGCAGATGAGTGGATTAGAAAACTATGGTACATCTACACAGTGGAATACTATCCTATCTAATAAAAGAGTAATATGCAAATTGACCATCACTCCAACACACAAGATGGCTGCCCCCATGTGGACACAAGATGGCCGCCACAAGATGGCCAGCAGGTGAGGGCAGTTGGGAGGGACCAGGCCTGCAAGGGAGGGCAGTTGGGGACAATCAAGCCTGCAGGGAGGGCAGTTAGGGGTGACCAGGCCGGCAGAGGAGGGAAGTTGGGGAGACCCAAGGCTGCAGGGGAGAGCACTTGGGGGGACCAGGCCTGCAGGGGAGGGCAGTTAGGGTTGACCAGGCCTGCAGGGAAGGGCAGTTAGGGGCAAACAGGCTGTCAGGGGAGCAGTTAGGCATCAATCAGGCTGGCAGGGGAGTGGTTAGGGGGTGATCAGGCTGGCAGGCAGAAGCGGTTAGGGACAATCAGGAAGGCAGGCAGGCAAGCAGTTGGGAGCCAGCAGTCCTGGATTGTGAGAGGGATCCCAGATTGGAGAGGGTGCAGGCTGGGCCGAGGAACACACACACCCCTGTGCACAAATTTCGTGCACCGGGCCTCTAGTGCTGCTATAAAAAGGAACTCCTACCATTTGCAACAGCATGGATGGACCTGAAGAGCATTATGCTAAGCGAAATAAGTCAGTCAGAGAAAGATAAATATCACTAATTTGTGGAATATAATGAACAACATAAACTGATGAACAAAAACAGATCCAGAGACAGAGAAGCACTGATCAGACCGTCAAACCTCAGAGGGAAGGCAGAGAAATATGGGGGACGGGGGAGAGATCAACCAAAGGACTTGTATGTATGCATATAAGCATAACCAATGGACACAGTCACTAGGGGGGTCAGGGCACGAAGGGGGGGGGCAATGGGAGGATAAGGACACATGTAATACCTTAATCAATAAAGAAAAAAAATTTTTTTTAAAGATTCATAGTGGGAATTTAAAAAATTAACTCATCACTATTGTTTGAATTAATTCTTAGATGTTATATGCTTTTACAACACTATTCTTTTAGATATGCTTGTCTAATAACATTGAAATTTACATTTTATTGTAATTGCTAAGAATGATTCACTTACATGAGTCTTTTCCAACATATTATTATTATTATTATTATTATTATTCTTTCTAAAGTTAATAATGAATAAATATTCAATTTTTTTGAGTTAAAGGGAAAACCCATCGTGTTTAGAAAACGTCTAAGAAATTCAGTTATCTATGTTAACAATTAAATAGTCAAAACCACAGGACAAAAAATTTTGAAGGGATTAGTCCTTACTTTCATTATAGAGAATTTCTATGACACTGTAATGGATTCTATAAAAGTGAAACAGCATTAGGTTATGTAATTATAACAATTTCTGGTATATTGAAAATTATGCTAAAAATATTTCCATCTATTCTCTCGTAAGCTTTTGTTTCTATTGTTTGCCATTTTTTATCTGACTAATTTTTTGCAAATGTGATACATAATTGACTTAATTTTTTGAAATGCAAATAAATACACAAAGTTAGCAATAGTATGAGAATTTTGCTTTCTGTCCTCATACCTATGACAAGAATGATTTTTGGCCGAGGTCTAGTAGGATCAAAAACCTCGTATTCTTCAATTAACTCTGCAGTCTCGGAGAGGTCTGTATCACTTTCTATGGAGAATTGATGGATTGGAGGGAGCCGATCATACCGCCGATACGGAAAGTTTGAATTTTCAGGCATTACTGCAAAAGAGTAAGACAACTTTGAAACGGAAAAAAAATAGCATAATGAAACATTTTTTTCTTTTGCACTTAATTAGTAAACAACATTTAAAAACTAAATGAGTTTGATTTTTTTTTTCAACTTGAGGAAGACCCCATCTCATAAGTGGTCAGAAAACTTTTTCTTAAAGGGTCAACGTCATTAATTTGGGCTTAGAGGAACAGACAGTCTCAGACTCAACTTGGTCACAGAAGCAGGAATGCAGTCATAGACAATATATAGGATGGGGCAAACATAGCTTTACAGTTGTTTGTATGGAAAATAATACATAATAATACAAGAATAAGCTGTGTTTTGCGTACTCATAACTGTAAACCTACTTTTGCTCCACCCTGGATAAACAAATAGATGTGCTCCTGTTCCAATAAAATTTTATTTATAAAAACAGGCAGTGAGCCAGAGTTGGTCCATGGGCCATGGTTTGCCAACCCTTGCACTGAAGGAACCTTCTTTTTTTTTTTTTTTTAAATATATTTTATTGATTTTTTACAGAGAGGAAGGGAGAGAGACAGAGAGTTAGAAACATCGATGAGAGAGAAACATCGATCAGCCGCCTCCTGCACACCCCCCACTGGGGATGTGCCCGCAACCAAGGTACATGCCCTTGACCGGAATCGAACCCGGGACCTCTCAGTCCGCAGGCTGATGCTCTATCCACTGAGCCAAACCGGTTTCGGCAGAACCTTCTTAAGTGTTGCCTACTCTTGCTTGGTCATTTATATACATCCTGGTCTCCGCAAATGGTTCTCCCTAGAATTGTGTAGTGCACACCATCACAACATTCACAACCATAGGTAGCTGCCCGTGGGTCAATGCTTATACATAATGTATTTCATTTATTTAATAAATATATACACATTCACTATAATTGAAGCACTCCAGTGTAGTCTAGTGGAATGGCTTGGTGGTAAAATGCATAAAAACTTAGGGCACTGTTACAAGACAGGTAAAAGGGTAGCAAACAATTTCTATGTTTAGAATATCTTTCAACACCATTGAATTTTACTTTCCCAATACTGATTACTTTAACCTCCTTGATTTATAAATGTAACTATAAAGATTTACGTTTACATCTACAATGGCAGGAGTTCAATGAGTGGGTAGATCCATTTCGGTTGAGTAGTAGGAAAGGACTTGCAAAAGAGGCACCACCTGAACTTTGAAATATAAGTATAGGTGATGAAATGTGAACGTATATCTCGGTTGGTGGAAACAAAACACAAAGACTCAGAGTCAGAAATACAAATGTAATATTCAAAAGTACCAAAGGACGGAGCTGGCAAGCCCAGATCAGGCAGGTGGTCTTGACCAGTTGTCGGTATATAATGAATTCATGGCTCCTTCCTTCCTCACCCCGTGCATGTGTCAGTATTCCAGGAGGCACAGAGAAGCCCTAACTAATCAAAAGACACCTGCACAAAAGGGACAGGAGGCCACCTGGCCTTCCATGAGGGGACCACTGCATTTCATTGTGGCATAATCCTCACACCTCCTTCCAGGTTGTTGATCAGGTAGAAATTTCCATTCTCTGTTCAAACGATAAAAGAGGTCATTGACTGCCATCCCACTGGACTTATTTTAGTTCCACAAAAGGCAGGGAGTAGTTTGCCGATGACAGTGGATATTCTTTAGAAAATTCTGGGAAAGGCTATATTAGGGAAAACACGACAACAGTATTCTGTTGTCTTGAAATTGAATTACATCACCCAACACAGGTGGATAATGTAAACTAGGCATTATCCTTGATTACTTTCTTCCCTCACTTTTCATGTCTACTCCCAGAGACTAGCTCCAAAATGTTTCCCAAATCCATCTCCACTACCACAACTCTTCTCCAAGCCATCATCACTTACCTAACCTTCTATCATAGACTCTCACAGGTCTGCCTCCTTCAACGCTGTCCCCACAATTCATTGCCTAAAATGTTCTTCCTCTGTTGGTCCCATGGCTGACTGATTTTTGCCATTCACATACCAGCTTAAATGTCAACCTCCGATGAAGAAGACTTTGCTGACTCTTTAATCTAGGGTAGCCACCCAGTTAACTTCAAGGACATCACTCCAGTAATGATCTGCATAGCCTACCACCTCACATCTGAGAGGCCTCTTACTCATTCATTCTTTGTCTTCTCCTATTAGAATGTTAAGTTTCAGGACAGGGGAGATCTTGTCTACCTGGAGCTCTGTATCCCTGGGATCTAGAACTGTGCTTGGCACAATCAGTGTCCAATAAATATTTGTTGAATCATTAACAAAGAGAACAGCTTTGTTGAAATAGACAGTTCCCCGTGGAAAAAAGCCTGAAGATGGGCACATAGAGTGTGGGTACAGCGTGAAGGGTTTTGAATATCAGAGTAAAGGTGTTTAGCTTTAATTTGGTAGAAAGCCAGTGGAGGGTTTTTTTTTTTTGGGGGGGGAGGGGTGTGTGTGTAGAAAAATGACATGATGAAATATGAAATTTTTAAAGGAAAATTAATCTGGTGGTGGTTAGAATTGATTTGAGTAGGGGGAGACTAGGAGCAGAAATAGTAGCAGCTCAGAGGCTGTTAAAGTAATCCACAGGTGAGAAGTAAGGGATCAGGTTAGCAGGATAGTAGGGGAAATGGATATGAATGTCTGGACATGAAGGACATGGTTAGAATTGGGATAAGAGAAATGAAAGGATGTGACCGTTCAAAAACAATTGCCAGGTTTCAAGTCTGAAAGGATAAGGAATGCATTGCATTTCATATAGTATCTTTCTGTCCTTTCTTCTCTGTTCTGGGAAAACTGAGCTTCTTTCATTCCTGTCTCTATCATAGCCTCTTCTCTAGGTCAGGAACTTCTATTCTCTCTCTGCTCCCTGGTGTACTTCAATCATCCATCCTTCTCTAACACCTACATGGCTTACTGTCTATGAGGATCAGCATGTCACTTCTTCCAGGAAGTGTATCCTGAACCCAGCCTAGATTGGATCCATCCTCCTGTTAATATGGTTAGTTCTATAGCATATGGCATTTCCTATAGCGCCCATTGTGCTTCTAAGTGTATTTTTAATGCTTGACTTCCTTGCTAGACTGTAAGCTCCATTGGGGCAGGTGCCATGTTTGTTCTTTCTTGGTGTCTACATGCTCAGTCCTAAGAGTCTGACACATAATACTCAATAAATGGTTATTTTATTGCTCAACTTGACTCACTGACTGACTTCATGAAAATAGGAAAAGGAGAAGGGAGTGTTGGTTTTGAAGCAAATATGGTATGTTTGTATGTTTGATTTTGAATATGTTGAGTACAAGACGACAATGCAATAGTTCAGAAGAGAAACTCTATGTACATTTGGAACTATGGGACCAGAACTCTTATTCACAAGTTATTATTTGTTCAATTGTATACATATAGCAGAAAAAAAGCACATGCTTAGCTCACATTTACTATAGTAATATGCCTTAAAGAACTATCGGCCAATAATTTATCCTTTTTTTTAAATCATATTTTTACTTAGGGAAGTCATTTGCTTAAATGATTAAAATGTCTTATGTCATAGAATAATTTTGTATGGTAATTACATATTAGCATATTTATGTCAAGATTTTACCAAGAATGCATGAATAACTTTTTATTCCTAGAAATAATCATAATGCTTTAAATTACTGTGACGTTAGCAATTTTGTTGAATTGAAAACTCATTCCATAAATTATAGCTAAAACCTACAAAGCACAAATGGGTAAAGCATTTCATTAAGTAAAGTTTTATTATTATAGGACAAATCCTTGTCTGTTTTGAAGCATACATTCTAGAAAAAGGACAGTATGATACAACATTCTTGTCACTATAGTACATGGAAACGTTCTATTTGATGATTAATTTAAAAAAAGGGGGACATCTGTTATACTTTCAACAATAATAATAACTTTTTAAAAAATTTTATGTTTTATAGTTGTGGCACTGATGGTATTAAAAAACAATGTCAGGTGGTGGTTGTTTTTTTCCTCAACACAATAAGGAAACTAAACAATGACTCATTGTTCTCATTCCTTCTGAAACAGAAATCAGGCATTTGTCTTTGTGCTAAACTTAATCTTTCCAACTCCTAAAATGTTAATAATTAGTTTCCAACCTTAAAAAAAAGTATCTGAGTGGGAATTCTGGGACAGGTATGGAGGCTAAAATAGATAAGCAATTTTAATTTTAATGAAAGTTAAACCTACATTTTCCATTCCTGTTTTAGCTTCTTCTGCCAGATCAGGAGTTACAAACTGATCATCTGTGGGCCCAAAAAGAGTCTTATAGAAATGTTTTGTGCAGCTTGACATTTTTTCAAAATTTGTTCTTGCCTTTAGACCAGGGGTGGGGAACGTCCGGCCTGAGGGCCGTATAAGGCCATGAAATCACTTGGTCCGGCCCTGCAAGGCAACTGCAGGTGAGACTCAAAATGCAATAAACCTAGGAGCTTTTTTCATAGCAACATAAATTTATATTAAGCGGATAAAGTTATAAATATCCAAATGGCCCTTGGCAGAAAAAAGGTTTCCCACCCCCGCTCTCTAGTTCTGCCCTCTAGTTTGACCACAGTCCCCACTACTTGCTATTAAACACTGGCCTGTCTGGCTTCTACGTATAATCAAGCCATGTAACAGTATAAAATAGAGACAGATTCCATGTGTTGTAAAACTGTCACTTTATATACTCATTCTGAGAGCAGCCTTTCAATATCACAGCCTTTAGAATATCATATCCTCTTAGAATTACATTTAAAAAGGTAAAATTTTCTTAGACTAAATCCAGTACTACCTGTGGTTTGTTAGTGTTTTAAGGTGTAGAAAGCAGTTACCCATATTAGCCTCACTTGATTTAACTAGGGCCTGGAGCATATATTTAACATTGAGCCAGATTCTAACAATATAATGACACCCTGGGAAGTAAATTAGCCATTTTGGGAATGTTTACTAGTATGAACTCTTCAGACCCATGAAAATATCGTTTTGTTCCCCGAAGCAGTAATTTACTATGTGGTGTGTTGCAGTGGTAACTGGTTAAAAAGGTGCTCTCTTAAGCATCCAATCCCAAATCCCCCAGTGATGACTCCTGCATGGGCAGGGAAGGATTATTCTCCTCTCTGGAGATGTTTCTGACCCAAGATTTCTGCTTTCCCTCTCTGCTTGTATTTCTTAAAAATTAACACATTTGACTTTTTCCCACACTGCATTCAGATAAAACCCAAGTGGGTCATGACTAAGTAAGATAAATTAAGATTTATTTCCCCTTGTACTTATTGCAAATAGAATGATGTTTATTTCAAATCTGTCTATATAGCTGAAACTTTTCATTGGTACAATTTTCGAGAATGGTTTGAATTTGGAAGATATAATGATCTTGGCTACTGGGAAAGAATTAATTTAGTTTCCCCTGACTGGAACTGATTCCATTTTGCATGTACTATTTTACATCTCAATTTCATACAGAGTCTAAAAGGCTGGTTGGCTGATGCTGAACCACTCATTTTTAAAAATATATATATTTTATTGATTTTTTACAGAGAGGAAGGGAGAGGGATAGGAAGTTAGAAACATTGATCAGCTGCCTCCTGCACACCCCCCACTGGGGATGTGTCCGCAACCAAGGTACGTGCCCTTGACCGGAATTGAACCTGGGACCCTTGAGTCCGCAGGCCGACGCTCTATCCACTGAGCCAAACCGGGTTAGGGCTGAACCACTAATTTTGATAAGCAACTATTTCAGAAAGTTATTAGAATACCATGAAACTCCTTTAGCAAATTAGCTTCACACTATTCCTAAAATTGTTAAACATGTTCATGTCTTCTACTTCTTTCATAGCACCCAAATGTCTAATGCAATGTATTGCATTCAGTAGCTGCTTAATAAATCCTGTTGAATTAACAAGTATAAACCTTACATGCATTTATGCAGATGCATTAATATGAACTCTGAATTTGAAAACATATTAATCAATCAAATCTCTTCCCAGCTAGTAATAACTATCATTTTTGTCTGTCATCTCACTTATTTGGAAAAGTCTTATTTGCAATTTTAAGAACAATTCATAGTCTGCTCATACAATTCATTTCACAAGGTAATGACATCAGTAATATAAAACTTCATTTATAGTTAAGTGCTGGATAAACTTCATTTATAGTTAAGTACGTATGTGATTTTGTTTGTCTTATCACAGAGGTGATTAGAATTAGTAGCAGAGGGAGATGAATCATATTCCACGGTCAAATATCCTTCCAGGAGTTTGGAAACCTGAGAAATTAAATCGTTGCCTACAGTTTATCTGGTGTTTTAATGAGAACTGCCAGAAATATAGACTGTCTATTATTCTGCATATACATTACCAGATCTTAGGAAGGATCTCCGTGACTGTCCTCCGTTGAGCGGAGGTAAAGTCTTCTTTTCCTGGCTGACAAATGTATCCCATTTCACCTTGTCACAGCCGCCTAGTTCCTTTACTTTCTGTAAACAACTTTCCAAGTACTCTACTGGGTCTTCAGGCTTAGAACACATCAGTCCATTCAAAAGGCTCTGAAATACAATAAAATGTTTTAAAATCGCCTTTGTTAAATTAGTGTATGCCCCATCTCTAAATTCCTGGCTGTTTTTGTTCTTTGCATTTGTCTTTTAATAAATAATTAAGAGTTGAAGTTATTATCTGGTTAAGACAATTCCTTAAATTCTGGACCAATTAGTTTTCAGCTGAGCATTCTGTGCTTTTTAAATGACGAAGGCAACTATCTAGTTTAAAATGGAACAGCAGTTCTATTAAAGTCTCCAAGCTGCAGTTTCTCCCTGTATAAAATGGCAGTAATAATACCTACCTCAGAGGGTTTTTTAAGGACTAAAAACTTAATATTTGCAAAATTCATAGTAAGTGCCTGGCACACAGTAAGGGCTCAATAAGTGTTGTTGGTAGTTTTAGTGAATATTATTGTCATCATGTGATAATGTTCCCTGAGCCCTCAGGTTGGCTTATGGAACTCTTCTTCCATGTTCCGAAGGCACACAGAAAAAGCAAACTTACCTGTCATTTGTACTGAAATCATCAATGTACATGTTAGTCTCCTCGTTTAAACTATAAACCTTTCAACAACACAGTGTTGGTCTTGTTCATTTTTCAATCTCCTGCCTCTAACACTTTCTCTGACACACAGTAGATGCACATTGAACAGTTTTCTAATTAGGAAAAACACTTCACTGAAAACATGAAGTCTGAGACTCAAAAAATGGTATTTGGCATATAATAAGTCACTATAATATCCAGAGGTTACAGAGGGGGAGTGGGGAGCATGATCCTGTATTGCTTTTTTCTGCTCCTGGTGTCTGATGTGTCACACGTACTAATTTCTAAAAATGCCGCCAATTTGGAAATGTTGACTCCTAGGAACCGGACTGGTGTGAAAAATATTTTCCATTAGAATATTTCATGGAAAAAGCATTGGGGATTATTATCACCAATGTACATTATTAATGCCTAAAACACCCACCCTTTAAGAAGGCTGAAATCTTTCCTAAGTACAGTATTCTATTTTCAAATTATTCTGGCGCAATTTGCTCAAAATGGTAGGCAATTCTTACTAGGTAAGTTTTTCTCTGAAATCTTAAATAGTGTGGCTAGAGTGTTCAATCAAAAAAGTTTGATTGCAGACGGAGGGGAAAAGACTAACTTGGGCATCCACATCCAGCTTGTGTGTCAAAACCTGTGACACACACACACACACACACACACACACACACACACACACACAACGCCTCCCTCCCCTCCCCCCCCTCCCCACACACACTGTGTTTAACTTTCTCAAGGCCCATGTTAATTTGGTTAACTGTGGCAATGCTTACTCTGTGTCTCTGCAGGCATTAGCTTGCCCAGTATATTCTCATTTCTATTCAGCATTATTATCCTCACTTTGTAGAATAGGAAATCATGGATCAGAGAGGTTAATGAGTTGATCAAGGTTTCTCATCTAGAAACGCCTAGGTCTAGGATTCCAACTCAATGTTTCTGATTAAAAAGCCCATATAGTCCTCTCTCTACATCTTGCAAAAATAAGATGTGGGATGAAGAGAAATGCCAGATTATCTGTGCCCCATGTATAATCTAAATACAATATGAATTCAAGATTTGGTCTTTTATTTATTTTTATCCTTATTATGGCCTAAAATGGATAAACTTACTCAATGAAGGTTTTTGTTTGTTTGTTTTTACTTGAAAATATACATTTCCAGCCTCTTTAAACAAAACTGATTCCCTTAAGGGTATTGCTTTTAGAAGAGGGGAGGGAATGAGTTCTACTCATTTATGGATAATTTAAATCCTTTCTTTTAGTAGCCAGCCACCATCACAGATCAGATCTAAGATAACCAGCAAACATTATTATTCCATCTCTTTGAGTTCACTGTTTGACAGATATCTAATTGTTAAACTTTGTTACCTAGAAACTCTGTGTACCTAGATTGTGGTTTTGAAACAAAAAATCCACTTTGGAAACTTAAAGCATTTGGTATTGCTGTCTACACTCATCACATGGAGAAGTGCCATGTTTTACTTCTCTCACTGCTGAGCCCAACACAGATTCTTTTCACTGGAAGGCCTTTGGAGGACACCAGCAGTCTCCTTCCATTGCCCAGGATTGCATTTAAGTACACTGTACTACCGCATTTCTCCTAAGTGAGTTACTTCCTTTTCTGGGTGTGCATTATCTTAAAGTGTCCAATTCATATGCAGAAAAGACAAGGAAAGAAAAGCATAACAGCTGAACAACCAACGCCCCCCCCCCCCAAAAAAAACCCCACAAAAAAAACAAAACAATAACAACAACAACAACCAAAAAAACCCCACAAACCCTGCCATTACTTATTTGCAGATACGGTGTAAATTTTCAGGAACAACCTGTCAAAATTCTCTATGGTTACTTTCCACCAAGAAGGAAAAACAGTACCCACATTTATTTATAAGAAAAAGATGTCCTATTAACCAGCATTTTACAAACAGGTAGCTCTCCTGCAGTTATTCTTTTAGAAGTGTAGGAATGAAATGGATCTCAGTAGCAGTGTTTATGACAAAAACCTCCAACTCTTCATCTCCGTATTTACTTTTTGAAAATTAAAAAAGAAAAAGAAAAACTCTTAGCAGGAAGCCTACATACCCCCGAGACCTGTCCTTACACAGCACCTCCTGATGATTTTCAAACACAAGTAACACACTTGCTAGATTTGGGGCTTCACACACCAGACTTATGCTAAGTAGTAGGTGGTTTACGTGAAAATCTTGGCTTCAGATGAACCTAAAAACGGTGGCTTACAGAGGTGAACAAAAAAAAAAAAAATGAAGAGCTATAATGATGGTGACCAATTTTAAAGATAAATTTGGAAAAATAGGGACAAAATTCTTCTCCCACGTGGTCTTTTAAAATTTCTTTTGACAGAAGAAACCCCTCCAAACAGAAAAAAGGGCAACTCAAGACCATTATCAATCTATAGTTATCATCTTAAAGAAATGTGGTGGGGGTAGGGGGGTAGGGGGTGGGGACGGGTAAGGTATGCAGTGAACGGATTTCTCCTTTCAGGGTTCTCTCTATGAAGCTTGGCTCGGATCCATTCTTTTTTTTTCTTTTCTTTTTAACCTAAACAAGTATTTTAAGATTCAAATATGGGAAGAAGGAAGCAACACGATCCGTGACGGAGACTGTGGTTTAGAGCTAGCCAAGGTTCCTTTAGTTCCTCAAGCCTCCTCTTCCACATTCTCCAAGTGCCCCTCCGGCCCGGCCCCGGAGGCAGATGCTGCTGTGCTGCGGTCTGAAGACAGAGCAACAGGAGACACGCCCGCCTCCCCACCCCTCTGCGACCCGCATTCTCTAGGTGAGGGCTGGCGAGGCCGGCCTCAGAGACAACCCCCCGCACCCCCCCCCCACCGCCCCCAAAGGCGACAGAGAAACGTGCTCAGGAGTTCATTCACCGAAAGCGCAGAGCGGCGCTGGCGGCCTGCCGCCCTGGCGGTAGCGCAGCACTCGATGGGTTTGGATTGGTGTTGGCATCTCCATCCCTCTCTTCCAAGCTGTCCCCGGCGCGGGCTGCTTCCGTCCACACTTTGCCTTCACCGCGGGGACCCGGACCCTTGGCGCGCGGAGGGGTCAGGGCTCTAGAGCCCCTCGCTCCGTTTCCAGACCCAGCTCGCTCTTGGGCGCCAACGTGCCCACCTGGCCTGACCCTCGCGCCCGGGGAGCGCGGCCGGCCGCGGTCTGAGCCCACCTGGGCGCCCACTTCCGAGGGCGGCAGGCTGCTTTCCAGAGCCCGCTGGAGGGCTGAGACTCGACCTGGGAAATGCGGGCTCCTGAGCCCAGCCTACCGACCAGGACCCCGGCAATCCCCGGGAAAGGCGGCTACCTCCGGGCGAGCGGGCAGGCGGGCGAGCGTCTGGGAGTCCCTTCGCGTCCCTGCCCCGCGCCCGCAACGTGGGACGGGGAGCGGCTGCCTCACCCCGAGCCCCCCACACGCCCTTCCCGACCTCCCCCACCCTGCGCCCCTCTGCCAGCCTGAGCCCCCTACCTCGAAAAGGAGAGGGATCTCCCTCCGGGCCAGGTACTCCTTAGCATCGCTGGTGTTCATGGCTGTGCCGCGCGTGCCTCGGGCGCAGGCGGGGAGGCTCCGGGGATGCGGCGACCGGGGCTGGGGCTGAAGGGGTCCGCGCTGGGCACCGCGCAGCCCCCGCTCTCAGGCGCGAACACACGCTCAGCTTTGCCCTCTCCGCCCAGGGCGCCCTCGCCTTTCCCCGGGGGCTGGTGGTCTCCGCGCTCCCGGCACCTCCGCCTTGGTTCGGGCGCCCGCACCCAGGCTGCGGGCTGGGAACAGCGGCTTCCCGGGTTCCCAGGCAGCGCGGCTGCCAGGGGAGGGGCGGAGGGAGTGGAGGAGGGAGGACGGAGAAGCGGACGCCAGGCAGCAGCCCGCCCGCCTCTCCGGCTCAGCGCGCGCTGCTCGGCCCCTCCCCGGCCCAGCGCGCCTCTGCGGTCACTCAGGCTGCGGGGGAGGGCGGGCGGGCGCAGGGTGCGGGGGTGGGCACCGGCGCGCGCTCTGGGGGCCCCCAGTCACACCCCTCCCGGTCGCCCGGGGTACGCAGCAACCTGGGACCAGGTGGCCAAAGGAACAGAATCGGGGGCTCTAGGAACCTACGACCTTTACACTTCTCCATTCCCACCCACACGGTTACTCATGCGTCCCTAAGGAACTCCCAGGAAGAAACCCAATTGTCACAGAATTTATGATTTATTCCTAAGATTACGATCTTTCATAATAAAAAGCTTGGGGTAAGGCGGAAAGAGGGATCTGAGGTGTGGAATCCATCGCCTTAAAACAAGTTTCAGATCTTGGGTATTTCTATCCTTCAGGAAAGTTTTGCTAGCTGGTTTCGATTTTTTTCTGTCTGTGTCACAAATTCTTACAGATTTCAGTATGAGGCCTTACAGTAGCCTGACATATTCATTAACAGGAGGATTAGTAAGTAGCCAACTAGTAACTTATCTCCACGGAGAGGAATGGGAAGATAGAGGAGAGAAGTAGGTGGTGGTGGAAAGCTGCTGAAATTGAAAACATGACTAGTAGGTGGGGTGGGTGGCATCATTAATTAGATCTGAGGAATATGCACCCAGTGGGCCATCAATCACTCCAGGGTGAGTATGGGTGGGTGCCTTAAGGCAGCAATGTAGGTGAAGGATCTTCTTATTATCGAAGTGTAGCCATCTTCTTCCTATCCTCCAAGATGACTCATTTCCTCCATTAAAATATCTTTTCATTGGCTGTTTGAAAGATGGCCCAAGGCACACTTGAGACTATGATCTTGAACTGTGTGCAAGGCCTGACTCTGTGGGAGGGTGTGTGAGAGAAAGGGAGGCTCTGATAGGAGCTGACATCTGGGGTCTGGCCAGAGGGAGAAGCAATATTGCAACTGTTTCCAAAATATCAGTGTCTGATTGTCCATTACAGATCGTTTCTTCATTCTACTTCTCCCCCCCGCCCCGCAAACATCTGCTTCTCAAGCCTTCACTGTAGCTGCCTTTTTGTTTTACCCAAGGGAGGAAAGTCAAGAATTAATTGAGTTTTGTAAAGTAAATGAAATTTTTCTGAGCTCTTGTGAAACCATGTGTCAAATGGTAGTCTTAAACGAGACAGGTGTTCCAGTTCCAGGGAAATTGTTTTCTGCCCTCAGAATATGCCACATCACTTACAGGCCCACCTTCCATTTTTTGACTCATGGTCGTGGTGAAAGTACTGTCTTTTCCCTAGGCAACAGTGCTTGGAAAGTACCAGCGTCCCTGGCATGAAGGCTTACTTTTGAACAGACACAGCTGACGTGAAGCACCTAGGACTGAAGAGGCCACTTTCTGCAGGACCTGTCAAGGTCATCCTTTACAGAAAAGAATCTAGCAGAGCTCAGCTCACATCCTCCCTCCCGGGGAGAAACGTATCCTAACTGCACGTTAGTGTAGTCCAGCCAGGATGGCAACTTGCTTGTATAAAGAGAGTACGTAAGAAAGACTGCATTGCTCTAAATATTCTGAATAGCCTGGAAAACATAGCAACTGGAGAGATGGAAGACTTTCAGGTAGCCTTATGTACTGGCAATCAGTACTTTTTGGTGTGTTCCAGATGTATGAAGGAGGCAAGATGTTCATAATTACTTTTGCAAAGGGAGTGGTGGCCTGCTAGGGGAAAGAGCTGCTAGTACATGGTGCTCACAAGACAGGCTGATGGTTTGGAAGAGAGGAAAGAGAAAGGACAAGGAACAGCAAATACATCCTTCATCCTTGCCATGAGAAAGCTGGCACGATGAAGTTCTAGGGCTGAGTGTATAAAGGGTTCATGGCCCCTTGCTCTTTGTTTACTTGGGGATGCATTCCTGCAAGTCCTAACAAATCAAGATGGTCGCTGCATGTCTCGTGTCTCTACATGGAGTTTCTTCTGCTCCCACGATGGGAGAGTGTGCTGGGTTCTAAGAAACAGCAGTAAATAAGACAGACGTAATCCCTGCTGTCAAGAGCTTAGATTCTACTGGAGAGTGCGTGTAATGAGCAAATAAAAATGCATAAACAACATCAGATAGAGATAAATGATAGGCAAACATTTAAAATACCCCCCAAAGACATAAATAAAAACATATTATTAGATAGTGATTGATCGAATGATGAAAATCAAACAGACCTAATTGTTTATTTGAAGCAAGGAGGCAGAGTTCAGCTTTGTTTGCCGGAAATGGCAGAGGAAGTGGGAGTGGGGATAACCATTGGGACAATAACTTAGACCTTTTCAGAGGTCCAGAGGAGGAGGCTATTGGTGGGAATGTTTCTCTGGGTGATTACTTAAGGGGGCTCGCTGCTGACACACGAGCTAGGTCTCAGCAAAGGGTGAACCTACTCTGTGCCCTGTTAATCAAGTGTCTGTTGGTAAGAACCATTCACTCCATCCACACTCTATACCCGGAACAGCACTTGCCCAAACCCAAAGAAGGCTGGAGCCTATGCTTATTCCCTTCCTCATCCACTCCTAACAGATATTTATGCCGTCTATAATTTAACGGGGGCCTACTGAAAACTTTATCAGTAAAGTGCAAAATATTTGTCAGTTCCTTGCCCTGGGAGAGGAGCCTAATGGGATCAGCCATAGGCACTGGTGTGGACAGTTATGACGTGATGACAGGTTTGGCCATAGTGCAAGGTAAAAATATATTGCGTGTTTGTTATGAGTTAAGACCTGTGATAAACACTCTATAAAGTATATTGCATAGTTACATATATGTCATATTTAATTCTTAATCTGTAAAATATGTATTATTCTCATTATATAAATGAAATAGCTCAGACTCAGAGAGTCCTATTTCAAGGTAATACTAATAGTGTTAGCCCAACTGCAAAACCCTATGCAACCTCTTCCCTTAGGGCAGCAGCATCATAATGGCTTTCAAGTTCATGAGGTCCTGCAACAATATTTTCTTTGTACCTTTCAGTGTTTTCTAAGGGTCCTTCCATTCTCCATTCTCCCTTTCCTTTTTTCTTCCTTCCTTCCTTTTTTTTTTTTTTTCCCAGCACATGTCATTTTGTATTTGGGCTGTGTGTGTTATTTAAAACACAAGCACAACAAAACATGTATAAGAACAAGTTTATCTCAGTAGATTTTTCTAATTGTTCAGGGTTCTTTTAGGTTTGAAAGTTTTTGCTTGATTCAGAGGTTGAACAGACAACACATCATGCCTATTCATTGAATCCTTGAGTGTTGCATTTTTCTCATTCAGCACACACACACACACACACAAAATCAACCTTACCCTCCTAATTACTCTAATTGACAACCTACTGGGCCATTTGTACTATTCTGGGCAATTTGTAAATATTTTGTTTACCCAGAAAAAAACCCTAAACCCTATAAGACCTTCAATATACGTCTATATTGTCTTGATAAACACTCCCCTTGTTTACATGTATTCGTTTTAGAAAGTCTTTCTGAGGCTTTTACTTTTTTTGTGAGTGTGGCATGTACAAACTGATCTGTGAAATCCGGGGTAACTGCAGGCTGAAATAATGGTGTATAACACAATTCTTTGGCCAAAGCAGATTTTCTCCGATGCTCTATTTCCCCACACCAGCTAAAGAGCTGAGCCAGACACTGGGATTCTGGATCTCAAAGACCTCTAGGAATTCTTGAGTCAGAGTGGGTTAGAGAGTAAAAGATTTTAAACTCTTCCCTAATGTCTGAAAGCATTAAGAAAATCTCCACCTATGTAATAACATATACTAAGAATAGCTAAGATTTAGAAAATCCTATCTATTCATTAATTTATGCATTCATTAATCAAACAATTATGAAATAACCTTTTAGATACTGGGCCTGTGTTTGGAGCTGGGAATATAAAGAACAAGACTAAAGGGGTTCACTGTCTATCGAAAGAGATAGACTTATAATAATTAAGTACAGATAAATGTAATAATGTTTTAATAATATGATAGAAGTAGATATGTGGAGGAAGGTTGTTATGGTGGGGACACAAAAGTACATGACTCATATAAATCCTTATATAGTAAAGAGTATTTAGAAAGTTTTAAAAAGAGACTTCATTCAATGTTTCTTCACTACCCCCCAAAAAATTATTGGGTTTTTAACTGTTTTCCCTTCCGATCTCCCACTGCCCCAGATACATAGCTTTTCAGAAACAACATCACATACATTTCCAGGCTCTGCGTAACCACCTTTGAAAATGGCTGTGTGAGCCCGGCCAGCATGGCTCAGTGGTTGAGCACCAACCTATGAACCAGGAGGTCACGGTTCGATTCCCAGTCAGGGCACATGCCTGGGTTGTGGGCTCAATCCCCAGTGTGGGGCATGCAGGAACAGCCGATCAATGATTCTCTCTCATCATTGATGTTTATATCCCACTTTCCTTCTCCCTTCTTTTCTGAAATCAATAAAAATATTTAAAAAAAGATAAAGTGGCTGTGTGAAAGATCGCAGAGCAGCTTTGACACAGCAACCTCACCATTTCCTCCTGGGGCGGCACATTGTGGTTGCTCCCACTGTTGTGCTGCTGTGAGCAATTCTGGTCTGAAGAACTCTGCATATTTTTCACCTTTTAAATTATTATTCATTGGTTAGTATGATCATATAGGTTTCAGGTGTGGGCTTCTACTTTACAAGATCTGTATATTGCACTATGTGCCAATGTCACCCCAATAAATTTAATAAAAAAATAGATTATTATTCAGAAAAATTTCCAAAAGTAGGTTACTGGATACAATGGAAAATGCATTTTATGTTTCTTGATTTAGTTATCAAATTTCCAGAAGGGCCTAATCCATTTATAGTGCCATTAGCAAAATTCTGAGTGTTTGAGGGTTCCAGTTTTACTATACTCTCACTAATAAGGAATTATATTTTTTAATTTATTCTTAGTTTCAGTTTAATAGATTAAAATTACATATTAAAAAATTTCCCACATAACTTCTTATCTACCTTGCTAAGGCTGAACTTCTGTCATTTCACTTCTAACTTCAGCCTCTTTTTTTTTTTTAAATCATTTTTCTTCCATTATTTATTCTTGTGTTGTTCTCCCATGATCATGTTTTTTTTTTATGAGTCTATTATAACATTTTTCATATTCTGCTTTATGGAACAGTTCCCAGCACCTTTTGGAAGGGATTTATCTCTGTATATGCCGCAGTGCCCAGCACAGTATCTTACACATCATGAAGCCTAATGTACAAAGCATTTTATCACATTGTCTCATTTAATTCACACAATAACTTGAACTAGGCATTATTTTCCACTTTTAGATAAGAAGAAAATGATACTGAGTCAAAGATCACAACAGTAAAAATTGACTGAAATATATATACAAAAGTCAATTCCAGATGGATTCAGATCTAAATATAACTGGTAAAACCATAAAAATTTTAGAAGAAAACAAAGAACATATTTGTGACCAAGGAGTAGACAAATAGTTCTTAAGGATGTCATTAAAGGTATCTATATATATAAAAGCCTAAACGACCATTACAACCAGTCAATAAAACGACCGATCAACCGGTCGCTATGACACGCACTGACCACCAGAGGGCAGACGCTCAATGCAGGAGCTTCCCCCTGGTGGTCAGTGCACTCCCACACCCAACTTCCCGCGGCCAGCCAACCTCCCACAGTCCGTCCCCTCAGCTGGCCAGCCCCAATTGGGCCGGTGGCAAACCTCCTGCGGTCCCTCCCTTGGACTGGGCAAGATGGCCCAGATGGGCCCCGATTGCTGGCCAGGCTGAGGGACCCCACCCATGCACAAATTTGTGCACTGGGCCTCTAGTTTGTAATAAAATAATACATTATAAATCAGACTACATTAAGAGTAAGAGCTTCTGTTCCTCAAAAGATATGATAAATAAAATGAAAAGGGCCCTAGCTGGTTTGGCTCAGTGGATAGAGCGTCAGCCTGTGGACTGAAGGGTTCCAGATACAATTCTGGTCTAAGGGCACAGGCCTGGGTTGTGGGCTCAATCCTCAGTGGGGGGCATGCAGGAGGCAGCCAATCAATGATTCTCCTTCATTATTGATGTTTCTATCTCTCTTTCCTTCTCCCTTCCTCTCTGAAATCAATAAAAAATATTTTTAAAAAAAGGAAAATGAAAAGGCATTCCATTAAGTAGGAGGAAATATTTGCCATTCATATATCCAATAAAGGACTCAAATATATAACTTACACAAATCAATAAGAAAAAGAAAATCTAATAGAAAAATGAACAAAAGACTTGAGCAAACATTTCACAAATTCAAATTCAAATGACCAATAAATATGTAAAAAGTAATAATTTCATTAGTTATTAGGAAAATGCAAAATAAACAATGTGATGCCACTATATACCCACCAGAATGGTTAAATTGAAAAACAGTCAATACCAATGTTAATGAGTCTATGGAGTAATCAGAACTCACACATACTGCTGGGGGAGTGAAAACTTGCATACCACTTTGGAAAACTGTTTGGAAATAAGTGTTAAAGATGAACATATGCATTTTTTATTTCACCAAAACATATATATTACACTCTTCATAGAAGCATTATTCTAAACTAGAGGCCTGGTGCATGAAATTCATGCACTGGGGAGGGGTTCCCTCAACCCAGCCTGCACCCTTTCACAATTCAGGACCCCTCGGGATATGTCCAACTGCCGGTTTCGACATCCCTCTCCTAACTGCTAGCCTGCTTGCCTGCCTGCTCAGTGCGTGTCATGGCAACCGGTTGTTCCGGTGATTCCATTGTAATGGTTGCTTAGGCATATATATATATATATATATATATATATATATATATATATATATATCCCCAAACTGGAAACTACTCCAGTGTTCACCAACAGCATAACACATAAGTTGTTATACTCACAAAATGGAATAAATACTATATGCAGTGAGAATCAATAGGCTACAGCTACATCTAACAATATGGATGGGTCTCACAAACAATATTGAAGCAGCACCAGACACAGAAGATATAAACTATATGATTTCACTCACATGAAGTACAAAACCAGTCAAAACAAACCTATGCTGTGAGAAATCAGCACAGTGGTTTAGTCATAGGAGAGTGAAGTGACAAAGAGAGCACTCAGGAGGGTTTTGGGGATAATGCTCATGTGCTGTTCCTTGATTTGGGTGCAGGTTACATGGCTAAGTCCACTTTATAGAAACTCATTCGGCTGTACAAATAGGAGGTGCAATTTCTGTATGTTATACTTCAATAAAGAGATATAGTAAAAAGTAAAAGCTAGTGAATTATGGAATTCAAATCCAAAACCATCTTATTCTTAAAGTCCATGCCCTCCTAACTGTTTCTTGCTGTTTTATCATTTAATAAGCAGATCAAAAGTGAAGTTGCAATCCATGGCCCTTTGCCTGTACCTTTATTATTGCACTTAGATTTGAATTGCTCCTCTAAACACTATGTTGCTTGCTTTTAAGTAATAATTTACATATAGTTTAGTCTCTCTAAGGTTCTGAACTTTTCATAAGCAAGGACCATCTCCTATAAGTCTTTATTTTCCCAGTACTTTGGACAATGCTTGGCCTAAAATAGATATACATGAATGCGGGAATGAACTATCTATATCTGTATCTATAGAGTACTTAGGACTTAGCCAAAGAAATTTAGAAAGATACTCTAGCAGGAAAAAGTAAACTTTCTAATATTTTTAAAAACAAACATGTTGAAGCATTTTTAAAATTACACCACAATGAATTAAAAGAGTTAATGCTATTTATAGAGATCCCTGATTTACCTTGTGTAAGTATCTTTAGGTGCTGAGAAAAATCTGGTTCAAGCACTGCCTTTGTAAAGTCTAGAAATATCATGGTTTATAAGTACATGATTAGGCTACACAAATTACAATGAAAATAGTATTTTATGATGATTCATAGTTTATTCTTTCTTGAGTACTAACTATGTGCCAGGCATTGCTGGCACCGCTGTGCTGTGAGGCTTGTAGGTAAATAAAACACATGCATGGAGCATACAAGGTTGGGTAAAAGCAGGTTTACAGTTGTTTGTATGGAAAATAATCCATAATTAATAAATAATAATACAATAGTAAACTCTGTGCTTCACATACTCACAACTGTGAACCTACTTTTGCCCCACCCTGTATATCTAGTAGAGGGAAAATAAACAACATATAGCATAATTAAGTATATAATTTATTAGAAAGTGATAAGTGGCATAGAGGAGAGTAAGGAGGGCCAGAAGCTGGTTACAGTTTTGAATAGAGTGGTGAGAGACAGCGTCATGGAAAAGATGACATTCCAGCGAAGATTTGAGGAGGTAGGGAGTGAGCCAATATCTTGGGCAGCAGCCAGTTCAAATGTCGTAGGGCGGGAGGATGCCTGATCCATTCTGGCAACAGCAAAGAGGCCCATGTGGCTGGAACAGGGTGAAGGAGGATACGGGCAGGAGGAACAAGGCCAAATCATATAGGACCTTGTAAATTGGGGCAAGTTCTTGGACTTCTACTCTGAACCAAACAGGAAAATAGTGAAAGGTTTTGAGCCAAGACTAACATGGTCTGACATTTAAAAGAACATCAATCTGCCAATTTAGGAAGAGGTAAGAGAACAAGGTAGGAGCAGGGAAAGCAGCTGGGAGGCCATGTGATTCATATGAAATGATGTCAGTAGAGGCGATGAGAACTAGTTTAATTCTAGGTGTATTTTGAACATAGAGCAAACAGGATTTCTGGACAGATTGAATGTGGTCTTTGAGAGGAATCATCAAGGATGACTTCATGTTTTTTTGGCCGGAGGACAATAGGAAACTATTAACTAATAGCCACAAGTGACTTACTAACTTACAAAGGCAGACACACAGAAAAGAACTTTGATTTGGTCTCAAGGGGTCTGGCACATGGTGGTTTCTCCCTACTACTTTACTGACCGCATTTCTGTTTTCATCCATAGCCTCTGACTTATTGCAACCATCTGAGCTCATGTTGCACAAGTTAACCTCTTGTACAGTGGGAGAGAGGAATTTCTACCTATTCCAGGAATATACTTGGGATTTACTGTTTCAGAATTTCAGTGTTCATTCATCTGCATTAATGTTTTACCTACCAATGGGAAATCTATAATTCCATCAAATCTAGTCTTTATCATGTCAACCTAACTTGGCTATAATAAACATAAATAAGGAAACAATATGAACTCCAAGAAGTCTCTGAATTTAAAAGCTACACCTAAAATACATAAAAAAGCATTTTTATCTTGATTTAAATAAATGTTCTGAAATATACTTTGAAATAAAATCTTTTTTAGTCCATTATAAGCCCCAGGAAAAACAAAAATATGACATCAATTTATTTTTAAAAATTTGTTTTTTGCAGAAAATAACACATTTGAGTTTTTATTATTCTTTTTTATCATAATTGGCAAATGGCAATTCCTTGAGCCTAAAGGCCTAATATTTCTAAATGACAAAACATGCCAGAACCATTAGAGCCTTTTGAGTGTGCACATTGCTATACTATGTCTCATGAGCTGTTAGTAATACATGCATTAATCAGTTTAGGATGAGTAAAATGTAATCTTTCCACCCAAGGAATGAAATGTGTTGTTTCTTAACAGTCACAAGGCATTCTTGTTGGTGTGCTAGAATTTTTAAAACTTACGAGAATTTGCCATCTGCTACTGTTTTTTAAAAACTGATTCTGTGTAGCCATGTTTTCTCTATTAATTGTGCTGCGATACAATCAGATTAATTAGATTAAATTACAAATCTAAAAATCTAGTGGAGATTACATGAGCAGTAATTATTTAAAGAGGTCTCTTCCCCAAATAATTCAACATTTTAGATTGTGCAAAGGAAAACTAATATTAAAGCATTTCTCCAATCATGTCATTCTTTTGTGCAAAAATTTTAGTGGTTAGCATTTTCTGCACTGTCTAATATGGTGCCCACTATTCATATGTGACTATTTCAATTTAATACATTAATTATTTAATAATAACTTTAATACAATAAAATTAAAATTTCAGTATCTCAGTTGAACTAGCCACATTCCAACTACTAAAGAGCATGTGTGGGCAGTGGCCACAATGTTGGATAGTGCAGACATAGATCATATCACAAGAAGTTCTATTGGCAAGTGCTGGTCTAGAGAGTAAATTGTAAAAATGTTGAGCGTAGATTTCCAAGCCCTTCATAATTTCATTCCAGTTTCCATTACTTGGTATATCTTATACTGATCACATGGAACCCATGCATCCTATACTATTTTTTATTTCTGAGACCTCACTTACTTGATTCCCTCAGCTTAAAACTAGATTCCTCTGCTTTATACTTAGTGAAATATTTCCATGCTTACAAGGATCCACTTAAGTGTACCTTCTTCAAAAAGGCCACCTTTAGTCGGCCCTAATGGATTTAAGCATTTCCTTACCTTGTGCTCTCTGGAATGTTCTTGTATCTCCATCAGGCCTCGTACCGTATTTATGTATGTTTATTTCTGTCATGTGCTCCCGCCTCCAAAATGTGCCTTCATGACTGTACCCCTATGAAACTTATCACAGCCATGGACACAATAAATACTCTAAAATGGTGATTTGAGTAATTTATAATCAATTTAAACATTCTGTTTTGTGAATATTTGCAGCCCCATTGTTTGATGTGTTTTGCATTTGTAAATTTATTTGCTCCGTCATTCTTTAGGATTATTGTTTTCAAACCCCATCTACATTGACTAGCCTAGATGGGGGATGGGGGTCCGGGGGACGCTAATTGCATCAAGTTATAGATTAAGTTTCTCTTTTCATGACTGTGGTTCAGTGCTTGAGGATTTCAACTGCCTTTGCTATTATCCCTCATGCTTGTAGCCAGAAAACAGAATGAAGTTTAAATCAAACAAACAAACAGAGAGTGTCTACCAATCCCTGATAACAGGTGTTAGGTGCTAGGTATCTTTCCACTCAGCTGCCTCTGATCACTGGTTTTATAGACTCTTAATCATCAGGACAGAAAAAGGTTGTTATGACTTTGTTCATGCCTTTCGGAAAAAAAGCTGTTGGCCATCGCTACATTTTCATGATTTAAAGCAAAACGAAGTCTCTCATTAGTTTATCTATTTTCAAATTTAAACTCCAAATGGAGTTCCAGAGGTCATTGCTCCTCTCATCTTCAGAAAATACAGCACAAGACTATGGCATATTCTTTTAAAGGAAATTTCAAATTGTGTTTCTCATTTTTAATTTTCAGAAATTGGCAAGCGTTATTTGTGAAGATTATTTCATGCTAATGAAATGTTGAAAGTCCCAGTGTTGGAACTACCTTGGTGGAAGAGAAGAGGAAGTGTTTGTGTACCTCTCTTGTCCTGAGTACTCGCTTTCCAAAGTGTCTCCTAACATGGCCTGTGGCTTCATGGGGGCCAGTCATCCTTATATTTTTGGGCTTGATGGCTACCTCTCAATAGGAGTGAGAAGAACAAGTATTCTTATGCTCATATAGAAGTCAGTGTATTCATTACATACTCTTTACATTTATTATAAATACCTTTAAACTCATCTATCTTATGGCCACACCAGTGACCTTTCTCAGCAGGTGACTTCTGCATTTGTGTATCTCCAGCCTTGGCCTCTTTCCTGTCCTCCAGTTCTGTCATGAAACTGGGTTGCTAGATAATCACTCTTTTATTCAGCTAACATTTATTGATTACACACTATATACCAAGTACTGTGCTCAATTTTTAGGAAACAAAGACATAGCCAGTGTGGCAAAACGCTTGTGGTCTCCACAGAGGAAAAGGCTCCTAATTCAAAGAGGACAATGCAACAGGGACATCAGGGAGCGGAAAGAGCATAAGCTGTGGGGGAAATTTTCAGCCTTGTCTCTTTCTCATCCAGCTGTCTGATGCCCACAAGTTCTTAAGCAGCCTGAGCCTCAGTTTTCTCTTTTATAAAAATGGAAATATTATTCTCTAAGTCGTTGAGTTATTGTGAGGGTTAATTGAGCTGGTAAGTGCAGAGTTGAAACTTAACCTGATTCTCTGCCTTCAAATTCCAGTTTGTTGCTTATTGAATTTCTTATTCTATCATTAAGACTCTGATTCCAATTATCCATTGTTCCCTCTCCCACATTGTAAGCTCAAATTAAACTGATTTGCTTACTGTTCCTTGGATACATTTGCCTGATGCTTCCTTGCCTTTGCCCAGACTCTTCCTTCTGCCTGGAATAACTCCCCAATTCAATATGCCTAAATTCTTCCTGCATCAAAGCTCTTGGTGAAATACAATCTTCTTCATAAAGCATTCTTTGGTTTCTGCAGCATGAAGAAACTGCTTTCTGTAAAATCCTGTAGCATTTTGTTCAATTTGTTTAAACAAATAATGTTTTTTATCAGACAAGATACATCAAGTACTAGAATGCTATTATAACTTTGGCAGTATTTTTTTTTTTGAGCTTATGGGAAATATGGTGGTGTCATCTTACCTCTGAAATGCAAACAAATGAATGGATTGTGGAACAGGGATGCTCACCTTTTTTTCATATCCAACCCTAGTTTGTACACTGTTCCCACTTCACCACTTTTACTTTCTTCTCATTGTCCTCAGAAAGATGCTTATATGCTTTAAAGTAAATTAGAAATGGTGGTAATAAACCAGACATTAAAAACTAGCTGATATAAGTCCTTGTGAACAACTTCTAAGTGAGCACTTTATTTTATTTATTTATTAGAGGCCCGGTGCATGAATTCGTGCACAGGTGGAGTCCCTAGGCGGCTGTGGGGGAGGGACCTCGGGAGGTTGGCCAGCTGGGACTGCAGGAGGTTGGCTGCCAGCCCAATCAGGGCAGGCCAGTGGGGAGAGGGATGGCAGCTGGCCGGGGGGGAGGGACTGCAGGAGGTTGGCCAGCGCAGGAGGTTGGCTGTGGGAGTGCACTGACCACCAGGGGGCAGCTCCTGCATTGAGCATCTGCCCCCTGGTGGTCAGTGTGCATCATAGCAACTGGTCGACTGGTCATTTCAGTCGTTTGGTCATAACAGTTGCTTAGGCTTTTATATATAGAGATTTTATTTACTTATTTTTAACATTTTTTATTTTAAAATTGCATTTGACATATATTATTATATTAGTTTCAGGTGTACAACCCTGTGATTAGACATATATATAACTTACAAAGTGACCACCCTGGTAAATCCAATATTCATCAGACACCATATATAGTTATTACATTTCAGGGACTGGTGATATGATTGTATAGTTATCTACACTAATAAAAGAGAAATATGCAAATTGACTATACCTTCATGACACCCACCAGCCAATCAGGAGTGAGTATGCAAATTAACCCAACAAAGATGGTAGGTTAATTTGCATACACAGGTGCCAAGTGGCTGGGGTGGGATGCTTGCATTCCGCACCACCCCAGCCACTCTGGGCCTCTGAGCTGCGTGGGAAGGTGGAAAGGTGGCTCTGGGCCGGAGTGAAGGCTGTGCCAGCAGCCAGGGGAAGGAAGGTCCATTCTTGCACGAATCTTCGTGCATTGGGCCTCTAGTATTATTATAATGTTATTGATTATATATTCCTTATTCTGTAACTACCAATTTGTAATTCTTCATCCCTCCTGACCTGGCAACTGTCAAAATGTTCTCTGTAGCTATGAGTCTGTTTGAAGTGGGCCTTTTAGTTGTTATCCTGGTTCTTGGTAAATCTGAGTTTGTTGGCTTATTTTTCCTTGAACCATCTCTCCAAACCTTTGAGTGCTTAAAAAGATGTGGACCTCTAGAGTTTCAAACTGTTTTGATTATTAAATAATGAATGAATTTCACAGATAATCTCAACTGCTTCAGATGTCATCAGACCACCAACCAGTAAAGATGCTAAAACGTCGCAAATAACAAATATTTTCCATAGCAGCAATTTGGTACCTATTGTAAAGTTTGAGAATGCACAATGAATTAAATTTATTCCTTGCCAGAGTAACCTCACTTTGTGTGTTTGTGCAAATATCATCAAAGTTCATAGATCTCTGTTAAATACCTAGGCTCTCTGACAAGTAAATGTGATTTGATGGTGAATTATCACTGCTTTCGTGACAGTCATCAACAACCAGGCAGGAACCAGAAAGTGCTGGGGCCAAACCAGTGGGCAGCCCTGTCTAACTTTACATGTCCGGTTATACTGCCAATCGTGCCTTCCTGTGCAGAGTGGCCATCAGCTCTGCTTTTACCTTAATACGAATATGTATGAATTGTGATACACATGTGAATGTACATAGGAATAGGCACAAATGGTTTTGATGAACCCTGTGAGCAACTCTATCTTATTCATCCTACTTCACAGATACACTTTCACACTCCATGTAATGAAGCAAATGAGCTTTTTTTGTTTGCTTCCTTATACAGTTTCTGCCTTGTTTGGTGCTAGAAATTTGAAAAACACTGTTCATTTAGCCTCTCTATACATTAAATTTAAAAGTCTTGGTTGTTTTGTCTGTCTCTATCTTCCAGGCTGCAGACTGTGTAACATAAGTACTTTCTCTTTTTTTTTTCCTTTGAGACTGCCATAGACTTTAAGTTCTTTAGAATTTTATATCTGTTAACAGCAAAAGATTTTTGTATTGAAGATCTCTGCTATATAATTTCTACATTCTCTAAGATCTGACATACTATTTTTCTTGTTTGTCTGATCTTTTAATTTAACCAGAATGCTGAATTATTTTAGTCTGTACAAAAGGTCTATATTATTCCACTGTCCTATGGATAACGGTGGTCTGCTGATGGACACTACCCACTGCTGAATGTCTGTATGAGGCATTTCAGTTTGAAATACTTGATCCATGTCAGGGACTGGTGATATGATTGTATAAACCTGCTCTCTGTTTCAACTATATTCACACCCAGCAGCTGCATCTTCACCTCCACCTCAGCTGTGCTGTGAAGTTCCCAGCCTCGGCACCCTCCCGAAAGAGAGCAGGCATATCTAATGGATGAGGCAACTGAAGCCACTGGGGAGGGGGTTTTCTTCTTCTTAAGTGGCACTTAACCACTATCTCACTAGTGGTTATGAGAACAGACACTGGTAATAATCTGTTGAGTTTATATGAGCTGAGAGTACTTCCTTCCTCATGGCCTCTGACTTCCCATGATTGGAAGTTTGACTGTGAGCATAGGGAGAAGGAATCTCACTTCTCTCCTGTGGGAGCCTCCTTGATGGAAAAAGAATTCGACCTGACGGTGACCTAACTGCTGTACTTGTTGCAGTGCCACAGGGCAACACCTAGAGGATCCTAAGGAGACTGGGACATCCATTCTACGTGATTATGAACCAAGTATAGAAAAGATTCCACCAGAGTCTTCATGGAACCAGGCAGGCTAGTACCTTAAATTATTCTGGAACCAGTAAGTTCACAGCTGACTTATAATCATTTCCCTTCATGTGGTTTGAACTGTGAGTCATCTGTTCCTCTGAAATTGTGGACACACTGGTGTATTTTTAACTTACTATGAGCCACTCTTCTAGAATAAAACAGAGCAGAAATGCAATAAGCCTTTGTCGAGGGGAAAGTGGTGTACAAGGTCTTGAGGGGAGAGCTGTATCCCGGACCTTCCGGGAGCTGATGAAAGGCTGCCTTCCCAACCCAGGAGAAGAGCCAGCATAGTTCCCAGAGTGAATCATTCCCTGTGGCTCCTGTGGCCCTCGGTTTCTGTGTCTACCTCTTTTCTGGACCCCGCTTTACTCCCCTTTGCAGCTCCCAAACCAAACACTGGTATCTAAATCATAGTAGAATCTGCATACATACATGTTGATTCCATCCACCCATTCACTCATTCCTTTATTTAACAGATATTTATTTAAGTACCTATTATGTGCAAGAGCCTGTGGTAGGCATTGGGGATGCAGCAGAGAACAAAACAGATAGCTCCTGCCCTGACAGAGCTGAGTTCAGTGTGTCAAGGGTGGGGGAAGTCAGACTATACATGAAAAATTACACTCATAATTCCAGCTTCAATATTTATAAGTGCTCTAAAGGGCTAGGAAGTCCTGACCAAACTCTGCTAATTAACTAGCAATATAACACTGGCCAAATTACTTAACCTCTCCAAGTTTCAATTTTCTCATTTATAAAATAAGAGATTAGTATGAGTTATTTTTTAGGCCTGAACTCATAGATACCGATTCTGTGTTTGCTTAGGGGAAATATATGTTTTGTATAAGGAGCAGTTGTTTAAAATTATTCATTAAATAATAATACCAGTAGTAATTATCAGAAGTTCATTTTATAAATTTTCAAACTCTCCGTGGCTATAATGGGAACCTTGCCACACTGAAAGAAATAAAGTAGGGAACCCACTAAATAAAAAATAAAACAAAACAAAACAAAAATACAGTTACAAGAATTAGTAAAATAAATGAAATATCTTGAATCTTAAATATCTTGGTGTCATTTTGGATGGGTAACGGCAGGGGTGGGTGAGGAGGGGGGGCTGGCGGGGGGCCAGGGTTTGTGAAATATTAACCGAAATCTTTTCCAGCTCTAGAAGGTTTCAAACAGTGCAGGGATAACGTCTCTCTGAGAATAAAATTATAAAAGTTGCCAATGCCATGTTTTCAAGGCCCAGTTCTTGGCAAGAGCCTCCTAGCTTGTTCTCATGTGAAGAGAGAAAACTGAATTGAAGACCTTTCCCAGTGAGACACATAGAGGAGGTGGAAGGCTGGGACAGTAGAGTGGTTTAGGGGTTATCTCTTCTTTTCACCATGGAGGAATGAAGGGAGGTGCTCAAATGCTTTCCTTACTTGAAGCTGAGGGAAGGCAGTCCAAGAAATTCCCTTCTATTTATGGGGTAGCTGGTAGAAGAACAGACTAATGTCTCAAAGCCTGGTGGTTGTCTGCTGACTCATGGCTTGTTGAGCTGCCCTAGGGCTGTGAGAGTGCGGGAAAGAACACTGGGAAGAGAAAACGTCACTGTAGGAAGCCAGGTGGCCTGGGAGCAGGAACTGTCCCTGCAAGTTCACTGCTCCCAAGAGGTACAGCACATACTGTGGGCAGACGGGCCTCACCTGTGCCACAGTGTCCATGAGATGGGGGTGGCAAAGAGCACCCATATGACAGGGTTGTAGTGTGCAGCTAAAAGGAGATCCTACAACTGAGCAGGCCCAATCTCATGAGGTACCACCAGTGACTGAGGGGAGTTTTAGGGATCTGAGCACTTTATCACGGGGTCTGCTGGGTAGCCTCACTCACTCCGCACTGAGACAACAGATTGGAAGCCAGATCAGTGGTGATAACCACAGAAAAGGGACAACAACTCCACCACCACCAAGGTGGATGTGCTCATAAGAGGGAATAATGGTTACATTCAAGAGAGATGAAATCAACTTGGCCAGGTAGCTCAGTTGGTTGGCGTGTCATCCCTATACGATAAGGTTGCAGTTTCAATCTCCAGTCAGGGCACATACAAAAAGCAACCAATGAATATATGGATAGGCAGAACAACGAATCAATTCTCTCCCTCTCTCTTTCTCTCTAAAATCAATCAATACTTAAAAAAAAAAAGATAAAAATCAATCATGTAGCCCTGGGCAGTCAAGGAAGGGAACATTTGTCTCTTTCCCTTGCCTGAGATGAGGCTTAATTAGTCAGCGAGAAGTGCTGGCCCCTGACCAAGCCAGCAGTTTCCACATCAGGAAACTTGGTGTTCCAGCAGCAAACTTTGGGCTCCAGAGGCCCAAAGTGAAGCAGCACCTGAACAGAGGGCATCACCCAGGGACCAGAGGAAGCAGAGGACCGGAAGCCTGAGAGCTCCAATTCTTCCCCGGCACCTCCTCACCGAGGATCACTTCAGCTGCTGTGTTGAGGACAGAGGTGGTCAGCAGAGCACGGCAGTAGGGAGACCTGTCAAGAAGCTATTGCAGTAATGCAGGTGAGAAATGATGGTACTTAAACCACGTGGTCCAATCATCTGGGATACACAAATAAAAACCACGGTGAGATGTCATGCCACACCTGTTGGAATGGCTGTTATCAAGAGACAAGAGATAAGTGTTGGCAAGGATGTGGAGAAAAAGGGAACCTTGGTACACTGTTGGTGGGAATGTAAACCGGTACAGCCACTATGGCAAACAGTACAGAGGTTCCTCAAAAAATGAAAAATGGAACTACTCAATGATCCAGAAATCCCACTTCTCAGTATAGATTTGAAGGAAATGAAATCATTAACTCAAAGCGGTATCTGCACCCCAAGTTCATTGTAACATTCTTCACAATAGACCAATACATGGAGACAACCTAATTATCCATCGATAAAGAAATGAATAAGGGAAACATGATATATTATAAAAGATATTTCAGTCATAAAACAGAAATAAATTCCTGCTTTATGAGAAAATATGGATGAAAATTTAAGGCATTATGCTAAATGAAGTAAGTCAGACAGAGAAAGACAAATATTGTATTATCTTGGTTATACATGGAATCTGGAAAAGCAGAACTCACAGAAACAGAGAGTAGATTGGTGGTTGCCAGGAGCTGGAGGATGGAGGAAATGGGTGAAGGTGGTTAAAGGGTACAAACTTGTAGTTATGAGATGAGTGAGTTCTGCTTGGCCAGTGTGGATCAATAGTTGAGCATTGATCTAGTCACCGGTTCAATTCCCAGTCAGGGCACATGCCTGGGTTGTGGGCTTGATCCTTAGTAGGGGGCGTGCAGGAGGCAGCTGATCAATGTTCTCCCATTGATATTTCTATTTATCTTTGTATCCCTTTCTCTAAAAAAATCAATGAAAACAAAAAAGATGAGTAAGCTCTGGGGATCTAATGTACAGATGGTGACTATAGTTAACAACACTACATTGTATACTTGAACGTTGCTAAGATAATAGATACTAAATGTTCTCACCACAAAATTAAAAAGTAATAATGTGAAGGGATGGATGTGTTAACCAACCTGATTGTAGAAATCATTTTGCAATAAGACATGTATGAAATCATCATATTTTATACCTTAAATGTATACATTATATGTCAATTCTATCTCAATAAAGCTGGAAGAAAAATAAAGTTGAAGTCTTGACTAAAACTACGAGCAACTTATTTATTTAATTACAAATCCTGGATGAATTTCTTGCTTAATATAGTAAACACAATCGTTAACTTTTAAACTAATGTTATCTGTTAACATCTTCGCAGTTCGATTTAGAAATTTCCTAGAATGACCGTTTTCTCCCCTATTTTGCTGATAACTCAATGTTTTCAGAGGTCATGAGTAATGACATACTCTGTTTCACATTAGGAAAGAGATCAAGCATTTCTAACTTTAAAATCCCATTCTCTCACCACATTCCCTTATCTTTTCCTCCCACCCTTGCCTTCCTGCTCTAACCTTCACCCCAAACCCATTCTCGGCTTCCTAGCACGGGATTGCACTACATAGCATGTTGCGATCATTCTGTGATATTTCTAAATGTTGAGAAAGGCAGTCTTATGCACACATGGCAGTTTTTCAATTTCCTCCTGGCTGAGTGAGAATGGGCCTTGAGCCTGGAGCAGATCATTATCAAGAGATAAAGGACACTCACAGCCTGTTCTAGACTTACCTCCTTGAGGGAGGGGTTGTGGGGGGATGTCTTTCCCTGTTTCAGACTCGCCGTCCACTCCTTTGTTCTGTGGAAGTGTGTGTGTTGTATGGCACCTGTCCAGCCTCACTACCATATCTGTCCCCTGTGGGGAAGGGACCCGTCCATTGCAGCGTAGGAGGGGTGGCAGGCCAGTTGCTCTGTGTTGGCTGCTGAGTGGGATCTGTAGGCTGTGGGGGACTGTTGTGCACACTGGAGCTGATCTTGCTCTGTCTCTTCTTTACATCAGAAAAGCATCATTCATCTAGTGCTTGACTGCACCGTGTTTTCCTTGGCGACGCCAATACCCAGATGCAGTGGGCAAAAGTGCCTAGACTTCTACTCCTGATAATAGGTGACAGATGCCACTTGCTCAACACCATATCTTCAATAAAATTTCTGCTCATTTGTTTTATTTTGATTTCATGGAATCTACTGACAGGCTAGAATTTTGCACCCTGGTGTAGGTACCTGAGTGAAGACATGGGAAAGATATACAGAGGGCTTGTGTCACATAAGCCTTGAAATTAAGGCATTAAGCCAAATTTCCATAATTCCTTCAAGGGTAAGAGAAAGCCTCAGAAGATATGGAGGTACAAAAATCTCACTCTAATCTTCAAAGATCAGTGAGAAAGTCCACTTATAGAAGAACTGCTAGACATAGTCTCTTCATTGAACTGTAGCTACAACCATCCCTTTGAAATCCCGAAGACTAGGAACTACTGCCCTAGCCAGAAGTCACCTATGTGACTTGTATATACATTTCCCAAAATAATTCCCTACCTATCATATAAAGCAGAAAAAAAGAAAGCAATTCATGAAAAAATAACATGTGGAATAGAAACTAGCTAGCTAAAATTTTACTTTGAAAACCTTACAACAAACCAGATTAAAGCCATCCATTCATTTACTTATTTTATTTTTTATTGTTTAAAGTATTACAAACAGTATATGTGTCTATCTCCCCCCCCCCACCATTGACCTCCCCCTGGCCTCCCCTATCCCCTGGCACATTCCCTCCCCCACTCCCCCCCTCAGTGTATGTGTCTATTGGTTATTCTTATATGCATGCATACAGGTCATTTGGTTGATCTCTTTTTAAAAAAATATTTTTTAAATATATTTTTAATTGATTTACTAGAGGCCCAGTGCATTCGTGCACGGGGAGGGGGGTGTGTGTGTGTCCCTCAACCCAGCCTGCACACTCAACAATCTGGGACCCCTCGAGGGATGTCCGACTGTCCATTTAGGCCCAATCCCACAATCCATGACTGGTGGCTCCCAACCACTTGCCTGCCTGCCAGCCTGATCACCCCCTAACCACTCCCCTGCCAACCTGATTGATGCCTAACTGCTCCCCTGCTGGCCCGATTGGCCCTAACTGCCCTCCCCTACCGGCCTGGTCACCCCTAACTACCCTCCCTTGCCAGCCTGGTTTTCCCTAACTGCCCTCCCCTGCAGGCCTGGTTCCCCCACAAATGCCCTCCCCTGCAGGCCTGGTCCTCCCCCAAATGCCCTCCCCTGCAGGCCTGGTACCCCCCCCAAATGTCCTCCCCTGAAGGCCTGGTCCCCCCAACTGCCCTCCTCTGCAGGCCTGATCCCCCCTAACTGCCCTCCCCTGCAGGCCTGGTCCCCCCCTAACTGCCCTCCCCTGCAGGCTTGATCCCCCCCAACTGCCCTCCCCTGCAGGCCTATTCGCCCCCAACTGCCCTCCCCTGCTGGCCTGATCACCCACAACTGCCTTCCCCTGCCGGCCGTCTTGTGGCGGCCATCTTTGACCACATGGGGGCGGCCAGCTTCTGTGTTGGAGTGACGGTCAATTTGTATATTACTCTTTTATTAGCTAGGATTACAGAGAGGAAGGGAGAGGGATAGAGAGTTAGAAACATCGATGAGAGAGAAACATCGGTCAGCTGCCTCTTGCACACGCCCTACTAGGGATGTGCCTGCAACCAAGTTACATGCCCTTGACTGGAATCAAACCTGGGACCCTTCAGTCCTCAGGCTGACGCTCTATCCACTGAGCCAAACTGATTAGGGCCTTTGGTTGATCTCTTACTCCCTCTCCCAACCCTCCCCTGCTTTCCCGCTGTAGTTTGACATTCATTTATTTTTAATTTACAAAAAAACAATCTTTATTAAATTTTTGCATGAAAAGAGACAGTGTAGCTTACTGGTTAAGAGGGAGGCTCTAGATGCTGACTGATTTTGCTCTTTCCAGCAAGTCACTCAAATTCTCAGTTTTGTATCTGAAGAATACGGATAGAATTAGTGCTACGTTAGAGAGTTGTGTTTAATGAGTTAATACATGTAAAGCACTTGGCTCAATAAATGCAAGCTGTTATTATTATTATTGTGAAATGGCTTGAATGAAATTATTGGACATGCCACCACAGTAGCAAAGTACATTTGTAGACTTCCTACAAAGATTTATACTGTTTTCCCCTTAATTTAACCTGTTTTAAAAATATATAAAATAATAGAACCTTTCTTTCCAAATTGAAGAGACCTCTAGGCAAAGACTCTGGAAGGAGGGCAGAGAAGCTCAGATGGCAAGGACATATAAGCTGAGAAACAGATGTGACCAATAAGCCTAGCTGGGAGGTCTGATTTTGAGCTCAAAACTCATAGAATCAGGGATTTAAAACCTTCAAAAGGTATAGAAATGAAAACCAAAATATTGCCTTTTCACCATCTATGCCAACACTCTATGTCATTGCCAAGGGTTACTGCTGTTAATAGTCTTTTTTTCTGTCCAGAAACTATACACAAATAAAGGAGCCTATTTATTTTTATTTTATGTATATAAAATAAAGTTTCTGTCTGTCTGTTTCTGTGTTGCTATATCATATGATAGTAACTGAAGAGATTACAACATGCTTGAGGGAATTCATTGGAGATGGTTTGACTTCAAATACAGAGTGCACAACTCAGATGAAAGTCCCTTTGGAGAGTCTTTTGGGTCATTCCAAAGAAGCAGGCAGTCATCCTCTACAGCAACTGACCCTGAAGTTCAGGAAGCTTGTGTGCTGCCAACTGGGAAGGAAGTGCTATATAGATTAAAAGTTCAAAACCAGGAAACCAAACAGATTTTAGACATGGATCCCAACGGGAAATTCACACACAGTAGGCACTCCAAATTGCAGGTGATTTCTGATGAAGCTCTTTGTCACATAAGCTTTTATTGCGCTATTCTTTAGAACAAGTAGCAGCAGAGATTTATTTATTTATTTATTTATATTGGTAAATGAATTTCCAAGGCTACCCCTGGGCAGTTTTGCTTATCCCACACAGATCCTTCCCTTCGTCACAAATGGTAATTTATGGTATACACAACAAATATATGAGTGTCTACTCTGTGACAGGCGTTATAGTTAAGTAAAGTGTTTTGTTCTTGATCTCACAGAATTCAAGTCAAATTAAGAAAAATTTTCCACTAATGGTCTGGAGGGTGTGTCAGGTGTAATCCACTTTGAACATGCAGCTCTTAACTTTATAGGGAAGAGAGCATAGAGAGGGCACTCAGATACTACAGATACACTTCCAGAATAAAGAACTATTTTTCCAACAAATATTTACTTGGTACAAACATTTGGTTTGTAGGCCATAGTAGGTCATTGTAAAGATTTTGGCTTTTACTCTGGTTTGGATAGAAGGGATCAGAGATTTTTTAACAGAGGAGTGAGATGATCTGATTTATATGTTAACAAGTTTACTATGGCTACTATATGGAGTAGAGCGTCTAGAGGGCAAGGACAGAGAAGCCAGTTAGAAGGCTATTACAATAATGTAGGAGAGAGAGAGAGAGAGAGAGAGAGAGAGAGAGAGAGAGAGAGAGAGAGAGAGAAATAAGAAACATTGATTGGTTGCCTTCCTTACATGCCCCAACTGGGGATCGAACCTGAAACCTGGGTGTGTCCTGACCTGGAATCAAACATGCTCAATAAATGCTAGCTGTTATTCGGTGTACAGGACGATGCTTTAACAAACTGAGCCACACCAGTCAGGGCTTCTTTTGGATTTTCAGAGTGGAAATGTCTTTGCATTTTAGGATTAATACACTTTGTCTACTCTAGTAAGGATCTAGATGTAGAACCATTCCACATACCCAGTATAGGTTTTCTGTAATGGGCACCTGAAGGGATTCATCAAAAACTGAGAAAAGACCCATTTGGATGGATGATAAGCCCCTAAGACTAAGACTGCTAAGCAAATATCAAGGAACAGAGACTCCCTGAACCTCTCAGTAAGTCCCCTGTTTGGTAAAGGAATTAACACTAAGGGAGAAAAGAGTTGAGATTCCTGGAACCAAAGACTATATTCATGACCTAGTTTCTGTCATGCTCATCCCTTGACATCTGCAGTCTGGTTGGGGTGCCTGAGAAAGCCAGGACTGCATACATCTTAAATTGATCAAATCTGAAAATGCTTGGTACTAAAGCAGCACACTGCTCTCTCTCTCTCTCTCTCTCTCTCTCTCTCTCTCTCTCTCTCTCTCTCTTTCCTCCTAATTGAGTTAGATTTTCTTCATAAAGCTTTTTTTTTTGTATTAAAATGCATCATCACTACACTCACAACCATCAGCTGAAATAATGTAATGGATTTTTAAAAGCACTTTATTTCTTGATGTATCATTTTGGGGTAAAAATTGATCCTGTGTCCAAGTAATTTCAAAAGCATTTAATTGACTCATTTCTGGAACATTCCATTTCTACATTCTTAGGATAGAAATGGAATGGTATTTGACATACTTAAACTATACATATTATACTTAACATTCTTTTTAGATATTGTTAGAAGAGCAGTAATGAAAATTGAGTGGATGTATCAATTATATACACCAGAATAAAAAACTTACTTTTCTCTGACATCCATAGCCTCATATATAACCCTTGTGACACTGTTACATATTGCTTAGGTACAATTTAAATCCTTAATTCTCAGTAGTTTTTGTGCCCTTTTCAATCTGCATCAAAAGTAGAATATGGTAATTAGTCTGGGAACATAATAGTTTCCAGGCTTGTATGTGCAGCAGGTGCAAATTTCACAGAAACAAGCTAATGTGTGCAAAAGATGACAACTCACTTTATTTCCCATAAATAAATTAATTTCCATTTTTAGCTCTTGTTTTTAACTGATGGAAGAAAGCATTATCTTGTACACCCTGGCAAACACAGTAACTTCTCAGTCATTTAGGTTAAAATGCAGTCCAGTTCAGAGCGCTGTCCCTTCTTCTTCTCCCTTATTTGGCATCTTATTTAATGAGGAAGAGAGAGGGAACAGGAGGTTGGAGAGGCATCATAGCACTTGGCATTATGGTATTGAATAAGAGAATTCTGCTCTGGAAGTGTCTGAGGTGGCTGGTAATTGACATGTTGACACACATTAGGTTTTCACCTGCTTTCCTGTTTGCACAGTCCACACCCATATCTGCAGAGGTGATCTCTCTTTTGGACTGTCAGATCTTTTGGGCCTCTGGCTATCTGCTTTATATATTTTACTAGAGGCCCGGTGCACGAAATTCATGTATGGGTAGGGTCCCTAGGCCTGGCTGGCGATCAGGGCTGCTTGGGGCCTTCCAGCTGTCGGCTGGGGCCTTCCTTCGTTCCGTGCCGCCCCCTGGTGGTCAGCACATGTCATAGCGAGAGATCGAACTCCCAGTCCCCCCGCCCCCAGGGGACATTTTGCATATTAGCCTTTTAAAAAAAATTTAATAAATCTTTATTGTTCAGATTATTGCAATTGTTTCTCTTTTTTCCCCCCCATATCTCTCCACCACCCGGTTCCCACCCCCCCTCTGTCCTTACCTGCCCCCCGCTGTCCTTATCCATAGGTGTATGATTTTTGTCCAGTCTCTTCCTGTATCCCCCACATAGACACCCCTTTCCCCCTGAGAATTATCAATCCACTCCCATTTTATGCCTCTGATTCTATTATGTTCACCAGTTTATTCTGTTCCTCAGGTTTTTAATTCACTTGACTTTTAGATTCACTTGTTGATAGATATGTATTTGCTGTTCATAATTTTTAACTTCACTTTTTTCTTCTTTTTCCTCTTTTTAAAGAATACTTTCAGCATTTCATATAATACTGGTTTGGTGGTGCTGAACTCCTTTAGCTTTTTCTTATCTGTGAAGCTCTTTATCTGCCCTTCATTTCTGAATGATAATTTTGCTGGGTAGAGTAGTCTTGGTTGTAGGTTCTTGCTATTCATCACTTTGAATATTTCTTGCCACTCCCGTCTGGCCTGCATAGTTTCTGTTGAGAAATCAGCTGATAATCGTATGGGTGCTCCCTTGTAGGTAACTAACTGTTTTTCTCTTGCTGCTTGTAAGATTCTCTCTTTGTCTTTTGCCCTTGGCATTTTAATTATGATGTGTCTTGGTGTGGTCCTCTTTGGATTCCTTTTGTTTGGGATTCTGTGTGCTTCCTGGACTTGTAAGTCTATTTCTTTTATCAGGTGAGGGAAGTTTTCAGTCATTATTTCTTCAAATAGGTTTTCAGTGTCTTGCTCTCTCTCTTCTTCTGGCACCCCCATAATTCTGATGTTGGTACGCTTGAAGTTGTCTCAGAGTTTCTTACACTATCTTCAACTTTCTGAATTCTCTTCTCTTCTTGCTTCTCTGGAGGAGTGTCCTTTGCCTCTTTGTATTCCAAATCTTTTAGTTGATTCTTGCGTTCCTCTAGTCTGCTGTTGGGTCTCTGTATAATATTTTTTATCTCAGTCAGTGTATGTTTAATTTCTAGTTGGTCATTTTTCATATCCTTGAGGGTCTCATTAAATTTATCGGCCTTTTCCATGAAATTCTTGAAAAACCTTATAACCGTGGGTTTGAACTCTATGTCCATTCATTTGTTCTCCTCCATTTCTTTCATTTGGGATCTGTTTCCTTGCCTCCTCATTTTCGCTGCTTCCCTGAATTGGTTGAGTAGCTTTGTGTACTAGGTGTCCTATTGGTTCAACGGGTCAGCCTCCCAGTTACCTGAGGTGGACACTCTTGGTGTACCCCTTTGTGGACTGTGTGTACAGCCTTGTTGTAGTTAAGTCTTGATTTTTGTTGGTGTCACTGGGAGGAATTGACCTCCAGGCCAATTGGCTGTGAGGACCCACTGTGTCTATAACGGAAGAGTTGCTGTGCTGGAGACACGTTTATGGGGCAGGACTTGTTCCAGTAGGGCTTTGGTGCTCACTGAGTCTGCCTCTTGAATGTGTCCCTTATGAGAGTGGTTGAAATCTGGTGTCATCTCACACTAGATACACTAGTGTCTGGATCTCCAATGGGGTGCAGGTCAGCTACTGTCTGAGGCCCCCCAGCAGGAGCTACAGCAAGAACTACAGTTTTCTCCTCTTTGCTTGGGCGGTTTTGGAGCAGTCTGACTGGAGCTGCAGTTAATTTGGTTAAGCTGCCAGAGAACAGGCCATTTATATGCAAAAGCTGCTGTGTGGAGCCTGGGTGGGTTTGTAGAATGTGTGGGGCAGGGTCTCAGGGCAGGGTGGGGTCTCAGGGTGTCACTAGGCTAGGGCGTGGCAAACGGTGATGGCTGCCGTCAGCCGTCTCTGCCTTTCCACGTTTCCAAGTCCCTGTGTCCCGCGCTCCAGCGCAGTAAACAATGATTGCTGGGCACACCTTTGCAAAAAAGTCACTCTCACTTTCTGACCCGAAGGCTGAGAGTCCAGCTTCTCCCCGTAGGCGTCTGGGTCCCCCGTGTGTCCCCAGAAACTGGATTTCAGAGTGATCGGGAGCTTGTCTCCCTTCGGGTTGAAGAAAAGCCACGCGCCCAGTCGCCCACCACCAGCCTGATTCGCGTGCCTCCGTACCTCAGCTCTCCAGCGTTTGTGCTCCTTTCTCTTCTTAGTTGTAAATCTTCCACTCATCCAGCTTTCCCGTGGTTCTGGGTGGTAGATGTTTTGTCTTTTAGTTGTATTTTTGAAATTGTTGTACGAGGCGGCAGTTTAGTTGTTTAACTTTGCCGCCATCTTGGTTCCTCTCTCTGCATATTAGCCTTATAGATATACTAGGAGCCCAGCGTGTGAAACTGCGTGGCCCCGCCCACCCACCCGCCACCCTGTGTTGACACCAGAACCTCTCCACACAGAGATCCAGCGCACCTGGCGTAGCCCCTGACCCCTCTGGCCTTCTCTGGCCACTTCAAGCCCTGCCCTCAGTCCTTGGAGTCACCTGGAGCCGGTCCCGCCTTCTCTGGGCACCTCCCCGCTTCTGCTCCATCTCCGTCTCTGGAGCAATGCGACTGCTCTGCCCCATCATGGTGCCAGAGGAGAGCGTGGAAGCCTCCTGCCTGCTGTGCTGTGCTCCTTCCCCTGGCAGGTGGGCGGTGGGGTGCTCTGAGTGTGAGCAGTGTGTGGCCAAGGACTGGTGAGGGGGGGCGCTATGGGCTCTCACTCCTGCCCTCCCCAGCACAGGATGGTCCCACCTCCTCTGGGTGTCTCCCTGCTTCTGCCCCATTTCCAGAGCAATGCCCCGCCGCTTGTGATCGGTTGTTATGTGTTACGGTGTCCCAACCATTAGCATATTAGCTCTTTATTATATATATATATTTATTATTATATATATATATATATTTATGATTTTTAATCCTCACCTGAGGACATGCTTTTACTGATTTTATTTTATTTTTATTAATCCTCACCCAAGGATATTTTTCCATTGATTTTAGAGAGAGTGGAAGAGAGAGGGAAAGACAGAGAGAAACATCGATGTGAGAGAAACACATTGATTGTTTGCCTGCTGCACGAGCCCTGACCAGAGGCCTGGGCCAGAGAAGAGCCTACAACCCAGGTACATGGACTGGACTGGAATTGAACCTGGGACCCTTTGGTCCTCTAGTAAAATATATATATCCCTAATATCCTCTGAGGCAATGTGTGTCCACACCAAGTGGAGGGAGCTACTGACATGAAGAAGTGCTGGGAAATGGGCAGAGGAGGAGGTTGTAGAGACGAGTAGACGACACACTGGTGACACCTGAAGCTATTGTCCCACAGCGTCTGCTCTGACCTAGTGACCATCTCCATTTATATATTCCTTTTTAGGCTGTGTGACATTTTTAAAAAATATATTTTTATTGATTTTAGAGAGGAAAGGAGGAGGAAAGAGAGATGGAATCATTAATGATGAGAGAGAATCATTGATCAGCTGCCTCCTGCATGCCCCACACTGGGGACTGAGCCCATAATCCAGGCATGTGCCCTGACCAGGATCCAACTGTGATCTCCTGGTTCATAGGTCGATGGTCAACCACTGAGCCACACTGGCCAGGCAGCATTAGTATATTTTAATTTTCTTCTTACCTCTTCTATTAGTTCCTTTTTCTCCCTTCCTACTTTTGTCTAAAACAGAGGGGTTCTGGTTTAAGCTCTTTATTTTTCTCTTTTCTTAGCCTCTTTTTAAAAATTTCATGCATTTCAATACATTAATCTGGCATATCTATACAAACAGTGCCTACCTCCAATCCTGTGCTTTAATTCCACATTTCTTGGACCTATCGTCACTTCAAAATAACATGTCTAAAAACAAATTCTTTATCCTCCTGCCACCTTTCAAATCCAGTCCCAGCTTTTCTCCCTATTTCTATTAATGGCATCACCATTCTTGTAGTCGCTATATTTGAAACTCCTCTTCTTGGCATTAAACAGTCAACAAATCTCATGTACTTTTATTTTGAAATATCTCGGATATTTGCAGCCCCATCCCATTCTGACTCTCACCACTGGACTGTGGCAGCTTATTCTCTCAGTACCTGCACTCTGACTTGGCCTTGCCTCCTCCTGCCATGCCCATTCCCTTCAGATGTCTTGGTTACTCTTACCTGTTTTGATTCTATACCTTGGCTCTCACATTCTATCTTCCTTCTTAGATGAGTGAATAGATGTTGGATGTTCAACCTTGGCTCTGTTTCTGAGACTATTTCAGGGTGTTTGTTCTTCAATTTTGTGTGCCAACAGTTGATTGATGAGGATTCCACTTGATAGAACCTAGTCCTTACCTGACCCTACCTAACTGGGAAAAAGCTTCCAATAAATTTGTCTTGCTGCCTGCAGTGTGCCGGGCACCATTCTCAGATCAATGGTAGTCTTATCCTATCTCTTTCTTTCTAGTCCTCAGGAATTCTTCATTACCTACAGGAGAAGATTCAAATATCTTGAATCGTGCATTTAAGTTCCTCCACATTCTGTCACTAGCCAGTTTCTAGCTTTACTACTAGTGAATGTCATAAAATAATGCTAGTCAGCCCCACTAAATTGGTCTAATTACCATCTCTTCAGCACTTTTTGCTTTCGGAGAGCTGCAATTTTGTGTGTATCTTTTCAGATATCTGAAATCCCTGCCCTAATTCCACCTACATTGCCAGGGGTCTTGTCCAGCATCTAGAAGGGTTCAGTAATCTGGAGAAGGGCTTTGTGTAAATTATTAAGGAGTCCAGAGATGAACATAAATTTGGAAGGCATTTTGGGGAGCCAGAGGAGCTTGGCTGTAGGAACCAAGTTCTGCTTGTCTCAGGACCCCTTGCTTTTTATTAACACAAATTGTCCTAAGGCAAAGTAGATATACAGATCAAAGGCAAGGTTTAGTATACAGAATCCATTGTCAGATTGGGGGAAGTGGCTACGGCTGTTCAGGTGTTTGGCCAGCAGGAGGCAATAACATGTAGAGTGAAATGCCCTCAGCTGTCTGGCAGCAAGAAATCATCTATGCAAATCTTTAGGCATGGGGAAATGCCCTTAGCCATTTCTAGCAGGCAATTCATCAACCTTTTGATGAAACTTCTTGCATTTATGACATGCTGGAATTAGCTTCCAGCACTACATAGTCTTGTTTCAAATTTTAGCTTAAATTCCTTCTTGAAGCTTTTCTCCCAGCTTACTGTATGTCTCCTAGTAGAAGCACAAATACAATAACAGGAACTGAAACAATGAACCATTATACACATATAAACAGATACATAAAATATAAAGATATCTATATATAATAGTTGCATGTAAGTAATTTTAGTGGTTGTTATAGCAATTGGATTGGCCAGGCTCCAAATAGCTTCTGTGGGAAATAAGAGATGACTTTTAATTTCTCTCTAGCACAGGTCATTGTGACCTCTAAATCCCCAAATTTAATCTTTTATCCTAGGCCTCTTCCTTTTTGATGTTTATTGCATACATCTCTCCCTCCCCCTCAATTCCATATTGGTCCTTTTTCTTCCTCAATAACTGCCTCTTTTCAGGCTGTTTTCCATCTTTCTTTGCCTAAACCCTGACTTGCAGGTGCTCCCTGAGTGATATCATCATTGACTCCAAGGATCAGCTTATGACTCACACATACTGACGCCTACCTTTGACTCTTCTATGAGTAAGGTCCATATAGACTAGTGTTTCTAGCTTGGAGGTTCTGTAAGTCATTCAAACTCTAAATGTCCCAAATCAAACCTACTATTAGGTCTCAAAACAGCAGTTTGCTCCTCCTTCTGTATTTGCCATCTGTGATGAAAACAGCATCATCTTCTCTGTCACCCATTCTGAAAGAATCCTCAACTGCTCCTTCTCTTCCCTCAGCACCAATTCACTTCTTTCCTTGAAACCCTCCAGACCATCTCATTACACTCAGGTTTATATCAAAAATTTTACCATGGCCTAAATGTCCTTCACAAACTGGTCTTTTCCTAATTCTCTAACCTTATCTTATGCCACTATTCTCCTTTTGCTAAAAAAAAAAAAAAAATATATATATATATATATATATATATATATATATATCTCCTATATTATAAAGGCTAATATGCAAATTGTCCCTTGGGAGTTCGACCGACCAGGAATTCAACCGACTGGGAGTTTGACCACTCACTATGACATGCGCTGACCATCAGGGGGTGGCACAGAACAAAGGCCCCAGCCTGCAGCTGGGGAAGGAAGGCCCTATCAGCCCTGATGGCCAGCCAGGCCTAGGGACCCTACCTGTGCACGAACTTCATGCACCGGGCCACTAGTATATATACACACACACACACACACACACACACACACACACACTGAGTGGCCAGATTATTATGATCTCTGAATGCTCATCCTGTGACTGGCTCATTAGAATTCTTCATATCTTAGTTTAAAGGCCACGTTCTCATAGTCATAATTAATCTAACTGTAGCTTCCCTTCTATTATTTTCTACTAAAGGCCCAGTGCACGAAATTCGTGCACGGAGGGGTGTTGTCCCTCAGCCCAGCCTGTACCCTCTCCAATCTGGGACCCCTCAAGGGATGTCCGACTGCCCGTTTCGGCCCGATCCCTGGGATCGGGCCTAAACGGGCAGTCGGACATCCCTCTCACAATCCAGGACTGCTGGCTCCCAACTGCTTGTCTGCCTGCCTTCCTGATTTCCCCTAACCGCTTCTGCCTGCCAGCCTGATCACCCCCTAAACACTCCCATGCCAGCCTGTTTTCCCCCAACTTCCCTCCTCTGCCGGCCTGGTCACCCCTAACTGCCCTCTCCTGCAGGGTTGATCACCTCCAACTGCCCTCCCTTGCAGGCCAGGTGCCTCCCAACTGCCCTCTCCTGCTGGCCATCCTGTGGTGGCCATCCTGTGTCCACATGGGGGCAGGATCTTTGACCACATGGGGGCAGCTATATTGTGTGTTGCAGTGATGATCAATCTGCATAGTACTCTTTTATTAGATAGGATAGAGGCCTGGTACAGGGGTGGGGGCCAGCTGGTTTGCCCTGAAGGGTGTCCCTGATCAGGGTGGGGTACCCTGGGGGCGTGAGGCAGCCTGAGCGAGGGGCCTGTGGTGGTTTACAGGTTGGCCACGCCCCCTGGCAACCCAAGCGGAGGCCCTGGTATCTGGAATTTATTTTCCTTCTACAACTGAAACTTTGTAGCCTGGAGCAGAGCCAAGCCTGGGGCTCCCTCCGAGACCCGAAGCCATTTGTGTTGGGATTATAATTGAAACTTTGTTGCCTTAAGTGGGTGAGCCCGGCCAGGGTGTGTGGAAAGCTTTGCTTCCCCTGTTGCCGGCGGCAACCCTGGCCTGCTCTCTCAAGCTCCATTCTGCTGCCATTTGTTTGAATTTGTTTACCTTCTATAATTGAAACTTTGTAGCTTGAGTGGAGGCTTAGGCCTGCAAGGGCTGGCAGAAAGCTTGGCTTCCTCTGTTACCTAGGAAACCTTGCTCCCTGTGGCTGTAGCCATCTTGGTTTGGGTTAATTTGCATACTCGCTCAGATTGGATGGTGGGTGTGGCTTGTGGGCGTGGCTTGTGGGTGTGTCGGAGGTATGGTCAATTTGCATATTTGTCTATTATTAGATTAGATTATCCATCATTCTATTTTCTTCTGCCTTTGTTCTTATTATGAATCACATATGGTCTGCTCTTCCACTGGCAAACAAGCTTCATGAAAACAGGTGCCATGCCTTTTTTTAATTATTATTATTATTATTGCTGTAGCTGCAGGTGATTTCTGTGGAGGAGAAACTTAATAAATCTTCATTGAATTAAAAATTGGTCATAGAATTTTGTTGATTCTACTTTCTGAATGTCTCTTGAATAAAATTTCCCTCTCCGTTCTTAGTACTTTTTCTCTAGTTTGACTCAATTACGTGAGAAGCAATGAAGGATAGTGCTTAATATGCAGATTTAGGAGTAAGACTTTTTGGGTTTGAATCCTAGCCTCAACACTAGCTATGGAACCTTAAATTATTTGACAACTGTATACCTAATGTGTAAAATAGAGATAATAACAGTAGCCTTATAGGACTGTTATAGGAATTAATTTACATAAATTAGACAAACAATTAGCACATAGTAAGCATTTTGTGTTAGCTATTATTACTTTTTTCATATAAACTATTACCATAGCCTCCTAACTATCTCTAGTATCTTTACTGCTGTCTTCCTAAAACATAAATCTGATCATAGTACTTTGCTATGTGAACATTTTTAATGGCGGTGTACTGTCCACAGTATGAAGTTCAGCACTCAGCATTTAGTACAACATTCTTAGTCTAGCACCATTTCCCACACTCACACCCATGTTCCTATGGTCCAGTTACTTGGGTTACTCATCCTTCCTCAAAAGGTAATAGCATGGCTTTCCCTGATTCTATTCTGTATCTTGGCTCAGGTCCTTACTTCAGCCTGGAATGCCCCTTGCCCCTTCCAAAGAGGCAAATTCTTACTCTTTCTCCCCAGCTCTGAACACCCAGTTTTAATGTTGCCTGCTAAGTGAAACCTTCCCTGATTTTTACTTAAAAATAGTGATAGCAATACTAAAAATAATTACAGCCATTAAACTCATGCCAGCCACAGTGCTCACCATTTCACATTTATTATCTCTTATTCTTTTTAACAACCCTCTGAGATAGAGCTAATGTTAGTCTCCATGATACAAATGGAGAAATTGAGGTTAGAGAAGTTAACGAGAATTACGTTTCTCTGTACGCCACTAGGATGTTAGATATACCTCCATTAGAGCTCTAGATCCCTGTTACGCTATAAATTACTCAAGTGGCTGCTATCTGCCTCCCCTTTTGCAGAATGAGCCCCTTGCAACTAGGATCTATGCTATTCAACTTGTTATCGATGGGGCTCACTGACACCTGTGACGGGGTCCTTCGTCAGAAAGGCTTTCTCTTGCTTGAATTGTGTCTTCACTGAGGTGTCCAAAATCAGTTATAGATCACTTTATCTGATTATGTCTAAAATTTCCTTTTAATCCTTGAACCTGACTTAAAATTGCCTCAATATTTTTTAAAATAAATAATTATAAGTCCCCTTTAGAGAAGAAATGAGAGAGCCCCATGGGACATTAAAATTTGGTTTATTTATTTGAAAATCAACTTAGCCCTCAAATAACAAAAAGCTTTAACAGTAAAAAGAAATAAAATGTAAACAAAGCATTTATATTCATTTTGTGGTGCTGACACAAAACAAAAGGAGCAAAATGCATTTTATTATGATTAAATTTGTTCTGATATGTCTATACGTAATGATGCTCTTAAGAACCAAAGTAATTTTGTATTTTCTTGAAACAATACGATGCAGCTATAGAAATTTACTGACGTAATAATCCTACATATCTTTCACTGATGGGTACTTCTCTATTCAAAAAAATTTATCGTTTATTGGCAAAGAAGATTTTGAAACCATGCATGGAAAGATTGGGCTTTTTCATCAGAACTGACAAATAAAATTAGAAATACTATGAAAGACCAAGTTTATATGAAAATTTTTATTTATTTTGCTACAATATGGCACTACAGAGAGATGACTGGCAATGTGAATTACAATTTTATTTTACTTATTATTTCCTTGGATAGAAATATTAGAAATACTAATTTGAATTTTGCAAATATTTCTTTGAAGTTAAGGGAAAAATAAGAACATTGAAAATAAATTATTTTATTAATTAAGTGAAATTCAGAAAGGTGGTGGAAGTAAATTTTGCTGTACAGTTTCACATCAGACTAACAGAGTAATTTTTGCCTCTATAGACCTGCAATTTGGTGTTCTACTGATGCAGGCAGAGAACAAAGTAGAGAACTTGCTGGAGGCAGGGAACCAGGCTGGCCATAGGGGATGGGAAAAAGAAAATACTAATAACTAACATTAACTGAGTACTTATTATATATCAGACACTGATAAAAGGGTTTTAGCATGCCTATGTATGCAATATCTCAAGAAGTAAACATCACTATTATTTCCATTTTATGTAAGAGAAAAACCAAAGCTAGCAGAGTTATATAACTCGCTCAAGGAAACGTAGCTAGTAATGTCTAGCTGCAACCAAAACCCAGGTAGTTAGACCCCTCTGGCTACCCTGTGCTATAACAGGCTGCAGAGGCCCAAAGGTGGGCTCTACAGGTTCTGTGTTCAGTTTTAGCCTCCAAAAGTGGTAATTCATGGTGATTACATGTAAGATTGTTAAGTTCAAACTTAAAAAATCCAACAAATAGGAAGTTGAAAAAAGCAAGACTAATCAGTGCTGGTCTTGGGAGCCTTGGGAGAGGCTCCGTGTTTTAGGTATACGTACAGCTTAGACAATAAGAACATTAAATGCTCAAATAGAAGGATTCAGGTATACATATAGAATCATACAATTTTTTTATGGCAACTGAAGAGATCTTACTGCCAAAACCATGAAAAAGATAGTTTTGTATGTGTGTGTTTAAATTTTTATTTTCTAAAAATATGTTTTTATTGATTTCAGAGAGGAAGGGAGAGGGAGAGAGATAGAAACATCAATAATGAGAGAGAATCATTGATTGGCTGCCTCCTGCAGGCCCCCCACTGGGGATCTAGCCCACAACCCAGGCATGTGCCCTTGACCGGAATCGAATCTGAGACCCTTCAGTCCACAGGCTGATGCTCTATCCACTGAGCCAAATTGGCTAGGGCTAAAGATACAGTTTTTACAATATTCTCAAAATTCTTCAGAGGAGGTAGTTCACAGTCTCCTTAGAAAATATTGTGGTCACCAATTTCTTTCTGATGTATAATCTAAATCTATTAAACTGAAATTAAAACCCCTAATTTCCTTACATATAAATTATGAAAATTCGCTCATCCATATAGATTCAGGGGAACTATACAAAATGCTGAGTATAACTCTGCAGGGACATGGTGACATGTGAGTAAGTTCAGGGTCATTACTGGGAAGAACTTTTAAGCCGGTGAAAAATTTTATGCTTCAAAGAACTTCTCCATTGTTGATAAACCTGTCAAGTGTTGATATATAGCTAACACAAAAGGCCTAGGTAAAGATTCAGAACTTATGGACGTCTGTAATACTGCCAACAATAAATACATTAAACAAAAAGATTAAGTACATATGGATTACCCATGCCCTTTAACTTATCTCTTTCTTTCCCTTTGGCTGAAGGTCCCATATAATTGCTCTGCTTATTTGCAATTAAAATCTATCCAGCTTGCTATTTGTTATCTGATATGGTTAAAAATATTTGTCAGACCCAGCTGGTGTGCTCAGTGGTTGAGCATCGACCTATGAATCAGGAGGTCACAGTTCAATTCCCAGTCAGGGCACATGCCTGGGTTGTGGACTCGATCCTCAGTTGGGGGCGTGAAGGAGGCAGCCAATCAATGATCAATGATTCTCTCTTATCATTGGTGATTCCATCTCTCTCTCCTTCTTCCTTGCTCTCTCTGAAATCAATAAAAAAAAGTTTGTATGTAGTTTAAACAGAATTTCCCATGTGGAGTGGTGTTTAAAACTGCTCACATGTCTTACATGTAGGTATAAAACTGGCTGTATCCCAGATATAACTGAGATTATATGGTATTTGTCTTTCTCTCACTGGCTTATTTCACTTAGCACAATACTCTCCAGGTCCATCCATGCTGTCCCATAAAGTAAGATTTCCTTTTTTTATTTACGGCCAAGTAGTATTCCATTGTGTAAATATACCACTACTTTTTTTATCCACTCATCTACTGATGGGCACTTGGGCTGTTTCCAGATCTTGGCTATTGTAAATAATGCTGCAATGAACATAGGGGAGCATATATTCTTTTGAATTAGTATTTCGGGTTTCTTTGGATATATTCCCAGAAGTGGGATTGCTGAGTCAAAAGGCATTCCCATTTTAAAATTTTTATTTATTTATATATATTTTTTTATTGAGGAAATTCCATACTGTTTTCCACAGTGGCTGCACTAATCTGCATTCCCACCAGTGGTACATGAAGGTTCCCTTTTCTCTGCATCCTCACCAGCACTTGTTGTTTGTTGATTTATTGATGATAACCATTCTGACAGGTGGGAGGCAATATCTCATGTGGCTTTAATTTACATCTCTCTGATGATTAGTGACATTGATCATTTTTTCATATGTCTATTGGCCATCTGTATGTCCTCTTTGGAGAAATGTCTATTCAAGTCCTTTGCCCATTTTTAATTGGGGTTTGTCTTCTTGGGGTTGAGTAGTATAAGTGCTTTATATATTTTGGAAATTAACCCCTTATCAGATGTATCATTGGTGAATATGTTCTCCCACCCAGTGTGTTGTCTTTTCATTTTGTTGATGGTTTCTTTTCCTGTGTAAAGACTTTTTAGATTGATGTAGCTCCATTTTTTTTTCTTTTGCTTCTCTTGCCCAAGAAGATATATTTTAAAAAATATTACTAAGAGCAATGTCTGAGATTTTATTGCCTATGATTTCTTCTAGGATTTTTATGGTATTGAGACATATTTAAGTTGTTAATCCACGTTGAGTTTATTCTTGTGTACAGTTTAAGTTGAACAATGATAGATCCTCCCTTCCCCTAACTGATGGACAGAGTATGACATAAACTCCACCTGCAGCCGGACATTCCTGAACACCTTATCTGGACTGTACATTGAACCACCAATCAGTACCTGCCAAATACCCTAAGCCTCTGATTCCTAAGTCCCTAGGTGCCTGATCATGTGCCTTACATGAAACCACCAATCACTGTGTGCTGAGTGCCCTAAGCCCCGTCCCCTCTTTTCCTCCCCTTAAAAGGTGCTTCCACCCTGGCACGCCCTCCTCTTTTCCCTCTGGAAGGGAGCCGGCAGGGTCTTCTTTCCAATAAAGCCTGTGTCCTGGTATCCCATGGTCTCCGGCCCTCTGTTTCATCTTTCAAACAAAATAGAAATAGACACATGGATACATGGAACAGACTGATAGCTGTGGAAGGGAAGGAGTATGGGGGGCTGGATGAAAGCAGGTAAAGGAATTAAGTAAAAAAAAAAAAAAATAATAATAATAAAAATATATATATATACATATTCCCAAAAATGTATACACACACTTTTAATTATTATAAAGGCAGTGTTTATTAAAATATATTTCATTTTAAAAATTGAGCTATCAACTGTTAGAGTGTGTATACATTTTTTGGCAACACCCTGTATTTACTACCTGGCCCTTAACAGTAAAAGTTTGGTGAATGAATGCAGTAAGGTCAAGAAAGGTAATTAAAAAAGTGTTAACTGGAATTGGTATTAGATTTCCAGTGACCTTGATAATGGCTTTATTTGGAGTGGTGTAAGTAGAAACTAGATTTTGGTGGCAGGCTGATCAAAGTTTGATTCCTGAGTCTTCAGCTTGCTAGCTGTGTGGTCTTGGGAAGTCATTTAACTTCTGTGAGCTTCTATTTGGTCATTTGTAAATTGGAGATAAACAGAGCTACCTTCTTGAGTTTACTGTAAAGATGAGCAATAATGCATGTAATTCATAAAACAAAGTATCTGGTTTATAGAAGGTGCTCAATAAATTCTAGCTCTTGCTTCATTTAATCTGCTGCCACCAAAATTACTATTCCTTTATTGGTAATGCCTTTTCACTTTTCATATTTTATTTGTCTTCTGTGTTCTCATGTTTTACAATGTATGCCAAGTCTTTGCTCAAATCTGACCTCTTTAGTGAGGCCATCTGAGTTAATATTAGCCATCCTCTTTAATACTGTAATCTGTCCTCATCCCAGCATTCCTAACTCTTTTACCCTGTTCTATTTTTCCTTTTTTTTTTTTCACAGAACTTATTATTTCTGGCAATCGCATAAAATATGGCAAGAATTAATCTCAAATTTTTAATGAAGATCTCATTCAAATTCATATGTAAAACAAGGCTATACACAGAAAATTTACATCAGAGAATATACAGATAGTTTATGGACACAAGGAAAGACATTAAATCTTGATAGTAAACAAAGAACTAGAAGTAAAACAACCTTGAGGTAACTTTGTACGAAGGAATTTAGAAGTGGAAAGATGGTATAATTTGGTGTTAGGTTGTATATTTGGATGGCACTGTAAATTTGTACACTTCGGAAAGCAATATCCTTGATAGCCACTAAAATTTTTATATCTTTTAACTCAAGATTATCCAAAGAAAATAATTCAACAAATATGAAAGACAACATACAAAGATACTCTACAATATTATTTCTATAGTAAAGCTTAGAAACTTTGTATTGTCCATTTGAAGGGCAATTACTTTGGCTAAGGCATCCATAGGGATGGAATTCCATGTTACCACTAAATGTTAAAATGATGAAGATTATGAAGCATCTGTGGACACAAAAGGGGCCACATACTAAACCTGAGAAGCTCAGTGGAGGCCTGCATGGAAGGCCTTACAAACTCAGAGACCTAAAGTAACCACATAGGATGGTCTGAAACTAAAACTTCCTAACTGAAAGCGAGTCATGGCAGTTGGTCATGTCCTAGGCTGGTATCTTCCTTGACAAAGTTCAATCTTTACCTTAACTGAGTCTGCCTATTGTCTTTTAGTAATAAATTCTGTGAAAAAAAAGAATAGCAGGGTAATTTCCTTTTTCCAGAACCCTAAGGGCACCAGAGCAGGAGACCACAGAACCCCTTATTATTATTGTTATCGTGTTAATTGTTAACTATCCTATACCCACCAATGTAAAAGAAGTATGTGTTTATTCGTTTTACCTTTAATCCAATCCCAGAAATGTTCCGGATTTGCTTTCTCCTGCCTCCCTAATCTATCACCAGTAGATTTCATGTAACCCTCTTAGTTCTTCTCTGATTCTAATGTATAAAATAAGGTGCAAAACTGCCATTCTCTGGAGCATTTCTCAATCCGTTGAGATTTTGCCTCCTGGCAATTGTCATCAATTTGGCTCAAATAAACTATAAAAATTCTTACAGGTCGAGACAGCATAAACACATGTTTATGTCGTGCTATTTGAAAAATAGAATTTAAAATTGAATGCATATAATTAACATCATTGAACAAATATACACGATCTTATTATGTCCCCAGACTGTCTTTTAGATTATTTAGCTCCACAATTACTGAAGAAACAAAAACGTAACTAATTTCTACATGTTCATACTTTCAATAAGTAATAGACCTCAAACGTGTTGCAGCACCCACCTATCTTTCTATTTGCAAATGATCCAATCAATCATCTTTTTGGGCTAACATGCTTGCTCTTCCCACCACATCCGGCTTCGTATATTCAAAGAATTGGCAGCACTACGCAAAAAAAAGGAATTAGCTTCTGAGAGCTTGTGGGATCACAGGTTTGTCTTCCTCACCTTTCAGACTTGTATTTCAAACTTGTACACCTATTTTACAATGTCCAAATTGAAAATGCAATAAAGATAAAGGTTCGATTCCCTCTATCTTCACCCAGAAATCCTGGGAAACTCCAGATCTGGGGACAGGCGACAAATCCGGCCCCCGGGAGCGGAGGCTGGTGTCGCAAAAACACGCAAGCCCGCCGCGCTGCTTTACGGCACTCGCCCCGCCCCCTCCAGGTGCCGGAGGCTGAAGCCGGCAAACATGGCTGTCACCTACTGTTTTAGCCGGGGTGTGGCTGTCCTGGCAGGGTTGCTGCTCTTGTCCTTCGGCAGCTTGGCCACTAGTCAGATCGAGGTAGGAGTCAGGCCCTCCGAGCGACCGGGCCCTGGGAGGACAGCGTTGTCGGGGCCGTGAGCGCCCAGCCGATGTCCGATACACAGAAGCCGAGGGAAGCCTCTTGGGAGTCCTTTCGCCTCTTACTGGGCTGCCTGGGATGTGGGGAGGGTGTCCCAGGGCACGGGAAGGGACACTCGCAGTCTGTTTCAGCCTTCTAAAACGACGAATTAAAAGAATCAAATTCCGGGAGAGGGGCGAGGATCCGATCCTTTGCGCCCAGTGTGCATGCCCTGCAGCTCCAAGGCCAGCACAGAGCGCAGCCCTTTCCAGCTGTTAAACTACAGCGCGCCGCTGGGATGGGAGTCGGATGGGTGCGGTGTTTTGGTTTTGACTCGCAGGACGTTCTGGCCTCATAAAGCTTTCACTGTCCCCTGCACTCTGATAAGAAACACCACACCCAGTTCTTCAGTCTAGATCTCTAGCATCATGTTCAGGCCTGCCTATCAGGCTAGTTAAGGGGCCCGTGTAGTCTGTGTCCAAAGTAGTGTCTTCTGTCTGCCCCATTTCCTAAGGGATTGCTCCTAGGCTGGAAGCCTGGGGCTTTAAAACAAATAAACACCTCTCTTTATCCCACCTTTTAATCAAAACTAAGTTCTGTGTGCTGAACTTTTAAAATTGCTTTTACCTGTTTATTTCCACTGGCTTAATGCAGGCCTGGTAATTTCCTAGCTAGACTAGTGCAATGACTGCAGTTACTTTATCTTGTTTTCCCCAGGCTTCCAAACTCCCCTCACTTAGTTGCTAGATTAGTCTTCATAAAATGTAAACCTGATCAGGTTATTCCTCTGACTGAATCTTTTCCAGTGCATGCAGAATAAAGTTAATAGCATGCTCTGGCCTCTGTCTACTTTTCCAGCTTTCATATTGGAACCTATTCTGCCCACCACCTCAGTACATTGAATTTAGATCAGTGGGCTCCAAACTTTAAAAGGATATTGAGCATGCACTTTCTCTCTCTCTCTCTCTCTCTCTCTCCTCTCTCTCTCTCTCTCTCTCTTCATGAACTACTGCTAATTTATATATTCAACATTTATAACACATATTTTTGAGGTAATATGAATATGAGTTCTATTTTCCTCCTTTATTCTACTGGATTATGTTGTACACTTCATTTTGGATGCCATTACTCTTTTTTTTTCTTTTGATTGTTGTGCTTTTTCACATTACCATGTTTTATACCTTCTGTTTCTTCTGTCCCTTTAGTAAGATGCAGTAAAAGCATAACCTCTGTAGAATCTTTCCCTACCCCTTTTCTTTGATATTACCATTGAAATTTGTACATTAAGCTTGTATAGCATTTATCGATTATAACTCATGTATGCTTTGTTTTATCTATTATTCCATCATTTTTCACTTGGAGTGCAATGGCTCCCTAACTAGTCCACATCAAGTCATTCTCTTTCTTACCTTCAGTCTGTTCTCCAAGCTACAGCCAGAATAACTTTTAAAAATGCAAATCTGATCATATGGCCCATGTACACCTTAATATTGCTCTAAGGATAAAGGACAAAATCTCTATTAAGACCCCATAAACAAAGCCCTGCATACTTTGGCCCCTACCCGCATCCCCAGTTCTCTCTCTCTCTCTCTCTCTCTCTCTCTCTCTCTCTCTCAAACTTTTAGTTATGCTCATCTTTTTTTAGTTTCTCAACACCTTTAAGCCCCACCTGCCATTAGGGCCCATATTTCCTTTGTCTGGAACTATCTTTCCTCTTTTCATCTTTTGGATCCTAACCCAAATGTCACTTCTCTAGGGAAACCTTCCCTAAACCTCTCCACACCATACCCCCCAGATTAGGTCATTTCCCCCTCTTATACTTTGTCATGATACTGTGTATCTTACCTTGATAGAATTTACACTTGATCTTAGCCAAAAGGCCGAGAAGCGATTACCTTGATAGAATTTATAGGTTGTCATCTGCTTAGTATGTCTAGCACATTGGATAGTAACCTCTTTGGAGGCAAGTACTCTGATTGTTTTTGCCCAACATTGTATTCTGAGCACTCAGGACAGTGACTGGCACATGGTGCCCAATGAAGTGCTGAGTGAATGAATGAATGAATGAATGAATTACATTGTAGTGTAATGTGCAGCTTGTCTTCCGTATTGAACTCGGATTCTTGAGAGAAAGCAGCATGCTCTTCAATGATTTTTTTATTTTTTATTTTATTTTTTGTATTTATATAATCTCATAGATTATTTTTATTTATTTATTTTAATTACTTTATTGATTAAGGTATCAATGATTTTTACATCACTTTACATTACATGGTATCTGGCACATAACGGGTGCTCCACTAATTATATGTAGAATGAATGAGTAACTTTGCAGTGCCTATATTGTCTAAAAAAGCACAAAAGAGTTTTGCTATCTCAACTTTCCCCCTAAAGTCCTAATGATCCAAGAATTTTGGAACTGGAAAGGACATTCAGCTCTCATTTTCTGCTTGAGGAAAATTAAGTCTTAAGAGCTGAATGACTTACCCCAGTCTTGCAGGTGAGGGATAGGACCTGGGCTAAAACTCAGATCTTCAAATCCCTAAACCAGTGCCTTATGCACTATAGCACATTGCTTTTTTAAAGCATATAGATAGCTGTTGAGAATGGTTAAAAATAAATATGTGTGTGTGTATGTCTGTGTATGCACACACACATTTGAGTGATTTTAAAAAAAATTTAATTCCCCCTGAAATTTTCTTGCCAGTTGAAAATTAAAACAACTAACATAAGTTATACAATTTAGGTTCCAGTCACCATTCCTATATTCTGTGAGTCAGGTAACATCATTTTATGGATGGGGAAATGGAGATGCAGAGAAGTTAAATAGCTTTCCTAAGTTTATACAAGTAATAAGTAATAGGACCCAGATTTGGATCCAGGCAGTTTGACTGGTCTAGTAATACTGCTTCGGAGTAGATATGAGGTCATTATGGTTTATATTCATTGTTCTTTTAATATATAATAAAAATCATGTTCATTAGGTATCTGGATGCTGAGGTTTTTAATGTTTCTTGCCAGCAAATACAATTCAGATTCACTTTAACAGATTAGTGAAGTGATACATGACAGCATGCCAGAGAATGTGCTCAATCAAATATATTGGTAAGTTCAAATGAAGTAATTGGAAGCACCCAGCGCAGAGTACGAATGAATATTGAATGAAATTTCAACAGGAAGGTTATTAATTGTTATGTTTAGAATCAAGATATGAAATAAGTCATTCATAATTGGAAGACTGAATGGAAAACTAGAAGCATATAAGGAAGAGATAACTGGGATAAAAACAAAACAGTCCCTCCCTAAAATAATGCCCCCTAACAGAAAAATAAAACTCTATTGGTCCTTCCTAAGGTCAAAAACTAGCATCTTTATAAACTTACATAATGATGACTTATTGTTATTATAACTGTAAAAACTCCATGAATCTTGACTGTCCTTTACCAGTCTTTACTCTGGGAAATGTGGCTTTCTTCTAATCTTTTTGCTATTATTTGACTGCTAGGAACAAGCAGAGCAGTTCTTTAGAAGTGGCCACACAAACAACTGGGCTGTTTTGGTAAGTAAATTCTATGAAGGTATACCATGCTATTCACTTAGATATGTGTCTGAGAAATTTTGTGTGAATCAAAATTTTGAAAATAAAATTTATTGTATCATATTACAGATTGGTTCAGACATACATTATACTATTTCTGCTCAAGTTAGGGAACCTGTAGATTCTTTGCTACTGATGGGTGGTGATTTTGTTTCTAGCTTTTTGGTTTTGGCTAATACAGGTAGTGTTATAGTGAAAATCCTTGAGTACATATTTTTGCATACTGATAGGAGCTAAATCAAAAGATAAGTACATTTTCAAACTTGATGTATATTGCATATTACCCTTTTAGAAGATTTATTTTAGTTTATGTTTCCATCAGTAGAATATGAGTATTCATTTCCCTGCACTTTTGCCAAGTCTATGACTTGCCAGACTTTTGGATACCTATCACTTTGATTTGTGCTTTTTAAATTATGATAGAAGTTGAGCATCTTTGAGAGTTTTATTGTCCATTTTTAATACTCTTGTTATGAAATGCTTGCTCTCATCCTTTGCCTATTTTTCAAAATCGGGTTATTGTGTTATGATTGTTTCAAGTTTTTCATTTAAGTTAGGATTTTATGCTATTTTTCACATATGAAGTTTTACTTTTTTATGTAGTAAAAAATTTTAGTTTTTTTCTTATTGGATTCTAAGTTGAACATTTATTTTAATAAAAAAACTTGTAGTTCCTCTCTGTTGGCAGGGCAAGAACATTTATGCTATTCTCAAAACTGTTGTACTTACACTATTAGCAGAGGCATGTGGTAGGAAGTAGGAGGGTGCTTAATGGGTAGGTATATTAATACTTGACCCCAATCTCTGTTACCTCTTTTGGAATGGATTCTCAAGAGGGCTGACTTTTGAGATATGGCATTAGATTTTTCTAGTTCTTTTGATATCATTTTTAGGAATCTTTTTTTAAAAATGCCATTTTGTGTCACTTTAGAACTTGCAAAGCATTCTACAAGGAGTTTTTAAGTGTAAAACTAGTTTGCATTGTTTCTAGTTTTCTGTTCAGTTTAACAGCTTTATAGCAAACACATTACTTACATATAAAACTGTTTTGTATGTTATGTCTATTTTATAATTTTCACAACTAAAATTAGGAAGAAATCTAGAGTAAAAGGAATATTATATAACCCAATTCTGTGACGGTATTATGCACACTCTCTTTGATTTTAAAGAATTGAATCTTTTAGAAACAGGAACTTTCTAGAGTCACAGAAATTGAGGGTAACTAAGTTGGGTCACTATTTGATTGAATTCCCCAAAGATTTTTTTTCTCTTAAGCTGAGTGGCCTTTTTATTTAATGCTAGTTATAAAATACCTCTCTCTCGAGAGAGACTGGTTTTATTGACAATTCTTTATGTGCTTTGCTGTTTCTAAGCCTGAGTTATGATATACTCGTTCTTTAGGCATCTCTATATCCTACCTACAGAGAAATAATTCTGTACCTTTGTGGCTTATTTTGATTCATAAAAATAACATATTGGTTTTAATACTTTAGGTGTGCACATCCCGATTCTGGTTTAATTATCGACATGTTGCAAATACACTTTCTGTGTATAGAAGTGTGAAGAGACTAGGGATTCCTGACAGGTAAGAATTCATAATAAAGAGTAACTTTGAACTTCAGTGAAAATCACTCTTAGATGATTGTTATTACATTTGCATTTTTGTGTTGTTTTAAAAAAAGATAAGGAAACTAAGTTTTTTTAAAATTGTTGTTAGAACATACAACCATGTGTAACTTACTTAAGACCATAATGGCAAATTATATAAAACATCAGTCAATACTAAGGTAAAAATTTTGATAAAGTACAATTATTTAGTGTCATTTATTTAATCATTAAATGCTTCAGTGTGGGGTTTTGATTGCAGACAACAGAAGACAATTCTGACTGGTTGAAGTAGAAAAGAAATTTATGGAGAGCATATTGATTAGTATGCTTCCCAAATTGATGGGAAGGCTGTAGATATAAATAATCAGAAACAGAGAAGACTAGGTAGCAGAGAAGACATTTCTAAAAACAATGACATAAAACCAGTCCAGTGACAACAATGCAGCTGTGAATTGCTGAAGTCTAGACTCAGCTACTGCATAGCTACTACCATTGCCTTTGGAAACTTAATGTTGGTACTGCTGCCTGCTTCCAAAATCCAACCTTTGCTGTCCCAGCTTCTTAGTCTCTAGCTCTTAATTTAGAGCCCTTGGAAGGATGTGATATTGTCAGCATAGATGAAGTGCCCTTGTTAGTGATCCATGGGGGTTGGTGGGGCAAGAAAAATTATATGGCATTGTTAGCAGTTCCTTATTCCCTTTTTTGCTTCTATGGTATCCTGTGTAAACTTTGATTATAACATGATTATACTAATTTAGTATGTTTCCCTTATCCTATACTAGAGGCCGGGTGCACGAATTTGTTCACCACTGGGGTTCCTTGGCTGGGCCGAAACTGGTTCTCCGACATCCCCCGAGGGGTCCTGGATTGCGAGAGGGTGCAAGCCAGGCCAAGGGACCCCACCAGTGCATGATCGGGGCCGGGGAGTGACATGGGAGGTTGGCCACCTGGGGAGGTGCCGCAGATGAGCTCCAGGGCGTGTCCGGCCCGTCTCGCTCAGACCCGATTGGCCGGACCCCAGCAGCAAGCTAACCTACCAGTCGGAGCGCCTGCCCCCTTGTGGTCAGTGCATGTCATAGCAAGCGGTTGAGTGGCCTTAGCATATCATTAGCATATTATGCTTTGATTGGTTGAATGGACACCCGGACGATGGGACACTTAGCATATTAGGCTTTTATTATATAGGGTTATATAAAAGCCTAATATATAAATCGACCGAACGGCGGAATGACCAGTGGAACAACCAGTCGCTATGATATGCACTGACCACCAAGGGGCAGATGCTCAACGCAGAAGGGAGGTGACCGGTGGTGGCGGTGGGCGGGGCCGGCGAGCGGGCGGCACCAGGCTGGCCAAGGTGGGTGCCAGCTGGGGCTCCCCAATCGCCCCACTGGTCACCCCACAGATTGGCCCTGATTGCCGGCTAGGCCCAGGGACCCTACCCCTGCACGAATTTCATGCACCAGGCCTCTAGTTAGATTGTAAAGTCCTTGAAGGGAACAAGGATTATATTTTATTTCACTTTGTACTTCCAGCATCTAGCACAGAGCCTGTCACATAGTAAGCTCAGTAAGTATCTTATCTAATAAAACAGTAGTATGCAAATTGACCGCACCTTCGCTACACCCACCAGCCACGCCCACCAGCCACGCCCACCAGCCACGCCCACCAGCCACGCCCACCAGCCAATCAGAAGCAAATATACACGTTAAACCAGCAAAGATGGCGGGGGGAGAGGGCAGCACCTATGCCTGTGAGATCCAAGCCATGATGGTGGACTGGGGCAGGCGGTTAATCCCGCAGCCGGCTGCCCTGGTCCACAATCACGGATCTGCCCAGGTCAACGATCACCAATCACCGATCTGCAATCGGACCTGGGCAGGCGGCGCGGGTTAACGCCCGCAGCCGCAGCCGCTGCCCAGGTCCATGATCACCGATCGCTGGACCGGGGCCGAAAGGGCAGCCGCCTGCCGGCGCGGGTTAACGCCCGCAGCCTCCTGCCCAGGTCCACGATCACCGATCGCTGGACCGGGGCCGAAAGGGCAGCCGCCTGCCCAGGTCTGCCATCACCGATCGCGGACCTGGGCAGGCGGCGCGGGTTAACGCCCGCAGCCGCCTGCCCAGGTCCACGATCACCGATCGCTGGACCGGGGCCGAAAGGGCAGCCTCCTGCCCAGGTCCGCCATCACCGATCGCGGACCTGGGCAGGCGGCGCGGGTTAACGCCCGCAGCCGCCTGCCCAGGTCCACGATCACCGATCGCTGGACCGGGGCCGAAAGGGCAGCCTCCTGCCCAGGTCCGCCATCACCGATCGCGGACCTGGGCAGGCGGCGCGGGTTAACGCCCGCAGCCGCCTGCCCAGGTCCACGATCACCGATCGCTGGACCGGGGCCGAAAGGGCAGCCGCCTGCCCAGGTCCGCCATCACCGATCTCGGACCTGGGCAGGCGGCGCGGGTTAACGCCCGCAGCCGCCTGCCCACCGGGGCCGAAAGGGCAGCTGCCTGCCCAGGTCCGCCATCACCGATCTCGGACCAGGGCAGTTGGCATGGGTTAGTGCCTGCAGCCGCCTGACCAGGTCCTGGATAAGGGCTTCCATTCAGCTGCTGCTGACAGAGGCTGACTCGAAGCCCCTATCAGGGATCATGGACCAGGGCAGGCGGCGTGGGTTAAGGCCTGCAGCTGGCTGCCTAGGTCCGCCATCACTGATCATGGACCAGGGCAGGCGGTGTGGGTTAAGGCCTGCAGCCACCTGCCCAGGTCCACGATCAGGGATCACAGACCAGGGAAGGCAGCGTGGGTTAGCGCCCGCAGCCGCCTGCCCAGGTCTGCCATCACGGATCTTGGACAAGGGCAGGCGGTGTGGGTTAGCGCCCGCAGCCGCCTGACCAGGTCCCGGATAAGGGCTTCAAGTCAGCCATCGCCAGTGGCAGCTGACTCAAAGCCCCTATCAGGGATCATGGACCAGGGCAGGCAGCGTGGGTTAAAGTCCACAGCCGGCTGCCCAGGTCCGTGATCACCGATCTCAGGGCAGGACAGGCGGAGTGGGTTAGTGCAGGCAGCCACCTGACCAGGTCCGGGATAAGGGCTTCGAGTCAGTTCCCGCCAGCAGCAGCTGACTCAAAGACCCTATCAGGGATCATGGACCAGGGCAGGCAGCGTGGGTTAATGACTGCAGCAGGCTGCCCAGGTCCCCGATCACGGATCCAGGTGGCGTGGGTTAGCACCCACAGCCATCTGACCAGGTCCACGATCACGGATCACGGACCAGGGCAGACGGCATGGGTTAGCACCCACAGCCATCTGACCAGGTCCCCTATAGGGACTTGGAGTCTAGCATAACGAAAAGAATAGTCAGAAAAAGCAGGAGACAAGGTTTCATAAGTTCTCCCCCAGGTCACCACTGTTCTCTTACACATTTTAATTATCCCAGACTTTGCCTGATGGGATTTGATTTGAATTATGCCTGATAGAGATTACGTGGCATGAATTGTAGGCTCATTCTTTCTTTTTGTGGTTGCCTGACTGAGAAAGGCCTTGGAATGAGAGAAGGCACTTTTATTTTCCTTTTTCATTCTTTAGAGGCTGAGGAATTACAGTTATATGAAGAACTTAGTGAGAGAATGAAAGTCTCATGCTGTATTTTTCTGTAAGTTTTATCATGTGGACTATCAAAAACTTGGTGGGATTCTTTTCAAGAGGCGTTACAAAAATTATGTTGGAATTAACATTCAAGAGTAAAAGGAGAGAAGTGAGTGGTGGGTAAAGGAAAGAACTTTGTCCTAGAAACCAAATAGAAGCCACATAAACCTTCAGATTCTTACTCATTGTGCTTTGGAGGTATTAAAGGATAATTTTTTAAAAAGTTAAAATCATGACTTATAATCTGTATAGATAAAAGGCTAAGTGACCGACATTTGTCCATCCGTCTGACCAACTGGTACATATGACGCACTGGAAATATAAAAATAAGCTTTGACTCGCACATGTGCCATACATATAAAGCTCTCGCTGGCGCTAATTTGAATGTTGCATTTGGTGGGAAAGTTCTTTTCAGAGGGAATTTTTGTGTTGCCATGCTATACGATTGGCCATAGTACAAATAAGTTTTAAAGTACTGTAGTGTTTGGGGATGTTTCAGACAGTTGTCTCTTAAAACAAATATGAGATCAGAGGATTCTGCTTATAGTGAATGGTTAGTAAAACTTGGAGATGGCAAACTTGATAGCAATTTTCATTTAGGAATGGATATTATTGAAATTCCCCATGAAATGATTTTTAATGGATCTATTATTTAAGCCATCTTTGGAAATATATCTAAACATGCAATTCTTTGTTCAAAAAATGAGCACGTTCAAAAATTAAATGAAGAAATTTTGGATATACTTGATGGAGATTTTCATGCCTATTTGAGTGATGATTCCATTGACTCAACAGATGCTGAAAAGGAAAATTTTCCTATTGAATTTCTTAATAGTATTACTCCTTCTGGAATGCCGTGTCATAAATTAAAATTGAAAGTGGGTGCAATCATCATGCTATTGAGAAATCTTAATAGTAAATGGGGTCTTTGTAATGGTACCAGATTTATTATCAAAAGATTGCAACCTAATATTATCAAAGCTGAAATATTAACAGGATCTGCAGAGGGAGAGATTGTTCTGATTCCAAGAATTGATTTGTCACCATTTGACACTGGCCACCCATTTAAATTAATTCGAAGATATTTTCCTGTTATGCCAGCATTTGTGATGACTATTAATAAATCACAAGGACAAACTCTAGACAGAGTAGGAATATTCCTACCTGAACCCATTTTTGGACATGGTCAGTTATATGTTGCTTTCTCTCTCACTTTTTTTAAAATTATTTTTAAAAAATATTTTATTGATTTTTTTTTACAGAGAAGAAGGGAGAGGGATAGATAGTTAGGAACATCGATGAGAGAGAAATATCGATCAGCTGCCTCCTGCACACCTCCTACGGGGGATGTGCCCGCAACCAAGGTACATGCCCTTGACCTGAATCGAATCTGGAATCTTTCAGTCCACAGGGCGACGCTCTATCCACTGAGCCAAACCAGTTACGGCTGTTGCTTTCTCTTGAGTTCAAAGAGCATGTTACGTTAAAGTTAAAGCTGTAAATACTTTATCTCAAGGGAAATTAGTCAAGCACTCTGAAAGTGTTTTTACTCTTAATGTGGTATACAGGAAGATATTAGAATAAGTTTAATCACTTTATCAATCATTATTTGTATCAATGTTGTTTTTATATTACGAGTTTGTTATTGTTATATCAGTTTGTTATTGTTATATCAGTTTGTTATTGTTTACTTATTAATAAATTTATGTATTATTTTCATATACATTGTACTCATTTCCTTTTATCTCTCACATTTTTATTATAGAGAAAGGGCAAATAGCAATATTAAAATATTTCATCTAATTAATTCCCTTTCAATGTGCACGAATTTCGTGCACCGGGCTACTAGTTGGATAAATAAACACAAGACTAGGAAATATTTTATCAGTTAGGCAAAGCAAGCACAAGTTTACACTTTAAAAGTAAAAACACTTTTATTGAAGAAATTGTGTTAGTCTACTTTTTAGCAAGTGTTAATCCTATATAAAAGACATTTTAATAAATAGGTTGCTATAATTTTATAATACTGTTTAAAAATATTGACTCAGGAAAAAGGGATTTCAGTGGTTATGAACAAAAATAAAAACACATGCTCATAAGATCTTCATAACTGCCCTCCAGCCTGTTATTGTTTTACTAGGGGCCCGGTGCATGAAATTCGTGCACAGAGGGGTGTCCCTCAGCCTGGCCTGCACCCTCTCCAATCTGGGACCCTCGGGGTCGGACATCCCTCTCACAGTCTAGGACTGCTGGCTCCTAACCACTTGCCTACCTGCCTGTCTGATCACCCCTAACCGCCTCTGCCTGCCAGCCTGATGCCCCTAACGGCTCCCCTGCTGGCCTGATTGCCCCCGAACTGCTCCCCTGCCAGCCTGATCGCCCCCTAACTGAGCCTCAGGCCGCTAGGCAGCTGCCATTGGTGGCTTGCCTGAGCTTTGGGCCAGCCCTGGGTGATTGGGCAGTTGCCATTCCTGGCTTGCCTGAGCTCACAGCCACCGTTCCTGGCTTCCCTGAGCCTTGGGCAGGCCCTGGGCAGCGGCAGCCGCTGTGGCTTTGTCCAGAAGGATGTCGGGAAGGTCTCCTGGTCTAATTAGCATATTACCCTTTTATTAGTATAGATGCCTAATTTTCGTGGAGGGCAGGTATCTTGCACTTTGTGCCATGCTTTCGCCAAGATTTTTGTTATTATTTGCTTAATTTGAACTTCCCTGAAACATTTTACTATTTTTAGGAAATTTTTAGCCCTCAAATAATTATTTTGGAATAAATTCCTATTTCATTACCTTCAATATGTTTAATATGCTTAAGATGAGGAAGTGATAAGGCATTATTAAGTTGGGATTAGTTTTAAAGTTAGTATGTGAAGCAAAAATTGAGCCAAAATTATTTTTGAAAGTTTCTTTCATTTGGGGGTTGTTTTTTTGTCTCCTCATTTTGGCTGTTTGGGTTAGTGACTATGTATTAGGTAGATCCTCTACACTTCTCAATCTCTACTGTAGGACAGTGTTAAAGGCTGTTTCTGACTAATTAGATCAGGCAAAGACCACCTCTGCCTACAGACTGATAGGATTCTGACTTGAATTGCCCCCCAGGCAATCATCCTCTGGTGTGGCAAGTTTTTTTCAACAAGGTGGGGCAGTTGCTCTGCCTGGAGGCTAATTGTTATTTTTAATCTCTTAAGTGGCCTCAGGGCAAGGTGTTTTCCAATAGGGTATGTCAACTGTCTTCCCCCCAGGCAAAGCAGATGTCTATGGGGGAAAGATGTCCTCTGCTGCATGAGGGAATGACTCAGCCCAGGAAACTTGGGGTGTCTGCCTTCTGAGCTCTATCTTCTGAGTCCCTAATCCTGGCTTCTGCTCTCACAGCTCCAGTCCACTTCACCCTTTCTCTGCCAGAGCACAAGGTGGGTGGCTCCACAGGGAATTTTGTGCATTGGCCCTTTAAGAAGGTGCCTGAATTTTCAGCTGCTTTTCACAGCCAGATGTTATGTGGGTACTGTCCTCAGTTTTGGTGCTCTCTGCTGGGGACCCCAGCTTGGGGATTAGATCCCAGAGTTCTCAGTGGCAACCTCCCACAGCTGAGATATCTCTCTGGGTCTTCAGTTGCTGTCTGTGGGCGCCCGGCCAGCCCTTTTGTGCCTCCGCCACTCCTACCAGTTTCTATGCAGTCTCCACTTTCACTCTTCAGGTATCAGGGTTCTCTCCTTCGAGTTCTCCGTTGAGTGTTCAGGAATTTTTTCTGTATTTTAGTTGTAATTCCAGTTTGTTCCTGGGAGCATGTCTATGTAGCATCCACTTACTCTGCCACCATTTTTAATCCCCTCGAAAATTTCTTAAATAGCCCATAAAATACAGCATAATATTGTCTTTCATCAGATGTAACACAGCCAGTTTTTCCTTCTTTGGTGGAGTACTTGATGAAGTGGTTTACTTAGGCCTAGGGGACATGTTATATGAAAAATATACATATCTTTAATACTAGACTTGTGATGCTCAAGCTGTGAGAAGCACATAGGAATTGAGATTGACTGAGGGAATATAGAATCATAGTTCCCATTTCATGATTACTTTGGGGAATAAACTTTGAGTATTATGGTAGGTGAGATCTGTCTCTTCTTTTTTTTCTTTTTAAAAAAGATTTATTTACCTGTACTACAGGTTGGGTGGATATGAGTATTTATAATGATCCCTGTCTGATAAACTGTTTCTATAATTAAATCCAGTAGCTTTCTGAACTATTTTTTCTTACTCTATATTTTAGTCATTATGTGAGATTAATATTTCTAATTTAAACATCTCATTCTTCATATATCCTTATTCATCAACTCTAGTGTATGCAAAATAGAGTTCAAATCCCTTATGGTGACGTGCAAGGTTTTTGCAATCTGCTTCCAAATATGATATTCTAATAATTTAATTTCTGATTATTTAATTTCAATCCAGGTATTTCTTCTTCTAAGTCCATGAATTGGTCCCTGTCATTGCCTTATATTGGTCCTTCCACCAGTCTTTCTGTCATCTCTACTTTCTAGTTTTTCTATGCCCAAATTAAATCTATGCATTTTCTAAAACTTTCTTGGTTCTTCTTGCATAAATAATATTTTATTTATACTTGTACCATGGCATCTTTTTGTATGTATTGATCTTACTTCTTCCAGGCTGCTTCTGATACTATGTTTGTATTCCTCACAGTGCATTCTTTGGTATATTGTGTACAGTTAAATGAATGAATGGATGAATAGTATGCTTAAGACCCCCTAGCTAAGTGGAATCTGGTTGGTCTCGGCTAGAGAGGAAATATTTATAAATACTGCAAATTTATATTCTCTAAAAATCCTGTTTCTCAAATTGTACTGAGCTAAATGTGTTCTATAGTTGATTTTATAAACTACTAGAGGCCCAGTGCACGAAATTCTCAGCCTGTGCCCTCTCGCTGTCCAGGACCCCTCGGGGGATGTCCACCTGCCAGTTTTCTTTTGACTACTTTTAAAATGTTCTCTGTCTTTTTTTTTTTGTTTGTTTGTAGTTTTTCTTTAATGCACCCAGGTATTAATTTTCTTTCTCCTTGTAGTCCTTGCAGTCCAGGACCCCTAGGGGGATGTCCGACTGCCGGCTTAGGCCTGATCCCCGGAGATTGGGCCTAAGTGGGCAGTCGGACCTCCCTCTTGCAGTCTGGGACCCTTCGCTCCTTACCTCCTGCCTGCTTGCTGCTCCTTACTCTGAGCCTAGAGAGTGAGAAACCATCCAGATCAGAGGAATCCAGGACAGTCACTAGGGGGATCATCACTCAGAGTTCTCCCCACTGTGACATGAGGCAATTCTTTGCTGTGCCTGTGGTTCGTACTTACATGTTTTACTTCCTGCTATATCATGAGGCTTTTAGTAAACCTGAGAAAGATAGTGCTTGCTTTTAAAAAAATCTTGGACAAATTATTGACTCTCTCTTAGCTTTAGTGCCCTTGTCTGTAAGATGGGGAAACAATACCTGCATGGGATGAATCTACTTGGTTCATCAGTCTGGTTGGGAGTACAGACTAGATAGGAACAGTATGCCTATTAGTAGGAAAAGGAGAAAGAGCAGATGCTTGCATGAGTCATGTTAATGATAAAACACTGGGATCTGTAACATTCCACAAATTTTTAATGTTGACATATCTAAAACTATTTTTGAGTTCTATCATCTGCTAAAGCCTTATTCTCGACTTTCTGTAAAATTGTGTACCATTGCAATATTCATTCTCCTTGTTTGAACTAGTTTTAGTGATTCCTTGCAATTAAGAGAGCCAGACTAGAATAAGATGTGGGTAAAGGGTTAACAACACTCTTTGCTTTTACAAAAGAATTTGACTTTTGTTCACTTTGTAACTCTGATCCCTTGGGCATGTTATAGAGGTAAGCAACATTACTTATGGAAAAAATGTTCCCTATAGATTAGATAACTGAGGAGAAAGCCCTACCTTTGGGTGTCTCTGAATGTGATGATTCTTGTAAATAGGCTTGTTCCTTTTAAGGACCGTGAAAACTGTGTCTATGGAGTTATTGCATAAGGTATTAACTTCAGTGGGGCATGAGGATTCTAAGCCAAAGTGGATGTAAATCTCATTCCCTCATACCTGGGTTGTCACATGAAGGATCAAAGAAAACAGTTTGGGAGGATCACAAACACACATACATACACTTATGCCATTCTATCAGCTACAGCCTCTTAGACTTGAAAGAATCCTGGACAGTTGTATGTGTTGCTGTGTAGATTGTTGTGAGGAATGCCTAATGCTTCCTGTCCAGGGTGGGCAAAAGTAGGTTTATAGTTGTGAGTATGAAAAACACAGAGTTTATTCTTGTATTATTATTTACTAGAGGCCCAGTGCATGATTAAATCATGCACGTGTAGGGTCCCCTACACGCTTTCGCTTTCGATCATGGGGGAGCTGGGTGCCTGTCCGCTGGTGCACCAGGCACCCAGCTCCCACACTTTCGCTTTCGATCGCGGGGGAGCTGGGTGCCTGTCTGCTGGTGCACCAGGCCTTTCAGAAGGGCCTGGTGCCTGAGCGGACAGGCACCCAGCTCCCCTGCTTTTGATGGTCTGCAGCGGGACATGAGCTCGCTGCCCCAGAGGCCCCTTCTGTGCCGCAGCACAGCCTTAGGCTCTCCTCCTGCTTTTTAAGTTGTTTTTTTCCAGTTGGTGCTCTGCTTGTGTGTTTTTTTCTACCTTGTCTTCTAACTTGCTGATGTGGTCCTCAGCCTCTTCTAGTCTACTGTTGAAGCCTTCCATTGTGTTCTTTATTGCAGCTATGTCATTCTTCATTTCCTCTTGACTCCTTTTCATGTTGGTGACATTCTCATTCAGCTCCTTATAATTCTCATTGAGTTGTGTGTATTTGTCATCCAGACATTTGAGTATCCTTATACCCATTACTCTGAATTCTTTTTCTGACAAATTACTTGCCTCCATTTCTTTTAACTCCTTTTCTTTCCTTTTGGGATTGCTTTTTTGTCCCCCCTTTTTTGCTATAATGTTTTAATTGTTTCTATGCCTTAGATGCAACTTCTTTGCTACCCAGGTTTTTTTTTTGGGGTGGTGCTATGTAGTTGGTGATCTTTGGGACCCAGTCGTGCAGTCCTGAGCTTGGTGATCTAGTGGAGCCCATACTTGAAGTATTTGGGTTCTCCTGATGTAGTTGATTCTTGAATGTTAGTTTCTCATTTGTGGATGAAATCTTGTCATGGATTGTCTGGCAATGTGCCTTATCCCTGGCCTCGTTGTGCAAGCTGTTGTGGATGTGACATGGTTCTGGCTCTTGTGGAAAGGGTTGCCTGAGGTCTCACTGGTATGTGCTCACTGTGAGATGCCGGAGTCCATGGCCTGGGAGAAAGGGGTCTTGGGGCCTGAGGCTCAGGTATTGTGACTTTGACCGGTGTTGTGTCACTCTTGCTGGGGTAGTGTCACTCTGCAACTCACTACGAGAGTCCTGGAGCTCCTGACGGTGTGAGGCAGCTGTCCTGTAGTCTGCAGTTGAGACAGTAGAACTCTGGCCAGAGTGATTTCCCTCTGCGAATCACGAGGGGGTCCAGGAGCCAGCAGCTGGGGATATGGAAATTTCGGAGTCTGTGGCTGAAACAGCATGACCTTTTCCGGGGAAGCAAGTCCTCAGTAACTCACCTAGGTGTCCAGGAGCATGCAGCTGGGAGGAGGAAGTCCCTCTGCTTAGGGAGCCGTGTGCCTTTGTTTGGATATGTGTGCCCAGCGGCGGCTCACAGAGGCACCCAGGAGCTGCCTGCCTTGGCGACAAGGTGTTTGGAGGTCAACAGCTGGGGTGGGGGAAGTCCCAGTTCCTGTTGTGGGACCGTGCACCCTTGGTTAGGTACATGCGTGCCCAGTGACGGCTCACAGAGGCACCCAGGAGCTCTGTGAGCCGTCACTGGGCATGCATGTACCTAACCAATCCCTGGGTGGCAGGATTGTGGGCGCGGGGGGGGGGGGGAGAGCCCACGTGCTGGAGTGGTGTCACCACGGTGTCTGGGGGTCAGCAGCCGGGGAGGGAGAAGTCTGAGTTTCTGCTGTGGGAGCTGTGCGCCCTTGGAGGTGGATGTCCTGGGGTCAGCAGGTCTGTGGGCGAGGCAGCACCACTTTGTCTAGTGTGGCTGCAGGGTCCCAGGCAGTGTCCAAGGCCAGTCTGGGTGGTGTTGATAATGGGTTCCAAGATGGTGTGGGCTCCATGCCTGAGCCCCGCGGCCTGGGGAGTGCCCACCCGTCCAGGAGAGCCTGGTCTGCCAGCCCCTGATACTCCTACAGGATCTAACTGTTTCACACACACACACACACACACACACACACACACACACCCCACACACCACACATTCACGCACTCCCCTTTCACCCCCTCACTCACACCTTCTACCTCACCTTTGTCCTGCTAGCCACCATCTTGCCTTGTCCCCAAATAAGATCTTATTAGAAGATTATTCTACAACTATATTTTAGGGTTTATTCTAGGCAAATAAAATCTAACTTTATATAATTCTATCTATAATGTTACATTTAATAAAAATAGATAATCAGATATTCAAATGTTAATTTTGTACACTGATAAAGATTGTTGTTTAGTAGATTATACTTAGTTAAGAAAGTAGTTTCATAGATATTGTCTTTTTTGCATTTCATTAGTTATTTAGATGTTTAAACTTTTTATTTTATTGATCTTAGAGAGAGGAGGGAGGAGGAAGAGACACACACACACACACACACACACACACACACACACACACATCGATGTGAAAGAGAAACATTGATCAGTTGCCTTTGCATGTGCTTTGACTGAGGATCAAACCTGCAACCTAGGTAGGTATGTGCCCTGACTGGGATTCTTACTCACCACCTTTTGATGTTCAGGACCATGCTCCAACCAACTGAGCCATGCTGGCCAGGGCTAGATGTTTAACTCTTGCACTAGGTTTCTATAAACTTGTGAACACTGACAATTTATTTCTCCCACAGAACTATAACCATACATTACAAGATTGTATAGATAACTAACATTAGAACACAGCACCATTTGATCAATTACATAATAAATTGTCAAGTATCCAAATATTGAGTTACACTGCTCAAGAAGCATATAAATATTAGACATCTGCTCAGTTACTAGCAGAAACCCACTTTTTTTTTTTTAAAAGTATTTTTATTGATTTTTTAGAGAGAGGAAGGGAGAGGGATGGAGAGATAGAGAAATCAATGAGAGAGAAATATTGATTGGCTGCCTCCTACAAGCCCCCTATTGGAGATTGAGCATGGGGGAAAGTTAGGGGCAATTAGGCTGGCAGGAGGGACAGTGAGGGGTGACTAGGCTGGCGGGGTGGGGGGCATTTAGGAGCGACCAGGTCGGCAGGGAGGGAGCAGTTGGGGGCGACCTGGCCGGCAGCGGGAGGCAGTTAGGGGCAACCAGGCCAGCGGGGAGGTGGGGGCAGTTAAGGGCGATCAGGCTGGCATGCAGAGACAGTGAGGGGCGATCAGGCTGGCAGGGGGGCAGTTAGGGGTGACCAGGCAGGCAGGCAGGTGAGCGATTAGGAGCCAGTGGTCCATGATTGTGAGAGGGATGTCTGCTGGTTTAGGCCCGATCCCTGGGATCGGGCCTAAACCGGCAGTCGGACATCCCCCTAGACGGTGCAAGCTGGCCTGAGGGGAGGCCCCCCCCCATGCACGAATTTTGTGCACTGGGCCTCTAGTATAATTTCTATTGCTCAATAATTATATAATAAGGAAGTGCACTGAGGCTTAATCCATCTAGGTCAGAACTGGAAAATGTTGTGCATATTTCCATCCAACACTTTTGTGTACAGGTTAACTGCTCTTATGTGGCTTCCTGGTGAGATAGTAATGAATTTTTACATTTCTCTTGTTCTTGTAAAGGTTATGCTGTGCTTGGCAGTAATCTTCATTGTCCTTCAGAAACTCCATAAATGTGTGATGACAAAAAGGGAATATGTTTACTAATGGAAAATTTCAGCTTAATCATACAGTGGGTACCAAGGAGGCAGTGACATAGGTACAGTGGTTGTGGCCACAAGGCAGGGGGTCCACAGTGGTCAGTTGCAGGGTGGAGGTAGTGCAGGTTTTGACAGAGGCACCAGGCTGGAATTAGGTTTTGAAAAATAATTAATTCAATTCCTCAAGCATTCTTAGTCAGATTTATTGTAATTAAAAAAGGATTTTGGGAAGACTTTTCAGTTTTTTAAAGGTAAAAATGGACTTAAAATCTATAGCTATAAAATTAAATGATTTGTTTATTTAAAATTTAAGTATTTGTAATGAAGTTTAAAGCATAAGTACTATATCTTGGAAATAATGTATGATATAACGCTTGTCATGTGCTTATTTTATTAATGCAGTGCTTAAAATATATCAAGTACTCAGTACATGTTAGTTATCATTGTATTACACGAAAACACATGTGACTTTGAATACATGAGCCTTTAGCTAGCCAGTTGTACCTTCATGTAATATGTATGCTGCTATTGACTTCCTGTCTCTGCAATGCAGTTTTTTAAATTTTATTTCTAATAAAATCAGTTCAAAATACCTGGCATCATATAATCTAGTAATGCCATTTGACATTTGGCAAGTTGAATGTAATTCATAAAATCTTAGTTGTCTAGCACTTGCTGCTTCTAGAATTGTTATGATTTTCTTCATAGTGCATAGTGGTGAGATTTATTAACTTGGAGGTTCCTCAACACATGGAAGAGGAGAAAGGAAAGCCTAAAAGTGAATTACTCTGCCATCAAGCTAATGATGATATAACAAAATTTGTTGCATTTGCTTGGTCCAACAGTCATTAAATTCCTGAAGAAGCAATAATATACAGAGTATTCCTGAATAATTTATGTCAGGAAAAAAAAGTGACACCTTTGAGTAGGAACCCTGAGATTTAAGAGAGCATCAAAGATCCCTTTGATCCTCAGTCTGCTGCTTTAATCAGTTACTGTTCTAGATTGGAATGATGATTTTATTGAAGATAAGCCTGGTGATCCTACCTCTGGTAGCTAAAAACGCTCTATGGTAGTACTACCTGATTAGTAGCATGGTTTTAGAATGTACAAACATTCTAAAACCATGCTACATTTAGCAGTTTTAAGTGAACAATTTAGAAACATTTGACCAATAGTACTTTATTTAAATTTCATTCAGTGAAAATTTTTTATTAAGGTAATATCAGGGTATCATAATTGAAAAGTTATCATTTCTGAAATTTCACACTCTAATGGTTTATGCTAGTAAAATGTTATTCATCTATATAAAATGTATGTATATACACACACATGTATATATACATACATATATATATGTGTATATATACACACACATATACACACACACACACACACACACACACACACACACACACACACACGTATACCACTGGTTACTGGTTTTTGATTGGGCCAAGGAAAAATTTCAGGGATGTGTGAAAGAGTCCTAGCAGTCCTGATGCAGGGCTTACCTGTTCCTTCAATGTTTGACAAACGTGATAAAGGGAAAGTATTTATTTTATTTTAATTTTTTTAAAATTTATTTATTGTCTAAAGTTTTACATATGTCTCCTTTTTCCCCACTTAACCCCCCCCTCCCGCACCCCCGCAAGCCATTCCCACTCCGGGGAAGCCCCCACTGCCCCAGTGTCTATGTCCATTGGTTATGCTAATATGCATGCATGCAAGTCCTTTGGTTGCTCTCTAACCTCCCCCCGTCACCATTTGTCTCTGGATCTATTCTTGTTCATCAAATTACGTTGATCATTATATCCCACATAGAAAGTATTTATTTTAGACCATTTTTTCTCCCACACGTTTCTTTTTTGATAACTTTTAAACTTTCATTTTTATAATCTTTAAAATCTATATAAACATGATCAGAGTATTCTATCTAGATTATATCCAAGAGTGGTGAGGGAAGAAAATATTAGAACTTCCTTTTTTATGTGTAAAGGAAAGAAACTATGCTTCACTAATATTTATTATATATATTTAAAGTAGCAAATATTTAAGACTTACACACTTACACACAAACACACATCCTATATAATAAAATGCTAATATGCAGATTGTCCCCTTGGGAGTTTGACCGACCAGGAGTTCGACCGCTCGCTATGATGTGTGCTGACCATCAGGGGCCAGCACGAAATGAAGGAAGGCCCCGGCCGGCAGCCAGGGGAAGGAAGGTCCCAATCGGCCCTGATCACCGGCCAGGCCTAGGGACCCTACCCATGCACGAATTTCGTGCACTGGGCCTCTAGTATATATACACCAGGCGTACCAGTTAATCAGATTTTTTTCAATAGATGGAGTTACACATATGTTGATATATATGCGATTTGATATGTATGCTATTTTGTTGTAGTGACAGCAAGCTTCAAAACTTCATATGTCAAATTTTCTGAAGGTGTTACTATTATAGTTATTTTTATGCTTAAAAATGTCGAGTTTTGTGCCAAAAAAAGGGCATTTGAGGGAAGTTTTAATTCATTACTTTATTTTGAAGAAAAGTGCTGCTGAAAGTTGTCATATACTTCAGGAAGCTTATGGTGAACATGCTACATTTCAAGATACTTGTGAATGCTGGTTTAAATGCTTTAAAAGTGATGATTTCGATGTGAAAGACTAAGAACGTCCAGGTCAACCAAAAAAGTTTGAAGACCAATAATTACAAGCATTATTGGATAAAGATGCATGTCAAACTCAAAAACAACTTGCAGAAAGATTAAATATTGCTCACCAAACAATTTCTGATCCTTTACAAGCAATGGGAAAGATTTTAAAGGAAGGAAAATGGGTGCCATATCAACTGAACGAAAGACAAATGGAAAACCAAAAAGTCATCGATAAAGTGTTGCTTCAATGGCACGAAAGAAAGTCTTTTTTGCATCAAATTGTGACTGGTGATGAAAAGTGGATTCAATTTGAAAATCCCAAATGCAAAAATCATGGGTTGATCCATAGATTTCCTGGTACACCCAGTTAATAATGTGAATTTTGTAATCAAAGAAACACAATAATTTCAAGAGAAACATCAAAAGTGCTTTATTCAAAATAATATCCATTGCTAGCTACACATTTCCCCCATCTTTCGGGTAATTTGTGGATACTGTCCCAATAGAACTTTTCTTGTTTTGGGGCAAACCATTCAGAGACCCAATTTTCCACTTCTTTGTACATTTTGAAGTGTTGCTCAGAAAGTGTGTGTGCCATCGATCGATCGGAACAAGTGGTAACCTGAAGGAGCAAGGTCTGGTGAATACAGCGGGTGGATTAATACTTCCCAGGCAAGATCTTTTAATGTGTCTTTAACTGGTTTTGAAGTGTGTGATGGTGCATCATCATGAAGAAAAATTACTTTGCCATGTCTTCGGGCACATTCTGGTCTTTTCAAGATCAAAGCATGGTTCAAATTGATTATTTGTTGTCGGTAGCGATCAGTATTAATGGTTTCACCTGGTTTTAGAAGCTCAAAATACACCACACCTTCTTGATCCCACTAAACACAGAGCATTGTCTTCTTTCTGAAGCGATTTGGCCTTGCAGTCGATGTTGATGGTTGACCTGGATTAACCCATGATTTTGTGCATTTGGGATTCTCAAAATAAATCCACTTTTCATTACCAGTCACAATTCGATGCAAAAAAGACTTTCTTTCGTGCCATTGAAGCAACACTTTATCGATGACTTTTTGGTTTTCCATTTGTCTTTCAGTTGATATGGCACTCATTTTCCTTCCTTTAAAATCTTTCCCATTGCTTGTAAAGGATCAGAAATTGTTTGGTGAGCAATATTTAATCTTTCTGCAAGTTGTTTTTGAGTTTGACACGCATCTTTATCCAATAATGCTTGTAATTATTGGTCTTCAAACTTTTTTGGTTGACCTGGACGTTCTTTGTCTTTCACATCGAAATCATCACTTTTAAAGCATTTAAACCAGCGTTCACAAGTATCTTGAGATGGGAGCATGTTCACCATAAGCTTCCTGAAGTATATGAGCAGCACTTTTCTTCAAAATAAAGTAATAAATTAAAACTTCCCTCAAATGCTCTTTTTTTTTGGCATGAAATTTGACATTTTTAAGCATAAAAATATCTATAATGGTAACACCTTCAGAAAATTTGACATATGAAGTTTTGAAGCTTGCTGTCAATACAACAAAATAGCATACATATCAAATCGTATATATATCAACATATGTGTAACTCCATCTATTGAAAAAAATCCACATTATTAACTGGTACACCTGATATATATGTGTACCAGTTAATAATGCGGATTTTTTTCATATATACGTTCATATATATATATATATATATATATATATACACACGTTTTTATATATATATATACGTTTGTCTTCACATTCTTTTCTTTTCTGGAATGCATGATTTAAAAAAATAAGTAAAAACTACCTATGTAGATAACCACTATGTATTGTTTGTATTCAAACCCACTTTGAACTTCATATAACTTCAGTGCTCACTTTTTCTTTTGGTTTTGTGTTGAGAGAAGGCCATATTATATTACCATATGCTTTGTTTTGCGATGTAGCTTTTGTGGGGGCTTGAATAAAGTGTGAAAATTGAGTCATCACACCTGATAGTATAAGATTGCCAGTCTGTAAGAATATCATATTCTTGTATCGATTCAATATATTTGAGGGATTTTGTCTTAATTTTAATAAGATACAACTACCTATTATTTATAGGTGTGTAGTAGTATGTCTTCAGTGTAGATTGTCTTGGTCTTAATTCCAGCAGTGATTTTATACCCACTCAGTGAAGACTTAAATAACTGCTGTGATGCTAAGCTGATATGCAAGTGAAAAAGACACTATGGAGTCAGGATAGATCTCATGATAAGTGGTGTTCAAAAAATGTTTATTGGCCAAGGCATAGTTAAATATAAGAGCTGATGCTCTTGAAAAGTAAACAGTCTGGAAGTTATGAATTGCATTTTGTACAACATGTTTTTTATGAACAGACTTCTCATGTCTTCAAATTATATTGTAGTGTGGATGTCAAAATATAGAAAAATATGAACTATAAAGCCAGGCCTGATGTTATCTCTTTCTCCTGTTCAATATAACAGTAGTCGTTTAGTTTTAGCAAAAGAACATCATCCTTCAAGTGGAATTAATGTTTTTAGAGTAGTATTAGTTTGGTAGTTTTATTAGTTTAATTTATAATTTTATATTTATTTATAATTTTATAAGAACTATAAACCTAAGGAGTTTACTTTCATGTATATATGTAAGTATCATACAAACAATTTAACACTTGGACCAAGTGAGAATTTTTTTCTTCTTTGAAAACAGTTTTGATTGAACATTTTAGAAACTCTGAACAGAGTCTGTGGTTAGACTTCTAAACCTTTCAAATCCAGTCTGTTTCCTGTCCAGTTTTTCATTTACTATCCATAAACATAATGATTTTTAAATGATGTATTGATTATGTTAACATAGGGTTATTGTGCTTATACTGAGATTCAAAAGCATCTGTAGGAAAACCTGAAACTAATATAATGTTATATATCACCTGTAATTTAAAAAATTGATTTAAAAATTTTAGGAAAAATATTGATTGAATTTATAATTTGAAGCTGAAATTATTACTTCTTTATGATATTGACATTGAGTAAATATTGAATCTTAAACCAAAAACATGGCCTAAAGGAATACTCTTTATTTTCATACTGAGATTGGGAGGTCAGTTCAGTCTTGTTTAATAGTGGCTTTTAACAAAAATATATGATTAATAATAACTTAATATAAGCTAATCATCTTAAATTATTAAAAAGATAAGATATATTTTCTTTTTTAAGAGGAATAACTTTCATCATTTTGTGAATATGAATCAGTAACAGCTGAAGATCTGATCTTTGAATGTGGCGGAGTTGGAACCTTTTCAAAATACAAACCTAGCCAATTTTCAAGAAAAATCACAATGATTCAGTTTTGAACTTTAATATATTTGGAACATATGCAGCAGAACATTTTCTTCTTGTTATCTTCTGCCAAACTAGTTGCATTTGCCAAATTAATCTTTCCCTTATGTTTGGGAAGCTCACGTACAGGGTAGAATTAATAATTGCCTGATTCATTTCCAGCAGTTTTAATGGCAAGATAAAGGTAAGTATTTAAGAGAAATTTTGTAATTTTCTCTTAAAGAAAGTACATGCAAAAATGAAAATATTTCATTCACTCAATGAATATTAATTGAATACCTACTATATGCCAGGCTATATTACTGATTGTTACAGTGATGAACCAGGGTAAATGAAGCCCTGCCCTCAGAGAGTTTGTAATCTAAGGGGGGTGGTGGTGGAAGATGATAGGGATTTCAGATTCATAAATCACCGTAGGATATAAAATACATAATGAGAATAGAGTATCTAAGCTGAGATTGAAATGATATGAAGATTTGGGAGGAGAGAAGTCTAAATTTGGTCAGTAGCCCCTGAAATGGGAAAGGCTTGGCATATTCATAGGACAGAAAGGTCAGTGTAGATGGAAGGAACATGGTGGATGATAGCGGCCAAACAAAGCTATAGAGATAAGAGACCACATTAATTGAGCGTTTTAGACCATGTAAGTAGTTTTGATTTTCCTCTAATTATAGTGGCAAGTCCTTGGAGAGTTTTAAGTAAGAAAGTTTAATGATTTGACTTATTTAAGGAAGATCACCCTGGTGGCTATAGGGAGAATGGACTGTAAAAAGGTGAGAATGGAAGCAGGAAGCCTGGTGGGGAGCTATTCTAGTGCCATCCAATCGAGAGATGATGGTGGCTGGTACTGGGGAGATGGAGCCAGTGAAGAGTGATTGGGTTGGAGATGTATTCCTGTGATACACTGATTGCACTTGCTTCTGGATTGCATGTTTTCATACTTAAGCATTTGTGCTTCTGACAGTCAAATTCTTTGGAATATCATAGTTTAACATGAACTGTGTAAGTCCTGAGAATGTCACATATTACTAATTTATTTTTAAATGTTTGGGGAGGACAGCGTGGTTCCTACAGCTTCCTCTTGCTATATGGCATAAAGTATACTCTGTTGGGAAAAAGTTTAAATTAGTAACTTCAAGTTCTGCAGATAAATTCATGCCAGATTGCTCTAATTTCTGTACTTTAAAACTTATGCTATATAAGGATATGAAAAAAATAATTATTTTAAATATGTAATCAATAATGATTTCAAATTATTTTTAATGAAGGAAAGAATGAAAACAGTTCCACATGACATAAAGAAAATGTGTCTGTTTTTAACTTTTTGGTTTTATTTAAATGTTTTCTGGAATTTTTTTTTTTCTAGCCACATTGTTCTGATGCTTGCAGATGATATGGCCTGCAACCCTAGGAATCCCAAGCCAGCTACAGTATTTAGTCACAAGAATATGGAACTAAATGTATATGGAGATGATGTGGAAGTAGATTATAGAAGTTATGAGGTAAATTTTTAATCTGGCAACATTTTTGAAATGTAGTTATTGTTATTCTTAAGCTCTAAAATAGTGGTAGAATAAAATAGTATTGTTCTTTGTCTTCAAACTTTGTACATAATAGTTATTGAAGCCTTGATATAGTTCTTTCTTTGGAATTCATATTAAGGAAACAATAATAAGTAAAACTATCACAACATGAATATTTTAAATACGTATTTAGGATAAAATAATTTTATCTTTGTTTTTATGAGAGTACTAGAGGCCCGGTGCATGAAATTTCTGCACTGAGGGGGGGAGGCGTCCCTCAGCCTGGCCTGCGCCCTCTCGCAGTCCGGGAGCCTGGGGAGCAGGCCTAAGCTGGCAGTCAGACATCCTTAGCCCTGCCGTGGAGGTGGGAGAGGCTCCCGCCACCACCCCTTTGCTCACCAGCCGTGAGCCCGGCTTCTGGCTGAGTGGCGCTCCCCCTGTGGGAGCGCACTGACCACCAGGGTGCAGCTTCTGTGTTGAGCATCTGCCCCCTGGTGGTCACTGCATGTCCTAGTGACCAGTTGTTCCGCTGTTCAGTAGGTTTGCATATTAGCCTTTTATTATATAGGATTTTAGTGAGGTTTCATATATTAACTTTCCTTTATAGTAAATGTATTATTTGTTTTTCATATTTGATTAAAAATTTTAAGTTTTATAATTTTAGTAAATATATCAATTGTGGAAAAATTAAAATGACTAACAAAAAACTCACCCATATTTGCACTACTTAGAGGTAATTACTTTTAAAATGCTTCTAGTGTTTTTATGCATATATGATTAAAAATAAAAATGTAAACTTGAATAGTGGCACTATATTATATTTTCTCCCTTGAGGCGTCATTTTAAGTTGAATAGATTGTAGTGCAGCCGGCGTGACTCAGTGGTTGAGCATTGACCTATGAACCAGGAGGTCACGGTTCTATTCCCCGTCAGGCCACATGCCCAGGTTGTGGGCTCGATCCCCAGTGTGGGGCCTACCAGAGGCAGCCAATCAATGATTCTCTCTCATCATTGATGTTTCTCTCTCTCCCTCTCTCTTCCTCTCTGAAATTAATAATAATAAAAAAAAGATTGTGAATATGTTTAAATTTTGAAGTGTTCTTTGATGAAGTCTTCCTCGATCATCCTTCTTTTACCAAGTCTATAAAAAATAAGACGCAATGTGCTGTGTTCCCAGAATTGTTTTGAAGCAATTTTAAAAGCATATGTATGTCCTCCCATGCTGTAAACTCCTTGAGCAGTGGTCGGCAAACTCATTAGTCAACAGAGCCAAATATCAACAGTACAACGATTGAAATTTCTTTTGAGAGCCAAATTTTTTAAACTTAAACTTCTTCTAACGCCACTTCTTCAAATAGACTCGCCCAGGCCGTGGTATTTTGTGGAAGAGCCACACTCAAGGGGCCAAAGAGCCGCATGTGGCTCATGAGCCGCAGTTTGCCGACCACTGTCCTTGAGGACATGGCTTATATATTACGTATCTTATATCTAGCAAGTATCTTTAGCCCTTTAAAGACTTTAAAGAGTATTTGTTGAATGATTAAATATATATAAATGTTGGACTTTCTATTTGTTTATTTAGTCATTATAAAATGTAGACCAGAATTTTTCCTTCCTTTTTAGCCAATAAGACATCCTATTAAAACACTTGACATTTTTGCTGTCTTCTGGGATAAATTTAAACCAAAGAGCTTACACATACACACACACACACAACACACACACACATAGACACACACACCATGATTTAGAGAAAAGTCAAACAAAAAAGCTAGAAAGATTTTCTGCTTTTTCAATTTAGATCTGTATAATATAACTTTAAATTAGCATTACATTCTCCATGACTTTAAATATGCTTTCAAAGAATCCCAGAGGTGCAGAAATTCCAGGTTGGGAAATCTGGTTTAAAGTGGCATGAATTTTTTACGTGTTAAAGATATTCTTTGTGAAATTTAAGTAACAAAATGCACTAAAAAATCAAAGATGCATAACTTGGGGATTATTCATGGACCGATCCATATGGTTTTATTTTTATGATTTATGGACCTGTCTTTCATGGTTGAACTAGAATTGACGAAGTGGTTGCCCAGATTAGCTGCAATAGTTATATAGCTGAATTTATTTACAAGTTTCTATACATTTTTTTTTACCTTCCTAAAGAATTGCCTATGAAGCCAGATTTATAAAATTCTTGGCAATACTTTGCATAACTTTAAAGTTTTAAATTTAGAATTAACTTTTCCCCCCCTCCAAGTAGTTTTTTTTTAAATGGAGGCAGTTATTTTGAGGTGTATATTTAAATAAGTATATTTTTAGTTTATTTCTCTTTGTGTTTATTTTCAGTTTATATTGAGTAATACATAGAGAAAGGAGAAAGAATGTTTTTTAAAGTTAAAAAAAAAATTATCAGGTTTCCCTAAGTTCTATTTTATCTGATTTCTCTCTCTCTTTTTTTTTTTTTCAGGTAACTGTGGAGAATTTTTTACGGGTATTAACTGGGAGGATCCCACCTAGTACTCCTCGGTCAAAACGTCTTCTTTCTGATGATAGGAGCAATATTCTTATTTATATGACAGGTAATTTCAGAATTTAGATATTTAATAATAGAATATATTGCTACTCTTTTCAACAAGAAATTTGCATGGAAAGAATTTAAATAACTTAAATGATATTTCGGTTAAAATAGTTGATTTGTTATACAGTTCCCTCTGTTATATAGTTCTGATAATAAATAACAACTTGAAATAATATTTGAGAACAGTGTAACGTTTTGTGCTGTCCCTTAGTTTCTTATTTCTGTTCTTTTTACTATTACTCTGGTAAAGCTTATTATGTTTTACTTAATATCCTGCTTTAGCCTCCTTGCCTTCAGTTTTGTCTCCTATTAATTGTCCTACTAAAGTATTTAATAGAAATTGCAAATCTATCCCTCCTCTTCTTAAACCTCTGGTTTCCAATGATGGAGTCTCAAATATTAGTGTGTATAAGGATTACCTAAATGCCGATACTTAGGCCTTTTACTGAAATCCTGATTTAGTTTTGCTCCAGAGTGTGCCTCATGAAACTGCATTTTTAATCTAGTTCCCTAATATGAGCTGCTGTAGTCTTTTGTCTATACTTTGAGTGCTGTTGTAAAGTCCTCCATAATATAGTTATATTATTTATGGAGTTATACTATGTGTAATATATAATTAATATAATTTAGTTAATATTATTACTTATTTACTATTAATTTTAGTTCTTATACTTTTTCTAAATCCCTTCCAAGTATTGGACTATTTCTGTCCTCATTTTGTTTGCTAGCTTATTGCCTTTGCTTATTGATGTCTTCTCAGTTCACTTTGCCTACCTGATTGTGCCTTATCGTTTTAGTCTCAGTGATTTTCCTTTCTAAGTCTAGGGTGACCTACACTGAGTGGCCAGATTATTATGATCTCTGAATGCATAATAATCTGGCCACTCAGTGTATATCCTATATAATAAAAGGCTAATATGCCAATTGTCCCCTCGACCAGGAGCTCGACCCGCAGGCAGGCCGGCCAACTGCCCATGTCCCCTTCCCCTGGCCAGGCTGGCCGGACCCCACCCATGCACGAATTCATGCACCGGGCCTCTAAAATATATATATATATATCTATCCACACTCACTGAGTGGCCAGATTATTATATGTTCAGAGATCATAATAATCTGGCCACTCAGTGTATGTTTTCAATTGCTTGCAGCAGTTTGAGTTTACACCTGTTGTCCCAATGTAATTATAGTGCCTCCTTTCTTCCTCAGAAGTGCCCTGATATGTCCTGGTATTGCCCTAAGACACTTCTCATCTCCATGCCTGGTGTAGGCTCTTTTCTTTGCACTCCCATATTAATTTGCAGGTTCTATTTTAGCATTTAAGTTATTATTACTTTTTTGTCTGGATATTTATTGACTTTATTACATTTTGAACTCCAAGGTGCCAACAATGATCAAGTGTTTTTCATCTTTTTATCACCAGTGCCCTGTCTTATAGTAGTATTCAGTAAATATGAATGTTGATCAGTTGGTATTTAAACATTTTATTCAGGGAGATTCCACTAAGCTGATGATAAAACAGGTGCAGAATGATTCTTAGATGTCACAGCAAGGCAATTACTAACCCCTACTTAGCGGTTTCCTTTTATTTATCTATCATTCTGCATTTATTTACAGCTTTTAAAATGCAATCAATTTATAAACCTTATAAATTAACTCAGCAGAGTTAATGAAGTAGGAAAATTTTTATTTTAGTTTATTTAAGTTACCAGAAATTTTAAAGCCTTTGTGGCAAATGGGACGAAGTATAGTCTTGTAGCTTAGCTTTATTTGATGTACCAAACTAGAGGTTTTACAACAATTTATTTTCTGAGTTGATTGATATGGAAGAAATTCCAGTAATCTAAAATAGGATTTTGTGAACGATGGTCCATGAAAGGGCTCCCTGTTCGGAAATCAAGTTTTAGTGGAACACCGTCGCATTCTTTTTTTTTACATGTTGTCTATGACTGCTTTTACACTACAACAGCAGAGTCCTGAAGTTGCAACAGAGACCTTATGGCCCACAAGCCTGTAACATTTACTACCTGACCCTTTACAGAAGGAGTTTGCTAAGCCATGGAAGAAGATAGGAGGGTTGCTAATTATAATATGGTAATAAAAATGATAATAACTAGTATTTACTGAGGCTTACTATACCTAAGGTAGTATTCTAAACCACTGTGTGTAGTTCATTTCATCCTCACAGCAACCAAAGGTGCTGATATGTAGAATTGATACAGGGTTGTGTGGGTTGTGCACTGCACTTAAGTGTTTGGGTAGGGAGGTGAGTGGCAGCTAAAATTCAGTATATGTTTACACTTACTAAGCTGTGTGCCCTGCCATAGAGTTGTCTAATGGGAGGGAGAAGTATTTTCCCCCCACAAAGGCATACCCACTAACCACTTCTGAGCTCACAGGACTGCATATATTCAGAGGGGCAGTAAAATAGAAAACTTTTTCTATTTTGCTGCCCAGTGAGAGGTGCCTTTATAAAATCTGTACAAAGGAGCTATGTAGGCGTGTTAATGAAAGTCTTGCTGACACATTTCTCACTTTATAGCTGAAGAAACTGAGGCATAGAAAGATTAAGTAATTTGTTGAAGATAGCACAGTCATTAAGTGGATAAGCAATTATTAGAATCCAGACAGATTGAGTCTTTAATTCATTCTAAATGTCAGAATCTTCTGGTCAACTCTCCAGGGATGGTATTTGATACTTATAAAAACATCACTTTTTAAGTGATAACTACACTTTCTAATAGTAAAACATTCCAAGTATACACTGTGAATAGTACTGGCATACCATGAGACTGACTAGTATCTTCTACTTCTTTCTCACCACACGTGTTTGCTCACTGTGTGAGAAATTTTTACCTGTGGAAACTCATTTCTGACCTAATAATGGAGCCAATGAGAAAATATAAATGTGCTTTTCTATAATTGAACTAGGGGCCCGGTGCATGATATTCATGCACTGGGGTTGGGGGGTCCCTCAGCCCAACCTGCCCCCTCTCACATACTGGGTGCCCTCAGGGGATGTCCTACTGATGGCTTAGGCCCGCTCCCCACTCTCCTTTGTGGGAGGCAACCGGGATGATCAGGGGAAGGCACCAGCCCCATCACCCCACTGCTGCAGCCACTACCAGTCACCACAGCCACGAAGGTGTTTTCATCAACACGGACTCCAGTCCCTTCACCAAGAAACAATGACAACTTTCTTTAGGGAGGGAGAGACAGAGAGAAACATCAATGTGAGAGGGACACTTTGATTGGTTGCCTCCTGTATGAGCCCTGACCATGGGCGCCAGGCTGGGGGGCATGCAGGGACCCCTGGGCCGCATGCAGTGGTGGCCCCCAAGGGTCTCCACACACCCCAGAGGCCAGCAGCCAGCCCCCCATCATGTGCACCAGGCTGGGGGCGTGGAACCAAACTGCCTCTTGGTGCTGGAGCATTCCCAAGCGGCTGGGGGCACTATGGTGACAGGGGATGTTTCCACCCCGCCCCGCCCCCAGCCCCTTGGCTCCTGCACCTATAGGCTCAAAGTGGCCAGGGGGCGTTCTGGGAACCCTGCCCCTCAGGACCTAAGCAAGGGGCCTACAGGCTCGGACTGGCCTGGGTCCTGAGGATGTTTGCGGGACCCAGCCCCTTGGCGCCTGCACCCTTAGGCTCCAAGTGGCCAGGGGGCATTCTGGGACCCTGCCCCTCAGGACCTAAGTGCAGGCCTACAGGCTCTGATCGGCCTGGGTCCCGAGGATGTTTATGGGACCCAGGCTGCTCAGGACCTAAGCGCAGGCCTACAGGATCTGAGAGGCTTGGGTCTGAAGGATGTTTCCCAGACCCCAGACTGCTGCAAGTGTTTGGGGGCGGGAACATAGCGACACGGGAATGTTCCCGCCCCGCCAAGGCTCCCAGTGGCCAGGGGGCCGTTCTGGGGCCCCTGCCACTCAGGACCTAAGCGCCAGCCTACAGGCTCTGAGCAGCTTTAGGTCCCAGACCCCAGACTGCTGCAAGTGTTTGGGGGCGGGAATGTTCCCGCCCACCAAGGCTCCCAGTGGCCAGGGGGCTTCTGGGGCCCCTGCCACTCAGGACCTAAGCGCGGGCCTACAGGCTCTGAGTGACTTAGGTCCCAGACTCCAGACTGCTGCAAGTGTTTGGGGGCGGGAACATTCCCGCGTCGACGCAGGAATGTTCCCGCCCACCAAGGCTCCCAGTGGCCAGGGGGTGTTCTGGGGTCCCCGTGGCTCAGAACCTAAGCAATCCCGCCTGGGTCCGGAGGATGTTTATGGGACCCAGGCCGCTCAGGACCTAAGCGCAGGCCTACAGGCTCTGAGCAGCCTGGGTCCAGAGGACGTTTACAGGACTCAGGCTGCTCAGCACCCGCATATGCAAATTAACCGCCATCTTGTTCGCTCTGATTGGCTGTGGGCGTAGCGAAGGTGCGGTCAATTTGCATGTTTGGGTATTATTAGGTTAGATGATAGAAAAACTCTTAAAGATAATATATCTACTATTTTTATGTCTATCGTTATTCTCTTTCTAATTGGTATAAAATTAACTTTCACAGTATTTTTTCTTTAGAGTATATAATAACAAATGATATTAAACATTGCCATGAAAGAAGTAAATATTTATATCTGGATATATGTAGTTTGCATTAAAAATGTGTACGTTTGATCTTTTTGACTCTCCCTATAGGACATGGTGGAAATGGTTTCTTGAAATTTCAAGATTCTGAAGAAATTACCAACATAGAACTTGCAGATGCTTTTGAACAAATGTGGCAGAAAAGACGGTAATTAGTAAATTATTACTTTTCACAAGATAAATTGGTACCTAATTTTTCCCTGGTTAGATCCTACTTTATGAGATTTTTAATTTATTTGAATAATTTCTTTTAGATTTATGTTTTTTATTTCTATAGAATGGAGTTATTTTTAGAAGAAAAAATTCAGAGTTATTAAAGAACATGGAAAAAAGTTAACCTTTTAAGATCATATCTCTTATTATTTAACAATCTTTTTGGAGGAGATAAGAGTCCCACTAACAATGTTCCCCATTATTTAGGGGGACGATGAACATATATTTATTTTTCAGCTTGTACCTATTCTTACTTTTTGCACATTCTCTGGCCCTCTGTGTGATAACAATATATTATTATTTGGAAAAAATGTTGAAATTACCATTAGCATAAAATTTGTAACTTGACTCACATTACAATGATGTATTGTTATTAATCTAATGCTAAGCATCCTTTAGTTGAAAGTTGTTATATGAACTGTTGAGTGAATTTAAAATAAAACAGTGTGGTGATGGCCAGAAGGAAGTGGGGGCAGGACTGGATAGAGTGGGCAAAGGGAGGAAAATGGGGATATTTGTAATAGTGTCAATAATAAAAATATAGCCATAGCACTGCTTTTAATTTGATTACCTTCAATAAACACCTCTGGGTACCTTTTAAACATATGGCACAGAGGGGAATGTGATGCTTATTTTGCCTTGAAAGTGTTAAAAGTATAGTACAAAAGAATATGTACACAACTATGCTACAAATTAAATATTATAAATATTGAATTATAAGCATAAGCAGAATATATGAAAGTATTGAGGAGGAAGATTTTGCTAGTTACTGGTTTTATCTTATTCATAGTTTACATTTATTGAATGCATAGTAGGTGCTGGGACATGCGTTGTGTGATTACATGCGTTGTGTGATTAAGTTTTAATAACAGCTCCATGAAGTAGCTACTTTTATTATTCCTGCTTTTTATAAATGATTAAATTGAGCTAAACAGATTAAGTAACTTGCCAAGCTTTACACAACTAGAAAGTGCCAGCACTAGGATCCATGCCCAGGTGGTGCAATACTGTACTGCCTTGCATAACCTTAGAAGTTTCTGATCCTCAGGGACCTCCACTGAGTTTGTCTCAGAAGAAGTGTTATATTAATTGTACTTTCTATCATCAGCTTAGATATTGAGGTTCAAGATTACATACTTTCGCCTGGCCAGCTTGGCTCAATGGTTGACCGTCAACCTATGAACCAAGAGGTCATGGTTTGATTTCTGGTCAGGGCACATGCCTGATTGTGGGCTCAATCCCCAGTATGGGGTGTGCAGAAAGCAGCTGATCAGTGATTCTCTGTCATCATTGATGTTTCTATCTCTCTCTCCCTCTCACTTCCTTTCTGAAATCAATAAAAAATATTAAAAAAGAAAGATTACATACTTACTTTCTAGGTGCAATGTTAGCTATTTGCCTAGATCCAGTGTTTGCGATAAACCTCTGAGAAAACTTATCTGCTCTCTACTTTCACTTTCACCAGTGAGGCAGCTCATTCTAAAATATATAGCTTATTATGTTTATTCTTTCACTTAAAAAAGCCTTTGGTGTTTTCTTCAAATTTATAGGATAAGATCCAGACTTTATATTGGATACTTTATTTACAGATTGACCTAACCTACCTTTTTGAAATGAATTTCCCCAAATTACTTTTAAATCTTAGCTATATAGAACTGTTCTCCCCTTCCCCCAAACATTTATACTTATTCACATGTATGTGCCTTAGCACAAGCGTTTTTCTTTGCTGGAATGGGCTTTTCCTTTCTTTGTTGGATACAATAACACTCACTCTTCACTGCCCATGTCAGACATCACCTTTTCCTGATCTGCCTTTCTTTACAGTTCTCTCTGTTCCTTTCTCAGTGCTCTTACAGCACTTTGACTTTGCTCAGCAATATGAGGGCAGAGACTGTTGTATTTCCAGCTTAGTATCAGGCACATGGTAGGCTCTCAATAAATATTTGTAACACTTATCATACAGTTAGTTTATCATCTGTCTTCCAGTTAGATTTTTAAGCTCTTTGAGTTTGGTAACTAAGTCATACGTGTGTGTGTGTATTTTTTTAATTTTAATTTTTTTTTCTGAATGTAGGTCAGTTTCTAGGGCAGCATGAGTACCAAGTACGTGTTTGTTGAATTCAATATTGAGTATTCATTTGGATTCTGAATTATGTGGCACAGATAAGGGAAGGGGAAAGAGTTGGGACACAACCACTCCCTGTTGAGGTGGTTTTTCTGGACAGGATTATACTTTTAATATTTCTAATATCAATTTTGTATTGGGAATTCTACTGAAATGTTTCAATTTTTAACTAATGAAATGACCAAGATATAACTTAAACATGTTATGCTATGGAAGTATTGTAAAAATATTAGTCAATGTATGATTAATAGCATGATTCATGTCAAAGATAATACTACTTTTCTTTCAGCTACAATGAGCTACTGTTTATTATTGATACTTGTCAAGGAGCATCCATGTATGAGCGATTTTATTCTCCTAACATAATGGCTTTAGCGAGTAGCCAAGTAGGGGAGGATTCACTTTCGGTAGGTGATTTTTACCATTTGTAAACTGCATTGTCTTTAGAATGTGTAGCTATTTCTCAAATCACTTACATGCTTAATGAGTATATCTGCTACTTCTTATTCTTAGACTTTTTCTAATACCTTAGAAGGAAACTTTGATTAAATTTAAAACATTGGTTATAATTATACTATTAGACATAAATTTTTTGCTTTACTTTTATAGTCTTTTTTTTATTGAGGTATAATTGACATTGGTTTTAGGTGTATAACATGATTTGATATTCTATATAATAAAAGCCTAATATGCTAAGTGTCCGGTTGTCCAGTCATCCATCCAGCCAATCAAAGTGTAATATGCTAATGATATGCTAAGGCTGCTCAACCGCTCGCTATGACATGCACTGACCACCAGGGGGAAGACAGTCGACTGGTCGACCAGCTGCTATGACGTTCACTGACTACTACGCTCCCACTGATAGGTTAGCTTGTTGCTGGGGTCCGGCCGATTGGGACTGAGCAAGAGGGGCTGGACATGCCCTGGAGCCCTCCCATGGTCCCTCCCTGGCTGGCCAACCTCCTGCGTCCCTCCCCAGCCCCGATCATGCACCGGTGGAGTCCCTCAGCCTGGCCTGTGCCCTCTTGCAATCTGGGAACCCTTGGGGGATGTCAGAGAGCCAGTTTCAGCCCTATCCCATAGGCCAGGCCAATGGACTGCACTGGTGCACGAATTTGTGCACCAGGCCTCTAGTTTGTATATATTGTGAAATGATCACCACAATAAGTGTAAATAACATCTGTCACCATACACAGTTATATAATTTTTTTTCATGTAATGGGAACTTTTAAGATCTACTCTTTTAGCAACATTCAAATATACAATACAGAATTATTAGTGGAAGTTGCCATGCTATAAATTACACACCAATGACTTATTTATTTTATAACTGGAGGTTTGTACCTTTTGGCTCCCTTCAGCCCTTTGGCTCACCACATATCCCCATGCCTCCGGCAACCACCAGTCTGTTCTCTGTATCTATGAGCTTGTTTTATTTTTATTCCATATTATTTTATTCTTTTTTTATGGCTGAGTAATATGCCATTGTATATGCTTTGCTTTTTTGTAGCATCAACCTGATCCGGCAATTGGAGTTCACCTTATGGATAGATACACATTTTATGTCTTAGAATTTTTGGAAGAAATTAATCCAGCTAGCCAAACTAATATGAATGACCTTGTAAGTATTTGCTTGATTTGATTATAGCACATAGGTATGCCAATCTTAACGTGATCAGGGAAGTCTGTTATTATTCCCTGTACTACTAGGGTACTGTGCCATATGCTGAAGGCGGCCTTGTAAAACCCCACCTTGAATCTCCCTTTACAGTAGTTTCTCCTTCTTTACTGCAAGAGACCTATAGATTTAGCCCAGGTAACTTGCTCTTCCTTGAGGTACTTTTCTGTTTTCATTCATTTGCTCTGCTCTTTTCCTTACCAGAAATGTACTTTTTTATATTCAAATTAAATGGGAAGTTTTTGGAGTAGAGGGACCTTTTCTTACATATTTTTGGGCACCCTACAACTTCTAATACAGTGTACTGACATGGCTTGTTGGATTTAGCTCACTTTTCCACTGATTTTTCTGTACTGGTTGTATCTTTTTAAATAAATCTACTTTGAGGTTGCTATTGAAAATAGGCATGACTGCCCTAGCTGGTTTGGCTCAGTGGATAGAGCATCGACCTGCAGACTGAAAGGTCCCGGGTTCAATTCTGGTCAAGGGCACATGCTAGGTTGTGGCCTTGATCCTCAATAGGGGATGTGCAAGAGGCAGCCAATCAGTGATTCCCCCTCATCATTGATGTTTCTCTCTCTCTCTCCCTTTCCCTTCCTCTCTGAAATCAATTTAAAAAAATAAAGTGGGCATAACAAAAAGCTTGAAACAATTCTAGATTGGATAATTACTGTGCATCAATGACATTCACTCTCCCCCTCGCCCATTAATTTACATCTTGTTCATGCATTCACATATTTCTTGAGTTATTACAAAGTGCCAGTCACTGGCTATACCCTAGTGAAAGAGGCAGGCACTGACCTTACCTTCATGTAGCTTCGTAATGAAGGGGGTGCTGAGTAAACCTTGAGGACAGGACCATGTCTTATCAATTTTTGTTTCTTCTGTGAAGGTAACAGTAGGAAGTGTATGTAATAATAGGTACTTTATATGCTTTGCTGAGTGATTGAATATGTGTCTGTCCTTGGTAATTTATTGATGTGGGATATCAGGATTAAGATTAACTTAAAAATTACTGTGAGATCTGTGTAGCAATGAAGTTGTGTTTTTAGACTATATTCTTTGGAGCACTGGTGTCTGCAGGTGCCATGGATTTATTCTCATCATGCATAAACTAAGAAAGTTACTTGCTTTATGGAATGGTTTCCATAGGTTCATAGTAGGAGAGCAAGGGGGTATCTAGTGGGGAGGCTATGCTTAAAGTCCCTGTGATCCAGAGCACTTCTATTTTCTTTCTTTCTTTTTTTTTTTTTTTACATATTGGGCTATCATGTAATTTTTTTAAATATATTATTTTTTTATTGATTTCAGAGAGGAAGGGAGAGGGTGACAGAAACATCAGTGATGAGAGAGAATCACTGATCGGCTGCCTCCTGTGCGCCCCCCACTGGGGACGGAGCCAGCAACCTAGGCATGTGCCCTTGACTGGAATCGAACCTGGGACCCTTCAGTCTGCAGCTCTATCCACTGAGCCAAACCAGCTAGGGCAACCATGTAATATTTTATTTGAACTTAAAGTTTGAATGAAGGGTCATGATTACAAAACACTCAGGTAGAGCACCCCCCTAAAATAGATATAGATGTAGAAAAAACCAATTCTCTTGTCATAGTTTTGCATTTGCATTCTCACATATTTGAGGGTTCAAAATATACTTTGTAGCATATGATTCAAAAACTTCAATTTTTTTTTCCTCTACCCTGGCAGCTTTCCTTTTTTATCAACTGTTCTTATCTAAACTTACAATAGGGTAATATGCAAATTGGTCTGGGATGCGCTCACGTAATGACCAAACAGCAGGAGGGTGTGGCAGCGAGCTACAAGTGGTGGGGAGCTACAGGAGGGCGGGGTAGCGAGCTACATGCAGCTGAGAGCTACGAGCAGTGGTGGGAGGGGCTGCCAGCTGAGGCAAGCTGCAGCGAGTGGCTCCGTGCGCAGGGCCACTAGTGTCTTTATAACTTTCTTAGAATGTCAAGCACCACTATAGCAATGAAACTTCTATCTTTAGAAACGTATTTTCTTTAGGTTGGGAGAGCTTTAAAAACACAATGCAGTCTACTATATTGTGTTATGGTTTAATAACAGTTGTATGTATATTTATTATTCTTACATATATTTTTTTCAGTTTCAGGTATGTCCGAAAAGTCTATGTGTGTCTACTCCTGGACATCGCACTGATCTTTTTCAGAGGGATCCTAAAAATGTCCTGATAACCGATTTCTTTGGAAGTGTTCGGAAAGTGGAAATTACAACAGAGACTATTAGTTTGCAACCAGATTTAGGAATCCTGGAAAGCAGGTATTCATCTTAAATTATTATTCAAATAGAATATCCTAGTTTCACAATTTTTAATTTTTATGTAACAAGAGTAAGCGATAAAAGTTGGTGTTTGTAGATAAAATTACACATTTCTACCCAATCTTCATTTTATGTAGGCCCTATGCATTTCAGATTTATGGGCAAAAGCTATACATATCAGTGAGAAGCTATGATCATGATTAGGATTATGTCATAACTCTGAAATATAATGTTTGTAGTAAGATGACTTGAGATTTGCTAAAAAAAGACTAAAATGTTACCCATAACTGGCTGTCTCGCAGCCATACTTTTCTGTTGTTGGAGGTGTATATAATGGCTCAGAAGACCTTCATGAAAGGTCAGGTATGTGAACATTTCAAAAGATTAATCTCTAATGAATGTGTTTGCTGTCACCAATTGAAGTGGAAGGTATTAAGTGATGTAACATTGAATAGGGAAGTTGGCAGCTGGGCATTTAGTAATACAGGCCCTAGGAATCTGGCAGATGCAAGACAGATAAACATAAAAAGGGAAGTGAGTGCCAAAAGAATACAGGTGCCAAATACATACTTCAAACCATAACACAATGCTTGTTGTTCAGAATTTCTTCCGGCTCCAGCAATCTGATTAGTTCTCTGACTGCCATGTGTTTTGGCTTCTAGAGCCTGAATGATTTGTGAGCCTGGTTCAGTTATATCTCTGGCTTTTCCCTAGTGCTGTATTCTGTTAATCTGGAACACTTTATCTGGGGCTATTGTAAATTTGAAGTGACCCTCCATCAACAGGTGCCACTGTTCAGGATTTGTTTTGGAGGCTTTTGGTAAAGGAATGGAAGAGAGAGGTGTAAGCTAGGTACTTTCTTCTTGGGGAGTGGATTGTGTTTGAATGAGCAGTGAGTGTGCATTCATGTGTGTGTGTGTGTGTGTGTGTGTGTGTGAGTGAGAGAGTGAGAGAGAGAGAGAGAGAGAGAGAGAGAGAGAGAGAGAGAGAGGAGAAAGGGAAATTAGTTATTTTTGGGTATGTGAATTTTAGAAATATTTTTTTAATGTTATTTTTTGTTATTTTTTAATGTTATATTTAAAAAATGTTACTTTTTTTTTCTCTGTAAATATTTTTAAAGGCAAAATACTTTGTTAGGATTAAATAGTTAATATCCACTTTCTTGAATTATATACTTTACTAGGTATTGACCTTTGTTATTGGTAATTGTCTAATGCTGTTTGTTGGAAACTCATACTCCAGGGAACTTTTTTGGATGTCAGTAGGCAACAACATATACATTACTCTCAATTTTGAAACATTTAAAGATTTGTAATTGAGCTTATGAACATTTTAGGAATAAATTGAAAAATTAGCACAAAATTGGCATCTCATGAAAATTTAAAATTGATATTATTATTAATTATTTCCTATTCTGGATATTCAAGACCTTGGATTTTTTTTTCTTTTCAATTTTCTAGAGCTGTTGGCTTAAAAAGTATTTTCTTAAGATAGCAGATTATATCCTATAGCAATATCACTTTTATTTACTGTTTAATACTGACTTTCAAATTACCTTTGTAAAATAGTTGAACTGTATCTTAATACTTAGCAACTAACCTTGAAATTGAGCTACTATATGTCTTTACCAAATTCATTCTGTCATTTCCCTTGAACTTAAGTCTATAAGATATGATATATCTTCTCTTAACCATATGAACACTGCCTTAATTTCCTTTATAGTCAAGGACCATCTTTATACTCCTTCTGTACTTATTTTCTGTCCTCTTCACCTCACAAAATATTAAATATGTAATAATAGTACAATAAAAATGATTTCAGTGAATTCTACTGTTTCATTATATATTATGGAAGAATGGAATTATTTCTCATAAATTATCCCCATGTACTGTGTTGGATGCAAAAATAGTTGATGCTGAAGAGTATCTTAATTTATCTTTAATCGAGAAAATCATTTTAAACATTAAAGCCAGACACCATGCACCGTTGAATTAGAGCACCCTCTAGTGTTTATAAAAATTTTTTATTTAGAATATTGCTTACAGATGGTGTCATGATCACTGGTATAGACTATCCAATTAATTTAGAAAAATTAAGTTCCCAAAATGCTTCAGGAATTTCGACAAGGATGTTACAAATGTTATCTTGTATGTGGTTATATTTATATGCAAAAGTGAATGACAGTCAGTGTTTGAGAAAAGTATACTCATAAGAGATCAGATACTGTGAAAACTATTTTATTAAGGAAATTATGGGCTAGAATGTGTATGTATTTTTTCAGATCTTAATTTAAAAATATTAATACAGTAGCTGCTATTAAAATTGTCAGTTATACTTTAAAAATATTACTTCTGCATTTACTAGGGAAACAACAGATCTGATTTGTTCAGACTTAGACTGTGTATATTTCATATTTTGTGTACTAGAGTACACTATACTAAAATCTAATATGATGAATAACTTAGTACATAAAATTGACCAAAATAGCTATATGAAATAATTGTTTTTATATGTCTTCTGAAACTTAGATATTAAGTAAGGTACAGTCATATAGCTAGTAACAACACTTTATTTTGCATATGTCTTACTAATTGTGTTATTAATTTATTTGCAAGAACAAATGAGGTAAAGTATGGACTGATTGTAATAATCCTGGCTTATATAATTTGATTCTAAGTTCTTCATCTGAATATACATAGGTTGACTTTTGACAAGTATGCAGACAAATAAGCAGTCTACCCTCTTGAAAGATTGGGCTTTCTAGAATTTAGTCATAAGTCCATGTCAGAATTACTCAGATTACCAGTTTTCTGTCCTTACTGTATTGGGAAAATAACCTCAAGCCTATCGCTGTAAAAATATAGGCACATTTTAGTGTTACAAAATGTGGAAGTCTAAGTTCTTTAGGCATTGCCCAATAAAAAAACAGAATACATTTTTTTCTAGATGAGTAAACTGAGGCTGAGAAAGGCTAAGATACTGTCTAATAAATGGTATAGCCAAGATACGAATGCCTTATATCTCTAAAAATATATATATTTTATATCATTCTTTTATAATTTACCCTGAGTTACTTGGCTTGTTTTAAAAGAAAGTAAAATATAAATGTAGCTCAACGAAGTATCACAAAGTAACTACTCAAGTAAACACCTGAAAAAAAGTAGAACAATGACGATATACTTGAAGCTGCCCTATTCTTTGTGCCCTTTCCCCATCTCATCTCTACCCTCTTATCTCCCCCAAAGTTAACCACTATCCTAACTTTTATGGAATTCACTGTCTTGCTCTACATTTTAGTTATATCACCTAAATATTATATTTTAATTCTTTTGCCAATATTATGCTTTTGTAATTCACTTATGTTGTTGTATGCAACTGCAGAATGTTCAGTTTTTAAAAATTGAAATATAATTTACGTACAAAAATCACCTTTTTTAGTATACAGTTCTGAGTTTTGACAAATGCTTACACTTAATCACCATGACAATCCATCACCTCGAGAAATTTCCTTATGACTCAATCCTCCCACTATATCCCTGGAAACCACTGGTGTTTTCTGTCCCCATGGTTTTGCTTTTCCCAGAGTGTAGTGTTAGAATCAGACATTCTGTAAGCTTTAAAATCTGGCTTCTTTTACTGGCATAATGCATTTTTGGATCCATACCTGTTGGTTGTCACATGTATCAGTAGTTAGTTCCTTTTTATTGCTGGGCAATACATGTGATACAGTTTATCCATTCACCAATGAGAAGATATTTGTTTTTGCCCGCCCCCCTCAGTTTTTGGCAATTATGAATAAAGCCACTTTAAACATATTTTCATTTCACTTGAATTAAATATCTAAGAGTGGGTTTACTGGATCATGTGGAAGTGCAAGTATAACTTTATAAGAAACTTCACAACTACTTTTATAGTCATTGTACCATTTTGCATTTCTACAAATAGTTGTTTCACATCCTTAATTACACTTAATATTGTCTTTTTAATTTTAGTTAGTCTAGTAGGTATGTAGTAATATATCATTTTTATTTTAATTTGCAAATCCCTGATGACAGGACATTGAGCACCATTTCATGTGCTATTTGTCATTCATACATATTTCATGAAGTGTCTATTAAAGTGTTATGCTTATTTAAAAAATTAGTTTTCTTCACTAAATTATAAGATATCTTTAAATATTTTGGATATAAATTTTTTGTCAGATATATGTATTGCAGATATTTTTTCTTAGTCTTTTGGCTTGCCTTTTATTTTCTTAAATAGGGGCCCGGTGCACAAAATTCATGCAGTGTGGGGGGGGAGGAATCCCTCAGCTGAGCCTGCCCCCTCTCACATACTGGGAGCCCTCAGGGGATGTCCTACTGACGGCTTAGGCCCGCTCCCCACACGGGCCTAAGCTGCAGTCTGGCCTCCCTTTGTAGGAGGCGACCGGGCTGATCAGGGGAAGGCGCCAGCCCCATCACCCCGCTGCTGCAGCCATTGCCAGTCACCGCAGCCACCAAGCTGTTTTCATCAACACGGACTCCAGTCCCTTCACCATGAAAAAATGACAACTTTCTTTAGGCATTTTCAAGATGTGTCTTTCATAGAATATGACATTTCTTTCTTTTTTTTTTTTTTTTTTTTATCCTCACCTGAGAATATGTTTCCATTGATTTTTAGAGAGTGTGGAAGAGAGAGGGAAAGACAGAGAGAAACATCAATGTGAGAGGGACACTTTGATTGGTTGCCTCCTGCATGAGCCCTGACCTGGGCCCCGGTCAGGGAGGAGCCTGCAACCTAGGTACATGCCCTTGATCAGAATTGAACCCAGACCCTGCGGTCGGCAGGCCAAGGCATCCACTGAGCCAAACCGGCTAGGGCAGGATATGACATTTCTTAACCCTCCAGCAGCGGACCTTCTTTTTTTTCTCCAGGAGTGTGGTGGAAAAACCCTAGATCACCTTTTTGGATTCTTATTACCCAAGTTACTAAGAATATTACCAGTGGCATACAGGGAGCTTAGCCAATGAGCGGTCAGAAAAGGTGTTTCCTCTGTAGTTCACACAGATCGCCGATTGCCTCCGATCGCCGGCTCTGCCCCTGCCAAGGCCTAAAGCCTTGGGGCCTGGGCAGGGGCCCCCCAGCTCCCTCTGATCGCTGGCTCCGCCCCTGCCCCCCAAGCCTCCCTCTGATCGCAGGCTCTGCCCCTGCTCCCTCTGATCACAGGCTCCGCCCCTGCCCAGGAGCCCCCTGGCTCAGGCCCTTCCCAGGTTTCTCAGGACCCATACGGGGCCTACCTCGGAGTGACCTGGGTGCCTAGGTGCCGAGAAAGTTCCTGGGACCCAGGCTGCTGGGTGCCTATGTATGCAAATTAACCGCCATCTTGTTGGGTTAATTTGCATACTCACTCTGATTGGCTGTGGTGTAGCGGAGGTATGGTCAATTTACATGTTTGTCTATTATTAGGTATGATGTCTTTGAAGAGTAGACTTAATGTTGATGTCATTCATTTATGAATTTTTTCTTTGTGCTTAATGCTCTTTCTGCAAGGATTTTTAACCTTAACTCAAGGTCACAAGGACTGTCTTTTATTTTTTTATAGAAGTTTTGTAGTTTTAGCTTTTAGGTTTAGGTCTTTGATTTACTTTGAATTAATTTTTGAGTATATTGTTAGGTAGGGCTTGAGGCTCATTTTTTTCCCTATGCAAAACTAGTTATTCTAGCACCATGTGTTAAAAAGATTGAATTCCTTATTGAGTTGTGTTGACACCTTTGTTAAAAAAAAAATCGCATGACCATATATGTGTGGGTCTATTTCTGGACTTTACAGATGCATTGACCTATAGGTCTGCTTACACCACTCTTATACTGTCTTGATTATTTTAGCTTTATAGTAAGTTTTGAAATCAGGATATGTTAACTCCTAAAGCAGTTTTTATTTTTCAAAGTTCTTTTGAGTATTCTAGGTACTTTGTGTTTCCAAATAAATTTTAGAAACAGCTTGTCAATTTCTAAAAAAATAAAAGCCTCTCGGATTTTGATGGGATTGGATTGACTCTGTATATTGAGTTGAGGAGTGTGGACACCTTCACAATATTGAGTCCTCTGATCCATGAACATATCTCTCCATTTATTTAGATCTGTAATTTTTCTTTGTGTTATTTTATGGTTTTCAGTGTAGATGTCTTTCACAATTTCATTAAATTTATTTCCAAGAATTTTTGTTTTTGATGCTATTTTAAGTGATATCTTCAAAATTTATTTTCCATTTGTTGCTCAAATATAGAATAACTAATTTTCATATTTACTGCATTCTTGGACCTTATTGGTTCTGTTATTGATCAACTCAATCCCAATGAAAATCCCAGCAGGCTTTTTTTTTTTTTTTTTGTGCAGATTAACAAACTGATAGCAAAATTTATAAGAAATTGTAAAGGACCTACAGTATTTAATGTATCATTAAACATATGAATTCTAGTCATAATTTATAATGTTTACTAGGAAATGAAATAAAAATTTAAAAGTACATAATCAGTAGAAACATCTGTTTTGGGGTTGGGCAAAGTAGATTGTGAGAAATATGAAAGTTTGTGATTAAACTATTCACTAAAAATTGCTTATAGTAAATTGATATGATTATAAAACTTTATGAACCAAAGATTCACCAAAATGGCTCAGACAATAGTTAATAGGATTTCTCCCCTACTATTCTACATACAACTTTTTTTTTTCAAAGCGAGGAATTTACTCATAATTCTGTGTTATCTAAAGTGTCTTATTGGGCCATTTATTTTATATTGTTATTTATAAAGGTTAGTCACTTCAGTTAGTCAGTTATTCAAGATTTCATTAAAGTAGATTTTCAGAGCATAAATTAGGTTGTGATTATCTATATATATAAAAGCCTAAGCGACCGAACGACCAGTTGACCAGTCACTATGACGCGCACTGACCACCAGGGGGCAGACACTCAATGCAGGAGCTGCCCCCTGGTGGTCAGTGTGCTCCCACAGCAGGAGTGCTGCGACGGGTGCTAGACGCAGGGCTCACTGCTGGTGAGTGCCGCTGCAGGGGTGCGAGCCTCCCTCGGGACTGACTGAGCACAAGCCCGCAGCAGGCGCAGTGGGGCCGGGATGAGCAGGAGTGGCAGGCAGGAGTGGCAGGCAGAGTTGGACTGCCAGTTTCGGCCCAATCCCCGCAGGCCATGCTGAGGGACCCCACCCATGCACGAATCCGTGCACTGGGCCTCCAGTTTGATTTATAAAAAACCAAAACATAATTATATTATCCATTTTCTCATTTTACATACACATAAAGTTCTTATTGTTATAATTTCAAAATAATGTGTTGATCATTTAATGGGAAGATTTTTTTAAAGCAATTTATTTCACTATCTACAATCAACAAAAACATCCATTGAGTTGTTTTCTGACTTTTAAGAATAAGTATATGTAAATGGTATAGAAGAACATAGTACTATGCCCCTTTGAATAAGTAAACCTCTCTTAATGTAAATTAGTAAATATGTTTACTAGGGATAGTAATTTCCAATGAGTGTTTATTAATATTTAAACTGTATCAAAACAAAGTTAATTTTAATTTAAACACTAAACATATAGAACCTGGAATTTTTGAACTATGAAAAATCTCAAAATGACATAGTATTCTAATATATAAAAAGCCAGGGGCCGTCACGACCTAAACAACCAGACGGATGACCAAACAGCAGGCTCCATTGATCAGGGGACGGCTAACGGGGGAACCGGGGTCCCTCAGGCTCTGATGAATCCATGGCAGCAGTGACTGGTGAGTGGGTGGAAGGCAGATCATTTGGTCCCTCCCCCGGCCCGCAGGCTCCCATTGATCAGGGGATGGCTAACGGGGGAACTGGGGTCCCTCAGGCTCTGACGAATCTGTGGCAGCAGCGACTGGTGAGTGGGTGGAAGGCAGACCGCTTAGTCCCTCCTCCTGGCCCTCAGACTCCAATCAATTGGTGGTGGAGGTGGGGTGGAACTAGGGACTGGCTCCCTTAGTCGTCCTGCAGGTTCAATCTCCAGAGGACAGGCCAGGCACCAATGGACGAGTGCTGCTGGCACGATCCCGACAGCACTGCCGGTCTCCTGGAACTCAGCCTCAGGCACTGCGGCCGCTTCCCCTCCCTAGACGCTACACAAGGAAGAAAGAATACCGCCAGCAGTGCGGGGCGACCAGCAGTGACTCCCCTCCCCGTGCTTCTTCCAGGTCACTTGAGCCGGCCCCCGCCCGCCCTGCTCCAGATGAAGTGTGAGCACTGCACACAGAAGGAATGTAGTGAAAAACCCAAAAACCGATGACCAAGAGAATGCCGCAGTCAATGTCCGGAGTCCGGCTCAGGAGAACGGAGAGAAGGGAGAAGTCCATAAGCTGGCCGATGCCAAGATATTTCTGACCAACTGCCTGGCTTTTGACAGTTGTGTGACTGCAGAGGAAGGAGTCCAAGTTTCTCAACAGAACACCAAGGACTTCTTACATGTTCTGAACCTTAATAAGAAGTGTAATAGCTCACAGCACAAGGTGCTGGCAATGTCCGTGTGTCCTCAATCTCTGCCTTATTTTGCTGCTAAATTCAGCCTCAGTGTCACTGATGCATCCAGAAGGCTCTGCAACTTCCTAAAAAGCCTTGGGGAGCACTGTCTTTGACCTGAAGATAGCTGCAGACTTCAGCATCCTGAAAAGTCAGAAGGAATTTGTGCGTCGGTACTGCCAGCACCATGAGGAAGAGCCCCGGCTACCCATGCTGACCTCCGCCTGCCCCAGCTGGGTCCAATATGCAGAGTGCATGCTGGGTCACCCCATCACCCCTCACCTCTGCACGGCCAAGTCTCCCCAGCAGATCATGGGCTCTCTGGTGAAGGATTACTTCGCCAGATGGCAGAACCTGTCCCCAGACAAGATTTTCCACATCCTTGTGGCCCATGTTATGATAAGAAACTGGAGGCCCTTTGAGAAGATGTTCCCACAGCTTTACATAGTTCCCAGGGTGCTGACCGCGGGTTAACCTCAGGTGAAATTGTCCAGATAATGGAGCAAAGTGACCTTGTCTCGAATGATGCCGCCGTAGACACTCTGTTTGGAGACATGAAGGAGGAGGAGGTGAGTCTCCACGAGGGTGCCAGCTCTGACAGGTACCAGGCACACATCTTCAGGCACATGGCCAAGGAGCTGTTCAATGAGGACATGGGGGTGCTCACCTACCGCACCCTGAGGAACAAAGACTTCCAGGAGGTCACCCTTGAAAGGGACAGAGAGGTCTGATACGCTTTGAGGCTGCTTACGGCTTTCGGAACATCCAGAATTGGTCCTGAAGCTGTAGTGGGGCAAGTTCCCCTGCCACTTCGTGGAGGACCTGGCCTGCGCTGGGGATGCCTAAGCAGCAGGGGCCAGGCCCAGGCGGACGATGGGTGTGCAGACAGGGCACTGCTGCAGCAGAGAGAAGGCATCTACGCTGCCATCCTGGTGTGGCCCCCAGAGACCAGCGCCCATGTGCAGGAGCTGTACCAGGAGTGGCTGGGGCGGGGGGAGGGGGGCGACTCCCCCCCGGGCCCAGGTGGCCCTGCACACTGCGTAGCAGGGTCCAGGGCAGCCTGCCAGGACATCAAGTGGTAAAGGTCCAGCAGACGCCCTGCCTGCAGGCCGCCTGAAGAGGCGTGTCAGATGCGAGAAGGAAAGGCTTAGCATCTCTGTCATCGCTTTGGTTTTCAGAATTCCCTCCCTCTGAGGGCTGCTGTCGTTGTCACATGGGTGCAACTGGAATATTGTATCTTGAGAGGATTGCCCCAATGTAAAAATGAAAAAAATCCCAAAGAACAATAATGGAGACAGACTACTGTCCTTTAGGCTTAAAAAAACCCCGGAAGTGTCCTGCGAAGAGCTGAGACTTGGTTCTGCCCACGCGCCTCAGAGAGATTGGATGAGGAAATGGCCCGGCTTGGCCCTGACTTTACCCACTTAGGTTACTCTTGAAGGTGTCTTTGCCACAATGTGAATAAACTGCCACCTTTTGGAATAGGGGCTTATACAAAAGTCTGCATTCCCAACTTTTCTTGAAACAGATCTATGTTTTGCAGCTGTGGCCACTGTCCTGAGATCAGGTCCTGTCGACCAGGTTCTGTTGCTGGGAATCGGGGCACTGGAGTGGAAGCTCCCTCTCGGCGCCCCCCCCCCCCCCCCCCCCCCCGCCTGTGCCCTTTTATATTCAGGGATTGAGCTGAACTCACTTTGGGGGAGGCCTGGCAAGGGTGACAGGTGTCACAGATGGAAGGATGGAGAATGGAGAGGCAGACACCCTGCTTGGTCCCTCCCTGGGTGGGGTCAGGCAGATGAAGTCCGGCCAGCCCGCCCCACAATTGGGTGAGATAGCGTCCTCTGTGTCCACCGCTCACCCCGTGGGCCTGGCCACTCCCCTCAGCTCCAGGCAGCCCTCTGCGTTCCACAACAGCGTGTTCTGCCCACACGTGCTGCTCACCCTAAATGAGAAGGAAGAGAGCAGTTGGCTCACAGACAGCTACACAGAAAGATAGGGCTCACGGCTGGCTAGCGCAGTGGCGGTGGCAGGAGCCTCTCCTGCCGTCATGGCAGCACTAAGGAGCAGCTAGCCGAGGGATAAGGAGCAGCAAGCAGGCGGGCGGTAAAGAGTGAGGGGTCCCAGACTGCAGGAGAGATTTCCAACTGTTGGCTTAGGCCCGTTCCCCCTGGGAAACGGGCCTCAGCCGGCAGGCAGACATCCCCTGAGGGGTCCTGGACTGTGAGGGTGCAGGCTGGGCTGAGGGACCCCCCCTCCCAGTGCATGAATTTTGTGCACCGGGCCCCTAGTCGGCAAACCATGGCTCGCGAGCCACATGCGGCTCTTTGGCCCCTTGAGTGTGGCTCTTCCACAAAATACCACGTGTGGGCGCATACATACAGTGCGATTGAAACTTCGTGGCCCATGCGCAGAAGTCGGTTTTCGGCCTGGGTGAGTCTATTTTGAAGAAGTGGTGTTAGAAGAAGGGGAGGTGTCGGTCGCATGTGGCTTGCGAGCCGCGGTTTGCCGACCACTGCCCTAGTCTATATATATAAAAGCCTAAGCGACCATTACAGCCGGTTGACCAAATGACCGGTCGGTCGATCAGTTGCTATGACATGCAAGACGGCCCCGATCAGCCCCAATCACCGCAGGCCAGTCGACCCCACCCATGCACAAATTTGTGCACTGGGCCTCTAGTTTATTTATAAAATAGAGCTTAATCCATTGGGATGTTTGGGCTATAAAGGTCTGAATTATATGGAAAAGTAGATTATGGGACCTTTAAGGTTTGCTTTTATGTTCGGTGACTCTTTTGGTGTACTTACTAATTATAATATTATTGCTCTACTCCACTAAATTAAGATTTAACGTCCTAAATGAGTTAAATCAATTTCATGCCTATTAAATGCCATTCTAGAGGATATCCTATATAATAAAGAGGTAATATGCAAATTGACCATCACTCCAACACACAAGATGGCTGCCCCCATGTGGTCAAAGATGGCCACCCCCATGTGGACACAAGATGGCCGCCACAAGATGGCCGGCAGGGGAGGGCAGTTGTGGGCGATCAGGCCTGCATGGGAGGGCAGTTAGGGGTGACCGGGCTGGCAGAGGAGGGCAGTTGGGGGAAACCAGGCCTGCAGGGGAGGACAGTTGGGGGGAACCCAGGCCTGTAGGGGAGGACAGTTGGGAGTGACCTAGGCCTGCAGGGGAGGGCAGTTGGGGGGGGGGCAGGCCTGCAGGGGAAGGGAGTTAGGGGTGATCAGGCTGGCAGGGGAGGGCAGTTAGGGCCAATCGGACCGGCAGGGGAGCAGTTAGGCGTCGATCAGACTGGCAGGAGAGTGGTTAGGGGGTGATCAGGCTGGCAGGCAGAAGTGGTGAGGGGCAATCAGGCAGGGAGGCAGGCGAGCGGTTAGGATCCAGCAGTCCTGGGTTGTGAGAGGGATCCCAGATTGGAGAGGGTGCAGGCTGGGCTGAGGGACACACACACCCCCCCTCCCCTGTGCACGAATTTTGTGCACTAGGCCTCTATTTACAGCATAATAATCAAAGTCAGGGTCATTGGAATCAACCTGAATTCAGAGTCTTGGACTTTTACTAGCTGTGTAACCTTGGGCAAACTACTTGACTTCTTTGATTCTCAGTTTTCTCATCTTTAAAATGGGAATAATAACTCCTCTTCAGGAGAATTAATTTTCATTTTGTTTTATAGCTCTAAATTATGTGCCTCAAGTATAGTAACATGCTCAGTGAGTGTTCAACATTATCAAGAGAGCATATCACATATACTGATGAAAATTATTGCTAGAATCCTGTTTTTAATATATTTTTGCTATTTGCAAAAATTATTCTGCCTTTATTAATCTAGTATTAGAATGTAGTTATTTCATATCTGGAAGTTTCTCATTTGGAATACTGTGAAGAATTGGGAAGTTGTGTTTTACCAGAAGGTGGCAGTAGCATTACATATTTGTATATATGGAGCAATCATTTTTTAAATGAGGAAGACTGAAGGTAGAATGTACCACCAACTAAATCATGATATTTGTTTCTTCACACCACTGACAGGAAAAGAAAATGACTTTTGATATTGAATATTCAGTTTAAAAAAGTAAAAATATCTTTCTATATTTAAGTTGTTTTGCTTTAATAAGCCTAGTAATAATGGAACTTTGGTTATAAAATAGGTAAATGTACAGGACTTTTTAAATTGACTCTCTTCTGGCATATTTTTAGAAATAGTTTGCATATTGTTAAATACTTAACAAGAAATTGAAGGTTCAAAAAATCTTATGTTTATGTCAAGATTATTGGTGATTACTTAGTAATAAAGATAAAGTAGTTATATATAATTTATCAGTGGGGAAATCTCAATTGAAGTTTTAAAAAAATTGATTTATATATAACACTTTAGGATTGTAGCTGGTGCGGGAAACAAGGGGCCGAGGATATTTACATTAATAATATAAATCTGTAATCCCATTCCAGAAATTGCCTTTTGTTGAAATCATGGTATACTTTCTTACCTGATTTTCAAGTGTTCTATAGGTGAGGCACTGCCAGATTGTTCCTCCCACTGCTAGAGGGAACCTTTAAGGCAATTTGATATAGTAGAGAGATATGGGAGTGAATGAACTTGTGTTCAAATTTAGTTTAGTTTCTTGCTTTATCTTTTCAGGCATATCAATTAATCTCAGATATTTTATCTGGAAAAGGGTGATCGACTCTCTACCTTCAGAGTTATTGTGAGGATTTGGGATAATGTATATAAAATAAGCATACTTTGTTAATGCCATGTAAAAATCATCCCAGCCAGGCAGACGTTTCTCTTCCAGTGCAAAAGGTTACAGTGTGAGTGCTACCATTGTTATTTAGTGCACTGTAGCTCTATTTATATAACTCAGTTGGCATTTTTATCATCCATTCTGCATATTTCCCATTCTGGCCTTCCCATACTTACTTATGTAGTTGATTAGAAAAACAAAACTCTATTTCAGGATTTTATGCTTATTTCATTGTGTGTTTTTTTTCTTACTGTTAATTATCTTAGAAGTATTACTTCATTATTGTAACCTGTCAGTCTTTTATAATACTCATTCTGATATCAAATGTTAGCATTAAACCATCTACAGATTTTATTGTGGTGGGCGGGGTAAATATGAACCTGGAAAAATGACAGGGCCATGAGGTCTTTGCTAGTGATAGCCTTCATGATTAATATCAGTTTTGAGACACACCTATTGAGTGAATTGGAAATACTATGATTTTTCAGGGGTAGTCAATAATTTGAAATTTCATGGCAAATTATTTTTAATAAAGCCAAACTCTATCTAAAACTGCAAGTAAAGTCATTTATATGAGTTTTCATTAAATTGATATAGTAAATATTATTTAAAGTATATTTTATTACAAATGCAATAGATATATTTCTGCAAGGGAGAGGACATTTCATTTAAGTGCTTATTTTAAAATTAATTTTCTCATAAAAATAAAGAAAAATCAGGAGACTGAAAAAATTCATTTGTTTTTGGCCATGTCTTGGTAATATAAGTAGTAATTAAATTTTTATGTGTGTAAGGGAACATATTATGTTTTTTCATAAAGCAAACATTAATAGTTTAAATCTATTATTCTCCTTCTTTCTCTGTTTGCAATTTATGTATACAAAGTTCTTGTCAAATTCAGTGATATTCTAAATTCCTCACTTTAATGAAATTGTCGCATATTATTCTGAAAGTACTTTCACAAAGGGATGCGTGCAGCTACTATTGCTATGGAATGTCTTTTTTCAGTGAGATTGATCAACCTCATTTTAACTTCTATGTTAAGGGCCTCTCTTTGTTCTTCATCGATGGGATTAGCTTCTAATGTTAGTATTTTCCAGCATGAATTCTCAAAGTGAAAACAAACTAAAATAAAACAAGAGTTCAGAGTATATGATCTCACACTACCTGAATTTGTCATGTGATTACTAAGTGTGGATGCTGGCTGAGAATTTACTTTCGTGGACCTGGTTTAATTGGTCTGAAAGAGATTGCCAGTCAGAAATTCAGATACTTGGTGAGAAGTTCAAAATAGGTTGAATTAAAATTATATCTAATTTTTAAAATGTTAATTTCTTTATACCAAAGATATGTGTACTAAGAGTCTATAAGTTGATAGATGGGTAGATTTCTATTAGGTGATTTAAAGTTGCATGGTTTAGGACAATTATTTGCACTTTTGCTTTAAGGTATTGAGACAGGTAATAATGAGCTATATGTAAGAAATAAGTTATGAGTATAGGCAGTCTCTGGCTTAGAGGTATCACCCTCAAGGAGTTGTAACTGTGCTTACTGATTTATATAAACATGATGCATACATTTAAAATCTTACATCTAATGATAGGGAAAGCTCTAACTTAGGCTTGAAAAATAATTGATGTTCATAATGTTCTCTTTTTAGTACAACAAATATCTTCTAAATTATAGAAAATGATTAAAATGTAAATTGTATAATTTTAGTGTTAAGGGTAGTTTTTTTGTTTCTTTCTTATTCTTTGAAAATTAGACACAGTAAAACCTTAAGTACTTCTAGAAATAAAGTCAATGAGTTTGCTCTGAATATGAGAAATCCTATTTTTACCTTAGATATAAGAACACAACTTGACTTTAATGGCTTTTGACATTCAGGGGTTGAAATTTCATTAGAAGGAAACAATTCTCAATAAAAGGATACCCTATAATATTCAGAATTAGGTGTAACATTTCAATTTTTCCAGAACAAGAAATATAAATGAGTTAGAGAAGTGGTTTGAAGTTAATAATAAAGAACGATCAATTGACTTCACTTTTGGAATTGTTGCTGACTGGATTTTTCTGAAAAACTCTTCTGTTATAAAACACCTAGACACTCCATAAGTTGCCAAAAAGCACTTTTAAATACATAGGTGAGCTACCAAGACAATAGTTGTGTGGAGACAAAAAACATTGTTTGATGAATGGCATGTCTGGCTTTTCCAGATTGAAATACAAGTGGTGGCACCCCCTTTATCAGTGGAAGGTGCTGCATAGGTTTACCTTCCCACAGTTTCTAGGTAGTCGCAGCTGGTGTTCCAAACATGCAACTTGCCTAAGCGGTTGGCAGTGAGTTCAGCTATTTGTCTCTCTTTGCAAGTTCTGCTTAGAGTTACTATAAAAAGGTGATCTGTGGGTGGGGTCCCTCTGATAGAGCTAACCCTTGATGTGTCCAGTGGCATCTTAATCCCAGCATACTTTTACTGGGGATCATATGCTTTATCCTGCTGCAGGCCCTTTTATCTGTGAGGCAGAAAGTATTTGCAAGAGCCCATTGCTAAACAGTGCCTCTCAATAGTAAGCTCTGCGTTCCTCAGTATTAGGAAAATCTCTTGGAGAAAAATATATGAGGGGCTGAAACCCACATGGTAAGTAAACATGGAAGGCAAGGCTTCCTAAGTGGTCATTACTGATAGAGAAATGTAGAGTTTTGAATTAGAATGGCTTTGTGTGAGGGCCAGGACACAAGGCCGTGGGTCCATTTGTGGGTAGCTGGGCTTAAGAAAATAACTGTCAGCTTAAAATTGGTTACCCAGTTAAATTATCATTAAAGAATAAATAAAAAGTAAGAACATTTCCAAACATACAAAAGCAGATTATTTTGAATCAGTACACCCTTAATTAAACAACACCTAAAAGAATGAACTCTTTGAAGAAGGCAAAGGAGCTGGAAGAGAGGTGTGAGTGGAAGGATGCTGTGCTCATTTATTAGTAAAAATGTAAGTTGAAGCAGAAAAATAAGTCTGCTTTGTAATTATGATGATAATAATGATGATGATAATTATTTGGAAGTAGAATAAAATACTAAGTATTTAATAACTATTATATAAGGAGAGTTTTAAAGTATTCTGAGGGTTTCCTTTTTGGGGAAAGACAAGTAGTAAGTTTTAGTAGCTTTAGATAGTAAGGTAAGTATGCATTTTACATTTTGAGAATGGCCACTAAATGAATAAAAGCAGAGGAAATAAGATAAAAAAAACAGTACAGGAGAAAATGGTATTAAAAAAAGGTGGTCATACTAAATTAAAAACCAAACCCCCAAATGTGCTGTTTACATGAAACATCTTTAGTAGATGGGCATAGATATTACTTGGAATGTGGCTAGAGTAATACTTAGAGGGGATTAAGGAAAAAAGTAATTAAAAGAAATGTTAAGCGAACAAGTAAAAAAAAAGTTTGCTTTATTTTTCAATTGTAAAAAATAAGTGTCCTTTCCCAACAAATTGCAAATAGTAGGCTTAGATGATTTTTAAAAAATATATTTAATTGATTTTTTACAGAGAGGAAGGGAAAGAGATAGAGAGCTAGAAACATCGATGAGAGAGAAATATCCATCAGCTGCCTCCTGCACACCTCCTCCTGGGGATGTGCCCACAACCAAGGTACATGCCCTTGACCGGAATCGAACCTGGGACCTTTCAGTCCGCAGGCAGATGCTCTATCCACTAAGCCAAACTGGTTAGGGCTGGCTTACATGATTTTTACCTGTGACATTTATCAAACTTATGTGGGGCTGACATATACAAACAGAATATATAAACTGTGCTACCTAGTTTATTTGATGGAACCAGTTAATTTTGAAACCAAAACTAGACAAGGACAGTATGAAAAAAATATAGAGCCAACCTCACTAATGACCACAGATACACAAATCCTTTATAATAAAAGCCTAATATGCTAAGTGTCCGGTTGTCCAGTCGTCCATCCAGCCAATCAAAGTGTAATATACTAATGATATGCTAAGGCTGCTCAACCGCTCGCTATGACATGCACTGACCACCAGGGGGCAGACAGTTGACTGGTCAACCAGTCACTATGATGTGCACTGACCACCAAGGGGTAGACGCTCCGACCAGTAGGTTAGCTTGCTGCTGGGGTCCAGCCAATTGGGACTCAGTGAGATGGGCCGGACATGCCCTGGAGCCCTCCTATAGTCCCTCCCCAGCTGGCCAACCTCCTGCATCCCTTCCCAGCCCTGATCCTGCACCAGTGGGGTCCCTTGACCTGGCCTGTGCCCTCTTGCAATCTGGGACCCCTCAGGGGATGTCGGAGAGCCAGTTTTGGCCCAATCCCACAGGCCAGGCTGAGGGACCCCACTGGTGCACGAATTTGTGCACCTGGCGTCTAGTCTTAAAATTCAAATCTAGTAATGTATAAGTAAAAATACTTCACAAAATAAAATGACCAAATAGAAGTTATCTTAAAATTGCAGGAATTATTTAGGATTAGAAAATAGATCATTACATTAAATGAGAAATATTTTGTAATTGTTTCAGTAGATGCAGAGAAAGCATTTGATTAAAATTTATCAATCATTAATGATTAAAAAAGCAACATGACTTAGCAAACTAGAAGTAAAAGGGAGATGCCTTGACTTAATAAAGGCCATGTATCTAAATTCAGGTAGCAAACATTATACTTTAGGGTGAATTTGTAGAAGCTTCTCAATTAAAGTCAGACAAGATAAGGATACATGCTGTATTTCCATCTATTCATCATTGCACAAGAAATCCCTACTAATACATGAAGACAAGGGATAGAATAGGAGGTATAAGAATCAGGAATATGCAAACTTTCCCTGTGTTTGTTACAGACCATAAACCTAAGAATCTATCATTTAATAAATATTAAACTTAATGAGAGTAGAGAAATAGTAGGAAAAGATGTCATGCTACCCATCACATAGCAAATAAAAGATAAAGTATACTGCAACAAAATTAAAATATATATAGCAAGAAAAACGGGAAACAGAGTTAAAAGAGAAGGACAATCTGGGTGAAATTATTTGCGATATGTATCTCAAAATATTTCTGTCCAGATTACATAAGTAACTCAGCACATTGGTTAAACAACAACACAATAGAAAAATGACCAAAGGAAATATAGTTTGGAAAAGCATAAAGACTCATGTTCAGTAACCATATAAATCTGTTTTTAAAAGGGAACTAGAAATTGAAACAAGGAAATATAGTTCCTTATAGAAAATTAAGTGGTGATGGTGGATGGAAATGGGAACTTGGCACGTTTCTCATGGCAGTGTAAATTCATACAACCCCTTTGGATAGCATTTTGGTTGTTTCTAGCAAAATTTAAAATGTGCATAAGTTATGACTCAGCAAGTGCACATCTAAATAATTACTCCAGCACAGGGGTTGGCAAACTATCTGTAAAGGGCCATATAGTAAATAGTTTAGCCATTGTAGGTCATATCGTCTCCTTGCAGAAACTCTGTAGTATAGAAAAAGCAGTCATAGACAAAACATTAACAAATGAATGGCTGTGTTCAAATGCAAGTTTATAAACACTAAAACTTGCATGTTATATGCATTATTTGGCATAAAATACAATTCTCATGAAAAAATATAAAAACATTCTTAGCTCAGTGGGCATGTAAAAAACAGGTTACAGGCCAGATCTGGCCTGTGGGCTATAGTTTACCCCTTTATAGAACATCGCTTGTACATGTAGATGAAGTAGCCTGGAAGGATATTTATTGCATTATTTCTAATAATAAATAATTGGAGGCATATGTCCATCAATATTGGAATGTCTAAATAAAATGGAGGATTTTCATATACCCTATAGAGCTATTAACAGTAGTGAACTATAATTGATAATCATATTAACATGCTTGGATCTCAAAAATAACATTAAGTGAGAAAAGTAAGTGGTTGAATTACCCATAGAATATAATTTACTAATGACATTATGGATATTCTAAATATTTTTTTCCTGCATACAGAGATATGTATGTAAACGCAAAGTAAAATGACTAGAACAATACATATACAACTTTAGTTATACATACCTAGTAGAGTGTCTAGCACAGAGTAAGGGCTCGATAGTTTTGACAGTTTTTTTTCTGACCACTTGTTATTTCTCTCCCACTGTTGTTATTTTAGAACTAGAGGCCTGGTGCATGAAATTCATGCACAGGGGGGAAGGGGGGAAGTCCCTCCTCAGCCCAGCCTGCACCCTCTCCAATCCAGGACCCCTCGGGGGATGTCTGACTGTTGGTCTAGACCGGCAGTCAGACATCCCTCTCACAATCCTGGACTGCTGGCTCCCAATCGCTCACTTGCCTTCCTGCCTGGTCGCCCCTAACTGCCCCCACCCCGCTGGCCTGGTTGCCCCTCACTGCCTCTGTGTGCCAGCCTGATCGCCCCTAACTGCTCCCCCCTGCTGGCCTGGTCGCCCCTAACTGCCCCCCACTGCCAGCCAGATCTCCCCCAACTGCCCCCTCCCTGCCAGCCTGGTTGCCCCTAACTGCCCTCCGCTTGCCAGCCAGGTCACCCCCAACTGCCCCCTCCCTGCCGGCCTGGTTGCCCTTACTACTCCCCCCCCCCCCACCGCTGGCCTAGTCATCCCTCACTGCCCACCCTGCCAGCCTAATCACTCCCAACTGCCCCACTGCCAGCCTGGTTGCCCCCAACTGTACCCCCCACCAGCCTGGTCACCTCTTACTGCCCCCCCCCCCCCCGCCAGCCTGGTTATCCCTCATGCCTCCCCACCTCCCACCGGCCTGGTCACCCCACGCAGCCTGCTTGTTCAGTCATTTGGTCGTCCCTCAGGCCATCCCTGGGCGACTGGGCAGCTGACATTCGAGGCTTGCCTGCGCCTATGGCTGGCCCTGGGCAAATGGGGGGCTGAGGGGACTGGGTGCCGCCATCTGTGGCTGTGGGCTCCGCCATCTTTGTGAGGGCATAGCAGTCAATTAGCATATTCCCTCCTTATTGGCTGTGGGTGCTGCCATCTTTGTGAGGGCATGATGATCAGTTAGCATATTCCCTCTTTATTAGATAGGATTGCCTTTGCCTCAACAAAGATAATTCCATATGTTATACCAGTTAGCTGGTATTGTGAACTTTTGGAAAGCCTGCCTACAACTTCTACCAGTTAAGAGGTTACTTCTAAAGTTCCTCCAGGAGAACCAGAGCTTGTTTTCTGGAATTTTGTTATAACTGCTTTACTGAGTTGATTGGGAGCTATTCTTTTTTAACCAGTTTGTGCATTTTTATACCACACTACAAGCTGACAGTAAATTAGATGCATTTCAACAACTGGGGGAAGGGGGGAAGTCCCTCCTCAGCCCAGCCTGCACCCTCTCCAATCCGGGACCCCTTGGGGGATGTCTGTCTGTTGATCTAGACCGGCAGTCAGACATCCCTCTCACAATTCTGGACCGCTGGCTCCCAATCGCTCACTTGCCTTCCTGCCTGGTCGCCCCTAACTGGCCCCACCCCGCTGGCCAGGAGCCGAAGTTGAAATTTATGTAACTTTAGTTCTCTTGGGACTTACTTTCTGTTGTCTGCGTCAAACTATGTCTTTCTCCTGGCTCATCATCTTCCTTTTGTTTCTTCAAAGTTATCTTTTAATATCTTCTCTCACAGGTTTTTAGTTGATAATTAGAAGAATGGTTATACTGTGAGTTTAGGAGGGAGATCTCATTTCAAGGAAGATGATGCATTAGATTGTTGTCTCAATGCTATAAAACACATCTTCACAACAATAATCTTCAGTGACTTTTGGGACCTGTCTGGAATTATAAGAGCATTTTGTGTTTGTCTCTATTGACCAATAAAATTGAATTCTCTTCTTCCTTAGAGTGTCTTTAAACTTTCAAGAATGTCATAGGGTCCCAGGTTTGTCAAGTATATCTTGTACAACAATATGTGTTGTCACTTACATGAATGCTTAGGCATTTTTAAAAAATGCCATGTAGGAGTGGGGATTTTTCTATCCTGTTTTCCCCCCAACAAGATCAAATGAAATTAATTTGGTTTCTCTATGTAGTTTTAAATAATTCTTTTGAGTTTTTATGCTTGTGAGGTACTAACTTTGGCTAGCTTCCTGTGTTTGTTTTTAATACATTTAAACAATTTCTTGATGATTTTGGACTACCCTAAATTATGTGTCTTGATCTTAATTTTTAGTTTGTATTTGGCACAGCACAGTGTCTCTGTTTTCCTCTTCTTTTTTGGGGTGTATATTTTAGTGTTTGAAAAGATGCTTTGGCCTTCTGCACACAGTAAGCTATGTCGTTTTACACATGATAATGTAATATCACTGTCGCAAGATAGAATAAAAAGTTCACCTGTTTCTGAATCAGAGATGGCCTGAGCTATGGGCACAGTAAGTAATTTCACGAGTGCTGACATAGCACTGGAGGAAGATTTTTGAGGACATCGGGCATTTATAAAAGTAAAAGAACACAAAAGAGATGAGGGTTTATAAAGACTAACTTCTTAGGTTTCAGAATTTTGCCAGCAGTATTTTACTTATGCAGAGGATTTTTGACAATATTTCTATTGCATTTTGACTTGAGATGGTAGCATCACTATATTAGATTGAAAAATCCTTTCATAGTATAAATAAATTTCATTTATTATTGTTTCATACAAAAACACAGTTAAAAGTAGCAAAATACAGAAAAGGGTACTCAGCTTTTTCCATGCAGAAATCGGTTCCTTATTAAATTATTTAAGTATATCTTCTTAGTGAAGGATCTTGAAAAGAAACAATACAAAAATTTTTTCCTTTTATGAGTGATTCAAAATGTTAAATGAAGCAATAATGAATGGCTTTAAGAAAGAAAACTACCATTTTGTGAGAGAAAATTCAGGTTCCCTAAGGATTGCAGCGATATGTAAATTCAAATTGACATTTGTAGCTTTCTCAGTTTCTGAATTATACTATAAGCATTGGACTGCTTGATCAGAGACCTGGCTTGAGGACTTGAGATATGGGGCTTAGAAAGTGTGGGCAACCTTAGGTGACAGTCTTGGGAAAGCACTAATTCTGAGAGAATGGAAGGTACCTTTCAGAGGCAGTGGTTTGTCCTTAGAGGCCGAGTGGAGAAGGGAAAGAGAGAAGCAGCTGAAGTTGAGTTAAAAGAAAATAATATAAAATGACAAAAAAAAAAAAAAAAAAAGGCAAATTGTTCCCACCACCATCACAAAAGATTCCATTTATTAATGAAACTGCACTCTGGTATTGTCACAGAGGAGGGTACTGTTATTTGTTTGTTTGTTTGTTTGTTTGTTAATCCTCACCTGAGGATATTTTTTTCCCATTGCTTTTTCAGAGAGAGTGGAAGGAGGGAGGAGGAGAAGATGAGAGAGAGAGGGAGAGAGAAACATCAATGTGAGAGAGACACATTGATTGGTTTCCTCCTGCACATGTCCCAATAGGGGTGGGGAGCAAACCTGCAACCCAGGTATGTGCCCTTGACTGGGAATTGAACCCGAGACCCTTCAGTGCCTGGGCAGAAACTCTAGCCACTGACCCCCATTGTCTAGGGCAAGGAGGGTACTCTTGAACTGAGAAACCTAACAAGCCAATTTATCTCCCTTCTTTCCGCCATCATGAGATAAGTTGCTATTGCTGGTCCTGGTAAAAAATCACAAATAATCTTCAACAGAAAAAGAAGGAAGCATCTGTACAAATTGAGAGAGAGAGAAAGAGAGAGAGAGAGGGAGAGAGAGAGAGAGAGAGAGAGAAGAGAGAAAAGAAAAAACCCCATAAAATAGGAAAACAGAAATACAACACCCAAACATGAATAACCTAGCAATTGCATTATGAAATGACACCATAAATCAGACACTCCAATACTCACTATTGAAATGGACAAACAGGAAGATGTATGAAACAGGTGCTGACTGAACTCTAGAAAGAAATTGATGATAAAAGACAAAAATCATTTCAGAAATGAAAACTAAATTACAAGGTACCCGAGGGATGATAGATATTACCAAAAGTTCAGTAAAAGACATAAAGAATAGAAATGAAAAAGAGTCAAGAAAATGAAACTGAAATAAGAGAGATAAAAGGACCAGAGAGAAAGTGATAGAGAAAATTCAATATATTTATTTTGAAAATGAACTAGAAGAACAAATGAAAAATGAGCAGAAACGTATTTCAAATTATAATGAAAAAACTTTTTAGAAATAGGAGATCTGAATTTCCATTTTGAAAGACTCCTATGTGTTTGGGAGAATTGTTCTAGAACAACTAACTTTTAGCTATATTCTATATCTTAGCATTAGTCCTTAAAATAAAAGGAAAAAAAATATCACTTGAGTCTCCAAGACAAAAATGTAATAAGTAATTTTAAAATGTAAAATAAATTTTAAAATGGAAATAATTAAAATGGAAAGAAAATTAGCTTGGCATCACACTTCTAGCAACATATAAAGCAAGAAAATGATGGACAAACATTTTTAAGAAATTAAAAATGAGTAATAACTTTAATTTATTGTGAAACATTGAATAAGTAAGAAACTCCTAAGTCTAGTGATAATCAAGATTATTTGTGAATTATACTGGGTGTAATAAAAAAAAAATGTCCTGCAGTTCCTAAGAAAACTTTCAAATTTATCTTTGGTTGATACATGCTTAGGTGTTTATGTCATATCTGCAACCACAAACAAAATATAGGAACATGTTCGGAATATTTCATAACAGCTACTTGGCATTTAAAAAATGTGATTCAAATTGCCAGATGTCCATTTTAAAAAATATTTTATCTTGACAGAATTTTGTGAGTGAAAAGTATTTCATCTTATACATATTACTTTAGATTTTTGGAATAAACAACAAAGAGTATCTTTTTCATACTTCTGTGTACTCTTAGAATTCGTCAATGATTTATTTATTTATTTATTTACTAGAGGCCCGGTGCACGAAATTCGTGCACAGTGAGGGTGAGAGGTGTCCCTTAGGCCAGCCTGCACCCTCTCCAATCTGGGACCCCTCGAGGGATGTCCGACTGCCCGTTTAGGCCCGATACAGGACTGCTGGCTCCCAACTGCTCACCTGCCTGCCTTCCTGATTGTCCCTAACTGCTTCTGCCTGCCAGCCTGATCACCCCCTAACCACTCCCCTGCCAGCCTGATTGATGCCTAACTGCTCCTCTGCCAGCGTGTTTGCCCCTAACTGCCCTCCCCTTCAGGCCTGGTCCCCCCCAACTGCTCTACCCTGCAGGCCTGGTCCCTCCCAACTGCCCTTCCCTGCAGGCCTGGTCACCCCCAACTTCCCTCCTCTGCCAGCCTGGTCACTCCCAACTGCCCTCCTTTGCAGGCCTGGTCCCTCCCAATTGCTCTCCCCTGCTGGCCTGATCGCCCACAACTGCCCTACCTTGCTGGCCTGGTCCCTCCCTACTGCCCTCCCTTGCTGGCCATCTTGTGCCAGCCATCTTGTGTCCACATGGGGGCAGGATCTTTGACCACATGGGGGCAGCCATCTTGTGTGTTGGAGTGATGGTAAATCTGCATATTACTCTTTTATTAGATAGGATAGAGGCCTGGTGCATGGGTGAGGGCCAGCTGGTTTGTCCTGAAGGGTATCCCGGATCAGGGTGGGAGTTCCCTTAGGGTGTGGGGCGGCCTGGGTGAAGGGCCTGTGGTGCTTTGCAGGCCGGCCACACCCCCAAGCAGAGGCCCTGGTATCCAGGATTTATGTATCTTCTACAATTGAAACTTTGTAGCCTGGAGCGGAGCCAAGCCTCCTGCTCACTCTGTGGCCGGCAGCCATTTCTGTTGAGGTTTGTGTATCTTCTGTAATTGAAACTTTGTAGCCTGGAGCAGAGGCCTAGGCCAGCCAGGGCTGCAGAAGCTTTGCTTCCTCCATTGCCAGGGGCAACCCTTGCCTCCTGCTCTTCCAGTTCTGTAGCTGCCACCATTTCTGTTTGAATTTGTTTACCTTCTATAATTGAAACTTTGTAGCATTGAGTGGAGGCCTAGGCTGGCAAGGGCAGGCGGAAAGCTTGGCTTCCTCTGTTGCCGGGGAAACCCAAGCCTCCCTCCTGCTCTCTGTGGCCACAGCCATCTTGGTTGGGTTTATTTGCATATTTGCTCCTGATTGGCTGGTGGGCGTGGCTTGTGGGTGTAGCAGAGTTAGGATCAATTTGTATATTACTCTTTTATTAGATAGGATTTTTAGCAGACATATATGGAAGCTGCTGGTGCCTTAACAGGAATCAAGGCACTGGCACCAAACTGTACTGGATAGTCATTGTGTTCTTCTCCATCCCAGCCACACAGTAAAAAGGAAACAAGCAAATAGGTCACTTTCACTTAGAAATATCCTTCATGAGGGCCCTAGCTGGCTTGGCTCAGTGGATAGAGCATTGGCCTGCGGACTGAAGGGTCACGGATTTGATTCCCGTCAAGGGCATATGCCTGGGTTGTGGGCTCGATTCCCAGTAGAGGGTGTTCAGGAGGCAGCTGATTGATGATTCACTCTCATCATTGATGTTTCTATCTCTCTCTCCCTCTCCTTTCCTCTCTGAAATCAATAAAAATATATTGGAAAAAAAAAGAAATTAGTTTATGAGGAAGGAAAAAATTATAATTGGATTATTTAGCTTTTTATTATGCAGTTATAATAGTTATTTATATGTGCTTGGTACAGATCCTTTTTCAGATATATGATTTGCAAAAATTTTCTCTCTTTCTGTTTTTGTTGTTGTTTTTTACTTTCTTGTTAGTGTCCTTTGAAGCATACAACTTTCAAATTTTGATGATACTCAATATATCTATTTTCCATTTGTTGCTTGGTATGTGTTTTATATACTTAAAAATGTAGATAGACTTTTAAAATATATATTGTGAAATGTTTTAAAATAATGTTTCCTTTTGTCAATGAATATTTTATTTTATTGTGTTAAAATATACTATCCTGTAGTACAAGCATGTCAAACTCAAAGGCTAACGCAGGCCAGATAAACAAGGTTTAAGTTTATGTGGGCCACAAAAAAACAAAAGCTTCAATTTTTATAGAAACATAGGTTTATTTCGATAGAGATATGCTGAATACAAAGGGCTGAAATAAATTAGTAATTTTTAACATAAAATAATAAAACATTTTAATAAAAATTAATATTTTTTCTTGAACATTAACTTACCAGACACTGAAAAACTGCACAAATTAATAAGCTTAATGCAAATAAACCTATTTTTCTTGTTCTCCGAAAGCAAAATATTTCCTGTTGCACATACCAAACGAGTCAGTCCAAGACTAATGATATGGCAATTGGCTGCTAAAATATTCGCTGCTAGTATTAGTGGAAAGAAATGGTGCCCCTGAACATAAGGCGCGTAAGGGAAATGAATGCAACATGATTATGGTAATCAGTCATTAGCGAATATTGTAGTTTGTTATTAATAACTATTGGTCTGGTGCACGGATTTGTGCACTAGTGGGGTCCCTCAGCCTGGCCTGCGGGGATCAGGCTGAAACCGGCCTGGTGCATGGATTTGTGCACTGGTGGGGTCCCTCAGCCTGGCCTGCAAGGATTGGGCCAAAACCAGCTCTCTGACACCCCCCGAGGGGTCCTGGATTGTGAGAGGGTGCAGGCCAGGCTGAGGGACCCCACCGGTGCAAGATCGGAGCCGGGGAGGGACTGCGGGAGGATTCCAGGGCGTGTCCAGCCTGCCTCGCCTGGTCCCGATCAGCCAGACCCCAGCAGCAAGCTAACCTACTGGTCGGAGCGTGTGCCCCCTGGTCAGTGTGTGTCATAGCGAATGGTCAAATGGTCAAACGGTTGGACACTTAGCATATTAGGTTTTTATATATATAGATTATGTATAACAGTATTAAGTTACAAAATTTTTATTAAAATGTTTCTTACATACCATTATATTGGCCGGGCCACAAAAATATTCGTTGTGGGCCACATGTGGCCTGTGGGCCACGAGTTTGACATGCTTGCTGTAGTACTTTGCTAGGGCTTCCATAACACGTTAAGTGCCATGTCAGTCACCAGTGACTGACACTATACTTTCCGTTTGGACCTTGTCAGTCTCCGGCCTCCAGCATATTGGTGAAATCAGATATTGTGGGCTAAACAGAAAGGAAGACAAAACAGGCTTGGCACTTAACATGTCAAACAACAGAATTTTATTTCCTCATAAAATAAAAGGATCTTGGAGGCTGGAAGTCCAAGATCAAGGTGTTGGCAGGACTGGTTTCTTCTAAGGCCTCTCCTTGATTTGTAGATGGTCTAGTACCCCAGTATCTTCATGTGGTCTTTACTTGTGTCTGTTCTAGTCTCCTCTTTGTATAAGGACACTATTATATTGGATTAGGGCCCAACCATAATGACTCATTTTAACCTTAATGACCTCTTTAAAGACCCTATCTCCCAATATAGTCACATTCTGAGGTACTCAAGATTAGGGCTTCAACCTACAAATTAGAGGAGGGCACAATTCAGCCATAACATATACATAACAAAATTTATCACTCTAACCATTTTAAGTGTATGGTTCAGTGGCATTATGTACATTAACATTATTATGTAGCTATCACCACCATCCATCTCCAAAACTTTTTTAAATCTTTCAATATTGAAACTCATAACCATCTATACTAATAAAAAAGTAATATGCTAATTAGACCAGGAGACCTTCCGGACATCCTTCCAGACAAAGTTGGGGGCTTCCCAGCCTGGAAACTGCCCCTAAACAGCCCTCAGCCCCTTGCCCAGGCTGGCTACGCCCCCCCCAGCGGGGACCCTCACCCCAATGGGGGTGTGGCCAGACTGCAAACGGCCCTCAGCCCCTTGCCCAGGCCGGCCACACTCCCCAGCGTGGACCTCCACCCTGAAGGGGGTGTGGCCAGCCTGAAAACGACCCTCAGCCACGCCCCTGGTGGGGACCCCCACCCCGATGGGGACATGACCGGCCTGCAAATGGCCATCAGCCCTTTGCTGAGGCTGACCCCGCCCTCCAAGGGGCCCCCCACCCTGACCCAGGACCCCCTTCAGGGCAGACCAGCCAGCCCCCACCCGTGCACCAGGCCTTTATGTATACTAATAAAAGGATAATATGCTAATTAGACTGGGAGACCTTCTGGACATCCTTCTGGACAAAGTCATGGTGGCAGGGCCGAGGCAGAGGTGTTTAGGGGCGATCATGCCAGGAGAGGAGGGCAGTTGGGGGTGATCAGGCCAGCAGGGGGGGCAGTTGGGGGTAATCAAGCTGGCAGGGGGTGCAGTTGGAGGCGATCGGGCTGGCAGGGGGGCAGTTGGGGGTGATCAGGCCAGTGGAGAGGGGCAGTTTGGGGCCATCAGGCCAGCCGGGGTGCAGTTGGGGGCAAGCAGGCCAGCAGGGGGGGCAGTTGGGGCAATCAGGCCAGCAAGGGGGGCAGTTGGGGGCGAGCAGGCTGGCAGACAGAGTGGTTAGGGGCGGTCAGGCAGGCAGGCAGGTGAGCGGTTAGGAGCCAACAGTCCTGGATTGTGAGAGGGATGTCCGACTGCCGATTTAGGGATCAGGCTTAAACCAGCAGTTGGACATCCCCTGAAGGGTCCCAGATTGGAGAAGGTGCAGGCTGGACTGAGGGACTGCCCCCCCATGCATGAATTTCATGCACCGAGCCACTAGTCTATATATATATAAAAGGCTAATATGCTAAGTGTCCGACCATTCAATTGGTTGCTATGATGTGCACTGACCACCAGGGGGCAGACTCTTAATGCAGGAGCTGCTGTGACGTGCACAGAGAAACGGCACCATGGACCTGGTGCCCACAAAGCAACCCTTGGCTTCCCCCAAGTGGGACACAGGCCCCCCCCACCACCCCAGAGTGACAGCCCATCAAATCGCAGCCAATGCTGCCAAGACTGCATGGTGCAAAATGCGGCCCACAGCCCAGCTCAGCTCAGCCCAGAAATGGTCGCTTTGGGCGCCGGGTAATGACATCACTTAGCAATGCCTGGCTTCCTCTCCCTAGTGACGTCTAGCCTCCTTGGAGTTCTTCAGCCCAGGAACACGACTTGCTTTATAGCCAGGTGGAAACATTTCACATGTTAACCAAATGTCTATGAAGCCTTTTCTCATGCCTCATCTCATTTGATTCTTGCTGTGACCATGGCTAGGGTTCAGGATCTAAAGGAGGGGCCAATGCACAAATGAAAATGCTATACAAGAAATATGAATTTAGAAGGCATTGGGGCCAGGTGGAGCCTCTTTCTTGAAGAGACACACCGAAACTGGGTCCCATCTGCTTTTATTCAGTTTTAGATACACACCTTGCCCTCTAGCAATGCATACAGGCATATCAAAGGTAAAGTTTGGTAAACAGTAAAAGGATTATAAGGTTAGGGAATTGCCTTGAGCCACCACTATCTCAACACTAGGTCAGCCCTGCTAATGCCCAAGGTCCATTGACCTTCTGTGTTCCTTGGTGCACTGACAGTATTGGCAAGCAGTGGCTTCCCGCAGATCCTCACAGAAGTCCTGGAGTAGGTAGATAGGAGACTCAGTGGAATCCTATTTTCTTTTCATTAGCCAGAAAATGGAGATTTAGAAAGCTTAGAAACTTGAAAAGAAGTAAGTAATGGTGGACCTTGAAAATGACTTCAGGTTTTCTCACTGTGTAGAATATATATAGTCAAACACTGCTGCAGTTAAATATTTTACCCTTAGTTCTCCCTGTGTGATCTACAATAATAATTTGCTTTGTGTTGATATTTGCTGTGTTGCTGACAGTTACCTGAAAGAGAAATTGGGGTGCTTCACTGGGCTGGAAAAAGTTTAGCTAAATCAGAAAGCAGGTCTAATTAAGCAAGTTTATTCTATATCTATAAAAAGCTAAGTTGACTCGCTTATGTGCGATACATATAAAGCCCTCACTGGGGCCAATCGCACGCATGTGTTTGGATCTGCCATTGTCAATCGTGAATTTGGTTGGCACTTATATTATAAAGGGCGAATGGCGATATTAAAATATTTTTTCTAATTAATTTTCTCTCAATGTGCACAAATTCATGCACAGGGCCACTAGTTAAATAATAACTCCCTATTCTTCCCTCCTTTGCTCCTGGCAGCCATTATTCTACTTTCTGTTTCTATAAAACATTGTTTTGAGATTAAGTTTTTCATCATTAGTGATACTCTTCGAAGTTCCCCCAAATTAATTATTTTTCTGCCAATTATGCCACATATACTCAGATTATTTACATAGTTAAGGAGTTCTTTAAATTCTGAAACTATATCCAAAATTTTGTCCTTGTCTTTTTTAATTTTATTTTTTAATTACAGTTTACATTCAACATAATTATGTGTTAGTTTCAGATGTACAGCAAAGGGGTTCTTGAGAGATATTCCAGATTTCTCATTAGCTGTAGAGACTTGGACCACTCTTGTTCGATTATTTTTCAAGATAATTCAAGGTTTCAATTTTTAAAATTTAATTTTTAAGTTGATAAGTTGATGTGTAATTTGCAAAGAAAAAAGGTAAAAGGAACTTTAAATATGTTGAAGTCTTATTATTTTGAAATATGTTTATTTGCTATTTTGAAAAAGGTCAATAATTATTTTAAAATATCTTTTCCAATTCTCTTTATTTGGGGAGATTTGGTTTTTATTCCTCTTCTCCACTTTACTATTTTATACTGCATATGTATAATGTCAACTTTGCATCTTATCATAAATGTAAATATTAAATAAAAGATTTCCATACAAAATAACCTGTCATGGAGTTATTATTGTCTTTATTTCATTCATATTTTCCTTCAGCACATATTTGTTGACTATCATATGGTAAACATTGGATATACTACAAAGAAGAATAAGACATGGTTTTTGTCTTTAAGGAGGTAAAAATTGTACCTAAATGGGTCTAAATAAATTATTATGTTTGAAAGAAGAGTAAATAAAGAAGAAATTGGTTTTGGTCCAAATGAGAAATAGTGGAGAAAATCAGAGTCCAGGAACTGCAAGACCCATTGGTGGGTGGCCGGCAGTGGTTGGATATGGATGAAGAAACAGAATTGTACAGACAGAAGGAGTTGCTAGTGATGAGGCTTGAACATGATTGGAGCACAGCTTTTGAAGGCCTTTACTATGATAACAAGCACACCCTACAAACAGAGAGTTCTTAGACATTTTTAAGTCTTAGAGTGAAAGACAGGATCTGAGACTGCTAGGTGATGTTAGCTACTCTTATTACATAGTAATTAAATGCAATGTGAATGCATTTATAGTTGTTTAATTTTAAAATTACCATTAGGTGGTTTTTCATAGATATTTGAGAAATACTATTTCAAAAATATTAACTATATTTTAATATATTTTATATTTGACATATTTAAATATTTGACATATTTAAAAGGAGTATTTACCTTCACTTTGTGTCTTTTAATTCCTTTTTTCCAGAGATAAGGAAGACTGGATGGATGAGGAACTAATAGAACCCCTGAAATATGCTGAACAACTTCCTGTAGCTCAGATAATACACCAGGTTTGCTTCCAGTTTATTCTTTTTAAAGAAACAAGTTTTTAATCTCTGAAAAGTAATTGCTTTTGTTAGGTTTTTCAGAATCAGTGTGCTATTGCTGAAGGCATTCCAGGCCGTCTATCCCTGTGTAGCCTCCACCTATTACAGTTGGGAGTCTTTTTCAAAGCACAATATTAAATGGCTGCTTGCTGTGTAACAGTAGAATTCTTACTTATATAAAATACAGGGTAAAATCAGAATTATCTTTTGTGCATTACTTAACAATAAGACTTAATTTCAGTAAACTTTCGTTTGAACCATTGTATATAGTACTTATTACTGACAAGGGAAAAGAGTTGAAAAAATATAATTTGGTGTAATTTTTTTGACTAGCTAAAATGAGAAAACAGTATTTCCCTACTTTTTCTATACCACCCCATTATCAACTCTTGGGAAGTGTAATTTTAGATGTCATGTGGGCAGTTTTTTCATTTCCAATTATAATGACTCTCATCTCTTCTACATAGCTGTAATTTTAGAAAAGGCAGTGTGATAAGTATTTAAACTTACATTTTGTACTGTGATTTTGACAGCATTTAAAGTCTGCCTTGGTCGGCTAGAATCTAAGAATTTGAAATGGTCTGTTGACAAGAGTTATGGCCTTTAGTCTTATCAGAATTTTCAGAATCTATAGATAATAGAAAATATTAAAAGCCCTTGGAGGTCAGAAATTTTTAGAATTTTAATGAATGTTATTATCATAAGTCTTTCTATATGTCTTTGTTAATCATAAGAGTTTTTATTTAGCTGATATAGGATGATTAGAAGACGTGCCAATTTGAACTTATTAAAAGAAACAGGCTTTTACTTTAATATGTTGGCTGTAGAGATCTTTACATTGACATTAAAATTTAATATTAAAATTCTGTGAGACATTATAAAAAATGGTCAGAAATTTGCCCCTTTGGGGAAGCCTACCTGTGCTTGGTAATCAGGTCCTGTTTATATGTCAGGAATTCCCTAGAGTTGTCAGAGCCTAAGTGACCTAACAGCCTGCAAATGTCACATTTAAAATTCTGTCTTCATGCCTGACTCTCAGCATAAATGAATTAAAGAGCAGAGCAGGAGCAAGTCAATATGTTCTTAACAGTAAGAATGAGCAATGAAACAGTTTGTGGTTTGCTCAGAATAGGTAAATAGATGCTGCCTAGACCAGTTCACCTACAATAAAATCTGAAACAGGAAGCAAGAATTAACCTTTAAGATGGTTGATAAATGAAATGTCAGTCATATTTTTATAGCAGGGAAGATCCAATAAACTATGGTTTATGTAACAACTGCATTTTGCTGTTATAGACTGTATGAATTCAAAGATGAAAATTCTTGACCCTGATGAGAACTTTTATCATATTTTTTGCAGTATAAAAAGCTGTATTAATTTAAGCACTGAATTATGAACATTATAGTTATAATTCTATAGTGCTTGAATTAATAAAAAAATTCTGATTTTAAGAAATTTGCATGCTAGGGATTCATTTTCTTATATTTTTATTGAATAAAATTACTTCTGTTCTCAAGGGGTAATCAGGAAAGGACATTGTTAAACCAGAATCTCATCTATTCCTCTTGCTACTTCCCTTTACAGTCAATACTACAACTTTGGGACTGTTACCATTGTCTGTTGTTAAGAAACATGAATTATGTTGCTAGAAATTCACTTATAAGTGGATTATTTGACAGCAACTTTTCCCCCTAAATGCATATGATAATTAGGTTCAGCCAATCCCACAAAAGCTTTTTAATCTGTAACATATGTAAATTATAGTATTATTATAGCATATATCTAACCTCCACTTGAAACTATTTTTATACTATAGTAACTATTTTCCTCTAATCTTGACACATGATTTATCTATTCATATTTTGGAGCACATGTGTCATTTCTATTTGAAGTAATGTTATTTATTCACGTTTTCTATCTCCTACTTGACTGTCTTTCTGGACATTCTTGATATTCCTTTCAGCATCTTGCCTTATACTATGTATGCATGCATCTGAATGGATTGATAGGTATTTTTAATGGTATCCTGAGAGTCAGGAGCACTTCTTTTCTCTACTACCCAGGAGTCAGAATCAGGGCCTTTCATTAGTAGCAGTTTAGAAGCTGCTAGAAAGGAGGAGCAGGGATGAAGGCTGTAACATGAGGAGCAACTTAAGAAATAGGGGAGGAATGGGTCTTAGTCAATTGAGTAATTAATATCTTGTGTATGTTACTCAGACTGCATTTTATTAGCAGGAGTTAGTCAAGATTCTTATTATTGCTATTTTATATTGCCAAATTATTAACTATTTTTTAGGGGTCCTAGCAAATATGATTGTACATCTAGGAAACCCATGAGACCCAAGTTATAAACAATAGAATTAACCAGATAGCCAGATACAAGATAATAAAACTAATAGCTTCTCTTTTTTGCAATAAACACACAGAATGAAAATGGGAAACATTTTCTTTCACAACAATGAAAAAGAACAATAAAATACTTAGGAGTAAATTTGATAAGTAAACCAAAGGACTTATATAATAATCATGGGAACATAATATGTTTCATAAACAGAAAGGTATACTAAATTATTTGATGATATGGGGAACTTAATACAAAAGTATAATTTTTCCCAAATTATTGATTCTAGTTAGAAGGAAACAAGTTTTGTGTGTGTGTTTTTTTTTTAATGTTAGGAAAAAATGACTGACTTCTAAATGGATACAGACTTTCTATTTTTATGGAGTGATAAAAGTGTTCTAAACCTAGATAATGATGATCATTGCATAGCTTGGTGAATATACTAAAACCTTTGAGTTGTACACTTAAAGGGTGAACTTAAGGTATGTGAATTATATTGCAATCAAGATATTTTTAAAGTTAAAAATCATCTATTTCTGGCAGAGATGCTAGGAATAAGATACTTGTATACCTGGACAGATATCTAAATTATTTTTACCTTCTGAGAAGCCATCTTGCAACATCTTATATATATTTTTCAACCCAGTGTTTCCATTCATGAGTATCTAGCATGTACCACTAACATATAAATAAAAGAACTAATACATAAGAATCATAGTACAATGATATTCATGTCAGCTTTACTTGTGACCACAACAAATTGGAAACAATGTGAATGCCCCTGTCTCTAGTTGATATAGATTACCTAGCTAACCTAGAAACCCCAGTATGTGTGTGGATTATATCAGTGATAAAGATCACATTACAGATCAGTGAGAAATTAAGGACTATTTATTAAATGATGTTGGAACCTTTGATTGAGTATTTTGGGATAAAAGATTAGATTCTTGCTTTATAACACATAGAAAATGTCCAAATGGATTGTAGATCAATGCAAAATATGGAAAATACCAAAATAATTAGAAAAGTATATTGGTAAATATATGTGTATAAGGACATTCTAAGCATGACAATAATAGCAGAAACTACAAAGGAAAATGGATATATTTGACTTTGTAAAAAATGTAAAGCTTCTGTGCATCAAAATAAAAAGGCAAATGTCAAAATGGAATACTGGTTTTCTCACAATATCATTTCAGAGAATGATAAGGAGAAAACCTAACACTCTAATGGGAAGGATCAAAGAACTTACACACATATGCCTTAAAAGTTAAAATAAATATGTCTAATGAACTGATGAAAACATGTTAATATTCATTAATAAGCTAAGAATTGTTCATTTTAATCATAAAGTACCATTTGAAAAAATCTCTTTGATTAGCAAAGATATGAAAAGTAATAATACTCAGTAATGACAAAGTTCACATTCTACTAGAGAGGAGTGTAAATTATACAAATTGAAGACAATATGGAAATTTGTAACAAAGTATGAAAAGATATAAGTAAGTATGAAAATATATTAACATGGCTGAATGAATACACATGTGTATTCTCCTTCCTGAAAATCCCCAGTAAAATGACCATGAAGACATAAAAATATATAAATCCCCAAAGACAAAGAAAATGGAAGAGGAGAGAATAGCAAATGAGAAGCAACAAAAATTAGAAGAAAAGTAGTTGAACAAATGGTAACCAACTTAGAGTGAAAGAGCTGAACATTAACTTCCATCATGGGGCAGACCTATAAGAATGAGCCAATTTTTACTGCAGAATCCTAGAGAAGCAGGCACTAGGTATCTCAGGCAGACACTAATCCTCCCTGGAAATACTAGCCTAATAGAAAAATAATGCACATTTTGACATTTGTACGACCCCTGTTTAATAGCCATGTCTCAGTCTGTTTGCCCCACTAGAAGCCCAGTAGTTGACAAGTGCTGCTAATAATGCATAAAAATCTTCTGATCAGTGTTTTAATTTTCTTTTAACTATGAAAATATAGCCAAGAATCATCAGATTTTTAGGGAATATCTTCATTATGAAAGACAAAGATCAAAATAAGCAAACGAAAATTTGTAAATTAGCAAATACAGATAATGCCAGTCACTTAAGAAATCATCATCATCATCATCATCATCATCATCACAACCATGGCCACCACCACTTCTGAAAGAAATGAAAAAATATTTTATTTATGAAACAGAATACTATATAAAAAAGGAATATTCAGAAAACAAGGAATAGCTCTTAGAAATTAAAACTATGAAAGTAGAAATAAAAATTTTAGTAGAAAGTTTTGAAGACAAAGATGAGGAAATATCTCAAAAGTTGGGACAAAAAGACAAAGAGAAGGAAAATTGGAGGAATACTTGTTGTTAGAGTCTCTTGTAATTCTAAAGTCACATCTTGTGACAGAGTCACTGACAGGTATTTATTCTGGATTATCTTGTCAAAGATGTTTGTATACTGAACAGTCTTGGAAGATGGAAATAGTGACTCCCCCAGGAACAAAGGGCAGATTTGCTTACTGTGTAGTATAATCTATAATAATAAAAGCATAATATGCTAATTAGACTGGACAGCTGAACGACTTTATGGATGTCATTCCGGACATCCTTCTGGTTAAAGCTGCTCTGATGGGGGCCAAGGCAGAGGTGGTTAGGGATGATCAGGCAGGGCGAGCAGTTAGGAGTGATCAGGCAGGCAGGCAGAGTGTTTAGGGGCGATCAGGCAGGCAGGCGAGTGGTTAGGGGTGATGAGGCAGGCAGGCAGAGGGGTTAGGGATGGTCAGGCAGGCAGGTGAGCAGTTAGGGGTGATCAGGCAGACAGGCAGGCAGAGTGGTTAGGGGCAGTCAGGCAGGTAGGCTAGTGGTTAGGAGCCAGCGGTCCTGGATTGTGAGAGGGATGTCCTGGATTGCAAGAGGGTGCAGGCTGGGCTGAGTGATCTCTTCCCCCCCCCCCCCACCCATGCACGAATTTTGTGCACCGGGCCTCTAGTAAAGATAATGTCTTCCTCCAGGGCAAAGATTAGACAGATTTTTTGTGGCCTCTTATAAAATATTTAGTATTTCCTAATCTGGGGATTCTTCATTACAAAAACCTACTGTATGCATAGCTTCTACCAAATCCTGCCACTACATTGTCCCCATGGGACTTGGAGGGCAGGAGAACTGGCACAGATGTGAAGCTCAGGCTGCCATGCATAGTACAGTTCTTTGTCCCTAACCAAGAGTCTCATGTGTTCTGCCAATATCTATGAAACTTCCAGGCCAACTTGTTACTTTGGAAGCAAGATAACATTTCAGATCCTTCACAGTTTTAGATAATAATTGATGAAATTCAGCATCTGACTAACAAAAGTACTGGAAAAAGAGGACTGAAAAAAAATGAAGAGAAGCTATATTAAATAATACCTTAAAAATTTCCAGAACTCATGGTTTACTAAATATACTTTAAAACAAATAGACCCAATGCCAAGGAATACCATTTTGAAATTTTAGAAGAGTAAAACATACAAAGACACTAAAATGTTACAGAAAAAAAAAAAGAGACCATAATCAAAAGAACAAGAATCATGCTACAAATCTACAATAATCAAAACAATATGGTATTGGCAGAAGAAAAACGGACACACAGACCAATGGAACAAAACTGAGAGCTCAGAAATAAACCCACATATATGTGAGTAAATAATTCTCAATAAAGGAGCCAAAAAACCCATACAATGGAGAAAAGAAAGCCTCTTCAATAAATGGTGCTGGGAAAATTGCAAAAGAATGAAACTAGACTGCTATTTGACACTGTACAAAAAATTTAACTCAGTGGATCAAAGACCTAAATATAAGACCTGATACAATTAAATACATAGAAGATAACATAGGTACTACATTTATGGACCTTGGTATCTGACAAGGCTTTATGAATTTGACCCCAAAGGGAAGGGGAATACAAGCAAAAATAAATGAATGGGATATGTTAAACTATAAAGCACTGCACAGCAAAAGAAACCATCAACAAAACAAAAAGGCAACCAACCAAATGAGAGAAGATACTTGCAAATACCTCTGAAAGGGACCAATGTCCAATGTATATAATGAACTTACATAACTCAACAACAAAAGAACAATCCAGTTTAAAAGTGGGCAGAGACATGAACAAACACTTTTCCCAAGAAGACATAAAAGTGGCCAACAGATACATGAAAAGATGCTCAACTTGTCTAGCTATAAGAGGAATGTAAGTCAAAACCACAAGTAAGCATCACTTCACACTTGTTAGAATGGCTGTTATCAACAAGACAAGAAATAACAAGTCTTAGGAAGGATGTGGAGAAAAAGAACCCTTATACACTGCTGGTGGGAATATAAATTTATAGAGCCACTATGGAAAATAGTGTGGAGGTTCCTCAAAAAATTGAGAATAGAACTATCATAGAATCCTTCAATCCCTCTTCTGGGTATCTACCTGAAAAAATTAAAACATTTGTCTGTAAATATAAATGTATCCCTATGTTCATTACAGCATTATTAATGGTACCCAAGATGTGGAAGTAACCCAAGTGTCCTTTTGTGGATGCTTGTATAAAGAAGATGTGCTACAATACAATGGAATGCTAATCAGCCATAAGAGAAGTTGACATACTGCCATTAGCAACAACATGAATTGTTGTTGAGAATATCATGCTGAGTGAAATAATTTAGATGGAAAAGGACAAGAATCATATGATTTAATTTACATGTTGGATATAAAGCAGGAAGCAACATGAATGAAAAAAACAAACAAAATCATTCATTGACAGCTAATGGTATAGTGGTTACCAGAGGGGAAGGAGAAGGTGCAGTGAGGTTGAAGAGGGTGAAAGGGATCAAATATATGGTAATGGAAGGAGACTAAACTTTGGGTGATGAGCACACAGTGTAGATTATGTATTATAATATTGTATACTGGAAACAATTTTATTAACCGATGTCACTACAATAAATTTAATAAAATATAAAAATAAGTAAAAACAATCAAAATGGTATCACACTTCTCAACAGCAGCATTTAAAACAAGAAAGCAGTGGAGTGATGACTGCTTATAATTAATTAAAATAATTTCTAATTTAAGATTTTATTAATTGCTAAATTATCCTTCAAATATCATGATGCAAGAAATAGTGAGGTCTCAATAAATAGTTTTTCCCATTCATCCTTTTTCAAGAAATTTCTGGACATATGATTTGTTGAATAAAAGGAACCAAGAAACCTGAAATCATATTATCTAGGACACAAGAGATTGATTCATCAAGGTGAGATGGTAGTAAAATTCCTAGATTGATGGAGAAGTGAAGTCTTAAGTGATCACTGTGTAGAAACTTAAAGAGTACATAATATCTCAATAAATCTAGAAAAAAAGTGCAAACCCATGTGTGCTCTAAACAACTTCAACTTACTCAAGTGTTATCCTATATAATAAAAGGCTAATATGCTAGTCCCCATGGGTAGGAGTTCGACCAACCAGGAGTAAGACATGCACTGACCACCAGGGGGTGGTGTGGGACATAGTGGGCGTTGGCAATGCAGTGCTGGCAGCTGGCGGCAGTGGAGGTGCTGCCAGCCCTGATGGGCTCCTACGAGAGCGGGACCATGCAGGATGGTGGAGCAGGTGAGCGGGCAGCACCAGGCCAAGGCAGGTGCGAGTAGAGACCCCACAGATTGGCCCTGATCACCAGCCAGGCCTAGGGACCCTACCCGTGCACGAATTTTGTGCACCAGGCCTCTAGTATATCAGTAACTACTTTGTGACTTGACAGATGTTTATTCACTTTTTTTTTTTCACTATTCTTATCCATATCCCAGGCTTTCTCTGGATATCCTCCTATTTTAATCATATGGCTTCTTGCAAATCTTTTAATATTTTATACGATTAGAAGATGGCAGCATTCTTTTCTTAATGCATCCCTGCACTGTGTATTGTGATGACTCAGTGTAACCTTACTATTCTCTTTCATTCAGACAAGCTGCTCAAAAATCACTGTTAGTGCTATGTATCCATTAAAGATTTAGTTTACTGGAGAGAAATACTGGAGAGTGTCCTGTCAGATGCTAGCTTAAATCACAGAAGGTTATCTTGCAAAGTGTAGTTTCATCTATGCTTTGTTGCACCTTTTTAATCCTAGAGATAATTTTTTTTCTAGTAAATCTGGTCCATATAGTTTCCTGGTATGTCCATTGTTTTCTTTGGGGGGTCTTCTTGGCATTTGAGTGAAGCAGTTCTGTTACTGTGCAAGACTGGTCAGTGTGTTACAGGAGGTTTGGCATCCCTAGTCCTCCCAAACACTGGTTGCCATTGGCAGTCCTTAGTCATTGTGGCACCACACAATGCCTTACCTTTTCTGAACTCCTCCCTCCCATGGAGGGCAGTATTGCCTCACATTGAGGACCACTGCAGGTGACTGTTGGTAGTATGTGTCCACAGAGCCTTTGTTTGTATAGTCTAGTCTCTTAATATTATAATTGTGACATTTAAAAATAAGTATACAGATGTTTCTTGACTTACAGTGGTATTAGGTACCAATAAACCCATCGTAAGTTGAAAATATTGTTAAATCTAAATGCATTTAATACAACTAACCTACCAGACATCATAGCCTAGCCTCACCTACCATAAACATGCTAAGAACACTTACATTAGTCTACGTTTGGGCAAAATCATCTCGCTACTGCTGCCCAGCAGCATGAGAGAGTATTGTACCACATATCGCTAGCCTGGGAAAAGATCAATTTGAAAAATTTGAAGTATGGTTTCTATTGAATGCTTACTATTACTTTCACCCCATTGTAAAGTTGAAAATTTATAAGTTAAACTATCCTAAGTCGGGACCCTTTATAACAGACACTCTTCTCACTTCTCTACATTCTGAGATGTCTTGGACGCTGCATTTCCAGCTGTGCACATGGATTTCCACCATTTTCGGTTCTGTCCTTTTTTTATGATAACTCTTTATATTGTTTTACTTTAGTTATTTTGGCATTTTAATGTTTTTCTATTCCAGTAAGGCCTACCTTAGTATGGCTAAAGGTTGACTGAAATGTCTATCAAGTGGAAAATCTCTGACACCATTTTAAAAATGTGCCTATTGAATTATCGATACCTGGAAACTCATTGAAAGGTTGCTGAATCCTTTTGATGGGTTTCCAGGTATTGATAATATCACTCCCCTGTCCAGGGACTAAGATTGCTTTAAAATGTTAAAGTTTTCCCTAATTATAGCATCTTTAAAGCTGAAGTCTAGTGAAAAATAATATTACTGTTCGCTTATTTTCATTCAAATTATAAGGCAGATAATTAAAATTAAACTACTTAAAGGCCATGTGCTATTCTTTTAATGTCAATTGCGATATTGTTTTAAATTGATATAGGTTAATCTCAGCTATCATATTATAACTTCTGACAATCACTTCAAAAATGTCACTTTTGAAGGAATAAATGAAACTATGAAGCTGTTTGAAAATACTGATCAATATTTCAATACTATTTCATCAGCTTTATGTAAGTGTGAAAAATGTTGTCCACCTATAAATTTGTCATCAGAGTTTCTGATAGATTAAATTTCTCTATTAGAAATGAAAGGTGTGAGCCTTACTAGTCATTAAGTATTCTAAAATAAAAACAGATACCAGTTTTCACCAAAAGTCTAAACATTTAAAAGGTGAGAAGAGCTGATGTTTGTGAGGACGCAGTGAGATGGACATGCTCATAAATTGCTGATGGGAATATAAGTTAATGCAGCCTTTCTTAAAAGTCGTTTGTTTGTGTGAATTTATAAATAATAATAATAATTGTACCTCTAGGATTTTATTCAGAAGAAGGGACTCGATTATGACAGAAAGATTTATGTTTAAAACCGTTATGTTCATTACAGCATTTCTTAGGAAGCAGCTTAATGTAATACATACAGTATACTGGAATGGAATCCAAAATCACTATTTAGTGACTGCTTGGTTTGGGGCAAGTCTCTTAGTCTTTCTTTTGCAAGTCATACATTGGAAATATGATGATGGTAACAGTAACAATAATAACAACAATGAAGAGCGTGACAGCTTCATCTGGGTTAAATGCTGCTGGATATATCTAGTTAGGTTCTTCAGTTTTCCATAGCAGCTGTTCCAAATATTTGTTACACTTCTATCTTCTTTAAAGCTCAGCTTCAGACAGCCTCCTAAGTCTGGAGAACAATTGAGGTCATTAGGCAAAAACACCTGTAATACACTTTCAATGTACCTTCAAACTTATTTGTATCTTTATGAGTCTTTATATTTTCTGTCCACCTCAAAGGAAGAAGTGTGTGAATTGTATCAGCGATAACCTTGCTTGCATAGTCAGGAACCTTGTTCCATCAGTTATGCTTCTCTCTCTTGTCTTTATACTCTCCACTGCTGAAAAAAGTCTTCCTCAATTCTGCTTTCCCTTCCAGCTTCACTCTTTCCCCTTTCTCTCTTATTGATGTTTTAAAAATAGACTAGCTCAGTACCAGAAAAACAACCCAATTAAATGAGCAAAGGATATCGTAGATATTTCTCCAAAGAAGATATACACATGGCCAATACGCACATGATAAGAAACTCAACTTTACTAATCAATAGGGAAATGCAAATCAGAATCACAATAAGACACCTCTTCACATCCATTAGGATGGCTGTTACCAAAACAACAAAAACAGAAAATAATAAGTGCTGCTGAGGATGTGAAGAAATTGGAACCCTTTGCAGTGGAAATGTAGAATGGTATAGCCACAGTGGAAAACTGTGTGGTGGTTCCTCCAAAAATTAAAACAATTACTATATGATCCAGCACTTTTACTTGTGAGTACATACCCAAAAGAATTATAACCAGGGATTTAAAAAGATACTTGTACCCCAATGTTTACAGCAGCATTATTCACAGTATATCAGTGAATAAATGGATAAACAGTGTGGTATATACAGTCAGTATATTATTCAGCCTTAAAAAGAAGGGATATGCTGACATGTGCTTGAATTTTAAGATGTTGTGCTAAGTCAAGTAAGGCAAATACAAAAGTACAAATATTATATGATTCCACTTAGATTAGTCAGATTCATAGACACAGCAAATAGAATATAATGATTATCAGGAGCTGAGGGAGGAGGGACTGGGGAGTTTTTGTCTAATGGGTATAGTTTCAGTTTGGGATGATGACAAAGTTTTGGAGATGGATGGTGGTGATGGTTGCACAACAGTATGAATGTACTTAAAGGCACTGAACTATGCACTTAAAAATGATCAATATGGTAAATTTTATGTTATGTATATTTTACCACAATAAAAAGAGTAAATTAGCTTTATTCATTTTACTCCCTTTCCCCCCCTCAGTCTACTTTATTATAGTCTGTATCCCAATTTTCATATCATCCAAATCTTTGACTTTTTTGTGATATTGAACTCCATTAATTTCTCTAAAAACTCATTTTGTTGTTTTTTTCTCTTTTTTTTTGTTGTTCTTGGACCACCACCGTAGACTGGTTTTATACCCATCTCTCTGATTTCTTCCTTTGAAAAACCTTTGCTGATCTCCTCCTAGACCCATCTTTATGATTCTGTCTCTTGTACAAATTCCTACTGAACATGCACTTCCTACTGTTATATCTACCATAACTAGAGGCCCAGTGCATGAAATTCGTGCACAGGGGGATGTCCCTCAGCTCAGCCTGCACCCTCTCCAATCCAGGACCCCTTGGGAGATGTCCAACTGCCACTAAAGCGGCAGTCAGACATCCTTCTTGCAATCCGGGACCGCTGGCTCCTAACCGTTCACCTGCCTGCCTGCCTAATCTCCCCTAACCTCTCTGCCTGCCTGCCTGAGCGCCCCTAACCACTCTGCCTGCCTGCCAGATCACCCCTAACCACTCTGCCTGCCAGGCTGATTGCCCCTAACTGCCCCTGCCTGCCAGCCTGATTTCCCCTAACTGCTCTCCCCTGCCGACCTAATTGCCCCCTAACTGCCTCTGCCTCGGCCCCCACCACAGTGGCTTTGTCCGGAAGACGTCTGGTCTAATTAGCATATTACCCTTTTATTAGTATAGATAGTTTTCAGTTTCACTTACATACTGGTGGCCCCAAATATTCTCATCTCCTTCTTGGGTTACAAAACAACATTTAATTGCCTGTAAGATAGCTCCACTTGGGTCTTTAACACATTGTCTAAAGCAGAATTTAACCCTTTCCTAATGGTTTTCTTATTATGTTTTAAGAGAACCTTTATTCTTTTCATCCCTTCCTTTCTCTCTCTCACAATATCTTTCTATATAAAACCCTAATATGCAAATCGACTGAACGGCGGAATACCTGTGAAAGGACCAGTTGGTGGGAGGCAGGGCCGGGGCTGGCGAGCGGGTGGTACTAGGCCAGCCAGCCAAGGCGGGTGCCAGCGGGGGCCCGATTGCCCAGCTGGTCTCCCCACGGATAGGCCCTGATTGCTGGCCCGGCCTAGGGACCCTACCTATATATTGTGAACAGTCTCTTAGATTTAAAAATTAAAACCTGGCAAGGCTACTCTAACACTGAAAAAACAGGATGATGCAGTGATGACTTGCATGGACTCTGGCTTGCACATTTTGTGGTCAGCCCTGATTTTGACACTTATAACTGTGTGACAAAGCCAATTACTTAACTTCTCTCTGCTTCAGTTTTTTCACCTATAAGATGGGGAAGATGGTACTACTGCCTCAGAAAGATCATGTTATGTATTACTTTTTATAATCAGGGCAAAACAATGTAGCTGCCCATACAATAGCAAGATGACTTTCACCTGTATGAAAAGTATGGTCACTGGTGCATGAAGTGTCCCAGATTGCGAGAGGGATGTCCGATTGCCAGTTTAGGCCTATAAACTGGCAGTCGGACATCCCCCGAGGGGCCCCGGATTGCAAAAGGGTGCAGGCCGGGCTGAGGGCCCTCCCTCTCCCATGCATGAATTTCGTGGCACCGGGCCTCTAGTTCACATATAATTGGTTTTTAATTCCTTTTTATTCTGTTTCTTAAATATTTCTGAAATTCATCTCCTTTTTATATTTATTGTGTACCTATAAACAGGTACAAACATCGTATTTCACAGTTAATCATAATCATCATGAGAAATAATTAGTACCATTGAAAAATTTATCACTCCTATTTTATACTTGGATAAATTGAGATTCAGAGGGGTTTAAGTAACTTGCCTAAAATCTTCTATCTTGTAAGTGGCAAAGACAGAATTTGGATGTAGGTCTGAGTTCATAGCTGTTTCTCCTATGAGCATTGTAACAGTTTTTATGAAGAAACTGGTCCCCAGGAAATTTGATGAATAAGGTGTCAACAGATGTAATACATGTTACAATTAATTGAAACCATATTTTGGAAGAACTAAATATCAACAGAGCTCGCTCAATATTCAACACATGAGTATCCATTTATTTAGAATTTGTCATAAAGAGAGTCACCCTCTTTATAATTCTATTCTTGGTTCCCTTCTCCACCCCAACTCTTTCGCTCTCCAATGAGAGCTTGAGACAAGGCAGAGATCTGAAGGGATATGGCACAAAAAGAAATAGGAGAGGGTGCCAAAGGTTAGCTTTGCTTATTTAAAAATTTACCAATAGTTTCTCATTTGAATTGAAACCAAAATGTGGTGTGTTAGAGCCCAAGTTCGTTGTCTCACAAAACTGAAGAATAGATTCACGGACAAAAATGGTTAGTGGAAGTAAATTTTATTAAGAGACGCCAGTCCTAGAAAAGGTGTAGCGAGGGTTTCAGGAGCAGGCCAGTGTCCAGAGCTTCCTTTCCATGGATGTTAAAGTCTGCTGGTCCAGGTGTAGAGTCCCACATGGCCATAAGCCACGTGGGCACAGGGGATGTGCTTCCCCACCACAGGAACATCAGGAACCCATTGCGTGCCAGAGAGAAGAGAGAAAACATGTACTTTTTAATCTAGGGGTAGATACATGCCTTGCTAGCTCCTGATTGGTCCTTTCAAAGAATTCTGTCTTAATAACATTCTTGGGATTGATTATATGTCTTAATAACTGTCTTATGACTGGTTATCTGCAAGTTGCCTTTCTTAGCAACACTCATACATTTTAAAGCTCATGTCTCCCTTACGCACTCTTCCTTCCCCACCCAGTTGGGGTGCCTTAGTAACTCCAATTAGTTGGGCTCCTGGCTCTACTTCCTTTCCTCCCTCCCCCGTGGTCCCGATTCCTGACTACCTAACTTCCTTCTCCTCAGAATCAAGAGAAGACTTTCTTGTATGTGGTCATCTAATCTGAGGGTCCATATTTAGTTCAGATAGTTCAGCAACATTAAGGATTTATAGGCCCTTGTGAATTATTCTGATAATCTAGCAATATAACTTTATTTCAAAAATATCTTTTCTGATTTCCATAAAACTGGTGATAAACAGCACATTTGGAATACAACTCATTCACTGTTTGCCTGTACTAATTCTTTGTCTGTTCTCCACCACTGAAGGCAGCCAAATAGATTGTGATTTGTACAAAGTTATAAGAAAAATGAGTGTCAAAGAGCCCTGATGATCTCTAATTTGTATGAGTGGACTTGAGGATTAGCTACACGTGACTAAAGTAAACAACCAGTAATTAAAAACAACTAGACAAATACACATTCCTTTCACAAGTCAGAGTAATTTAGAGTTCATTACATTTAGAAAGAAAACATCCCTAATGAATATTAGACATTTGACCTGTGGTGTTGCTTTGAATATTAAGATTTTGGTAGTAATTAACTTTACTTCCTTTGCATTACAACTTTATCATCTTAGTTACTAAGACAAAAGGCTTTCAGAAAAGTTTTTGAAATGTCATTGAAAATACATTATACTTTTAAAAAAAATATTTTATATAAATAGTAAAGACTTGTTAATATAATTTACTGGAGGCCCAGTGCAAGAAATTTGTGCACTGGGCGGAGGGGGCGGGGAGGCGTCCCTCAGCCCAGCCTGCCCCCTCTCACAGTCTGGGAGCTCTCGGAGGATGTCCTACTGTCCTACCTTTGGCCGGGGAACAGGCCTAAGCCACAGTCTGGCCTTCTTCTGCAGGAGGCAGACTGGCTGATCAGGGGAAGACGCCGCCCCCATCACCCCACTGCTGCTACCACTGCCAGCCGCTGCAGCCGCCAAGGTGTTTTCATCAGCACAGACTCCAGTCCCTTTACCATGAAAAAATGACAACTTTCTTTAGGCATTTTCAAGATGTCCCTTCCTTCCTTCCTTCCTTCCTTCCTTCCTTCCTTCCTTCCTTCCTTCCTTCCTTCCTTCCTCCCTCCCTCCCTCCCTCCCTCCCTCCCTCCCTCCCTCCCTCTCTCTCTCTCTCTCTCTCTCTCTCTTTCTTTCTTTCTTTCTTTCTTATCTCCTCATCTGAGGATATTTTTCCACTGACTTTTAGAGAGCATGAAAAAGAGAAGGAAAGACAGAGAGAAACATCAATGTGAGAGGGACACTTCGATTGGTTGCCTGCTGCATGAGCCCTGACCTGGGCCCCGGCCAGGGAGGAGCCTGCAACCTAGGTACATGCCCTTGACCAGAATTGAACCTGGACCCTGCGGTCAGCAGGCCGAGGCTCCATCCACTGAGCCAAACCAACTAGGGCAGGATATGACATTTCTTAGACCCTCCAGCAGCGGACCTTCGTTTTTTCCTCCAGGAGTGAGGTGGAAAAACTCTAGATCACCTTCTTGGATTCTTATTAGGCAAGTTACCAAGAACACTGTGAATAGTGTACTGGGGCTTAGCCAATGAGCGGTCAGAAAAGGTGTTTACTCTGCCGCTCACGCACAGAGGTGGGACTGCTGGTGAGGGCCTGCCCTCGGCCGCAGTGGCTGCGAACAAGTTCCTCTCCCCTCTCTCCTTTCTCCTCTCCCCTCTCCCCGCCTGGCCTGCGCTTGACCACAGTGGCTGTGGGTGGGCCGGGCCCGCCCCCGCCCTCTCCTCTCCGGGCCTGTGCTCAGCCGCAGCGGCTTGGGAAGGCCCCCCTATCTCTGTCTCGTCTCTGCTCTGGGCCTCACCTGCGTGCACAGCCTCCTCCTGATTGGTTATGTCTGTTACGGTGTCCTGGCTAATTTGCATATTACCATATATATATATATTATATATATATATATATATAATATATATATATATACACACACATACACACACATATACACACACACACACACATATATATATATATATATACACACACATACATATATATATAATGAATTTTCATGTCATTAACAGATACAATGATAAAATCATGATGACAGTTATAAATTGAGTTTTGGTCTTTTAAAATTCATTGCAATTTTATAAATGTGCCCAATATAAAGTATGTTTTCGTTTTCTATATTCCATTATATCAAAACTAGAGGCCCAGTTTTCTATATTCCATTATATCAAAACTAGAGGCATGAAATTCGTGCACTGGGGGGGGGGGGTGTCCCTCAGCCCAGCCTGCACCCTCTCCAATCTGGGACCCCCTTGGGGGGTGTCCGACTGCCGGTTGAGGCACGATCCCTGTGGGGATCAGGTCTCAACCGGCAGTCAGACATCCCTCTCACAATCCGGGACTGCTGGCTCCCAACTGCTCGCCTGCCTGTCAGCCTGATCACCCCCTAACCCCACTCCCCTGCCAGCCTGATTGATGCCTAACTGCTCCCCTGCTGGCCCGATTGCCCCTAACTGCCCTCCTCTGCCAGCCCGATCGCCCCCAACTGCCCTCCCCTGCCAACCTGGTCACCCCAACTCTTTACTACTTTTAAAAACATATTTAGTTAAAATCTTAATTAGTTATTCTCCCCAAGGAATCCAAGGAATAAGTATCAGATGCAATGAATACTTTTGTTACAAGTTTTCTATTTCTGCATAGCAAACAAATTTAATGATTTTAAAGCATTTATTATCTCACAGTTTTCATGGCTGAGGAGTCTGGACACAGGTTAGCTTAGCTCTATGCTTACCGCCTAACAAGGCTTCAGTCTAGGTGTCAACCAGATTGCAGTCTCATCTGCGGCACAGGGTCCTCGAGCAAGCTTATTGGTTATTGGCAGAATTCAGTTACTCGTGGTTGTAGGACTGACTGAGGCCCTCAGCTCCTGCAGACTGCTTGCCATTCCTTCCTGAGGTCCACTCCACAACAGCAGAGCATCTTGTCTGCTCCTAGTATATCTGTCTCTCTGATTTCTGTCTCTGATATTTAGACCTTCCTCTAAAGGGCTCACCTGATTAAGTCAGCTCCTGCCCCTAGGATAATCTCTCTTTTGATTAACTAAAAGCCAACTGATTAGGGACCTTCATTACATCTTCAGGATCCATTCATCTTTGCTCTATTATGTAACCTAATCACAGGAGATTTCCCATCATAGTCACAAGTCCTGTCCATACTCAAGAGAAAGGGATTTATAGGATGTCTTTGATTTATATCATTAACATAACTTGAAGAGTACAAATTATATTTTATAGAAAGGATGTAGTTTAGATACACTAACATATTATCACTGATTAAACAATTAAAAACAGCTATTTTCTAAAGTAATTATAATTGTGACCTTAGATTATTTTATTTTTATTTAAAATACAGTCTAACTGAACTGATATGTGTATTATATTTTAAGAAAAGCATCCCATTGAAACCTTGAAAATTTTTATTTGCTTGCCAATAAATATATACAATTATGAAAATCCTAGTTTTCTCTTTTTACATAAAGTTAATACTTAGATCTGTGCTTTGTTAACTATTTTAAAGTTCTGTGGTAATGATCTCCTAGCAACGTGAAAAAAGAGACTGCATACCATTCCCAAGTGGCAGTGCAATGTTGCTTAGCTACCTATCTAATTTGAAGTATTAGGCATTTATATAATAGGTGGCCCTTGAGCCTTTAAGTGTTTGCTCATGACACATTGCAGTGTTTAAGTATGGTTTTCACCTTTGTATTATCACTGTTATTGTGAAAGGTTAAAAAAAAAGTGTACATAATAGCAGTCAGTAGAGAACCTTAACTACATACAGTCATTTTATGAGAAGCTCTAATAAGGACACAAATGAAATTATAAACTATACTTAAATATGAGCTTGTTGCTGGTGAAAATGAAGTCCTTTCACGGAGTTGCAAGGAAAGCATTCTGGGAGACCTGTATGGGAGGGTAAGAGGCAGTGGTCCTGGTTTCAGCTCTGGTGTCTCATCTCTGACCGTCCTCCATGGAAGAAGTTCAGCTTTGTCTTCATCAGGCCCAGAAATAGGACCGGTGTCCAGACATTTTGTGCTATTGGTTCAGTCCATGTCTCTGTCCTCATCTAGCTAGCTCAGTCTGTGTTCCTGGCTGCACTAAGCGAGAGCACTCTTCATTAAGCTGGGATTCTATTATATTGTTTTTGGGAACCAATCAACTTCCCAATCTTTTGTGGGCTTGTGTTGGATCCTCCTCCTAATCAGTCCATTTCCTCGATCTTCCAGGGTCCTGTGTCCCTTATCCAATTGGATCCTTTTCCCAGGCTAGACAGGCCTTTATGGTCATTATCTTGACTCCTAATGCCCATGCCTCCTAGTAGAAGCACCTCCCATTGGGCCATCTTGGCTTCAACAGGGCATGTGCCAGCAGAATTTCCCTTTATTGTTCTGTCTCTCCCCCACCCCCACCCCCGGTAATCTTCAGGGAATGGACAGGTGGTTCCCTGGGGAGTGTGTGAAACTGTAGCTTCCTAGTGAAGCAGGCCCAGTATTGGATTCAGCTTCCCAGTTTATTAGGATTCTTAATGTCTGATTCCCTTTGCTCCCTTCCTTTACTATCTAGCTACCTATGCTAACGTATCTGAAAAAGCAATAGTAATTATAACAATCTGTCATTTGATTGTAAGTAAAATTGTAGAATGTCTAAAATATTACCTATAGTTGTCTTAAAAATAGCAGTATTGTTATACTTCAAGAATATTATTAAGTACATAATGAAAAAGCACCTTATTTTGTTGCTGTCATGCTATTGATATTACTTTTTCTTAAAGTAGGATATCAAATACTAAACAGTATTATTGTAGTACATCTCCTAATTTGGAAAAAGTGAATATATGAAGACTTTTGTAGGTGGACTCTTTTAATACAAGTTTTTCCTGTAAATTCCTCTCCCCCACCAAAATGGTTAAAGACATACATATCCATTGTAGAAAACATACTTTCAAAAGTACAGATATATGGAGAGAAGAGATTAAAACTACCTCTAATCCTACTTCCCCAAGAGAAATACTATTAAAAACTTTAGTATATTTTCTTCCTTGAATATTGTTATAGAAATAAAGATAATATTTTATACTCAGTTTGCATCTTGCTTTTATTTTATTATCACAATATAAACATCTTTTCAAGTTATTAAAATTGTTTGAAAACATTTTTATGGCTAATTATGTGGGTATATATTACTTCTCATTTTATTTATATAGATTATTTCCTGTTTTTTTATTATATAAATAACACTGAGAAGAAAATCTTTTTGTTAAATTTTTGTCACCATTTCTGAGTTTCTTAATATAGATCCTAGCTAGTATAATAGATCCCACAAATGAATAGATAAAAACATTTTAAAGACCTCTGAACATGTTAATAGATTACTTTCCTGAAAATTAGACCATCCTTAATATTTACTAGTTTAATTTTAAAAAGAGAAAGAAATAATATATCATTTTAAATTTGTTTTTGTGATCAAGAAAATTGATTTTTTTCTAATATTAATTAGCCACTCATAATTATTCCTTTCTCAAAAATGTTCTTTTCTTTTCCCATTTATTGATAAATCTTTGTATACTTTCTTATTAATTTTGGGGAGATCTTCATGTACTGAATTCAACCCCCTTTCTGTCATATTCTCCTATTTATTTGCCTTTTCATTTGACTTACACATTTTGCAAAATGTAGATCTTTTCAAAAGTTTTTTATAAAAATATTTTCACCTTTTCTTTTTTTTTTTTTTTTTTTTTTTTAATTTCTTTATTGATTAAGGTGTCACATATTTGTCCTCATCCCCCCATTCCCATCCCACCCCTCTCCCCACGCATGCCCCAATCCCCTGTTGAACTTAACCGTTGGATAGGCTTATATGCATGCATACAGGTCCTTTGGTTGAACTCTCCCCCTCCCCCCACCCTCCCCCTACCCTCCCGTATCCTCCCTCTGAGGCCCGATAGTCCGATCGATGCCTCCTTGCTTCTGGTTCTGTTCTTGTTCCTCAGTCTATGTTGTTCATCATTTCCTCTAGATGAACGAGATCAAATGTCACTAGATATATACTAATAAGAACTGAATGTGAGACGAGCAATAATATTTATGCTGACAGGCAAATGAATCAATCTGTAGCGAGCTTCCCCCTGGACCAACAGTTCTTTTGAGACCCAATTTCGATGTCCAGTAGTTCCTTATGTGTACATGTCAGCACTGACCCCTCAGCTCTGGATGGTGGACAAATGGTGGTAATGGAGGTCTGACTCCCTCTGGTTTGGTCTCGGCCGATCCCAGGGGCACGGCGTCACCTGGACTAAGGGGCACGTGGCCTCACCCATACCCAAGGGGCGCGTGGTCTCACCCGGGCCTGGGACCCAGCCTCACCCGGATGGATCCAGGGGCGCACGGCCTCACCCGGACCCAGGATCTGGCTTCACCCGTACCCAAGGACACTTGGCCTCTCCCAGACCCAGGGGCACGTGGCCTCACCCGGGCTTAGTTGCACAAGGCCTCACCTGGATCCAGGGACACATGGTCTCTCCCGGACCCAGGGACGCTTGGCCTCTCCCAGACCCAGGGCCACTTGGGCTCACCTGGGCCTAGGTGCACGAGGCCTCATCCGGAACAGGGACGCATGGTCTCACCCGGACCCAGGGACGCTTGGCCTCTCCCAGACCCAGGGCCACTTGGGCTCACCCGGGCCTAGGTTCACGAGGCCTCACTCGGATCCAGGGACACATGGTCACACCCAGACCCAGGAACGTTTGGCCACTCCCAGACCCAGGGCCACTTGGGCTCACCCGGGCCTAGGTGCACGCGGCCTCACCCGGATCCTGGGACACATGGTCTCACCCGGACCCAGGGATGCTTGGCCTCTCCCAGACCCAGGGCCACTTGGGCTCACCCGGGCCTAGGTGCACGAGGCCTCACCCGGATCCAGGGACACATGGTCTCACCCGGACCCAGGGACGCTTGGCCTCTCCCAGACCCAGGGCCACTTGGGCTCACCCGGGCCTAGGTGCACAAGGCCTCACCCGGATCCAGGGACACAAGGTCTCACCCGGACCCAGGGATGCTTGGCCTCTCCCAGACCCAGGGCCACTTGGGCTCACCCGGGCCTAGGAGCACGAGGCCTCACCCGGATCCAGGGACACATGGTCTCACCCGGACCCAGGGACGCTTGGCCTCTCCCCGACCCAGGGCCACTTGGGCTCACCCGGGCCTAGGTGCACGAGGCCTCACCCGGATCCAGGGACACATGGTCTCACCCGGACCCAGGGACGCTTGGCCTCTCCCAGACCCAGGGCCTCTTGGGCTCACCCGGGCCTAGGTGCACGAGGCCTCATCCGGATCCAGGGACGCATGGTCTCACCCGGACCCAGGGACGCTTGGCCTCTCCCAGACCCAGGGCCACTTGGGCTCACCCAGGCCTAGGTGCACGAGGCCTCACCCGGATCCTGGGACACATGGTCTCACCCGGACCCAGGGATGCTTGGCCTCTCCCAGACCCAGGGCCACTTGGGCTCACCCGGGCCTAGGTGCACGAGGCCTCACCCGGATCCAGGGACGCATGGTCTCACCCGGACCCAGGGACGCTTGGCCTCTCCCAGACCCAGGGCCACTTGGGCTCACCCGGGCCTAGGTGCACGAGGCCTCACCCGGATCCAGGGACGCATGGTCTCACCCGGACCCAGGGACGCTTGGCCTCTCCCAGACCCAGGGCCACTTGGGCTCACCCGGGCCTAGGTGCACGAGGCCTCACCCGGATCCTGGGACACATGGTCTCACCCGGACCCAGGGATGCTTGGCCTCTCCCAGACCCAGGGCCACTTGGGCTCACCCGGGCCTAGGTGCACGAGGCCTCATCCGGATCCAGGGACACATGGTCTCACCCGGACCCAGGGACGCTTGGCCTCTCCCAGACCCAGGGCCACTTGGGCTCACCCGGGCCTAGGTGCACGAGGCCTCACCCGGATCCTGGGACACATGGTCTCACCCGGACCCAGGGATGCTTGGCCTCTCCCAGACCCAGGGCCACTTGGGCTCACCCGGGCCTAGGTGCACAAGGCCTCACCCGGATCCAGGGACACATGGTCTCACCCGGACCCAGGGACGCTTGGCCTCTCCCAGACCCAGGGCCACTTGGGCTCACCCGGGCCTAGGTGCACAAGGCCTCACCCGGATCCAGGGACACAAGGTCTCACCCGGACCCAGGGATGCTTGGCCTCTCCCAGACCCAGGGCCACTTGGGCTCACCCGGGCCTAGGAGCACGAGGCCTCACCCGGATCCAGGGACACATGGTCTCACCCGGACCCAGGGACGCTTGGCCTCTCCCCGACCCAGGGCCACTTGGGCTCACCCGGGCCTAGGTGCACGAGGCCTCACCCGGATCCAGGGACACATGGTCTCACCCGGACCCAGGGACGCTTGGCCTCTCCCAGACCCAGGGCCACTTGGGCTCACCCGGGCCTAGGTGCACGAGGCCTCACCCGGATCCAGGGACACATGGTCTCACCCGGACCCAGGGACGCTTGGCCTCTCCCAGACCCAGGGCCTCTTGGGCTCACCCGGGCCTAGGTGCACGAGGCCTCATCCGGATCCAGGGACGCATGGTCTCACCCGGACCCAGGGACGCTTGGCTTCTCCCAGACCCAGGGCCACTTGGGCTCACCCGGGCCTAGGTGCACGCAGCCTCACCCGGATCCAGGGACACATGGTCTCGCCTGGACCCAGGGGTGTGTGGGCTCTCCCAGACCCAGGGGCGCTTGGCCTCGCCCGGGCACGGGGTCCTGCGTCATCCGGGTCCAGGGGCACTTGGCCTCACCCGGACCCGGAGTCCGGCCTCACCTGGACCCAGGGGCATGTGGCCTCACCTAGACCCAGGGACGTGAGGCCTCACTTATACCCAGAGGCGTGTGACCACACCTGAGTCCAGAGGCGCGCAACCCCGCCCGCACCCGGGTCTCAGCGGGGCCCCGTCTTCCCGATCCCAATTCCTGCCGGTCAATCCCCCCTCAGCAATTCCCCTGGCCATCCTTCCAGAGCTCCAGTATGGCTGCTGCAGAACTCGTCGGGCGGCGGCTCAGCGAAGCTCCGGTGCACCCGGTGCATGGCGGTGGGCCAGTCTGGCGTCGCTGCGTCGGCCCTTGGGTCTGCATAGGTGGCCGGTCGCCGAGCATGCGCACCTGGCCGCTTCCGGGGCGTTGAGATTCTTGACGGACTCAGAGGTCAGCAAGCGCGGAGTCTCCCACCCCATGTCTCATAGGGGCTCGTCTGTCCGTGCTTGGCTGCCAATGGAGCCGTCCCCTCAGCCGGAGACCGCCGGGGGAACTGCGCCGAGCACGTTCCAGGCCGCTGTTGTATCGCCTGAGCCATAGTTCTTTTGTGTCGCCTGAGCTGTAGTTCTTAAAGTGTGGTCTTTGGGTCACCGGCATCAGCATCATCCCACATACCCCTCTTTTATTCTAGTTGTAGAGCATCTACTCAGCCAGCCCTATGGTGGTCTTGGATGGTGTCTGCTCTGCTCTCTTGTCGTAGTCTCAAAGTTGTTGTGGTAGGCAACAATCAGGCTTCCGCCCTATGCCTCCATCTTGGTCCTCCTTTGTATAGTTAAGTCTTGATTGTTGTTGGTGTCACTGGGGGGGCTCTCTTTGTCTATAAAGGAAGAGTTGCTGTGCAGGAGACACGTTTATGGGCCGGGTCTTGGTGCAGCAAAGCTTTGGCGCTCACTGAATATTCCCGTTGAATGTGTCCCTTATGCACGTGGTTGAAATCTGGTGTCATCTCCCACAGACCACTAGATGCCCTCATTTCTGGGTCTCCAATGGGGTGTAGATCAGCTACTGCCTTAGGCACTCAGCAAGGATTACAGCAAAAACTGTAGTTTCTTCCTCCTGTCTGAGTGGCCCTGGAGCAGTCCGACTAGAACAGCAGATCATCTGGTCCGCTGCCAGAGGGCAGGCCACCCACATGCATAAGCCGTTGCTTGGGGCGCAGGTGTGCCTGCAAGACTTGCGGGGCAGGTCTTCAAAACATGCGGGGCGGGTCCCAGGGCGGGGCGGGGTCTCAGGGCGCCAACAGGCCATGGTGCGGCGAGCCTCGATGGCTGTGAGTCTGGTCCTTCTGCCTTCCATGTATCTAAGTCCCCTCGTTCCGCACTCCAGCGCAGAAAACACTGATTGCTGGGCGCACCTCTGCAAGAGTCCCGCCTCTCCCCGCAGGCATCTGGGTCTCCCGGGGTTCGCCAGAAGATGGGTTTCAGGGTGATGGAGAGCTAATCTCCCTTAGGTTTGGAACAAAAGCCCCTTTCCCCCGCCACCAGCCAGACCCACGCACCTCCACACCTCATCCCCTCCGATTTCGCTGGGTGCGAGGCAACAGAACAGCCTTTAACCTCCGCCGCCATCTTTTTCAAACTTCTCAATTTGTACTTCTTAATCCCTTCATTTCAGTCAACTCTACTGAAGTCTAGCGCCGCCGGGAGGTGCACGGAAAGGGCGCCCGGGCCTCCCTCCGGTGCGCGGTGCGCGCGTCCCGCGGAACCAGGCGCGCGAGGGCTGCGCGGCTGGGACGGGCGCTGGGCGGCTGCCGAGCTCCAGGCACCGCCATCACCGTGTTCCGGACGTCGCCGCCGCGGCGTCCCCCCAATTTATACTTTTTAATCCCTTGAATTCAGTCAACTCTACTGAAGTCTAGCGCCGCCGGGAGGTGCACGGAAAGGGCGCCCGGGCCTCCGTCCGGTGCGCGGTGCGCGCGTCCCGCGGAACCAGGCGCGCGAGGGCTGCGCGGCTGGGACGGGCGCTGGGCGGCCGCCGAGCTCCAGGCACCGCCATCACCGTGTTCCGGACGTCGCCGCCGCAGCGTCCCCCCAATTTATACTTTTTAATCCCTTGAATTCAGTCAACTCTACTGAAGTCTAGCGCCGCCGGGAGGTGCACGGAAAGGGCGCCCGGGCCTCCGTCCGGTGTGCGGGGCGCGCGTCCCGCGGGACCAGGCGCGCGGGGGCTGCGCGGCGGGGACGGGTGCTGGGAGGCCGCCGGGCTCCGGGCGCCGCCGCTGCGGCGGCGTCCCCAGCGTCCCGGGCCGGGCGGCCTGCGGGGGCGGCGGAGTTGCGAAAGTGAGTGAGTTTCCCAGGGTTTCGCCCGGAATGGGGTTCAGTGCAATCGGAGCCGGTGCTCAGCGCACTCCGGAGCCTTTATCTCCTTCCTGCCAGTGAACTCCGGCCAGGTCATCAGCCGCCCCCTCCTCTCCGGTTCCATCCTCCCCGCAGGCGCGTGTGGTCGTGTCTCCGCCCGTTTCTCCATACCTCAGGCTTTTACGGCTTCCCCGACTGTCCCTGTGGCCTTCTCCTTCCCCCCAGCTGTGGGCATTTCAGTCCGCCAGCTCTCCTGTGGTTCTGGACGATGTCCGTTCTGACCTCTAGTTGTATTTTTGAAATTGTTGTGCCCGGCTGCAGGTTAGGTGTTTAACCTATGCCGCCATCTTTATTTTCACCTTTTCTTCCTTGTTTTTATTCATTGTCTTTAAACTTATAACTTCCTTTACTGTGCATATTCTCCTACATTTTATATCTTCACCCCATTTACCTGTGGTTAGTCACTGGCTCAAGCGCTCGGAGGCTTCTCATTGTCTCAAATCCCAGCACACAGCTGGGCATTCACAGAATGACTCTCCATGGCCCAAACTTGCTGCTTCTTTCAACAGGGTTTCCTAAGTGCCAGGGTCGTGGCTTCTGCAGTGAACAAAGAAGATGCCAATCTCCACCCTCGTGGAGCTTTTATCACCTTCCTGCACCAGCCCAGGCTGGGGCGTCACCCTTTCCCCAATGCCTAGCTTTTCTCATCACCATGACTTTGCTCCATGTGCCACTGCCTGGGTGTGATCCCCTCCTCTTCACCAACCCAATTACGATCCCTCATTCAAGGACCAGCTCTCCCAAGTAGTAGCCACCCACCTGACAGTCCCCCCAGCTTGCTGGCCCTTGGACTCCTGTTCTTCTCTCCACATGAGCTCCTTTGTAACTGCTCTCCACCTTTGCGATTAACATAGCCCCATTATGATATGTCCATAGGTGCCACTTTACAAAAGTAATTAAAAAAAATTTCCTCCATCTAATATTTTTTCATCTAATTCTAAGTTATGTAAAGTGTATTTTGGTTATAGTGTTGGGTTAGAAACAAAACTGATTTTTTTTCAAATGTTAATCCTTTGTTAGAACACCAGTAAGAATATTCCCTTGCCTATTGACTTGTAATAGTTTTTATTGTATACTAAATTCTTGGATACTGGGCTGATCACCTACTTTCTATTCTGTTTCGTTGATGTATTTTGCATCAGAACAACATTATAGATTAGCTTTATCATATTCTTTTTTGTATTCAGGACTATTTACCCCTCTCTATAGAGGAATATAAATTGTTTGCCTTACATCTCATGCTATGGGTATTTCTACTTATTTAATGTTTCTTATTGCTATTGTGACTGTAATTTTTTCTATTCTATTTTCTGACTTGTTTTTATCGGCATATTGGAAGGATATTTTTTAATATATTTATTTTAAATCTGAACTCTTTAATATCAATAATTATGTTTATTTTATAGAGTTGGTTGATAACTAATTATGCAAATTTACTTTTCCTTCCTAAATGTTATATCTGAATTGGCCAGAAATTCCAGAGCCATATTAATAATGTTAATAGTGGGTATTCTTATCACAGAAAAAAATGTCATGGTTAAGGAAAAATCATGGTCAACTTTCTATTAAAAATAAAATCACAGTTAAAAACAAGTCATTGTTAATTATCCTAGATTAGATGAATTGTTTTGCAAATTTACCATGGGAAAGGTGCATCAAGATCCTGGGAGATGTTCATTTCTCCAGAAGGGGGCAACATCTCATTAACATAAATGGCGAACTCCAAATGGAAAGGAACCAGACCTCAGACCTAGATTGCAGTTGGGAGGAGGAAGGATAGAGGGAAGCTAGGGGAGTTAGTCTCTAGATCCCCCCACTTCATTTCCTTGAGAGCGATTTCTGGCATGGTGACTAGTGGAATCAGTCTGTTTCCAGGAAGACTATAGGCAAGAGCCAGAAGTGAGCATCCCTGCAGTTCCTTTAAAGTGAGGGGGTTGGGTGGGAAAGAAGTTTGTGAAATTCACCTCCAGGAGATAGTACAGCAGTATTTTTCCTGGACAGCTTTATCAAAGGCTGGCTGTAAACACTGTTAGGATGCCACAGGTGGTTGTAGAAGTTCTTTGTGAAATTTAGCTCAGATGAGTATTTCTTACTCTAGAAGGGTCAGAGGGGATTATCTTGACAGACTTCCCCCGAGCTGAACAAAGTTCATGGTGGACAAGGGGTCGATTAGCTGCCCCTCACACTCTTCTTATTTATACCATTGTTGCAGAAACCTGAGGTTACAAGTATACAACTTAATTTTCTTATGAAAATAAAATTTCAGGGTTTTTCATTCCACATTGTCATCTCAGTGGATATATTCCATAGCTTTCAATGTATACACATCACTTCAAATTTTAGTGGCTTTAAACATCAATGATTTATTTAGCTCATAATTCTACAGGTCGGCAATTTAGTCTGAGTTCTGGCAGTTCTGTTCTCAGCTCATGAGCACATATTCTGACCTCATGAGTCTGTGGTGAACCCTGGGTTGGTTGGGTGGTTCTGTTTCTGTGAGTTGGTTGGTTGTTGGCTGGGGGACCTGAATTCTTCCTCACCTGGCACCTTTTCCTCCAGAAACCTGGCTTAGATTTTGTTGTCCTGGTGGTAGCAGAGGTCTGAGAGAGAGCAGAAGGAAGCCAAGCCTTTTGAGGCTAGATTTGGAACTAGGATACTATTGCTTGTGTGTGTTCTGTTGGCCAAGAGAAGTCACAAGGTCAGCTGCTTCAAGGAGTAAGAATATAGATAGATTCCAAATTTAAAAAAAAAATAAAATATATATATATATATATATATATATATATATATATATATATAGTTATTGATTTCAGAGATGAAGGGAGAGGGATAGAGAGATAGAAACATCAATGATGAGAATCATCGATCAGCTGCCTTCTGCATGCCCCCTAACTGGGGATCATGCTCACAACCCAGGCATGTGCCCTGACAGGGAAATTGAACCACGACCTCTTGGTTCATAGTCAACCACAGAGCCACGCCAGATGGGTGATAGATTCTATCTCTTGATGAGAGCTGCTATAAAGCAACGTATTGCAAAGGCTAGACCCAGAGAAGTATGGAGAATTGGGGTTATTATTTTTTTTTTGCCACAGTCTATCACAATTACATGAAAGAAGGACTCAATGATGTCCTTAGGATATCATTTTCGTCAATGTAGATTTTAATTTGCTGTTATAAAATTATGTAACCAGCTCTCTTTGTATCTAGCCTGTTGTCCTTGTATCTTGTTTTATTTTTCTCTCTGTAACATTAAGAAAAATGTTTTGTTTCCTTGTGCATCTTCCCCCTCCCCTTGTCTTTTTCTTTCCTTGTGCATCTTTATTCAAGTCCACCTCAACTAAAATTTTCCTAAAATTATCTTTTGCTTCCTTATTAAATCTTATTCGAGGTATGTTCTCTCCATCTTTAGACTATTTCTTTCTCTGTGTGTGGGTATTTTTTCTCCTGAACCTCACCCCCCCTTTTTTTTCCCCCTTAGAGCACTGTTGGTGTTTGCCAACAGAACAGGTGGATACCTCTCACTGACTATTTAGGTTTGAACAGCCTTCTCAGATCTGCATCTGGAGAATAGGTGGTTACATATTTCCCAGTGATTGGCATGCAGGCATCAATGTAGTTTTACTTGGCTAAGCTAGGATCATCTGCTACCATGCCCCATATGCCTGGTTTGGGGGCACTTTAAAGAGATGAAGTATATGAAAAAAAAAACCCACAAAAAAACACCACATTTCTTAACGTGCACTACTAAAAGTGAAGAGGTTAAGTGTCCTGGTTATATAAGGGAAAACCAAACCATAAGATGTGGATTCTTCTAAGAGTTTTATGAACCTTTCTTGGATGGAGTTTACATGATAACTGAAGCAAAGTTCAGATTACAGTTTCTCTCCACTCTAGTCTAAAATATGATTCTCATCATAACTATCCTTACAATCTTAGCTAGTAATTCATGAAGTAGAACTCATAAAGAGATCACAGTCACTCACAGACCTCCAATTTCAGGGCCACAGTGCAGCTGTTGAAAGACAACTAAATGAGGAAGACTGGTTTGCCTGTCCTTGTTGGGCAAGGAAACATACAAGACACTTGACTTAGTGTTGAGGCGTAGGGGATGAGAAGGGGATGTAAAATGGACTCAGCCAGAATTTGACCCCCGGAAGTTTACAGGGAGATAAGCAATAAAGTTAACTGTGATAATAGATAGAAGTAAAAGTAGAAGGAGCTACAAATTAAAAGAAAAGCTTACATCAGCTGGAAAAATCTGGAGGAGTTGGCATTTAAGTTAGTGAGTTTTGAATAGGCACAGTGGAGTAAGGAGCATTCTACCTCAAGGGAGTAACCTGGCCAAAGGCACAGGCCCCCAAACAAGTATTTGTGGAATGTCAGGATAAATGGATCAGGTAGCTTTTGTTTTCCACTGACTTAGTATACTGTATGACTATCTCCCATGTGCCAGGCACTGTGCAGGTAGGTGCTGGGAATATAACAAGATGACCCTCACAGAGCTATTGTCTAATAGGAGAGACAGATAAAACCAACAAACTATTGAACATGCAAATTCAAAGTGAGGACTGTTAGGCTACTGAATAACTTGTCTGAATGGAGATGGTTGGGTAGGGTGGTCAGGGAAGCCCCCTTTGAGGGAACAAAATATAATTTAAAACTGATGTTGATAAGAGCCACATTGAGATATTTACCAGTTTTAAATCTTCACCATTGTTTCTATTTTAAGACATTTAATTTGGCTAAATTACTCCCCCTTAAAACACAGCTTGTGAAATGTATATTTCTGTTAATATTTGCTTTACCCATTGTTGAACTCTGCCTCTTGTTAAATTTACCACGTGATGTCATTCTTATTTTGCAGAAACCAAAGCTGAAAGATTGGCATCCTCCTGGAGGTTTTATTCTGGGATTGTGGGCACTCATCATCATGGTTTTCTTCAAAACTTATGGGATCAAGCACATGAAGTTCATTTTCTAGACGTGATGATGCATAAAGAGGACTGCATGGAAGACTATAATCTTAGATGAAAATTTATGTCGTATCTTTTTAAAGATACATTGCTCTTGTGTGAATTGGCAAAAAATATAAGGAAACTAAATTTGATGCACTATTGTTTTTTAACTTAAAGGAAAATAATTGTTAATGCAAGTGTTAAATGGCACTAAATATATTTTCATGTTTTTCTTTGGTGTGTTATTAAAAAGATGGAACAAAGAGGTCAGAATATACTTATTGACTCATTTTGGAAAAAAAAAAAGAATTTCCCGTTAGCCCCTTTTTATTTGGAAAAGAAAAAAATGTGAGGACGTTAAATTCTCACCAGCAGAGCTAATTTCTGATTGTAGTTTTGTGTATGTTCTCCCAGTCTTTTTTTCTATGTACTTATTTTTGGGGGTCTAAAATAGAGATTGTATAGAACCGTTTTGTAACCTCACTTTTCATTTTACAATATATTATCAACCATTTGCCTCTCCTTGGAGATTCTACAAGAACACATTGGGAATGGCTGCGGAGTACCCATTTTATGAATGTACTGTATTTAACAGTGTTCTATTGTTGGACCTCTTACCTTGTTCCCAAAATTGTTCTTTGGTTCATTCTTTAATGTGTGAATATTTTACTGTCAGTCACTAATGGAATTCTGTAGCTTTAATTATAAGTAAGTATGAAAAGTTTGTTTCTTAATCTATGGTACTGACAGTCTTCAGGACCTTATTTGCTGTCAGTTTATCTGGAAAACTTAAGACCTTTGGGAATTTTACATATTGTCTGCTCAAGAGAAACAACCATTTTGTACTTCTAAGCATTCATTCACTCTGTGATCATCTAGAATTGACAACTTTCGCTTCAGTGTCCCTGTTGAAAGAGAGGTTGTTTCATTCTGTTTAAGGTAAAACTTGCCCACTGGCCGGATCTATAGTTTTCCTGAGACAGTCCCATAAAGTGGGTGGACTGTATGGAGGATTTACGCTTATAGCCCTGCCTTCACATCTGACTGGCTTATCACATAAGGCAGTAAGGAAATAGCCCCTTTTCTGGTCTCTGACAAGATCCAAAAGCCCAATATCTCCATCATTTACCTGCCAGCTTCATATCTTCTAATAACTGGAAATAGTATTCAGAATATGCTTTGCTGTCAACCCCAGATATTGCTTCTTCACATATAAGGCGGGGGGGGGGGGGGGGGGTTGGGGGACCCTGAAAGTTGCATTCATGTCCCATGGAATACCTTTTCGGATTATATGTTTTATCCAAGAACTTATGTGTCAATCATTATTCAATGCAAGGTCTGTTGTATATGGTAGGTAACATTAAAAAGACAACTCTTTCTCCATAATAAGCCCCTTCGTTAGGATTTGTTTTCCTTTTAGCACTCGGTTATTACCCTCTAATTATATGCAAAGTGGTCATACTTTTCACAGGCAGAGGATTGACTGTGTTCTCTCCCAGGTTAGAACAAGTGATATTGAAGCTTCCCGCCAGCTCTGGATCTTCATGTTAATTGGTCTTTGGTGCACTAGAAAGAGGAAGAAGGGACAATTTTACCTGATTATGTGGAAAAGGATCCTTCTGTACGTAGGAGGGGGTGGGGGTGGGGGGAGACCTAAATTCTAATAGCCAATTATAGTAGTGCTAATAGACAAAGAAGTTTGACCATTTCACCCTTCGCACACACCAGGTCATGACCCAGGTGGGTGGGGCTACTTAGAGGAAATGTGACTGTTCTTGAATCAGAGTAATTCAGTTTGAATGTAATGAATCAAGCCCCGATGGCAAAGACTGCTGGAAAGTACAAGGATTCCTCTTCAGAGGTTGTGCTAGGTGCCCTTCTTAGTTAAAACCAAACTGGGACAAGAAGCATTGGATGGAATACACAGGATTCATTTTGCCCAGGCGGAGTTTCAAAGGGCAGGTGTATCTCTTTCTGCTTCATTATTGAATTTTCAGAATATAGTTAAAGTAAAATGCTTAAAATATGTTACGTGTTTAGCTCGTAACCATGATTTTTTTGCATAAAGTATATTCTGCCTTCAATAATAAGTACCTTCTCTGCATATGGTAAGTGGGTAATATTGTTAAGTGCAATTAAATGGCCCAGACTCTAAATGCTAACATAAAAGCACATCCTTAAATATATTCTGTTGGAGTCACAAAGAGCTAAACAACCAAAATGTGTTGTGTTTTTTTTTTGTCTCTCTGTTGTAAGGATCAGATGAGATATTGTTATGACTAATCACTTTGGAAACTAACTATATGGTGGTGTTATTTTTCTCAGGAAGGTGCTAAGGGGGAAGGTAATGGTGCCGGTGCCCCTTTTTCGGTGGCACTTCTTTACCTTTCTAAGCTACTCAATGTGATTCTTGTCTCTTTGGTGTCCGTCAGGGAGGAAAGGGATGTAGAGAAATGGATCCCGGCAGGCGCGTCCTGACCTTTGGGGGGAGGGACGGGGAATATTGATGCCATTCTGCAAAGGCAGCCTGTGTGAGTAAAGGAAACCAAACGATGCGGATTCGCAAATTATGAAAGACATCCGTTTGCAGTGTATGAAAGGTAAATGTAGTTTGGATGCAAAGCTGATTAAATTGGATCAAGAAAAATTCGAATTAAGTACATAAAATAATGCACGCATTTATGGTTTCAATTTTTATATATCCTCGCTAGTTGAAAACGATGGTTCCCACAACAAGCATAACTCAGCTTGTTTCTGCTTACTGAGTGCTTTTTACAGTGGTGTATGTGGGTAACATTTCTTCCATTATGTATGTTGTATAGCACAGTCACAGTTACTGTGAGAATCGTAATTTGAATTTTTGACTCATGCGTTTCTGGATTCTTTACAACAAATGTTGCATTAACATGCAACTTTTTTTTCATTGATTTTACCAAAATTAAATCCATCTGTAACAGATACTGTTTTAACTTGTGAAAGAAATATTTTATAAACATCCCACAAGGTATGTCTGTAATGAGATCGGTGTGCAATTCTACTGTATGGAATCAGCCTCATTACTTCATTGTCATGTCTCCTACCCCAGGGCATTTATCACAGAGGCAGTGTCTTCAGTACCTCATTGCTGCTGCCTGCCCTGCCTGCATGTGTACCTGCTGCATAAATAGAGTCTTTCAGTTCATGGACAGTACACCCTGGTCACCATTCTCTTCCTTTTTTCACTCTTTTGGAAATGTGCTTTGAAATATTTGGGTTAATTTAACTGCACGCTTTTGAATAATGGGATCGATAATTGATGAAGGTGTGACTAAGGAAGCAATCATTAAAAATTCAGTTACTTCGAACATGGAAAAGCGGTCCCCATCATTCCTGTTGTCTGGGCCGCTTGCAGCCTCGGAGACTTCAGAGGGTTCTGGGTTTGCCCGAGGAACACCCATTTGGGCCTGCGCGTGCGGCTCGTGGGACATGACCCATTCTCTGTGGTCCTCTCCTGTGTAGAGCTTCAGGGACAGCTGGCAGGAACCATGCAGGACACCTAGGGGTCCGTAACTAAGGTCACGCATGCAAAGCACGTCGTCCAGCGCCTGGCATGTAGGGGAAGTCGGCCTTTTGTCCTGTGCTGGGCAGAGCTCTACCGGGCTCTTGTTTTCAACCTCCACTCAGGCCCGGGGGTTACATTAGCCTTGGACCGCCCTGTTCCCTTCTGTTGGTAGCAGATGTCCTTTTGGGGTAACAGTTTCTTTTCACTTTCTTTCAACACTGTCCGGTTTCAACCCGCAGACCCTCTTGTCTCCCTTTTCTGTTTCCCCTCCTATTTGAATAGGTTGAGGCCTTTCTCAGTCTTCCTTCAACCTTCTCTCTCAGTGGCCTGTCCACTTTGTTGTAAGCACACCTTTAGCACGGCCTGATGGACAGTCTATCCCCGTTGCAGGTCCTGGATGTCTGGGTAGGAATCGCTCTGAACTTCTCTCTCACTCGGCCGTCGCAGGGTGGCCTGCATTTCCAGGAGGAGGCTCCCTCTTCCTCCCCACCCCACGTGAGTCAGAACTTTCAAGTGTCAAGTGATAGAAACCCAACTAGGACAGATTTAGGCCAAGAGGGGGATTTGCTGGAGGGACATTGCGACATCTCATAACCTTTCGAGAAGGAGGTCTGCTCTGGGCCTCACCGGGGACTGGAATATCCCGGAGTTTCTCTGCGTGCTGCCTTTACCCCTCCTGGAGGCTGACTCCTCACATGCCTGGGGACTCCGGAGCTTCACATCCTCTCTTCACCACAAGGAGGAGGACAGTCACTTTACTCCCATTTCTGTGGAAGGACTGATTAACCTTGTCCGTCTCAAGAGTTCACCTGGCCAGAGGTCCGAGGTCCTGTAAGAACATGGCGACCTCTGTCTATTCGGGTCCCTCCCAGAGAGGGGAGGTCACAGGAGCCAGCCGGTCACCATGACTAGTATTTCCTTCAGAGGCTTGTTCAACACGTCTAATGCTTCAACAGGCACTTAATTAGCACTTGCTATATGTAGGACCTGAAAATTCTTGTGACAGTCCTCCCTCCAAGAGGTGGAGTCTGCATTCCCCTCCTTTGAATGTGGGCGGGCCTGCATGATGGAACTCTGACAAATGGGATGTGGCCGAGTAATGCTGCTGACTTCCAAAGCTTGGCCTGAAAGGCGATCCAGCAGCAGCCTGGCGCTCTCAGGACACTTGCTCTTGGAGCCCAGCCACCTGGAGAAGCCAGGTATGTGTGTGCTGGCCCATAGTCCTACTGGGCCCAGGCACCAGTCCTAGCCGCCTCCAGAGATGGAGGGAGGGAGGCTCCAGGCGTGTCCTGACCGCAGCCACAGGAGAGCTCCCCATGCGAGAAGCACCGCGTGGATCCCTGGAATGGTAAGAAATAATAATTTGAAAAAAATTGGGTTTTTACTCACAAAGTTTAGGCTGGCTTTTGTATAGGAGTTGTTACTGAAATACTGTGTTAATATGTTACCCGTCTAGTAGATGCTCTGAGGGATACAAAGAGACAGGATTCTTTTTGAAAGCGTTACAAATTCTTAAAAGACACACTTGAAGATAACTAATTAGATAGCAGAAAATGACAAGTGCCATGTAAGGGGCCAGAATAGGGATTTTTAAAGGAACTATTTTTAATTGCTATATAAACATATTATTACTATTGTACTTACTGTCAGGGGAAGTGGCAGAGAAGGCTGTAAGAAAGAAGTGGCCTTTGAGCAACCAGATCAGATTTCTCTCTTCCTTCCCCTCTCATCCCCCGCTATTGCACATCCAAAATTATAAATTTTCTTCAGGCCTGTCCCTCCAAGTCAGCCTTTGCTGCCATCAGAGGAATATGCTTTGTAATCTGAAAGTTAAGTTTGGGGAAGGTGACCCCCCCCCCCCCCGTTATCCCTGCCCCCACCCATTTGGTCACAGAGTTTGAGTTATGAATCCCACCCCTTGTTCTGCATGGTGCCGCTCTTTTGGTCCAGCATCTCCCTTCGCATATACGTGCTTTCCCTTTATTCTATAAAAGGTTCAAGCTTAAAAACTTTGGAAACCCTATGTCCACTTTTATTTATTTATTTATTTATTTATTTATTTATTTATTTATTTAAATTTCTTTATTGATTAAGGTGTCACCTATTTGTTCTCATCCCCCCATTCCCATCCCACCCCCCTCCCCACGCATGCCCCCATCCCCCTGTTGTCCTTAACCACTGGTTAGGCTGATATGCATGCACACAAGTCCTTTGGTTGATCTCTCCCCTTTACCCCCACCTTCCCCTGCCCTCCCTCTGAGGTCCGACAGTCTGATCGATGCCTCCTTGTTTCTGGGTCTGTTCTTGTTCATCAGCCTATGTTGTTCATCATTTCCCCTAGATGAGTGAGATCATGTGTTACTAGAAATACACTTATAAGAACCGAAAATGAGACAAGCAATAATGGTTATGCTGAAAGGCAAATGAATCAGTCTGTAGTGAGTTTCTTTCTGGACCAACAGTTCTTTTGAGACCCAATTTCAATGTCAAACAGTTCCTTATGTGCACATGTCAGCAATGATATTTCAGTTCTGGATGGTGGACAAATGGTGGTAATGCAGGTCCGACCCTCTCTGGTTTGGTCCTGGGCAACCTGCAGTGATGCACAGCTGCTGACTGCTAGTATGGCAAGGCGACGTCAGTGTCTTCCATCTCTGGACTGCTTCTCTTCTGTCTTCATGGCTGGAGTAGTCCTGTCGATTCCTCTCTGTTGCCGGAATCCACATGGTCTCGGAGTTGTTTTCAGAAAATATACAAACATTTCTCGACCAAAAGTTTAAATGCTAATATAGAAATGCCATATAGAGCTCCCTTTTACTTCATTTCCTGGTCTTATTTTGCGTGAATGGGCGGCTTTCACTGACTTCTCTTCCTTACCTTGTGTTCATTCGCAAACCTTTTTGTGAAGCGACCTGCTCCAACTGCTCACCTGCAATGATTTTTTGTGCTGATATCAAAGGTCTAACTGCCAAATCCGATGGGGTTTTCCCTGCCTGTGTGGTACTTCTCTCCTTAATGTTTAATATGTAACAATTGCTGGTTACTCCCACTGTTGCCTGCATGGCCCTGCCCCGCCCCGCCTGGGGCTTTCTTCCCTAGACTCTCATCTTCTCCAGGTGCTCCTCTCCCAATGTTCTGCACAGTCCTGACCTAAACTCTCCAACTTCAACTCCCTGTCTGTGGTTTCCACTATTACTTCTACCTCATTTGCAGCCCAATTTCGATACCTTCATTTCTCTCTTGAATTCCAGAAGGGCCCCTTTGTGCTTGAAAGGCCCACAGAAATCTCAGACTGGGCATACCCCACGCTGAACTTAACACCGTCCATTATCACCTCGTTACCCAGCTCTTCTCTCTTTTTCTTATTTTAGATTCTGAATGGGTACAGACTGTGCAGAATATCTGTGCCCCATGCAAATGTTCGCCAGAGCATTCTGCCAACGAAGCTCTTAATCATCAGGTGGGCAAAACGCCACACTCTGTGGATGTCAGTTGGCTTCTTCTGCCAGCCATCCCAGTGCTTGCTCCGTGGGTCCACGAGAAACAGTGGGTGAAGACTGCGTGGGTTCAACAGGTTGGATTTCTCCTCACCAAGGCTGCTCTGGCTACTGCTGCTGCTGGGCGCCCAGTTTAGCCACAGCAGAGACCCACATTCACTCTCGGCCACTAACGGGGCTGGTGCCTCCCTTCCCCAGGGTGCGGGTCTGCTACATGGACTATCACAGAGCGGGCAGAAGTTTGTTCACACTGAGGTAGATATATTCTGGGTATGGATTCCTATTCCCTGCTCTTTAAACTTCTGCTAGCATCACCCTCTGTGAGCTCACACAAACCTGTACCTACCATCATGGCATTCTGCGAAGTATTGCGTTTGATCGAGCACTCATGTCACAGCGGGGAAGTGCAGCGGCGAGCGAATGTCCATGGAATCAATCACATTTACCACTCCCCACCCCCTGAGATCTGGCAGTGGCTGGCCCCATTCAACATGGACTGGCTTAGTATGTGATGTCAGTCTTCTGGTCAGACTTTGATTGATACACCCCCTCTGAGTCAAGATGGTGTCAATGGGTAAGATTCTTGACCACAGTCATTTAAATTGTTCAGATTATGCCTCTGGGTTAAGGGGAAGTCCTCTTCCCTGCCAGAGGCCAGGGCAAAGGACTGGAGCCCCTTCTCGCCACCTTCCCCTAGTTCCGCAGCCTTCCCTGGGAGACTCCCGCTGAGGCTGAGAGGTGGAGGGAGTGCCTCCTTCTGGCAGTCCATGCGGAAGCTGGCCCGGGTGACACACACCTGGAAGCCACCCGCCGAGAGTCCTGTCGACTCTGTTTAAAAACCCCGGATTCTTCTAGCTTCAGGCAGCTTTCCGTCCTCCTTGCAGTGAATACAAGAAATGGAAGGATTCAGGCAACAAGGTTTCTTGTAACTCTGCCAAGAATGGAGATGGATCAAAAGAGGAAAAAAGCATGTTAGAGGCAGACTGTAAATATTCTTGTTCAGTTAGTTACAAAAGTGCCTACAGATTAAGAAGCCTGAATAGAACAGTGATGAAGAGCCTGAGCTTCACATTTCTGTTGCTTGTCAGCTTGATAAATGCACATTATACAAGGAAACGAGTAATTAAAATTATAAATAAGAAAACACACACAACAATAAAACTAAAGGTTGGGGAGAAATATTAAGGCTGAAGTAAGAGAAATAAAATCAAAGGAATAAATATAATGTATCAAACAGGTTAAAAAACAAAGCCAGAAGTTCAGAAATTATAAAGTATAACTAGGTAAAAATGGGGTAAAAGAAATAAAATTTTAGGTGTTAAAATCAGAAGCTGGAATTTCAAGTATATAGTTGTGAGTAAAGCTAAAGTAGAAAAGGGAAACAAAGATGTTTAAAAGCGAAAGCAATGGAAGGGAAATTTAAATGGAATATAAAGAGCAAACCAGGTGGCTGAAACAATTTATTTTAAAGGAAGATTAACATGAAGCTAAAACTAGTCAAAGAAATGTGACGTTCTCTAAGTGCTAAACGTCTAGAGACTGGAACACATTAAAAGTGAATGTAGGAGACAAGAGATGAACAATCTAAAACATGGGAAGAGCAAACAATTTTTTAAGAAAGCAAATTACCTGCTTTTTAGAGACACCTGGCCTTTGTTATTGTTACTGTCCCTGTAACTGATTCTGGAGGTCAGATTCCCTGCAGAGCAGCCCTGGGGGTCCTTTAGGCCGGCAGCTAAAGGTGGCAGGCAGCTCCATGCTGAGCCTCTCTCCGAGGCCCCTGTGTCTGCATGGCTTTCAATGCAATACCTTGAAGAGCTGGGCATGGAGACCGGATGGGAAGATACGGGCCCGGCGTGGCCCAGCCCTGCTGTCTGCCTCGGCTCTGTGAGCAGCCCTGGGGACCTGCCGTTCCAGAATTGCCTAGAAGCCCGGCACTCATTCTGCACCTACATCTGCCTGCTACAGAGCTCCCGGTGCTCAGGGGATTGTGTCCCCTTTGCCCCTGTCTTCACGTCGCCGGCTGCAGCTCCGGCACTCACACTGTTTTGCAATATTTCTGGCCTCAGTTAGAAAGCAATCAGTGGTTTTCAGACTTTTGGGCTACCACCCACAGCAAGAAATACATTTCACATCGGGACTCAGTACATACACGTATGCATATATCTGTGTGAGTAAACAAGGCGTTTTACAAAATAAGTCCCTTCATGTCACACACTGTTTCTATTCTTCTGTGTTCTGTATTACAGAGTCATCCCAGGTGGGAGCGGATCAGGGGTTTTCACAAATATTTCACTCCCATCGGCACTAAGAAGTACATTTTACAGTGTGACCTAATGCACATATATGTTTATGTACCTATACAATTAAAAGTTTTATAAAGCAATACCGACTCTTTAGTGCACCCTTTAATTTTCTCTTCTACTATACTATAATTTAGTGGATGGATTCTGGGTAATATCTGGCTATATTTGCATCTCTAAGCCTCCTGCCCACCAGGCGCTGGGTCTCCGCACTCTCACTGGAGAACCACACTCTCATCGGAGAGCCACAGCCAAGCAAAATGTCCAGCAGGGAGGTGGAATTATTGCAAACATCATGGTACTGACACTGCACTTGGCTGCTCCCTGGTGCTGATCTACTCTATACATTGCCTTTTATCCCTCCCATATTTGTCAAGTGCGGATGCCTTCTCTGTGGATGGCACAGCCTCTGTCTCTGAGGCATTTACAGGCGGGATGCGGAGGCGGGGCCGTGGGGAGGAGAGCTCCCGGGGAGTTCCAGAGCTGTTACAGAATTGCGAGTATTGGTGGGATACACATTTTTTGAAAATGACAGAAAATCCAACACAACGATGCTTAGATTAAAAAATAGACTTTATTTACATAGTTAAGTGTTCAGAAGAAGTTTGTCTTCAGGCTCAGCTTGATCCAGCACTCAAGGCTATTCTTAGATCTCTCTCTCATTATCTACTTTCCGTGATGGCTCCATGCCTAAGGCGATTCTCCTTGTGGCAGCAAATAGGGCGTTGGCACCCTCGGACTCTAAAGCACTGTGAGCTGGGGGAGTGTGTACCCCTGCGTAGGGTCATGTTTCCATCCCTGAACCAATTGTGTGTGTGTGTGTGTGTGTGTGTGTGTGTGTGTAACACGGGATGTGCTGGTAGGTTTAAGCCAGTCAGGGCCTGCTCCTGGAGCGGTGCGTAAAGCTAAGCCCCCAGAAACCACATGGTTATTGGAAGGGGTTATTTTTTCAAACACAATATGTGGCACTTTGGCCTAAAATGTGGGAACTGGAAGCGGGACTGCCAATGGCAGGCATTTACTCCACTGAACCTTGAAGGCTGTGTGGGGACCGAGGGAACGACTGTGGTGGGAAGGCTTGTCACTAGATGGGACACACGCAGCACTCGAGGCGCCAGGAGTGGCAGAGTGAAGCCTGGAGCCACCATCCACCACCGGACGTGGCCTGAGCTTCCCGACGCCCCTGGCGGCGCTGTGAGAGATGGTACTAGAGCCGATGAGGGAGGCCAGGCTGCGGGATGAGGACTAACTCAGCAGCTGGTCAGGCTTCAGGGGCAGGCGCTGAGCAAAATCAGTCCAGCGGACCCTTGAACAACCCGGGTCTGAACTGTGAGGGTCCACTAATAAGCGGGTGGTTTTCAATAAACACAGTAAATGCATAACATTTTTTTTCCTCTAGCTTACTTTATTGTAAGAATACAATATGTAATATATATATAATATAAAATGTGTGTTAGTAATTGACTTTGTGTTATCAGTAAGGCTTCCTGTCAACAGTGGGCTATTAGTAATGTTTTGGAGGGGACTCAAAAGTTATACAAAGATTTCCGACTGTGCGGGAGGTTGGAGCCCCTACTCTCTGCACTGTTCAAGGGTCAGCTGTACTTTGTGAGTCGCCCTGTGCACTGGGGACAGAATGAATCGGAGAAGGGCAAACCCGGAAGGCCATGTAGTCCAGGCCAGAGTTGAATGAGTGCCTCACAGGGAGAGAGGAGAGGAATCGGTGCAAGAGCTCTGTGCTCCTTTATCTCATCACCCTGTGCAATGAGCTTTCAATTTTGTTGACTTATGCAAAGGAGGGAGATGTCTTTTACTATTTCACTGGTTTCCAGCAGAGATAAGATAATTCCTGAAAACTTTACTTTCAAAAGGGAAGGAACTACCTGTTGGGGAAAAGACATAAACCAATTGCTACATGACTCACAATACAAATCTATCCTATCAAATGGTTAAATTACTTTGAAGACTTTTCTAACTCACCAGCCAAGCTCCAGAGGCTGCCCTGGTCACACTTCCCATCCCCCCACCCCACAGAGCCTTTGGGTTCCACTGTCCCGTGTCAGCATTACACGTCCACATCCCACCAACCACAAGATTATGAGCCAGAGGACTCATAATTATTTCAGTCAACAGGGACCTCTTCCTGTTGACTGAAATAATTTACCGTTCCCTCTCTCCCTTTCCCAAACTCCTCTACTTGGTTTCAAGCATCGTGATAGGTGTTGGAGATACAGAGATGAATCCCAGCTACACCTGAACCCCAGGAGCCCCGTCTCCCTTGGGGAGTGAGACAGTTAACAAAAGCTGGGAGAGACCACCGAACGGAATACAGTGGGACGAGAGGTCAGCTCCAGCGGAAGACCAGGAAACGCTCCATCAGCGGAACACAGGAGTCTTAGAAGACCCTGTGCAGAGAAGGTGGGCAGGAGGAAGGAGAGCATGGCGTGGGGAGCACTTCCTGGGCAGGTAGATGTTTTAACAAGGGGAGGCCAGGAAAACTTTGACTTCCTAAGTCTCCACAGACATACTAGCCACTGCTTTTAGAGCAGGTCCCGAGGACCTCTGCTGGGACCGAGTCCTCGTGGACAGGAGCTTTTCATATGTTCTTATTTAATTCTTACTGCAGCGCTGTACCAAAGACACAATACGAGAGCCCCAGCTTTACAGAAAAGGGAGGGTTAGCAGAGTGAGAGGCACACGGCTGGGAAGGGGGCAGAGAGTGGGCCTGTGAGATGGACTGGCTCACCCGCCTTTCACTCCACCGAGTGCACAGCCACCCTGCTCTCCGCTTGCAGTAACTCTGTCCTCTTGGAGTTGAATCAGATTGGAAAACTGGGCCCCCTCTTCTGCCCTCAGCTGTTTAACTTCTTCACTTTATTTGCCAAAATCAGGCTGAGACCACACACGTACACACACACACACACACACACACACACACACACACACACACACGGCAATAGTGATGATTAATTTAAGGGGAAAGATATTTGGTATTAAGGATACAGGTTTATTATTATTAAAATAAGTCAAATAAGATTTGTTTCTCTCTCGATTGGAGTCATGTGGAATTATGCCGAGAACAAGGAGTAACCTTGTACAAACCGAAACACTGATACTTAAAGTTATTTCTCTTTAAAAAATAATTTTAGTAGAAAAAAGTGTTTTTTTTTTTAACATTCCTAGAACCTCTTAAAGCATTGTTTTACCCATAGGACTTCCATGCTTAGCAAACTTCAGTGATACACTGCTAACATCACCAAATTCACACTTTCAACTTGGAATTTCAGGCCCAGGATAATTTTACTACAGCCTCTATTTCCAGTTTGATTTCTAAGCTCTCTTATCCAGCCCCTGTGGAGTTCCTCCTTTTGTATCCGAGCTAACTTCTCTCTCCTTACCTTTAGCTTTGGTCCCGCTTCCTCCGTGGAAACTGTTGCTATTGACAATCCTGTCTCTGTTGAAAATACTTGACAGAAATCCAAAGACTTCTGAGGATCAGCTTCCCTATTGTGCGGACGGTGGGAATGAATCCTTGCCAGTGAGCTGTCTGTGATCTTCTCTGACCCTGTGAGTGAGCCTGCCTCCCCTCTCGATCTCTTCTTATTAGATACAGAAGGGACAGTTCTAGTCTCATGAAGGGTTTAGTTGGGTGGGCCATTTGGGAGCCATCAAACCCGCACCTTGTTACCACCTCAACGTAGGACAATAAGATGCGATAATGGAAAAGTAGTGCATAAAAAAATCAAGGTAACCCTCCCCAATACCCTGTTTCATCCTATCCCTTACTAAAAACGCCAGGCCAGATGCTCACATCCCTCTTGAAATCCAGGGAAGGAATGAGGCAGACAGGTGGGTCGGAGAGGTGGAAGGAGGTGGCGTGACAAAAGAAAGAGAGGAAGCTGAACACCACAGCAGCATACTGCCGAGAAGTGTCACCCTGGAAGTCAGCCAAGAGTGACAAAAAAAGGAATTTGAAAATTCCGTTTGATGGAGGAACCTAAGAGAGAGAACACAGTGGTCTCCAAGTGCCGATTTAGTTTATTTTTTTAGGTTTGTGACAGGCCAGGGGGATGATATAGACAGAGCCTTTGCATTTCCATCACATGTTTGCTAAAGGCTCCTCTTGTAAAAAAAAAAAAAAGGGTGTGTGTGTGTGTGTGAAATCTGTGAACGAACAAATTCCAGGTAGATCACTTCCATCCAAATCAGGGGCTTTCTCTTATCCTGCATGGAAGCCGTGGCTGAAAAACCATCTCCCAAATAATATTCTTATCAACTTTACACTTGGAACAAACAATAAGAGATTAGATGTGTGAGCGATGACAATTAAAATTGTTTTGACAGGCTGACACCAGTAAAATTAAATTTCGCATAGATAAATGTTAAGTTCCTTATTTAGGTTGTTTTCCCCCCTGAGGTTGATACGGTTTGGTATGCAGGAGTATAGGAAGATGCTACTGGGAATTGTAGTTGTTCCTATGACAACTTTCCTATTTTAAAATCCATTTAAAATATTTTAAAATCCATTTAAAATATTTTAAAATGCCATATATAATTATTTTATATTTTGTTCCTGATAACTAATTAAAATATACAAAGTGTGGTTAGTTATTTCTGTCGAATCTCCCCTAGGGTGGCATATTTCCTTGAGTGTTTTGTGATTTGATATGGATTACTAGAGGCCTGGTGCATGGATTCGTGCACTGGTGGGGTCCCTTGGCGTGGCCTATGCCCTCTCGCAATCCAGGACCCCTCAGGGAATGTCAGAGAGCTGGTTTCAGCTCGATCCCCACAGGCCAGGATGAGGGACCCCACCAGTGCATCCGTGCTTTGGGCCTCTGGTATGCATATAAGATCTTTGGTTAATCTCTTCCTGCCCTTCACCCTTCCCCCTTTCCTCTGAGATTCATCAGTCTGTTTCATGTTTCCATGTCTATGGTTTCCGCTCCTGCATTGAGCGTCTTCCCCCTGGTGGTCAGTGCATGTCATAGCTACCGGCCAGTCTGCCAGTTGCTTAAGCTTTTATATATATAGATATAGTTACATGTTCAATAAGGAGTCTACAAAGAAATGTTCTACAAAAAAAATAAGAATAGAAATATAGGTTTGGGCCAAAGAATACTGCTCTGAATTGTTGAGTTTGTCTGGGTTAGACTGCATTAAATAACAGATTAGACAAGATAAGAGACAATTAGTGAATTGAGGAATAGAATTAAATAATTTACCTTGAATGTGGCACACAAAGACAAAGAGGTGAAAAATATAAAAGAACTAGTGGCCCAGTGCATGAAATTTGTGCACGGGGGATTCCCTCAGCTCAGCTTGCACCCTCTCCAATCGGGGACCCTATAGGGGATTCCCACTGCCGGCAGTCAGACATCCCTCTCACAATCTGGGACTGCTGGCTCCTAACTGCTCACCTGCCTGCCTACTTGATCACCCCTAACTGCCTCTGCCTGCCTGCCTGATTGCCCCTAACCCCTCTGCCTGCCTGCCTCATTGCCCCTAACCTCTCTGCCTGCCTGCCTGATCACCCCTAACTACCCTCCCCTGCTGGCCTTATCTTGCCCCCAACTGCTCTCCCCTACTGGCCTGATCTTGCCCCCAACTGCCCTCCCCTGCCGGCCTGGTTGCTCCCAACTGCCCTCCCATGCTGGCCTCTTCTCTCCCAGTCTCTGTCTCTCTTTGTTTTTCTCAGCAGTCCTCTAGGCCTCCCTGCCTCCCTGCCTCCCTCTTCATCTTTGCCAGCTGGGAGGGGGAGGGGCCAGTGGGGGCCGCTCCACCCTCTGCCTGCCCTCCCTTCCATCCAGGCCTCTTCAGGCCCAGTCTGTTTTGTTTCCTCATTCTGAGAGAGGCTCCGAGAACAAGCTGGGAGGGAGGGAAAGAAAGGGAGAAAAGGCAGTGAGCTGGTGGGCCCTGTGTGTGTCTTTGCGTGTGTGCAGTTGTGAGTGAGTGTGAGTGCCGGCCCTGCCTCTCCTGTCCCCATATCTGCTATCACAAATCCCCACCCACCAGAGCCTGCTGTGTGCACAGCCTGGGCGTTAGGTCAAGTCTCTGGTTGTTGTGGATGTGATGGACCCAGGGTTTTTATATATTAGGATAATTAAAAGCATGAAAGATAAATCAGAAGATCTATTATGTATCCAATATTAGTACAAAAAAACCCCACAGAGAATAAAGGGAATGTAGGAAAGATAATCAGTGAAAAGATAATGGCTAATAATTTTCTATTATTAATAAAAGATGGCAATATATATATATATATATATATATATATATATATATATGTAGTAACTTGTTTATCTAGCAAAGTAAGTAAAGAAAATTCATGTGTAGGCATATCGTGGCATAACTTCAGGACTCCATTAACAGCAACAAGATTGTATAAGCAGCCAGAGCTGAACAGAGTAATAATAGTAAATGATAGAAGACTTGTCAGCAACAACATAAATCAGGAGACTGTGTGGAACAATATCTTTAAAGAGGTGAGAGGAAATCACTCTTAACCTAGAACTTTATATCTAAAAATCAAGGATGAAATAGACCTTTTTAGGCATATGGATCAGATATGTTTTCCCTACAAATAAATCTTCACCAATGGAACTCTTAAAGGATTTACGAAAAATACAAAGAAACCCATATAAAGTTTGTGATATGCCGAAAGGAATGTAGAGCATAGAAATAAGTAAAGAAGTATACATTTAAACAATTTATATATACATTTTAAGTTTTTAATGAAAGTTGTATCTAAGATTGTCTTACTCCTACATCTTCTCAATTGTTTCTCCTTGTATTTGCCCTTTTCCTTTCCTACTGGGTGAGATTTGGCTTTAACTTCAAGGGTCTTTTTGCGTCTCTGTCCAGCTTTAGTCTAGTGATAACCAGCTTGCTGGGGTGAATGCCCACATGGAAAGTTGTACCGTTAGCTTTCTCCTGTTGCACTCTGTCAGCGTAGATGACATATTTCTTCCTGTAAACCTGAACTGCTTTGCCAATTTGCTGCCCTTTGTAAATGTCCTTGAACAACCTGAACTTAATCACTCTTTTGGATGGGCATGGATCGAATATCGTACTTCTGTCTCGCTCTTTGGAACGAGGAGAAGACATCATCTTCCCGAGAATGTGGGAAGGTGCACTGAAATGCCTTTTATGGTTCTTGCTCCAGTCAGAAGTCACAAAGGGATTGAACTTCATTTTGACATCTTGACCCCTCTCCCTGGCTGCTGCTCAGCCACCGAAAGAGTATGGGACCTCGAGGTTGAGAGCCACCGTGCCCGTGAATGGATGGCTCCAGATTACACATGCTTTCCCATCAAATCCTTGCCCTGAACACATTTATATTTTTAATTTTTTAAAATAAATTTAAACTACATGTTATATGAAATGAAAATGATTTCTTATGTGTGGCATTGAAAATGAGGCAGATGGAAATAGACTGTACGTAGGGAGTTTATGATTGAGAATTTGAGGGTTCTAAGGTCTGATTGTTCAGGCAGGGAGAAAAAAATTACAATTATTGATTAATCATAGAATTTCTTAAGTATATAACTTCCAAACTAATAATAAAAAGGTGGAACAACAGTAATAGTAATAACTATACAAAGTTGAAACAGAGAGGCAATAAAAGAAAGAAAAACTTAAGAATGAGTGGAAATTGCAAAGTGAGATCATAGTAACAAGTCTAAATATATCATTAATTCCCCCAAATTGGAAATGAACTTAACTCCCTATAAAAGAAATTGTCAAATTTGAAAAAGAAAAAATGTTTTGTTGTTTATGAGAAAGGCCTAAAATATAAGGACATGAAAGGTTGAAAGTAAAAAAAGAAAAAAGAAAGATATTCCTCCAAAAATAGTAACCAAAAGAACTCTGGCAGAAAAATACAGACTTTGGGAAAAAAGCAATTAGGGGTAAAAGTGGTTAATACCAAATTATAAAAATTAATTTCCCAGGAAGATAAAGCAATTATAAACTTGTATGTTCCTCAAAATAGTTATAGCAAAATATTTGTAGATTTATGGAAGGATAGAGAATTTCAAAATACTTCTCTATTATTATTTGACCAAGCAGACTAAAATATTAATTATTGCTATTTATAAGAGCAAAAATTTAAATAAAAAGACAAAACACAAAAAAGCTGTAAAAGGATACAAAAGAATATAGACATCCCAACATTAACAAAATCAAAGCAAATGTAGCTATATTAATACCAGGCAAAAGAGACTTTAAGAAATGAGGTATTACTAAAGACAATAAATGGCATGTCATAGTAACACGTCAACAGGAAGATATGACAATTCTAAATATGTATATACCTAATGACACATTTTGAAAATATAAGGCAAAAGTTTACAGACTAAAAAAGAAATAGAAAAATTTGCAATAATAATTTTAGATTTCAATATACCCATCTCAGTAACTGATAGAATAGCAGGAAAAAAATAGTAAGTATATAAAAGATTTGGGCCACACTAGCAATGAACTTGACTTATTTGATTTAAAGAATACTATGCACAGCCATGACAAAAATATCCACTTTTTTTTAAGTATACATGGAATATTAATTGAAATAGACAAGATCTGGGCCATAAAACAAATCTCAATAAGTTTCAAAAACTGAAATCATGCAGCTTATGATCTTTGACCACAATGGAATTAAATTAGAAAATAGTAGCCAGAATATTTCTATAAATTCCTACGTATTTGGAAATTAAGCAACACACATATAAATAACAAATGCATTAATGAAAAAACACATAATGGAAATCAGAAAATATTTTAAACTGAATGATAATATGATTCAACACATTTAAAACTTGTAGGATGATGCTAAAGCAGAATTTAGAGAAACATTTATAGCTCTAAATGCATATATTACACAAGACAAGAAGAACGGTTGAAGAATCAATGGTCTAAGCCTCTACTTCAAGAAACTAAATCATGAACAGTAAATTTAACTGAAGAAAGGAGAGGGTGAAAATCATAAAAATAAAAAATTTAAGGACACATTAAACAAAAGACAAGAGCCCTCTGGTAATTTATAATGAGAAAAAGAGATATACTACATATCCTATAGAAATTAAAAAGAGACTATTATAAAAAACTTTATTCAATTTAGATTAAGTGGATAAATTTACTAAAAAACACAATAAACAATTGACCCAAGAGGAACTAGAACTCTGAATAGCTCTATATGTATTAAAGATATTTAATCTATAATTAAAAAATCTCTTCACACAGAAAATTAGAGTTCTAAATGCCTTCAATTTTTCCAAACACTTTAGAAAGAAATAATACCAATATTACACAAATGCTTTTAGAAAATAAAAACGAGGAAACAATTCCTAATTTATTAATGACACCAGCATAACTTTTATACCAAAACTTGACCAAGTTATATAAGAAAAATTATATCAAGCTATTTCATGAACAATAATGTAAAAATCCTCAAAAAATATTAGCACTCAAATGCAATAATATAGAGAAAGGATATTGCATCATGAGGTTTAGTAGTATTCGAGTAACGCAAGTTTGTATTACCTTTTGAAAATCAATGTAATTTACCACAGTTACAGAATAAGGGAGAAAATCTATATGCTTATTATAATAGATGCACAGTAAGCATTTACTTTAATCCAAAACACACTAAAGATACAAATTCTTAGCAAACTAGGAATAGAAGGAAATGCCCTTCATCTAATTAAGTGTATCTACCAAAAGCCTACAACTAGCATCATTTTTTGGTGAAATATTAAACAATTTTCCTCAAGGTTGGGAAGAAAATAGAGATGACTGCTCTTCAATTCTAATCAACACTGCACTAGGAGTCTTACTTAATAAGAATATGAAATATTACTATAATAAGAAAATTAAAAATATAAGATTGGAAAGAAAGGACTAAACCTGTCAGTTTTCACAAAAATAGGAAGAAAAGAATTCACAAACTTTTCAAATCCTAGAGTTCATTTAGTGGTTATTCTGGATAAAAGATCAACATAAAAATTAAATTTTTCTATACTAATAACAAATAGGTAGAAAATTAAGTTGAACAAAAATTATTTAAAATTTGCACCAAACAAACCTATCAAATACAAGTACCTAAGAATATATGTTTTAATAGAATAAAAATGTGGAAAGCCTCTACATGGAAAACTTCAAATTGAGTTCATGAATTGAAAGACTTGATACTGTTAAATTGTCAATTCTCCCCAAAATGATTCTTCTAATCAATTCAATCTCAATAGAAATCCCAGTATGTTTTATTAAATGTGGAAGGTGCTACCTCTGATTCTAAAATCGTATGTGGGAATACAAAGTGCCAAGAATAATTACAGCAATATTGAAGATTAATAAGCTGGATACTTCCCACTGCTAGGTATAAAGACTTATGCAGTTACTAGAGGCCCAGTGCATGAAATTCGTACATGAGTAGGGTCCCTAGCCACCCCCCCCCCATGCTCAGTGCCCACACTGGGCTCCTCCTGCTGGCCCCTGGTCCCCTGTCTGCCGGCAGCCCTGCTCCCGCCACCGCCACTCCCACATGCTGATGGCGCTGGCCCTACTTGAACCCACTGACGGCATGGAGCGATTGGGGCCAGCACCAGCAGTGAGTGCGAGTGAGGGCTGCTGCCCGATCACCCCTCAGGAGCAGGGGGAGGTGGAGAAGCCCTCAGGGGTGATAGGGGCCGGCAGCCACTGCTCACACCCTCTGATGGAACTGAGTGATAAGGGCTGGTGCTGGCAGCAGGTGCGAATGGGGCTGGGGGCGGCAGCAGGTGCAAGGGCTGGGTGGGACTGTGGCGCCCTGGAGCAAAGATTTTCAGGAACCACCAGAGGTTTGCCCTGCCTTGGTCTGATGCACCTCCCCTCCCCACCTACTCCACCATCCTGCAGCGGCTCATGCCCACCATTTTCTGTGCTCTGCTGCCTGCTGCCTGCTGCCAAGGCCTGCCATGTTCCGTGCGCGCCCCCTGGTGGTCAGTGCATGTCATAGTGAGCGGCTGAGCAGCCTTAGCATATCATTAGCATATTACACTTTGATTGGTTGGTTGTTCTGCCCTTTGGTCTATATGCATATTACCCTTTTAATATATAGGATAATAATTAAGATAACATGACAAGTGTGCAAGAATAAAAAATGATTTAGAATTTAGAGTTAAGAAATACCAGCATAATTTTAAAGCAAAACAATCCAACATATATATGGTAACCTGATTTACTACCAAAGTACCACTCTAATTCAGTGGAGAAAGGTGGTATCTATAATAATAAAAGTGTAATATGCAAATTGACTGAACAGCCAAACAGTGGGACGACCATCTGGATGACCTTCCGGATGAAGCCAGGACTGTGAGTCCTGAGGCAACCGGGGCTGCGAGGGCCAACCTTTGCACGAATTTTGAATTTCGTGCATCGGGCCTCTAGTTTACAATAAATGGTGCTATGTCAATTGTGATCTTGGTATTGGTTACATGTGTGTACAGATATAGAAAATTTCATCTATATATACATAACATCTGTGTACTTTATTGAATAAACACAACTCAGTAAAAATTAGTGACTTAAAAAATGAATAAGCCTGGCATTCTTCAAGAAGAATAAGGTGAGGGGAAAGAGCCCTACCAGACATCAAGACTTACTATAAAGCTACATAATGAGGACTGTGTGGGGATAGACAATTCAGTTAGAATGGACCAGAATACAGAGAACAGAAGTAAATCCTCACATATCCAGAAATTTGTTTGTAGATCCCTTGAAAAGAATGAATTCTTCAGGAAATGGTGCTAGGACAGTTGGTATCTACAAAAAACAAAAGTGATTTCTACCTTACTTCCTACAAAAATATAAGTCCCTTACTGCCCCATGAAAGACAAAAACTTTGAAAATTTCAAGATCAAAATGTAGAAAAATAATTATTGATGAGGGCTGTGGAAGATTTATTAAATAAAATATAGGCACCTCTAATCATATAAGAAAAGATAGAAAACATGACTGCACTGAAATTTAAAACTTTTCTGTTCATTGAAAGGCATCAGTGAAAAAGAAAAGACAAGCAACAGATTGGAAGAAGATATTTGCAACACATGCAATCAACAAAACACAGTATCTGGAATATATTAAAAATTCCTTCAAAGATAAAAAGGAAAGGAAAGTAACCAGCAGAAAGGTTGATGAAGAGCCATTTCACAGATGAGGTCATACTAATGAAGAAAAAATACTAAACTTCATAAGTTTAGTCAGAGAAATACAAATTAAGATCACAATGAGATAAAATTTACATGTACCAGATGGGCAAAATTTGCAGTCTGGAAATATCAAGCCAAGTGTTAGCAAAAAATGTGGACAACTACTGTTAGGAATACAAAGTGTCCAGCCACTTTGGAAGACAATCTGGCAAAATCACGCACATGTGAACAATTTTTCTTCATAGCTCCACAATTGTATTTTTTTAACTTATCCTATATAATAAAGAGGTAATATGCAAATTGACCCTTACACCCTCGCACAAGATGGCCACCCCCATGTGGTCAAAGATGGCTGCCACAAGATGGCCGGCAGGGGAGGGTAGTTGTGGGCGATCAGGCCAGCAGGGGAGGGCAGTTGGGGACAACCAGGCTGGCAAAGGAGGGCAGTTGGGGTTGACTGGGCCTGCAGGGAAGGGCAGTTAGGGGCGGCCAGACTGGCAGGGGAGGGCAGTTGGGGGCAATTGGGCCGGCAGGGGAGCAGTTAGGCATCGATCAGGCTGGCAGGGGTGTGGTTAGGGGGTGATCAGGCTGGCAGGCAGGCAAGTGGTTGGGAGCCAGCAGTCCCGGATTGTGAGAGAGATGTCCGACTGCTGGTTTAGGCCTGATCCCACAGTTGGACATCCCCTGAGGTGTCCCAGATTGGAGAGTTTGCAGGCTGGGCTGAGGGACATCCCCCCTCCCCCAGTGCATGAATTTCTTGTACTGGGCCTCTAGTACTCTATATAAAAGTTCTTGTATACATGCACTAAAAGAACTTTCCAAGAATGTTCATAAAAGCATTGTGCGTGTTAGCAACACACTGAAAACCTTAATGTTCACTAAAAGAAGAATGAATAAAAATAAAATATGACACATTCACACAATAGCATTGTGCAATAGTGAAAATAAACTTGAGTTACATGCAAAATAAATAAATAAATAAATCCTGGGGAAAAAAGCAAGTATTAGAAAAGTAAACACACTGTTTTAATAACCTTATGTTTATTAACATGCAAAACTAAACAATAGATTATTCGTTGATATATCTGTATATAATAAAACTATTTAAAAGCAAGAGAATGGTAAATAGAAAATCCAGGACAATAGAAGGAACATTCATGTAGGTTAATGGCTAGTGGTAATATCTTTCTTATGTTTGCTTCGTGATTTACATATGTGTCACTTATTATTTGGTATGTATCAAATATGACATATACTATAAATGTGATGTGATAGAATTGCTACCTGTAGGGTTAAATTTCTGCCACGAAGTACAAGGTGACTGAGGGCAGACTTTGGAGACAGACCCTGTGGCTTCTAACCCTGGTTTCCCACTTACCAGCCTCCTGACCTTGGGAAAGTTACTGAAGGGCCCTGTGCCTCAGTTTTCACATCTGTAAAAGGGGAACGATAAAAGAACCTATGTATTTATTGGGACAATTGTGCAGATTAAAGATATTTATATATGTAAAGCTCTTGGAATAGTGCCTGGTATGTGGCAGCCATGTGTCCATTCTCTTGTTCATCACTCTGGGGGGCCAGATACACAAACTCTCTTTGTCTTCCTGTACTTATTTGCACAATGACATAATAGGATTATTGTGAAATAATATATACAAAGCAAGTGTCATTGTATAAAGTGCCCAGCAGATGTTCAGTAGCTAAAATGTAACTGGAAGAATTTGATTCAATCTCATGGATTTCCTATACTTGGTTTTGAAATTGAAGAATTAGTCACATGGTAAAGAACTAAAGATGCTAACCCTTGAGATGATTTATGTAGTAAAGCAAAGACATTCTTTTAATGTGTAGTTAGACACGGCATGTACTAGATTTTCTCTGAGCACCCCTGTTGGGATTCAGTTTGAAATCCTGTTCTGATATCTTTTTAAATATTTTATGAAATAACATTATGTGATCAAAATAACAATTTTGAAATTGTGAGAAGATCTCTAATCCTACCCATTCAGAAATAAGCACTTTTCTCAGTTTAATGCTGTGTCTTCTGGTGCTTTTCCAACACTTTACAAAATGAAATAGAGATTACACAATTGTGGAAGAGTAGATGATGAAAGAAAGGAATTCTGTGCTTAAGAAAGTAATGATTATGGTCCCTTGTCGAAGTAGCCATTGGCTGCTAACTCACCTTTACTGACTTTAGGCCATCTTGCCTTCACAAGCAACCTGGAGGTAACGGGACACCAGGTGCTGGCCAGGTAGTAACTCAGGAGCGTGGAATGCTCCACCTTTTCCCATGAGTTCTTTCCCCTCCCATTTGGGTAGAGATGAAACCATTTTGGATCGCTTCATAGAAACACAAGGGTTCTGTGTTTTGTTTGTTTGTTTGTTTCATTTTGTTTTTAAGACACCTGTAAACTTAATTTTTATAGACCCTCAGTAACCACCAGTTGGATTTCCAGCAGCTTTTGGAAGCTGTCAAGTTCAAGGCAGTCTGTAACTCATCTCATTTTAGCCTCCCTTTTGTAGTTGAACCGCAGAAGTCAGAGCCCACACTGCCCTTCTGCGTATGGTATAGCCTTTGTCAATATTACATGTAATTTGTGCCACTAACAGCGAGGACACAAAGCTTGCTGAACGTGACTTCACCTGTGTTCAGTACAGCCAGCATTAGCAAACCCAATGAGTTCAGCAATATTATTCTACCAAAATCTAGGTCAGCTCTGCTGATTAAAAACATTATACACTTGCCACCTCTTAAAATGTAACTATTTTTTCACCTATTCTGTCTCCTGTACATCTTAAATGGAAGCTATATATCAATTACCAATCCAGTAGGTATAGGTCAACATTAAGAGGTTATCATCAACAACAGACATTTATTGAGTGCCTATTGTGTGCAAGGCACTGTACTAGGCATGAGGCTACAAAGATAAAGGAGAAACAGTTCCTGCTCTCAAAGAGCTTACAATCTAATTAGACTAACAGGACACATACAAAAGAAGACAGAACAACCCAAGGTAGTATATAACATTAGGGCTCTAAGTAGAAACAAACAGGAGTGCAGCGCTTTTTTTTTTTTTTTTTTTTTTGCATTTCCATGTTGGTTCAATACCCTGAGTTGGTGGGGACGAGTGAGCTAGAATAGAGGGGTTACTCCTGTTCATGTTTGAATCTTTTTTTTTTTAGTGGGGGAGGGGAGGTCAGTGGGGCACAGGGCAACCATGGTTCCCCATCCACACCTCCCAAGAGCCAGGGCCCCTCAACCCCCAGGTGTCAAAGGTCCTGGGGGGGCACCATGTCTTCAAGGGAAGTCAGAGCCCAGTGCTGGACATCATAGGGGTCATGTTTGAATCTTGTGGACACTCTACCACCTCTCTCCATTCCAAATTATCTGGTGGCATATGCTAGAACCTAGGCAATTAGTTCACTGTTCCTTCCAAGGTCTTAGTATCAGTTCTTTTTCTGAGGTGGTCTTTTGATAGGGTGACTCACTGTCCTGGTTTGCCTAGGACTGTCCTGATTTCAGTACCAGGAGTCCGTGTCTTGGTCCTCCTTCCCTCTCCTACTCCCCTGGGAAACCAGGATGGTATTTCAAAGACCCTTGTCTTGTAGCCGGATATAATCCTCTCACCTAATATGGTCATGGCAGGACCCACTCCAAACGTGTTCCTAAGATAGGTCTCTAGTTTAAAAATCTACAGGGGAGTCTTTAACAGCCCCCAAAGACTGCTGGTTTAAGAGCACACTGCGCACAACAAAAGAGCCTACCATGGGAGAATGATAGCAACAAGACGAAATGAAGTTTAAGAGAGAAGCAGTGAGGATGGAAGAAGTAAAGAGGTCAGGTATGAAATCTGCAGGCGTATAGTCACCTGATAATTCAGTGAGAGAGAACAGAGACCCTTCTCTCAGAGTTGGTCTATTGGACAATCTCAATCATCACCCCCTTGGAAGCCAGGGTATATTTCTGAAACAAGGCCATGCCTACATGAGGGTAAATATTTGGTCTATTGTAAATAGGTACTTAAGTGTTTAAATAACACTATTTTAGTCCTAACAGAATTTCAGGGTTTCCTTTCACTTTTATCTAGCATTCATTTAGCTTCAAAATCAAGATTTTTAATCTTTGAGGGGGGTTCTTATTTAAAAAACGATAGAGGCCCAGTGCACGAAATTCATGCACAGGTAGGGTCCCTAGGCCTGGCTGGAGATCAGTGCCAATTGGGGCCTTCCAGCTGCTGTCCGGAGCCTTCCTTCTGGCTGTGGCCGGGGCCTTCCTTTGTTCCACGCCGCCCCCTGGTGGTCAGCTCACATCATAGCGAGCAATCGAACCCCTGGTCTCCTGGTTGAACTCCCAAGGGGACATTTTGCATATTAGCCTTTTATATATATAGATGAGGTTATAGCTGGCCACTGTGGCTCAGTGGTTGAGCATCAACCTATGAACCAGAAGGTCATGGTTCGATTCCTGGTCAGGGCACATACCCAGGTTGTGGGCTTGGTCTCCAGTGGGGGAGATGGGGGTGCAGGAGGCAGCCGATTAATGATTCTCTCTCATCACTGATGTTTCCATTTCTCTCTCCCTCTCCCTTCCTCTCTGAAATCAAGAAAAAGAATTTTTAAAAAATGAGGTTGCATCCTTCTATTTAAATGTAATTCAAATAATACTCTCAACAATAAAGGTTAAGATAAATAAATAAATAAATAAATAAATAAATAAATAAATGTAATTAAAATAGATCAGTAATGGAGAGAATTTCAGAAAACAAACGTAATCCGTCTTGAGAAGTTTTGTTTGGGAGCAGATACACATATCTAGTAGTCACTAAGGACTCCACGAAACCATACACAATTCTCTCTTTTAGGTACAATACTTCGTGTTTTGCTTTCACTTATTTTTTGAAGAAAAGCTCTAACTCTGAAATCTTAGGAAGTTGCTGAACCTCCCCAGTTTTACGTCTAGCCCTTAGGAACACATACCAGGGTTAGTGAAGCGCAGGGACTCAGTTACCAAACACCCATCAACCACAATGGAAACCACACAGCGAAGTCCCCGCACAGGACACTGAATATTCACCTCCTGATGTTCTTTTAATGTACGCTTTCTTGGGTGAATATTTACTATAGAATATTAAATGCAAGTTCCTCTTTTCATGGGCCATTTGAAGTGATTGATTTTGTTTGTGAATTCCTGTATCTTTGCTCATAATGGCTATCTATTGTAATGGCCTCTGCCAAATGTTGTTGCGTTGAAATAACAGACGACATGGACCGTCCAGCTGAGGCTTGGTGCTACTGGGGTCTTAGGCTGGGAGGAAGCTGATGACACAGCTGGGGAGAGAAGAAAAAGGTATGTAACATAACGAGTATGACTTAGGCTTCAAACACAATCAGATACTGAAATCACTGAGGTCTGTAAACATGGTTTTATAGTCACCTTTTATATCAGAGTAGATGCTTAATGGTGTTGAATGGTGTTAAGACTGATAGTTATGAAATAGTGGCAATATAAGAATTCAATTGCCCACAACCAGGTCCATCAGCACAATCTATCAGAATTCTAGGCATTTTCTTTAAATGCTGTAATAAAACCACTGCCTAAGCGATAATTTCTTACATTTATTTATAGCATGTTTTAAAAAATATAAACTCACACACTCACATGTCCTAGCTACACATATATTTAAAGTATTTCCCAGTGAAGACAGAAATTTCAGAATTGGTTGCTGTTTTTTTTTCACTCTTTTGGGTATTTGAGAGGGAGGAGTTACAAAAAAAGAAGCTATCATGAGGTCTTTAAGAAACAAACAAACCCTAAAACTTGAAGATAACACAGACATTTGAGATATTATTGGATTAGTAATATGTACTTCTTTGCATTTCCCAAGTATGCCTTCTTAACTGTCCATAAAAATAAAAGTAGTTAAAGGAGCTACTTACATCTGAACAATATAATCCCTTCAAGTGATGGTAAGGGTGGCCTGTAAGTCAATTATCTAAAATTTATACACTTTTCCAAGGTTCATAAAGTATTGTGTATTCAGAGTCCATGCTGCAGAAGAGATTGTACTGGAAAAAATTCTCTTTACAAACTATGAGAAAATTTATAGGACACATTCCAGTATGTTTTGAACAGACATTTCAATTGTACTGGCTTTTAATAGCTCAAGCCACACCACGATAACACCAACTTCATTTTGCTATATGTATAAATATCTAGGCTGTGTTTGCATCTCAACAACCAGACTCCAGGTAATTAATAGTACCAGTTAGTGCAGGGACATGGGGTCTTAGTACTGATTAAGGTCAGGGAAAAGAACTGGTAATGTGAGACAACTTCTTGAATCACAAGCCAGGTCATGTTCTATAAAAAACAATGTCAGTCTTCATACCTGGTATTTGCTGGTGCCTTCAAATTTTGGCATTAGAGAAACTAATGCCTCTTAATCCATGGGTAAAAAACAACACTGCTATATCTTTTAAAAGACTATTTTTGAACAATATTACTTGCTTAAATGAAAATCTTTCATACCGACTGACCTTGGCTCTGAACAAAGTAAGTCCTTCACACTCCTCCACACCAGGGAATGAATGGTGGTGAATAGAATGTAACATCTGCAGGGAGTGAATCTAAATAGTTCATGGGATAAATGAATGATATGATAGGAGAATTCTCCTGACAGACTCACAGAAGTGCAGTCCCTTGCTCTTGTAGTCAGGCAACACCATGGAAGTTCTCTCTCTTTCTTCTCTCTCTCTCTCTCTCTTCTCTCTCTCTCTCTCTCTCTCTCAAAGCAGGGAGTAGATTTTAGTTACTGGGGACATGGGATAACGTATGTTTTTTAATCACAAGAGGGAGATAGGTAGTAGGGCAATATGAAAGGCCCCCTATAAAGGCCCCTGCTACTGTGGGAGCCCCATCATTCCAAGTTCAAGGTCCTGAGATGGCTCAAAGTCCCGTAGAATTTCAGGTTTGGAATGAAATGTTAAGAGGTCATCTAGTATAGTGACATCATTCTGAAGAAGAGGAAACCAGGGCTTAAGTGAACTCCATCAATTATTACTAAAGGAAACTATCTTTCAGTTTCTCTTCTTAGTATCTTTCTGTGTTAATGACACAGTTTTTGGTTTTCAGTTTTGTCATTTGGAGCATTTCTGCACCTTGGAAAATGTTATAGCTATTCTGGAAGCCTAAGGGTTCAGAAAAATGCAAGACAACATTTCCAAGCGAAAATTCCAACTGCACGCTGACAATGAGCATTGTGAGCACAGTAACTCATCAACCCGATTCCAGGCCTTTCCAACCGTCGTTCGGGATTCAAGAGTTAGAATAAGTTACCTAAATAAAGATAGGGCTAAATTACCACATAATAATCTATAAAAATACTGGCCTAGAGTACACTACAAAACTCTCCGTAAATAAATACTGGGCATTTGCTTTATGAAAGTCCATGGAGCTGTGCTCATCAGAAACACTTTCAGGCAGCTTTATACAAACCACACACACGGGGGCCAACTGATGACAAAGGTTATAGGTCAGGTCAGGATATACCTTGATAAAAAAATGTCTTTTGACATGGCATTTCTATAAAGGAATACAACTAATAAATGCTGTTGAGCTGCTCATGTTTCAATTTTGAAGGCAATACTTAAAGAGATCCAAATGTAACCATGGCAGCATCATTGAAATAAGAGGTCTGCTTCTTTGAAAGGGAGAACACGCATCAGAGTGCATTAATTCTGGCATTTTCCTGTAAGCCAGCGGCACTGTTTTGTAGTCACTTCTCGTAGGCATCTGCACATGGTACTTCTTGAGGAGTGAAGCTATTTCCTGCCAGTTCTGCTCCTCTTTCGTGTCTGGGGCTCAGGAAGTCCAGTGGCCTGGTGTCTGGTACAGTGGGGACTTGGGGTTTCGGCCTGACACGCTCATTCCTCAGAACACAGGTTTATTCTCAGGATGATTTATAGCAAGTGATTCTGGTTTCCAGTCTGGTTGAAAAAAGTGAATATTGAATGTCCGTGCCCAGTTCTTAAAGACTCGTTTCTCCGTGATGAAGCGGTGATGACTGCCCTTCCGCCCTCGCTCATGGGACAGGTACATTGTACATTCATCTGGTCCGAAAGGTTCATAATAGTGATAAGGGACTGAAGGGTGATTGGGATCCCTATGGAAGGAAGATGAAATAAGTCATTAAAGCAAAAAAAAAAAAAGTTATTTGACTGAAGTGTTATCTTTAATAAGCTGATAAGCACAAATCATATTTTCAAGTTAAATGAATTTCAACAAATGTTTTTATTCTGATGTTTAAGCAATAAGCAAGCAGAGAGGTTTTGATGTTGTGAAATAAAAACAGTGGCCATCATTATCAGACAGAGAGATTCAAACAGTACAGTAGGACGTTCGGGCTTTTGGGATTCAAAAACTATGTATTATTAAGACCCAACTAGAGTCTCTACTTCTACTCTTGTACCCATACAGTCTATAATTACAAGCATCTCTAGAGATATTTGTAAAATAAAAACAGGTCATTTCTCTTCCCCATTCCAACTCCCAAATGGTCTGGGACATCCAATTATACTAAGAGGATGGCCTTATAGGGTGCTAGTGATCTGACTCCTTTCCAGACAGAGCCTTATCCTAACCCACTTGACTTTGTCCCCTATGGTGCAGTCATACTGGCCTTCTGGTTGTCAACCCCTCCAAGCTCATCCCAACTTCGAGGCCTTTGCACTGGAAGGCCATCACCTGGCTGGAACATGCTCTCACCAGCTCACTCCTCTCACCTTTGAGGATGAACTCAAATGTACTCTCCTCAGAGAGGCTGTACCTGGCGCCTGCCCCTCCACATCCTCTCACTTAGATTTATTTTCTTTACAGCATCTGTCTGAAGCTGCTGTTGTTTCCTTGTTCATTGTCTGTTCATGAAGGCAGGTCTTTGTCTTGTTCCTAGTAGGTGCTCAATAAATAATTTTTGAATTTCTGTTGTTGAAAGAAATTTATACGGAGCTAGAGCACCACAGCAAGCCTCTAAAGACAATCTCTTCTCCAGGTATGGAAGGCTGATGATCTTAATTTGATGGCTTGAAAGAGAAATAAGACAGAAGTCACAATGCCTTCATTTTCCTCCTGTTGTCCAGACAGACAACAATGTACTCAACTCTAGAGTCTCTAAACCCAGAAACTCCAAATCCTCAGTCCCCGCTGTGCAGCTTGACAGTCCCAACATCTTCATGTCTATATCTGTCTCCACTTCAAACAAGAAACACTGGCTCATGCCTTCAAGGTAGTGTGTGCCCTTGTTGTAGGGTTACTAAAATGTCTAAAACCAAAGAGCCCTGGTTTCAGACTGGTTTTCATTCTAGGCCAGTCTACTCTACCTCTTCTGTCTTGAAGTCCAGACGGTAAGGTTAGTTATGATATCCCAATAGATAAGTCTTCCTACCCTGAGATAACCAGTCTTGGGGCAGAGACTATGCTCTTCTTAGTCTCTTCTTAGCTCTCTTCTTAAAAGGGCCAGGCAGCTCTAGCCAGTTTGGCTCAGTGGATAGAGCATTGGCCGGTGGACTGAAGGGTGCCTTGGTTGAAAACTCAATCCCCGACCCTGGTTGGGGTGAGTGCGGAAGAAAACCAATCGATGTGTCTCCCTCACGTCGATGTTTCTCTCTCTCTCCATCTCTCCCCCTTCCTTCCGCTCTCTCTAAAATCAATGGGAAAATAAGTTCAGGTGATGATTAACAAAACACACACACACACACACAACAAACAAACAAACAAACAAACAAACAAACAAGGGCCAGGCATTCCAGCAAACCACCTTTCAGCACCTAGTGTCCTGTGTCCCCGCCGGTCCCAAAGATGCTCGGCCTGTTAGACACCTATTCATTTTCTTTGGAGGAGATCAATACACAAACGGCTTTTAGAGAAGCAACTCTACTGGAGTCAGGGATCGAAGTATTTTATCAAGAGGGGTGTCGAGTTTGTGCTCTGACAACAATAAACCTTTGAGCTGCCTCTCCTCGGAGGTTAAAGTTCTTCCAGGAAGAGAGATTTATTTTGGTCATGCAGCATTCAAATATTCCTCATCCTGGGTTGGATGCTGTGCTGAATGAATACTTTGCATCTCTATTATGCCCGTCTCGGAAGTATCTGTATGTTGGGTAGTGAAACACCAGCAACTGTCCTGTCTAGTTATGACAGATATCACTTATTTACTTACCCTAGAAGTTGGAGTCTCCTTAAATAGAAGGTATTTTCAATATATAGAAAATGCATGCTAGGAAAAGATTAAGTTGGAACTACCACTATGAAAAAAAAGAAAGAAATAGAATCTTGTGAGACAAATCTCCCTAAACTCCCATGGCATAATTTGGGGAACCATGCCAAATTCATCCTGCCATGGTCTACCTGGGGTTAAGCTTCTAATCCAGTACAGATCAGGCTTTCAATCTGATTCCTCTAAGTTTTGGACATATTCTTGGCATCAATCTGGACTGAAGAAACAATTAGGTTTCTAAAAATAACCATGAGATTGATTTGGCACCTGGAATAGAGGGAAATTGGAAACCAGCTGAAGGATGCTGGAGGATCAATTTCCTCATTCAGGATGACCATCGCTTTGAATGAAACCCTATCTGGCTCTATATTGATTACCTAAAGGGAGAATTAAATTTACATATTTGGTAAATTTAATTCTTGATTTCAAAGGTGTCCAAATCAGTGGGGGTTGTTTGCACCCATTACGACTCTGTCCAAATGGCAGACACGTGCTTTGTGGGACGGAGGAGGCAGAGCCGCAGCCCAGCTGTAATCCACCTTTCCATTCAGAAAGCCCTTCGCAGTTCAAGGTCAAACCTGACTTTCTAAAGGCTGCCGTGACTGTTTCCTCCTTCACCTGATCCCGGTGGAAACAACAATAAATATCAGCAGAAATGCCATACCAGGAGGCCACTGTTGTAAAGGCAGGATCTGGCCTTAAGTCCCTGTTTGGGGCCAGGGGAGCTGAAGGAGTGAAGGTGTGAGGCAGGGGCCGTAGCTAATCACAGAGCCGGTTACCTAAGCGGCCGCAGCCCATCATCAGTACTCCAGGGCCAGAGCGGGAGCTAATCCTGCAGAATAATGTGAGGAGGAATTTTTTTTTTTTCTTTATGAAGGAAGCAGGTGAGGAGAGTGAGAGAACTCACATTTAGTGCACACAGGGAGCTTTAAAGAAATACCGTTGTCTGTGTTCCACCTCCATAGATTCGGATTTAATTGACTTGGAGAAGGTCCCAGGCATGGGTATTTTAAAAAGTGCCTTAGGTTTCAGTATCAAAATAAATAATGACAGTACTGGATTATAAAACCCATAAAATAAAATAAATATCCACGAGTCCATGATGATCTCAATAAACAACTGAGTAATTAAATAAATGAGGGAGATGAAATGGCATTTCCTTAGAGAAGAATTCCAATGAACAAATCTAGAAAGAATGGGGGAATAGAAATCACCATTAAAAGAGCATAGTAATTGTTGCAGGCAAGATGCACCAAAGAATAGAACATTAGGGGGGATATAGATAGGAGAAATGGGTTATTTGCATATAGTATCTTTCCCCAAGCTACTTATTAATGACAAAGGGAAAAATAGTAACTTTACAAGGAGTAAACTCAGCAGACACCACCTCAACCAAGTGATAAAGGTTAACATGGCCAGCAATGAGACATTTTGACAGCACGTACCTCTTGATATGAGATGCTAAGGGCTTATCTCTTCTGTGATATCCTTCCCCGTAATGTGTAACCTCAGTCTAGTCACAGAAATACAAAGCGAGGGACATCCTACAGTAATGACCAGAGTTCTTCAAAAACATCAAGGTCATGAAAGATAAGGAAAGACTGAGGCCACAGATGGGAGGAGATTCAGGGAACTTGACAAGGAAAAGCAAAGGCATTCTGGTTTGGGTCTTCCAAGGAGTTAAGAGCATCAGTAAGAAAACTGCAGAAATCTGAGTAAAGTCTAGTTTAGTTAGGAGTATTGCACTGGTGTTAATTTCGTAGTTTTGATAATTGGACCATAATTATGCAAAATATTAACGTTAGGGAAAGCTGGGTGAAGGGTATACCAGAACTCTATTATTTTGCAAGTTTTTCTGTAAGTCTAAAACTTGATGATCAAAACATAAAATTAAAAAGATATAATAATGTTACAAAGCTCCTTAGGGGATTCTTCTATGCAGCCAGGTTTGAGATGGCTGATTTAATTAAATACCTGCTAAGGACTTGGTGCTTACCTTACATTACCGCATTTACCCCTCCATCCATCTAAGGCAGTGGTCGGCAAACTCATTAGTCAACAGAGCCAAATATCAATAGTACAACGATTGAAATTTCTTTTGAGAGCCAAATTTTTTAAACTTAAACTTCTTCTAATGCCACTTCTTCAAAATAGACTCGCCCAGGCCGTGGTATTTTGTGGAAGAGCCACACTCAAGGGGCCAAAGAGCCGCATGTGGCTCGCGAGCCGCAGTTTGCCAACCACGGATCTAACTAAGGTAAGTATACCTGCTACATTTGATAGGCGAGTGTCTGGCACCCAGGTAGAGTCCAGTGCCTGGCTTTAAGCAGGTAGCCTCATTCACGGGCCACCCAAGATGCTAGACTTGACACTTTCAACCCCAAAACCAGTGCTCAGCACTCTACATAGACCAATTTACCTAATCCTCACTGCACCCCAGTGAGAAAGGTACTGTCATTATTGCTATTTTACAGTTGGGAAAACTCATGCAGAGAGCAATTGGAGAACTTTCAGGGCCCAATTTTGGACCAAAGTTGTCCTCTTAAGAGTGAGGCTTTGTGTCTTGGAAAAACTCCTGTCTCACCACGTGGGTTTCTGTACTAATGGCACCCCAGGTTCCCATTGGGGTTGACAACACATGGTTGGGAACAACTCTGTCCTTGCGCATTTTCCCAAGCACCTATCCACAGAGGGGCCCCGAGCTTGGTGCAGCCGGTCAGGGTGCGAAGCAGAGGCCTCATGCTCATGGACAATCCCGCCCACTAATGTTAATGGCAGCGGGAGTTTGTCATGCCCCATTTTTCAACCTTCTAAAGCTAGGCTGTACAACTGGAAAGAAACCTTATAACATTAACAAGCAAGGGAGGATATTTGCATTTCCGGATATGATCTAGGTGAGCCCTGCTCTCTGGGTTTGTGGCTGGATTATCTATGAGGAAAGAAAGATGCTTTTGTTTCTCTCTAGACACTCTCTCCGAACACTCTTCTTATTCTTGGCATGGTACTTGGCATGTACTAGGTAGTCAGGAAATGTTTGGGGAAGGGAGTGAAATCAATAACTGTCAAGTGTCTGCGTTGTTCTGAAATTGGCTTGCAGGGGGGCCTCTGGGAACACTGTGCAGCATTCAGAAGAAAATGTTCCTGAAACAGGCCTTCCCGAACATCTGCCTCAGGCCAATGGGACCCACTGAGCCACCTTTATTCTGCTGCCTGATTCCTTGTCTTTGGAGCCTCTTTTGGAAGGTAAACTGCTGCACACCTTAGAAGTTGGTGGAATATTTGGGTATTTGGGGCACACTGAGCACCAAGACATTGCAGCTGTTTACCCACCTTCGGGCAAAGAGCCAATGTGAGTCACCTGAACTTACCCTCCAAAACCCAGGAAGCTCAGGTGGTGAGTTATAACATCTCACAATATATCAGGGGTGCTGTACCCACAGGAGAGAGAAGGAAGGTAAAGAAAACCCCTAGTGACTGGCAAGACCTGGTCGAATTATGGCAAAGGAAGAAGAAACAATCAGCATCTAGAAAGAAAGGCAACAATATATTTAAAGACTATGTCATAGAATGTGAACCCCACAGGTGCGTTACCACTTCCTACCCGTCCTCCGTAAGCATCTGACTCCATGTGTGCACTGTGGCCGTGCAGGAACTTTCTCTGTTAGGCTGGCAGCTTTATTCATGTTCACAAGCTAATAATTCTAGCAGAATCAACTCTCTGATACTCACGATGCCTTTGAGATGTCCTTCACATTACAGATGAGATATTAATTTAGTTCCATGACAGTGATCACTCTGAGTCATTACTCCTCTAATTAAGACTGAAGAAATAATGGGTAGCTGAGAGTTGTAAACTTGGTAATGTGTTAAGTATGACCAGAAGTAAGATTATTAGATAGAATTTAAATGCTGGGCCCATTATTATGGCCAATAATTTACAATGGAAAATAAGATGAAAAATACTCGGTTTGGAAAGCAATGATAACAGATCTTTTCACTGCAATTTATAGTCCTCTGAGGGAGAGTGGATTGGCTTCCTGTGTGGTTATGGCATGATTTAAGGTCCACGGTCCACACAATAGTGTATTTTGATGCTGTCTAGGATGCAGCATGGGATGGATTTTTCTCCAGCTTCCTGAACACGAAAGAGCCTGGAGTCTGGTGAAGGCAGGATAGACACTGATGCCTGAGACTGAGTCCCTGTTGGAGGACCCAGTGCCGGCTCTGGTTGAGAATGAAACAGGAGGCCACCAGTGACTCCTGAGGACCCTTGAGATCTGAATTTGCCATTTGCGATTACACTTCTTATTCACCTGACACTTTTGGTCTTGAGATAAACTTAGAATTAGTCTCTTAAACATCATCAAGGAAAGGGAGGTTTAAAAATTAATCTATTAAGCCAACCCATATTAAAATACACAGCAAGTGCAAGACACAATGACAAGTGCTAAAGCTACACTTGTGGACATGACCCCTCCTCTTAAGGAGCCTGCAGGCAAATGAAGGAGATGGCAAACCAACCAATGAGGTGGGGCGGGGGAAGGAGGCCCAGGTAGGGTCTGACTCAGCAAGGAGGTCGGAGGGAGAGGAGGAGGGCCTGCTGCATCGGACACAGTGAGTCCTGCAGACCCGAGGTGAAATCCTAGCTCTGCACTATCTGCTCTGCAAGCCTGGCCAGCTGGTTCGGCTTTCGGCTTCCTACGTAAAATGATGACACTAACAACGTTTACCTCACGGGATTATCATAAAGGTTAAGTGAATTGGCACATGGATTCATATTAAGTGTAGGAGGTGGGCATGTGGTATGCACAGAAAAAAAAAATCAGCTGTTAATATTCTTAGTAAGGAACCAGCAGTAATCTGGAGAAAGGGGAGGATATTCCAAGCTAAGGGCAAAGGGACTGGTACAGCAGGGCGAGCTCCTTTATGCATTTTTCAGTCTGGCTAAAACACGCCTGTGGAAGCAGAGACGATGAGACTAAAGTGGACACAGAAGCCAGGTCCTGAAGGGCTTGTGTGCTAAGCTAGGGAGTCACAAATCTGACTGTCATTTAAACTCTGTCATTTAAACTCTGTTCTAAAAGCTTTGGGGAGGGGGGGGGGGAGCCCAAGGATTTTAAGTGACAGATTTATGACACTCAGGTGACTGAAGGCAAAGACCCTGTGTCATTCATCGTCAATTAAGTCCCCAGTGCCTAGAACACGTTAGCTGAATGAATGAAAGTCTCTTTGTCTCTCTGATTCATTTAGTAAATGACTTCTTTTGAGGTTACTAATTGTGCTGTAAGTTCCAAAAAGGTTAATTTTTTTTTAAAAAATGAACAGTTGGCTCTCTCTTTTTGCTAAAATCTGGCCCCATGTGGTTAACTCTGCATTCCAGTGAGAAACTGGGCACGTGCAGGAAGCAATGGAACGGGGTGAACAGCCCGTGATGTCCCAAGAGCAGCTGGAGGCCACATGAGGACAGTTCTCGATAGTGGAGAGAAAGGGGACCCAGCTCACATAGGAGGCCATGCCGGGCCTTCCCTTCCCAGCAGCCAGGCCTCCTCACCTCTGAGCACCATTCGTTAGTGTTCTCTGGACATCTCCTTAAAACGTACTAACAGGTTAGTGAGTCCCTTTGCCTGGTAAGTGAATGCAGCTTAACATACACCAGGGCTGTGCCAAGCACTCCTCACCTCTTAGCTCTTAGAACTATTATGCAAACCCTTGAGGTAAGTACTATTGTCATCACCATCTTACAGACGTGGAAGCACAGGCTTCTGTGACATCATTCAGTAACTCGCCCAAGCTCACTAAGGCTCAGTGAGGTCAGAGAGTTTTCTTTTTTTAAATTTATCTTTATTGTTAAAAGTATTACAGATGCCTACACGTCTGTTGCTGGAGAACAGCCAGGCAGAGCAGCTGGGAGGAGCAGGCCAAAAAACCCCCAAAAGTTTGGGGGTGGAAATGATCAGACCAGTGGAGGAATTGATTCACATATTGCTTTTTCATTCTCTGGTTACAGATACTGTTTGTAAGCATCATTTGACTCTAAGAGGCTTTGCTGTGTTCATTATTTTTCAGTGTGGGTAAGGCTCATCGAAGGCTGTGTCCTATTCTTTGAACTTCCTAAATTCTCAGTACCTTTTAGGGTAAATCTCATGTCCTCAGGATAAAAATAGTAATAATAATAATTTCATAGACTAGTATCTGATGGTATAGTAGTAATGCATTAGTAATAATAACGATCTTTCCTGAGCACTAATTGTCTGTTGGGCAACGATCTCATTTAATCCTCCCCATGACATACTTGCCCATGATTTGCTTGTTCTTATTATTTTCTTATCACCACTTGGCAGATGAGGGAAGCAAGGCTCAAGGTCTCCCAATGAGGAATTGGGTGCCTGGTGGTTCAACCAACATGTTCTGGAATGAAGATGAAAGGAACTTGAGTCTGTGCTCCTCCTGGTCTTTCTCTTCCCACCTTCGTAAACAGGCATTATGGCTGAGCAGGACGCCCTCTCTAGCCTGGCCCTTGCCTCCACTTGCACAATTTTCCACTTGCTCTAACAGGACGCTGGGCATAGGGATCTGTTGGAAGAGGTCCCCCCCCCCCCCAATATGTTTTTATTGATTTTTAGAGAGAGGGGAAGGGAGAGGGATAATGAGAGAGAAACATTGGTGAGAGAAATATCGATAGACTGCTTCCTGCACGCCCCCTACTGGGGATTGAGCTCACAACCCAGGCATGTGCCCTGACCAGGAATTGAACCAGTGACCTCTTGGTGCAAGAGTCGATGATCAACCACTGAGACACACTGGCCAGGCTGGAAGAGTTCTTCCTGAAAGCATCTTGGGAGAACAACTACTGGGACAGATAGGGGCTGAGGGACAGAAACCCAGAGCTGTGGCAGCATGTGGAGCCTGGACAATATCTTGACTTCCTTGCTGGTATCATTCCATAAACTGTTGGCATCTATGTAAAGAAGTCTTAAGGAACTCACTCTGAGTAAGAGAAATGACAGGCTAACTTGCCTTTCATTTGTTTTCCATAATAAATGGAATATTTCTTTGAACACTCTCAGTCATTAACATTTTAATTTGTTCATGCGTTTCCTCTCTGGTTCCTACTGGCAATATTACATAATTATATCTGCCATATAACCATGGACTTTGACAGCTCTCTGCATGCCCATAAGCACTGCTCCCACTGTCTTTGTTAGCCTGTTGGTTTGAGGAAACAGTTTGCTTTCTTACACCATCCTACCTACTTTTTGCACATAGATTGTTAAACAGGAAAACAAGGCCAGTGAATTAAGTGATGAGGAACTGGGTGAGAAGCCAAGCTAACTTTTGCTATGTACTAGACCCTGATCCAAGCACTTTATATGTATTAACTTATTTAATCCACCTGCAACCCTATGGGGTAGAGTCTATTATTATCAACATCTCCACTCCTAATGATGAGGACGCTGAGACACTGAGAGACTGAGCGATGTGCTCAAGGTCATGCTAGGTTAGTGAGTGGCCAGGCTGGGCTCCGGACCCCACACCCTTCCTTACTACATTATGTCACCCTCGGGGACGAGTGAGTCCAGGCACGTGACAAAGGCCTGCTCTGTCCACACCTTTCCTTCTCTTCCATGACCTGACCCTTACGTATAAACGGCGACTGTTGCTGTTGGGTTTTTGGGTTCAAAAGGGTGGGAGAAGAGTGGTCAAGCATAATTAAATACCCTTTTCTTACTCTTGCCTCAAACTCCCAAACTGTACATTTTGTGTAAAGGCTATGGTCTTTCGAGAAGTTGTTAGGTGTCATACATGTGAGCAAGCATACATTTTACTGAACAACTTTAAAACATCCCTCACCCCAGGTTTTACCATCTGAAGATCAGCATTGTCCATGTGCCGCCGTCAGGCATTCCTAAATTCAAGGGCACTTTCTGAATTTATAGGCATAACAACTTTAAATTACAGATGAGTTTTCAGTCGAGCTTACGCAAATCAGCGCATCTGTTAGGAAACCAGATTCTGCCTGGGCACCTGCAAGGCAGTAACTTATGGTAGCAACAGAGATGTGTGTATATTCCCGTTAAAGTAATACATCAAAATAATTATGCCTGTGCTCTGGCCTTAGAAGCACAAACCGAGGTGACTCAGTGGTGAGGGAAAGAGGCTCAAAGGAATTATTTTAATTTTAGAAAACAGGCATTGCTGTCAAAGAAATTGCCCTCTTTAATTCATTAAAAATTACCACAGTCCTTTCAAATGAGAATCAAACTAATATTTCTTAATGCTTGCTCATCGTGAATATTATGTCAATTACTGCATTACTTTGGGTTGATAAATATTCAGAGGATAAACGAAGCCCACAAGATGGATTAATCCTCCAGCAGTACAAACAAAAACTTTCAATATTTTATATCACATCATTAAATGCTGTTTGTTTTTCTAGAACCAGAACTTGGGACATGTTAATTGATTGCTTCAAGAAGACAGACGTGTTTTGTGGTTGACATTTGGGATCAGATGTTTATAAACATCTGGTGAGTTACGCCTGCAGGATCAATCCTACCTGCAGAAGTCCGGGGGCACCATGCCATACACGTCGATCCTGTCGCAGAGCTCCAGCGCGATGGTCATTGTGAACCAGCCAGTGCTGAGCCAGGTGTTGGAGATCTTCCTGGAAGTAACAGCAATTCAGTCTGCACACTAGTAAGATGGTCATCATACCCACCACCATCTTAAACTCTTTCTGGAGCAAAGCTGACTGTAAACACACACACACCCTTTCTCCGTTTGGTAAATAACTGGAACTTTTTACTCGAGAGATAGCTCCACCAACACCACCATGTTCCCCGGTACAATCATAAATGAAGATGAGCCACCAGGGTAGACTTGTGACACTAAAGGATGCTCAAGGGACTTCCTCATCATCAAAGATGATGGTCAATGTTTCAGTGTTCAAGTGCACATTGCCACGGCTCAATTTCCTGTAAGATGATAACCCCCTTGTGTCAACCCTTTATTAACTAGAATACTTGACTAACCAGAAATATTCCTTGTTCATCAAGTGGCGTGGATAATAAAGAGCTCATTACATACGATTAAATGCAGATGTGTCTATTAATTGATTGTTCTTTCAAACAATCTAGTTGAAGCTTGTCTTCAACTAGACTACTGCCAACATCTTGATTGAATGTCTTTCCTAAGGAGTACAGTAAGTCCTCACTTAATGTCATAGATGGATTCTTGGAAACTGCCACTTTAAGCACAATCAATGACTTACCACGAAACCAATTTTACCATAGGCTAATTGTTATAAATAAGAGTTCTGATGGCATATTTCTAGTAATAGGAACATCACCAAACATCTAAATAAGGACCCTAAACACTTTAAATGTTAAACATTGAAATACATGTGAGATATACATACATTTAAGAAATATTAATAAAAAAGTAAGATGATTATTTTCCAACTTCGTTTATTCCAGTTCAGGGTCAGGTTGGCCGGAACCTATCTTAGCAGCTCAGGGCACAAAGTGGGACCCTCCCTGGACAGGACGCCCTTCTATCACAGGGCACACTCCCACCCACACCTCCACATACCCATACGGGACAATGTAGATACACCAGTTCACTTCCCAGGCACATCTTTGGGATGTGGGAAGAAACTGGAACATCTGGAGAAACCCCACACAGACCTGGGCAAAACGTGCAAACTCCACACACACACAGGGACTCTGGCAGGGAATTGATTCCCCCCCGCCCCCCTCATTAACATTATGACAAAGCATGTTGAACAAAACAACGCTATTTGAGGACCTGGTGTACATTCATTTGAGAGGGGCTAATGACCAGAGGAAGGGGACCAAAGCAATGCTTATGCTTAAACAAGATTTCCTTTATTTTACCTCAGAATACTCAGAGCCCTCTGGAAATTTTTATTAGAAGACCAAACATTGACAAAGTTGAAGGAATGAATCTGTGCATTCCAACATTTATTCACTTGTCCACTCAAACATCAGTATTGAGCTCCAACCATGTGCCAAGCCTAAGGATAACTGTGGAGACACAACATCAAGGTCTAATTTGACCTGTGAGAATGACTCGGTCTACTACACTATGCTGCTATGGACAGTAATTCAATTCTTTGGGGTTGCACTCCTACTTTCCCCCCAGTGCTTAGGGCATGCCTCATCAGCCAGCTTCAAACACCTATCCCCAAGGTCAGACTGCCTGACTCTGCCCAGCCCCGGCCCACATGTGATGTGAATAACAGGACTGCAGAAAAGCTTTTCTACTTGCACTGTGTGCCACCCCTCTTTCAGAAGGAAGGATTTTTGTTAAGCAGGTTGCATTATTTCCATTTCACACGAAGAACAAAAAAAAAAGGGCATTTTAAAAAGTCCTTTCTTTTGTCAAATACCTGACAGAAATGAGTGATTTAGTCATTCCCGAATTCATGGCTTCAACTTTCTGGTGCTTAAATGCCTTTACTCATTTTTGTTTTCCGTTCCATTGTATCCTGACCCATTAATAGCCCAGGAAGTACACTGAAAAGCTCCTAGAGATGAGAACACCATGGGTTTATATCTTACCAGCTTCTGTCACTAACCCGCTGAATGACCTGAGGCAGATTATTGCTGGTCTCTGGGCCTTGATTTCCTACCTGCAAAGCGGGCATGGGAAGCTCCCTCTCCCTGGGCTCTTTTGAGGACTAAATGAGAGACCACCATGCTTAAAAAGTACCCAGTCTGATATGTTGATACATGGAGATCCCTTCTTCCTCTCTGGGTTGCTAGGTTGGAGCAAATGCACAAAATAACTCAGCATCCCTTTCAGTGCGTTTTAGCCAGCACAAAGAAACTGATACCCTTCCAACACTCTGCTACTCACTCTTGTGTAGGAGCCACCATCAGAAGTCAGGGTAGTAACTGCAACATTCTAGAGCCTCTAGCTTATGTGTGTATTAACAATCCCCGTGTCTTCTCCCCAGGGATAGTTCATCAGACCTTTGGGAATGAAGGAGGTGGGATAGAGAAGAAATGACTAAACTGGAAGGGAGAAGGGAAGGAAGTTCCTTGGCTCAAATTAGATTCTGTCTTTACGTATGTGGCTGTGATAATGGGATGGATGGCCAGGTGTTCTCGGCTCAAACAGGTGAGTGAATAGCTGGCAGGATGCGGAGCCCAGATCTGGAAAGCCTACCCGTGTCTCCATGCTTTCAGAGTTGTCCGAAACACCATGAGGGTATTTCCGAATGGCAGAAGTTCCCCCATGATTTTGGCTTTCTTTGTGTTGTAGTAGTGATCACAAGCTACAGCCTGAAATACAGGAGGATGTGGCTCCCAGAGAAAGGTTTTGTGGGTAAAAATGGGAAGAATACCAAGTGGAAGACTAAAGAAACTGAAAGAAAGAATTATTTAAAGTGCCACTTAACATTCCCCAGACTTTCTAAATAATAGCCTTTTGGGATCACATGCTATAGAAAAGCAACTGCTTTGTGCTGTCTTTCTTTAAAAGATCTGAATTCTTTTTCCAACAAAGGAATAGCTACTGTTTTTACATTTAATCAGCTGTAATGAAGGAATATGAAGAGCTGTCATGTGCTTATTAGGGAAAATTATCAGATATTCTTTTATATGATGAAGTAACACACTGAGCCGATAATTCCATAGTGCACACTAAATTACAATTAAAGGCCTTTCTGCTCCACCAGAATCTCATTTATAATCTCTATGGAAATATTCCTCCTGCAGTTATTTCATTTATGCTTCCTTTATTTAATTACTATAATATTGGTTCTGAATCATATTTTCCTAATGTACCCTTATTCAATTATAAAGTTATTTTCAAGTACAGTTACTTTCTAATGTTAAAGAATACCACTTGGCCATCTATCTCATTTGTCATGCTTCTTAACTGCAGATTGTTCCTGAGTCATTTTTTTCTCCACTTTGAAGTAGGGTGAAACTTCTATAAATCAAAATCTATTGAACTATTCTATTTCTTCAAAATATTAGCCTGAAGTGAATGTCCTATCATGAGATGGGCAAAATTAGATATTCCATACTTTGTGTATCTTTGATACCTGCTACATTTTTGTTGGGTTTCAAGACAAGCATACATAGAGGAAATACTGTGGGACCCTAAATGTTTTTTGTGTTAGTTTAAAGAAGTAGTTTTGTTCTGAAGGGCTGTTTTGGACTTGGTTCTTTTAGCTTGGAGTAAGTTGCAGGTTAAGAATACAGACACATGAGAATATTGAATCAATACAATATTATTTTCTTTAAGATAGTTTCCTGGCAGCGCACTCGGAGGTCCCGGATCTGTCTCTTGCTTCAACAGTGTTTGGACGGAACAGACCCAGGGACGCCCGTTCTTCCAGCCTCCAGCCACCCTCCTGCGTCTCATCCAGTCACCATCTTCAGAACCACCTCTGAGACGAGCCAACACACTGTTTTTTTTTTTTTTTTTTCTACCTTAACTCCTTATTGCTGAACAACCATAAGCTCCCAAATTCGTCAGAATGATTCCACCGAGGTGGAGGCTGCGGCCAACCTGCATCTGCGGGCCTCCCACACCTAACTCTCTCTGGGCTACTATTTTGACTGTGACGATGTGGCTCTGGAGGGTGGGGGCCACTTCTTCTGTGAGTTGGCGGAGAAGAAGTGTGAGGGCACTGAGCATCTCTTAAAGATGCAAAACAACCAAGGAGGCCGCATTCTCTCCCAGGACGTGCAGAAACCTTCCCAGGATGACTGGGCAAAGCTCAGGGCCATGGAAACTGCCATGGCCTTGGAGAAGAGCCTGAACCAGGCCCTTTTAGAGCTGCAGGCCCTGGCTTCTACTAGTGCAGACCCTCATCTCTGCGACTTCCTGGACAACCACTTCCTGGACAAGGAGGTGAAACTGATCAAGAAGATGGGCGACCACCTGACTAACATCCGCAGGCCCCGGCCCTGGGCTGGGCTGGGCGAGTATCTCTTTGAAAGGCTCACCCTCAAGCATGACTAGGAGCCTTTGGAGCCAGAGGCCTTTCAGAGGCCCCCCCCCCCCCCAACCCTGCATCCCCCTGGGGTCTCTGGCTTTTACCTGAGCCTCTTCCCGAAACTACTAGCCATTCTTTTAACCACCCTGAAGCCCTCTCCCATGCATTGGACCAAATGAAACAACAAAGCTTTTTGCAGAAAGAAAGAAAAAAAAAAAACATAGTTTCCTAAAGGTAAGAGGCACAGAGATTCTAGAAGTTGCAATGTACTTTGGCACCCTGCACATCATATGTGTGATTCTCCTGAACATGGACTATGGAGCCTCATACTAGTACATGGATGTTTGCATATGAGGGGCCCAGTAGCCAATCCAAAAGTTTGGTTTTCTCCTTCTAGCTGGACTCACTTGGGAGACAGGCCTATTGAGCAACAGGCTCCCCTGGCCAGAATCTGATGAATTTAGTGAGTGAGATATGTCTTGATGTGAAATTATTTCCTAAAGACCCAAGTGAAGGGTGGAATGACTAGTCTCCAAATTTCCAACTTAAAATGATTTCTTAAGAAGATCCATAGCAATGAGTAATTATCCTAAATAGCAAACACTGCAGCAGTGTTTTAGAAATATTTAAAATTAGCCAACAACCATTAAACTAAAAAGAGAGATGTGCTTTCTCGTGTTTCTACTTCTTTTGAGTTTCCTAACCAGTCAAAAATTAAACTATAAATAACTCCCCTCATTATTCTTCCCTTATAAAATGCTCTCTTGATTAAATAACTCATTTAAACGAGTGACATTCTCTTTTACTTGTGGTTTTTAAAGGGCAGTAAGTGACTGGATTTCGTGGCAGCTTGTGACTATGACCCGTGTGATCTGCTGGTTGGGCTGACCAGGAAAGGAGGCCACAGTGCCAACAGCCAGCTCCCCTTCTCCTCTTTCCATCAGGTGCCACCCCCGCTCCTACCTAGACCAGCTCTCCATGGTCACAAGGTTCCCAGGATTTAAGAAGAAAGCTCTGCCTGGTCAGTATGGCTCCGTGGTTGAGCATCGACCTATAAACCAGGAGATCACGGTTCAATTCCTGGACAGGGTGCTTGCCTGGGTTGTGGGCTCAGTCCCCAATAGGGGACATGCAGGAGGCAGCCAATCAATGATTCTTTCTCACCATTGATGTTTCTATCTCTCTCTCCCTCTCCCTTCTTCTCTGAAATCAATAAAAGTATATTAAAAATAAATAAATAAAAAGAAAGCTCTTCCAAGCAAAAAATTTGGGAAAAATTGGCTTTGTTCTCCAAAAATGAGCTGCCTGAACTAGCCAAACAGTGGATTCAGTACTTTATATTCTTTATTTATCACATCTCTTTAGTTTTAAGATATGAGATTGAGTCCGCAACAGTTGTAAGGGAGGAAGTAAATTACATGATTAAATGTATATTAATTATAAAAGTACATGCTTGGAATTAAGGAAACAAGGGAATTTAATTATTAGACCAGTCCTATGAGGCCTAGTCCCTATGTTCTTTTCACATGTGAAGTCACTGGAAGACTAGATAACATGTCTAAAGACACACAACTAATGAGGGGTAGGGTCAGAATTCCAACCTAGAGCTGTGTATTTGGAATACCATGCACTGCTCCTTCTGATACCTAGCTGCTCTTTTTTTTTAAAACCTAGATTTTGCCAGCTCATGAGCCTACATGTCTGCCTCATCTCTGGCCGTGACCCCCACCCTCCCCTCTCCCCCCCACCCCCCTCCCCCACAGCTTTAGGGAACTTTTCTCCAATTTAGGGTTAGGGTTAGAGTTAGGATTAGGGTTCTTCCACCTCTGACTCCTGTGCCCATAAGGAGGTTTCCCTCTTCCCTTCCCAGGTTCTTCTTTTCCTGGGTAAATAATTATTGGCTTAGGTATCAGCTTAAATACACCTTTTTGAGAAAGACTTTCCCTCATTCCTCATCTCCTAGATTAGTGCTTTTCAAAACATTTTAACCTATGGTGAGAAATACATGTTACATCATGATTGAGCACACATACATATGTGTATATGCATGTGTGGTTTTCATTTAATTTCAATTTTTGAAGTGTGCATTCAGTGGTTTTTAGTATATTCACAAGGTTGTACAATCATCACCACTATCTAATCCTAGAACATTTTGTCACCTCATAAAGAACCTTCTACATATGTGTAGTTACATCTCTGAAACCAAAACAAATATTATTTAATGAAGCAATACTTTGCCTTACTATGGGTGATGAAGGTAATAGTGTCTATTCTATGTCATTCTTTCCATTATATATATATATATAAAAAAAATCCTGCCGTGGCTCACTACGCTGACTTCATGTCCCATTATTGAGTTGTAACTAACAATTGGAAAAGCCTTCCCTAGACTAGGGCAGGCCTCCCTGACCTGCTCGTCAGAGCACCGCTTTCTTCCCCTTGCTGATGCTCAGCACACTGGCCACTTCTCGGTGCATGTGCGCCTGCCCTGTAAGCTTTATATTCCAGGAAGGCAGGGTCTAGATCTATCTCGTTTTTTACTCCATCTCTGGTGCCTGGTGCAGTGAAATAATAGGTATTCAATACATATCAGCCGACTGAATAAACGCTTGCATTTGAAAAGAAAAAAAAATCAACCCCTATATTTCTTTTTGGTTAGTGTTCACACAAATCAAATGAAATGCAGTAAAGCGATGATCTCACACTCGTTACCAGTGTAAGCCAGCAGCTGTGTGGCCTCTTCCTCACAAATAGGGAGTTGGCCCTGAATTACCCATACAGCTGTCTCATTTCTTCATTTCACTTCGCCTTACACATTCAGCCTGAGCAGCCCAGTTTCCAGGAGGACCTGCAGGTGCGCTCTGTCAGTGGCATGAGCAGTGGGGCCACAGTAGTTGTTTGGGGTGAATCAGCCAGCGACAACATTTCCTCCCCGTCCCCCGCGCCCCAGCAGGGACCCCCCAACCCCGCCCTCTGTACCTGTCTTTGCCAGTCTCCCGCTTGAAGAGCTCATCGAACTGCAGCATCTTGTGGCGCGTGATCATGAAGGCCTTCAGCCGGGGCAGCACCTGGCTCAGCAGGTGCAGGTTGTTGTACACCTGGCCCTTGCCGTCGCGCCGCATGTAGCTGCTGGGGCCCCAGAAGATGAACACCGTGCCCTGGCTCACGTTGAGCAGGTCGTGGCGGTTGCGCAGGATCCTCTGGATGCTGGAATGCGCGATGACCCTCAGGCTGGTGCGGTTGCCCACGTCGCGCCCGTAGCCGCGCGTGGGGGCGTCGTTCATGCGGATGACACACTCGGTCTGGTCGATCTGGGGGCCTTGCTGGCTGCGCAGCAGATGTCCCGAGCTTGTCACCAGGGCACAGTCCCTGCAGTGCATCTTCAGGGGCTGAAAGGCGCGGGGAGAAGGACACCATCAGCGGCAGTTATAGGAAAAAAGCTCAGAACAGTACCTGGCATCTAGAGAACACCCAAAAATATGTTAGCCAAAGCAACCACTCTTTCCCTTGTGCTGAGCCTGGCTGTGCTCTACGGAGTCCCTTTTACTAACACTTTAGCACAGCTCCCTTCCTCATCCTGTTATACTTATTGCACACCTCTACAGACCCACTGTCCCTGACAAAGGTATGAACTTGGAGGGATTCTGCTTTTCCTGTCTATTTGCATTCTTACTGCCCAGCATAGCTCCTGTCACCTAAGAAGAATTAGATGTCAAGTGAATGATAAATGTGCAATGGCAGAATCTCCATTGCATAAGCCCATGTGTCAATTATCAATCCAAAGTGATTAGTACTGACTTACTGAGTGCCTTCAATGTGCTCTATTTGGGCTGATAATCCCAATAGCAGCTACCACTTATTGAACAGTCGCTGTACCAGGTCCTATGGTAAGGATCAGGCTCAACCCCCTGCAATTGCTATTTTTACAGGTCAAATAGTGGCTGTTCCAAATGGCTCAATATAATACTGTATTTTAATGATATCAAGGTGACATGGGGGCATTAACTATCCTCGGTTAAAGATGAAAAAAAAAGGAGGCTTAAGATTAGTGGCTTGCCAAAGTCCCATGGCTAATAGGTGGTGAAGACGAGGCTGGACCCATCCAGTGAGCCCCCCGCAGTGAGGTGGCTGACCTCAGGTGCTCTGGTTCGGAAGACAGAGCTATGGCTCAGGAAACTCCCAGGGTAAAGGCAAGACTAACTATATGCTGCACTAAATTGGATCCGATTTCCTGAGACTGTACAGGGCGTCAGTGTATCCTGTTCAAAGCTAACAGGGAAGAAGGGCTGAGGCTCCCGGGAAAATCTAACAATGCAACTTTCCTTCTGAACCTTCTTGATTGTCATTTTTCTTGTGCACTCACTGGCCTTGGCCTCAGGCCCTAATTACATTATCTTCAAACAGCAACTGAGAGATGTTTCTCATTAAGCATGAGCAGGGGAATGTTTAATTTGTTAGCACACAGGTTGTTCAGAAAGCAAATCATTGGTTCGGGGTGTTGAAATGAGCATCGCCATTGCAGCTGTCCCTGGTGGGCACGACATGGCCAGGGCTTCCACAGGGCACACTCGTGTTCACCGGGTGAGGTCTGTGACTCTGAGCTCCAGGCTCTCTCTATTTTTTAAGATGGACCAACTCAATTTCTCTCCCTCTACCCTTAAAATGGGACAAAATGTCATTCCAAAATTATAGCATCTTAGGAATTACAATTTGCATGTCTTTTCCCAGGCAATTCTTAGATGTTTCTTATGGATAAACATATTTATACAGCATCCAAGAATATCGATAAACACTTAACCTTCAGTAAGGTGAATCAAGAGCATTAAAGCTAGTGTCACAGCAATTTGTGGTATAGTCTGTTCTTCAATTAGAGGGTAACTTTGGATCCAGAAATACATGGGTTTGAAAGTGTGACTCTATTACTTGCTAGTTCTGCATCTTTGGGCAAATTTCTTAATATCTCTGAGTCTGGTATCCTTGCCTGTGAAGTGACTGCAACCCTCCCCATTGGCACCAGGAGGTCACTTCCCTGTCCCCGAAGGCTGCCCATCTCCCATCTCCTCCCTCTCATGCCAGGACATATTCCTTCTGCTGTTAACTCATCAGCATTTTCATTCTTACCATTCTCTTTTAAATTGGTGACAGAGAGCATCGGGCAAGAGGGAAAGAGAGCTAGCACTGACCCCGGGCTCTAGGCTCTGCTAATTTTTGGAATATTAGTTCTAGATCTGTAAGATATGCTACTGGTATTTTAATAGGAATTACATTGAATCTATAGATTTCTCTGGGTAGTATGGGTATTTTAATAATGTTAATTCTTCCTATCCAAGAACACAGTATATGCTTCTGCTTGTTCGTCAATTTCTTTCTTCCTTTTCCTATGGTTTTTTGACCACAGGTCTTTTACCTCCTTGGTTAAAATTATTCCTAGGTACATTATTTATTTTTTCAAAGATAAATGGGATTGTTTTCTTAATTTCTCTTTCTAATAGTTCATTATTGGTATATTAAAATGCCACTGATTTCTGAATATTAATTTTGTATCCTGCTACTTTACCAAATTCATTTATCAGTTCTAGTAGTTTTTTGGTGGAGTCCTGAGAATTTACTATATACAGTATCATGCCATGTGCAAATAATGACAGTTTTACTATCTCCTTTCTAATTTGGATGCATTTTTTTTTTTCTTCTTGTCTGATTGCTGTGGCAAGAACTTTCAGTACAATCCTATCTAATAAGGAGGAAATATGCTAATTGACCCTCACACTGTCACAAAGATGGCAGCACCCACAGCCAATAAGGAGGGAATATGCTAATTGACCCTCACACCATCACAAAGATGGCAGCGCCCACAGCCAATAAGGAGGGAATATGCTAATTGACTGTCCCACCTTCAAAGATGGCAGCACCCACAGCCAATAAGGAGGGAATATGCTGACTGCCATGCCCTCAAAGATGGCAGCACCCACAGCCACAAGATGGTGGTGCCCAGTCCCCTCAGCCCCGCTGGGGCGGCAGGCACACAGCAAAGTTGGACCCATCCTCAGGAGGGCCCGGATACTCCACATGCCTGCCTCTGGAGTCCCCCAGTCCCCTCAGCCCCCAGCTGCCCAGGGCCGGCCTGAGGTGCAGACAAGCCTTGGATGGTGGCTGCCAGCTGCCCAGGGCCGGCCCAAGGTGCAGGCAAGCCTCAGATGGTGTCTGCCCAGCTGATGCCCAAGGCGCAGGCAAGCCTCAGATGTCAGCTGCCCAGCTGCCCAGGGCTGCCCAAGGCTCAGGTAACCAGGGCCAGCTGAGACTTGCGCTGTTGGCAGTGGCAGCAGCAGAGGTGTGATGGGGCATCGGTTTCCCCTGATCACCGGATCACCTCCCGCCCCTGAGGGCTCCCAGAATGTGAGAGGGGGCAGGCCGGGCTGAGGGACCCCCCTTCAGTGCATAAATTTTCATGCACCAGACCTCTAGTCTATATATATAAAAACCTAAGCAACCGTTAGGACTGAACAACCAGAACGACCAGAACGACCAGTCGCTATGATGCACACTGACCACTAGGGGGCAGATGCTCAATGCAGGAGCTGCCCCTGGTGGTCAGTGCACTCCCACAGCCAACCTCCTTTGGCCCCTCCCCCTGGGCCAGCCAACCTCCCACAGGCCCGCCCCCATGCCAGCCGCCCCCCAGATAGGCCTTGATCGCCAGCCAGGCCGAGGGACCCCACCCATGCACGAATTTTTGCACTGGGCCTCTAGTGTTGAATAAGAGTGGTGAAAACAGACATTCTTGTCTTATTCCTGATCTTAAGGGAAACACTGTTATTTTTTGCTCATTGAGTATGATGTTGACTGTGGGTTTGTCATATATGGCCTTTATTATGTTAAGTTATAACTTGGCTGAGAGTTTTTATCATGAGTGGGTGCTGGATTTTATCAAATTCTTTTTCTGCATCTATTGATATGATCATGTGGTTTTCATACTTAATTTTATTTGTGATATATAATGTTTATTAACTTGCAAACATGGTACTAACTTTATATTCCCAGAATAAATCCCATTTGGTCATGGTGTATGATCTTTTCAGTGTATTGCTGGATTTGATTTGTTAATATTTTGTTGAGGATTTTAGCACCCAGGTTCATCAGATTGGTCTATAATTTTCTTTCTGTGTAGTGTCTTTATCTTGTTTTGGAATTAGGATAATGCTGGCCCTTTAAAATGAGCTTGGGAGTCTTCCCTTCTCTTTAATTGTTTGGAATTGTTTGAGAAGATAGGTGTTAATTCTTTGAATATTTGGTAAAATTCACCTGTAAAGACATCTGATTTAGGACTTCCGTTTGCTGCAAGTTTTTTTTTTTTTTTTTTTTTAATCACTGCTTCAATTTCATTAGTGCAATTGGTCTATTCAGATTTTCTGATTCTTCCTGATTCACTTTTGAGAGATTGTATGTTTTTAGGAATTTGTCCATTTCACCTAGGTTGTCCAATTTGTTGGCATATAATTGTTCATAGTATTTTCTTACATTCCTTTGTATTTCTGTGGTGTCAGTTGTTATTTCTTTTTTTCCATTTCTGAGTTTATTTATTTGAGTCCCCTCTCTTTTTTCTTGGTGAGTCTGATTAAAGGTTTGTCAATCTTGTTTATCTTTTCAAAGAACCAGTTCTTGGTTTCATTGATCTTTTGTATAGTTTTTTAGTCTCTATGACATTTATTTCCACTCTGATCCTTATTATTTTCTTCCTTCTACTTACACTGGCTTTGTTTGTTGCTCTTTTTCTAGTTCTTTTAGGTTTGGGGCTATATGGTTTATTGGAGAGTTTTCTTGCTTCTTGGGGTAGGCCTGTAATGCTAAGAACTTCCCTCTCAGGACTGCTTTCACTGTGTCCCACAGATTATGGGTTGTTGTGTGTTCATTTTCATTTGTCTCCAGTTAATTTTTGATTTCTTCCTGGATTTCATTGTTAACTTATTCATTGTTTAAGAAATACTATTTAACCTCCATGTGTGGGTGCAGGGGTCAGCCCTCCCTGTGAAGATGAGTTAATTTTTTAAAAAAGGGGGTGCTCAATGGTGTCATAAAACTTGATAGGACAAGTGAAACCAGACTTGAAAAGTGTTCTTTGGATTTGGTGGCCTTGACCAAAATAGTCTCAGTTGAACAGAGGTAGCAGAGTCTGATTGTGGTTGGATATAAGAAAGCAGAAGCTGAAGCCTGGCTGCCAAGGGCTGATGGAGGTTTGAACTTAAGGTGACCAACTTAACTGGTTTGTTAGAGGTTGTTTGGGTTTTAGCATTGAAAGTTCTACATCTCAAGAAACCTCTACTCATGGAGAAGCCCACTCAAAGGATCCTACAAAGATGACAGGGGCATCTGTAAATAGCATGCAACTCATTGATGATTAGGCACAGGAAACCCAGGGTCTAAAGTAGACTTTATCACAAGTCAAGCACCTGACCTTCTCACCTGTAAAACAAAAAGAGGACCAACTAGATACTTATGACCAGATGACCTTCATTTGTTCATTCACTTAAAAGACATTTCCCTAGCACTTAATACACCCCTGAGGTGCTATGTAAGTTAGTAGATTTGCTTAATAAGGTCACTTTGTAAGATTTCATTCCACTGGACCTGAAGGGCATTGGGACTTGCTTTTCCTCATCAGACTCACCTAGAATTATCATCCTGAATTTTCCAGTTTGATTTATAATTTCAAGACATTGTGGTGATTTTTATAGGAGAAAACAATCTGAAGAAGGGTCCCAGCATCTCTTTCTCCCATGATTAATTATTCTGCTGAAACTCTCAGATCACAGGCTGGTCGGCAAGTGAAATCCGTGTCACCTTATGGAGATTCCAAGGCCTTCTCTCTCTTTCTTTACCCTGAACCCATGTGAGTTCAGGGAAGGCCAAGGCTCCTGCCTGTGCGACACCGAACCTCTGTGATTAGTGGGCACCACAAACACACTGGGGTCCACCCACTCCCAGAAAGCCCTCCCTCATGATTCCTGCCCATCTGCCTTAGCTTCGAGGTATTGATTACCTCAGACACCAATACCCACTCTCTGAGTTGTGCAGACGCACCAAACAATGCGAACAAAAAATGTGAAGTCTGAATTATGCCTTAAGTGTTTTTTGGTAAGTGGTGCCAATAAAATGACAATAACGGTTCTGAACATAATGTTACACTTCCTGCAGCTGACAAGAGCATGTGCCAAAGGCTGAATCACTTCCAAAGGAGGAAATGAAGTCTGTTTTCTGCATTTGGAGGGACTAATGATGTCTTGAGAGGCAGAATGATTACAAATTATACTGTGTGACCGTTTCTTGGGGTGCGATGCTGTCCTCTGAGAGAGCCATGATCCTGCTCGTCTCAGTACCTTTATAATCCTTAGTGTCTTAATGATATGGGTGGAACTACTCGTGTTTTGGTGAGTTAAGATTCGTCACAGTTTCTGCATGTTCTCCCCTTGAGCATTCATGTGCTGGCTTGCATCACTCAGTGGAGTGCGGGACCGTGAGCTTTGGGCTCCGCTAGGCAGCCTAGGAGATAAAACTCCAACGAGGGGAGAGGGTGCCCAGTGAACTCACTGCCCAGCAAGGCCTCCTCTCTGACTCCTCCTCACAGTAGCCAGCCTCCCTGATTCCTGGTGACATTTTCCTTAAACACCCATTTGGTGAGGTGTTCCATCCTTTGGTAGGAAACATGGGCCCCCATATTAGGTCACTTTAATCTTGGTATTTGACCCACAAAAATCACCCTGTTAATATTGACCAGATAGTTGGATCGATAAATGAGTGAATGAAACCCAACCTCCTGCCTTCTCTGTCCTTTGAGAAAACCTATCTCCTACGACGTAAAAAGCAGGCCTAACGCGGTGCCCTCACCAATGACTTGCCCACAGACCCAGCCCTTTGTGTTAATGCCACGGAGCGGAGAAGGGGGAGTCACTGTGGGAGTCTCTGCAGAGAAGAAGGCTCCTGCCATTTGCCTCAGGGCAGCCACTCGGCCCAGGGAGCCGTAATGGCCAGAGCCCAGGGAACTGCTTGGAATTAATGGCTGGCTGAGAAAATGGCCCAGGACACAGTAAGGGCCATTAAGCCCAGCCAGTTATTAATCCCCAGTAAGAGCTCGATGCCAAGGTCATTAGAGCTGTTGTGAGGTGAAAAATGCCCGGGAAAATCTACAGCACACAGAGGAGTAACCGCCCTCCAGCCCACTGATCTCGGAGCTGCAGGCCAGGCCCCAGAGCCTGTGGGACAGGAGCCCGCGGGAGGCAGGCGGGCTGGCTCTCTAGAGGGAATGCGTGGGTAGGTGCGCGCGTGCACACACACACACACACACACACACACGCACACACGCACATGCCAACACAAAGCTTACCTTCTGCTGTCATTTTTTTAAAAAAAACATATTTTTTTATTGACTTCAGAGAGGAAGGAAGAGGGAGAGAGAGATAGAAACATCAATGATGAGAGAGAATCATTGATCAGCTGCCTCCTGCACACCCCCCACTGGGGATCCAGCCTGCAACCCCGGGCATGTGCCCTTGACCGGAATCGAACCTGGGACCCTTCAGTCCGCAGGCGGATGCTCTGTCCACCGAGCCAAACCGGCGAGGGCTCTGCTGTCATTTTTGCTTTATGATAATGTGTGAGCATTTGTCATTATCCTGGTACCTGGGACAGTGTCTGCAACTTAGTGGGGGCTTGTGAATGTTTTAAAAGGTGTGAATGAGACTCTTCTTCCACCACCCCTTCCCCCCAAAATATTCAGGGAATAGGGGAGCATGACAGCTTTCATCACAACTTATTCCTTTGGGCCGTGGGGACAGGAGCAATCCCTGCCTGACAAAGCACACTCGGGGAATCTGTCACAGCCCCGAGCGCAAGAGCAGACGGACCTGTGACCCCGCCGAGGCCTCTGGAGCTTTTCCTAACAGAACAGACCCGGCCAAGTCAAATTTAACTCGACACCTAAAACACCCGGTGATGTCCTTGCAAACATTTGCAGCATGGCAATCTCAGGCTTCACTTTTCAAAATTCTGATTTATGTGGCAGAGGGAAAGGGTACCTCGGAGCACAATGTCCATTAGCTCAGTAATGAGACCAGTCTTGCTCTGGGAGCTGCCTGTTGGTCTGGAGCAAACATAAGATATATGAAATGGCTTCAGGTGTTTCGAGAATCTCTGTACTTTCCAATCTGATGTTTTCCTGTAATTACTGGGCTTTTATTAGCTGTCAGTCTCGGTTCAGCCTGACACTGGGTATCAGGCTGATGTAATGTGATTCACTAAGAAAATGTTACCCTTCTAAGCTGTTCCTTTTCCTCTTATTCAATGACAAGCCCACCCACCAGCCTTCGCTGCCAAGATGTCCTCCGCTCTCCATGCAATGCCACCTCCATGATTTCCATCTACCAGCTGGCTAAGGACGAAGTGCTCCATGGGCAGGAGGCAGTACTGAGCAGGGTTTAAAATCTAGCATTTGGAGTTACTGGCTTTGAACCTGCTTCTTCTGCTCCTTAGGTGGATAATTTTGGGCCAAGTGGCTTAGCTTTTCTGAGCCTCAGTTTCTTTATCTGTAATTTAAATATCATCGAGCCCACCTCAAAGGGAAGATTTACCATGTAATTTAATGGCATTCCTTCCACCCCGTTGCTCAAGACAGAATTCAAGGATCATGCTTGATACCTCTCTTTCTCTACCCCCTACAAGTCATCCAATCCTGTTGGATCTATTCTCCTACATATATCCCAAATCCTACCACTTCTTACCATCCCTGCTGCCACCAGCTTCATCTAAGCCACCACAATCTCTCTTGAGGCTCTCGCTGCAAACTCCTAACACTTCTTCCCTAATTCTCTTCCTTCTGTCTCCATGAAGCTCCTGAGGTGCCCTTTAATATATAAATCAGATCATGTCACTCAACTGCTTAAATCCTCCAGTGGCTTCCTATTGCACTGGGAATGAGAAGCCAGACTCTAAGTCAAACTCTTTATTGTAGTCCTTAAGACATGCAGTTTCTATCCTGTCTATCTCTCCAGCTTCACCTTGTACAGAATCCTCCATTTCTCCATTGCCTGCTGTCGGATGTGAGTTATATTAGTTATTCCCCCCACTCCTCCCCAGGTCACTCTTCTCCTGATCTTTGCATGACTGCTCCTTCACATTCTTCAAGTGTTCCCAGGTAGGCCACCCTGACCCTTTAATCCACACTGCCCCCCTTTTCTATCTCCTGCTCTTCTCTCCATTATCCAGATTTATTTTGTTAAACTCATGTACCACTACCTCAATACTCTTAATGATGGCTTGTGTGTTTAATGTTTACTAGTATTGTCTTTCTCCTTTACTAGAATGGAAGGTCCATGAAAGAGCCTTTCTTAGCCATACTGTATCTTCAACACCAGGAATAGTGCCTAGCACAAAGAAGAACTTCAACAAATACTTTTGAATAAATGGATGAATGGGAAGGCATGCATTCTGAGAATCTTGAAACTCCAATTCAAAAGAATATATGCACCCCTATGTTCACAGTAGCATTATTTACAATAGCTAAGATCTGCAAACAGCCCAAGTGCCCATCAATAGTGGATAAAAAAAGCTGTGGTACATTTACACAATGGAATATTATGCAGAAAAAAAAGAAGGAACTTTTACCTTTTGCTATAGCATGGATGGACCTGAGGATTATTAGGCTAAGTGAAATAATCCAGTCAGAGAAAGAGAAATACTATATAATCTAACTTACATGTGGAATCTGATCAACAAAAAAAACTGATGAACAAAATAGAAACAGAGGTATGGACATATGAATCAGACTGACATGTGTCAGAGGGGAGACTAGAGGGGGGACTGGATAAAGGTGGAGGGATTACTCAAAGACCATATATGCATAACCCACAGACACAGGCAACAGCGTGGTGATGGCCAGAGGGAAGAGCGGACTGGGGTTGGGTGCAGGCGGGCAAAGGTGGTGGGGGAAATGGTGTCAACCATGAAAGTAAAGGGCAAAAAACTGGGGAACAAAAGAAAAGGCATATAGAACTTACCACAGTGCTTAGCACATGAAGAATATGAAAGAGATGTGCTCATTGTATTTAAGTATCACTGTCTGCTAGTAATGAGTGTCTGATATTTTCTGTCTGGGTAACTAGATTGATGTTTCCTGAAGGAATCTCCTGCATATGTCATTACCACCTTCAGCACTAGGTGACCTTCAAAGAGAGGCCCAGGAAACCACATTCATTTTCTTTTTATTTATTTAATTGCATTCTATTTTCCAAGTGTCTTTTAAGTAAGGTTGTTGATATATAAAACATAAATTCAATCCTTTTTAGTATATTTACAGAATTGTGCAGCCATTACCACAATCTAATTCTAGAACATTTCTATCATCCTGAAAAGAAACCTCATGCCCATATATAGTCATTATCTATTCCCATTCCCAGCCATAGGCAACAACTAATATATATATATATTTTTTTCTCTACAGATTGGCCTTTTCTGGACATTTTATATAAACAGGATCATATAGTCTCTTGGGTCTGGCTTTTTCACTTAGCATATCTAGAAGTGGAATTATTGGGTCACATATGACAGCTCTATGTTTAACATTTAGGGAAATTGCCAAATTGCTTTCCAAAGTGGCTACACCATTTTACACTCCCACCTGCATTGTATAAATAAGGGTTCCAATTTCTCTACAGGCTCATCAACACTTACTATTGTCTCTCTATTTTATTATAACCATTCTAATGGGTGAAAGGAAGTTCTCATTGTGCTTTTGATTTGCATTTTCCTAATGGCTAATGATGTTGAGTATCTTTTCCTGGGCTTATCTATGCCATTAGTTTTCAAGTTTCTAATTCCATCTATTATAATCCCATCTCTGCCCTAAATAATTCACACCAGGGGTAAGTGCTTCTGTTGAACTCTGGGTCAACATTCTGCTGATTTCTGCAGAATCTTATATGTGCAGAGCCCAGTAGCTAGAGGAGGGTGGATGGTCTAAGGAGAATAGAGAGAAAGAGGAGCCACTTAATCAACACACTTGTAAGGAGAGGTAAATCTAAAGTAAAATAAGGTGAGCAATGGCTGGGTCATATTTTTAAGTCATATTTTGTAAAACTGATTTACCATATGACCCAGCAATCCCACTTCTGAATATATACCTGAAGGAAACAAAATCAGAATTTTGGAGAGATATCTTCACTCCCATGATCATTGCAGCATTTCCCACAATAGCCAAGATACAGAAACAATCTAAGTGCTCATTTATGGATGAATGGATAATAAAAATGTGCCACATATATGCAATTAAATAGCATTCAGCCATAAAAAATAAGGAAATTCTGCAATTTACGACAACCTGGATGAACCTGGAGGACATTATGCTAAGTGAAACAAGCCAGATAGAGAAAGACAAATACTGTATCATCTATGTGACTTACAAAATCTAAAAAATGTATTTTAAAAAGTCAAACTCATAGAAAGAGAGTATAATGGTGGTTGCCAAGGCCAGGGGTAAGCAAAATAGGAAGCTGTTGTTCAAAGGGTTCAAACATTCATTTATAAGATAAATAAGTTCTGGGGATCTAATATACAGAATGGTGACTATAGTTACTTGAAATTTGCTAAGAGAGTAGATCTTGAGCATTCTCACCACACACACACACACATACACACACACACACACAGTAATAATATGAGGGATAACTATGTTAATTAACTTGATTGTGGTGATCATTTCACAATGTGTATGTATATCAAATCATCACATTATTCACTTTAAATATATACAATTTTATTTGTCAATTATACCTCAATAAAATCGGGAAAGAAACAGATTTTGATAGCTGAAGTTAGAAGATTCACTTTTCCTAGCTGATTATATTGAAACTAGAGGCCCAGTGCACAAAATTCATGCACAGGTAGGGTCCTTAGGCCTGGCTGATGATCAGGGCTGATCTGTGGGGGGACCAGCAGGGTGATTGGGGTGTCTCCGCTGGCACCCACCTTGGCTGGCCTGGGGCCTATGGGCTGGGGGCAGCTCCTGTGTTGAGCGTCTGCCCCCTGGTGGTCAGTGCATGTCACAGTGGTCAGTGCAGTCATTCTGCCGTTCGGACGATTTGCATATTAGGCTTTTATTATACAGTACTAGAGGCCCGGTGCACAAAATTCGTGCATGGGGGGTGTGTCCCTCAGCCCAGCCTGCACCCTCTCTAATCTGGGACCCCTTCGAGGGATGTCTGACTGTCCGTTTAGGCCCAATCCAGGTAGGATCAGGCCTAAACGGACAGTCGGACATCCCTCTCACAATCCAGGACTGCTGTCTCCCAACTGCTCGCCTGCTTGCCTTCCTGATTGCTCCTAACCACTTCTGCCTGCCAGCCTGATCACCCCCTAACCATTCCTCTGCCAGCCTGATTGATGCCTAACTGCTCCCTTGCCAGCCTGTTTGCCCCTAACTGTCCTCCCCTGCAGGCCTGGTCACCCCTAACTGCCCTCCTCTGCAGGCTTGATCGCCCCCAACTGCCCTCCCTTGCAGGCCTGGTCTCTCCAAACTGCCCTCCCCTGCTGGCCTGATCGCCCACAACTTCTCTCCCTTGCAGACAGGTTCCCTCCCAACTGCCCTCCCCTGCTGGCCATCTTGTGCCGGCCATCTTGTGTCCACATGGGGGCAGTCATCTTTGACAACAGGGGGGCAGCCATCTTGTGTGTTGGAGTGATGGTCAATTGGCATATTACTCTTTTATTAAATAGGATAGAGGCCTGGTGCATGGGTAGGGGCCAGCTGGTTTGCCCTGAAGGGTGTCCCGGATCAAGTTGGGGGTTCCCTTGGGGCATGGGGCAGCCTGGGCGAGGGGCCTGTGGTGTTTTGCAGGCTGGCCATGCCCCCCGGTGACCCAAGCAGAGGCCCTGGTATCTGGGATTTATTTATCTTCTATAATTGCAACTTTGTAGCCTTGAGCGGAGGCCAAGTCAGGCCAGGGCTGCCGAAGCTTGGCTTCCTCCATCGCCAGGGACAACCCAAGCCTCCTGCTCTCTCCAGCTCCGTGGCTGCTGCCATTTTTGTTGGAATTTATTTATCTTCTTTAATTGAAACTTTGTAGCCTTAACCTTCTGCACTCGGATGTCGAGTGTGACTCGACATGGTTAGCATTAAATCCCAAGTATAATAAAGGAATCGAGAAAAAAGCAAGCGAGTGCAAAGGGTTAAGCAGAGGCCAAGGCAGGCCAGGGCAGGCGGAAAGCTTGCCTTCCTCCATTGCCGGGGAAACCCAAGCCTCCTGCTCTCTCTGTGGCCACATCCATCTTGGTTGGGTTAATTTGCATACTCGCTCCTGATTGGCTGATGGGCGTGGTGGAGGTATGGTCAATTTGCATATTACTCTTTTATTAGATAGCAGTACCCCTATTTTTCAAAGGAAGAAGCTGAAGAAACTCAGGGAGGTTATGTGATTTGCTCAAGGTCCCATGGTAAGGGTAGCACCTAGGATAACCCCAGGTTTCCTCACTTGTAGATACCTAAGAAAATCCACTATGTCCATAGACTGTTCAAAGTCACTGGGGACTCACTAAAGGGGAATCATGAATTAATAGTGCCCTTAAGATGGAACCTACAAATGGAAGTGTTATGGTGAAGACAGATAAATAAGAAGAAACATCCATACCTGTCAAGCCACGCTCAGCAGGGCCACCTGCCTCTGCACCACCCGCCTGCTTATTTGGAATAAGCTTATCTTACCTAATAATAGACAAATATGCAAATTGACCGTACCTTCGCTATGCCTGCGATTGGCCAGGAGGCGCGGGGCGGGGGGCAGGACTTGGGGTGGCCGGGGTGGCCGATTGGGCCGGCGGGACATTGAGCTCACGTCGCCAGTGGTGGCTCCAGCTCAGCGTCTGCACCATGGCTGTGCTGCGGCACAGAAGGGGCCTCTGGTACAGTGAGCTCACATCCCACCGCGGACCATCAAAAGCGGGGGAGCTGGGTGCCTATCCACTCAGGCACCAGGCCTTTCAGAAGCCTCCGGCGGGGCGGAGGCTTCTGAAAGGCCTGGTGCACCAGCGGACAGGCACCCAGCTCCCCCGCGATCGAAAGCAAAAGTGTGGGAGCTGGGTGCCTGTCCACTCAGGCACCAGGCCTTTCAGAAGCCTTCGCCATGCCCGAGGCTTCTGAAAGACCTGGTGCACCAGCGGACAGGCACCCAGCCTCCCCGTGATCTAAAGCAAAAGCATGTAGGGGACACTACACGTGCATGATTCAATCATGCACTGGGCCTCTAGTCTATATCTATAAAGAGGTAATATGCAAATTAGCCAGGACACCTTAAGGCGTCACAACCAGCTCAGGAGGAGGCTGCATCATGACCGGCTCAGGAGGAGGCTGCATTGCGACTGGCTCAGGAGAAGCTGTGTGTGTAGATGGGCAGGAGGGGACTGTGTGCTGCCCCCAGCCCCAGCGGCTGCAGGGAGGCTGGGGCTGGGGGCGTGCCAGAGCGGAGACACAACACACAGGGGTGCCTGATCCAAGCGCCATGGCCAGACTGTGGGGAGCGGGCCTAAGCCATCAGTAGGACATCCCCTGAGGGCTCCCGGACTGTGAGAAGGGGCAGGCTGGGCTGAGGGACCCCCCCCCCCCCCCCAGTGCATGAATTTCGTGCACCAGGCCTCTAGTTTGGAATAAGCTGTATAGCATTTCAACCCCCTATGAGAGGGAAGACGTTGAATGCCTCTGTGCATGGCTGGGGGCTGTTCTTGCCCCAGCAGTTAAGCTATAGCTGCTTCTCTCCAGCCAACACAACCCCTCGGAGTAGTGGCTAGTCAGTACCTTCCTGTTCATTGTGAGTTAAATCATGTTCTCCCTTCAAAAGAAATGTTGAAGTCCTAAACCCAAGCACCTATGCATATGACCTTATTTGGAGAAAGGCTTTTTGCAGATGTAATTACGATGTAAATCAAGATGAGGTCATATTGGATCAACGTGGGCTCTAAATCCAATCACTGGTGTCCTTATAGAAGGAGACTCAGAGACACAGTGCCACACAGGGGAGAAACCATTGATGATAGAGCCAGAGATTGGAGTGATGTGTCTGCTGGCCAAGGAGCACTGAGGACTGCCAGCAACCACCAGAAGCTGGAAGATGTAAGGTAGAATTCTCCCTTAGAGCTTTCAGACAAAGCACGTCCCTGCCAAAACCTCAATTTCAGATTCCTGGCCTCCAGAATTATAAGAGAATACATTTTTGTTGTTTTAAGACACCCGGCTTGTGGTAATTTGTTCTGGCAGCTCTGGGAAATGAATACACTGCCACCCACCCTCCCACCAGCATCTCCACCCACCAATGCTGCTTCCTGGTCTCTTGGCTTTCACCCTTACAGTTCAGTCTCTGCACAGCTGCCAAAGTGAGATTTAAAGCAGGAAGCATGCCATTCTCCTATCCTGCTTGAAGAATAAAATCCCAGTTCTTTACCTGGTTGGAGTCTTGCCTGCCTTGTGCCCCTCAACTCTTTCTACTCTCCATTCTCCAGCTCCATTAACCACCAATCTCCCTTCTGCCCCTGAGAGATACCGGGTGCTCCTTTTGTCTCTGGCCTTTGCTTCCTCAGTTATTCACATGCTTGGCCCCTTCTCATCTCTCAGGTTTCAGATTAAAAGCCTTCTCCTCCAGGAGGCCCTCCCTGACTGCCCTAATTGAAATGGGCCTTCCCCACCTATCATACCACAAAGATATTAACCACTAATAATACTGACAAAATGTTCAACTAATGTGCCAGGCACTGTTCTAAGTACCATGCATGCCTCATCTAACCTAATCCTGAAAATAGCTTTGAGAGGCAGGTTCTACCATTTTCCTTAATTTACCAGGTAAGGATGTGGAGGCACAAATTAATCATCTCTCATGATCCTGTTTATTTTCTTCACATCATAACCTCTAATGATTTATAATTTTTCTTTATTTCTTTCTTATCTGTCCTAACCACTAAAACATGAGTGCCGTGGGTCAGGGATCATGATATACCCAGGGCATATCCCAGTGCCCCAGAGATAAAGAAATATCTTAATACCTCACTGCTTCACTTTCTTGGCAAGAAGTAGGTAATTTTTCTTTGTCCAAAACTGGCGTGGATGAGTTGTCAGTGAGACAAACCTGTTTCCAGAGCCCGTTTCTTCTCGGCGATGCTAGTGCAATGGTTGATGTTACACACCGGCTCACCTCACAGCCTTTCCAATGACTCCCTGAGGTGATTTCCTTCAAAGGTCACTTACATGCAATTACCTCCTCCAGGAGGAGATTAGATGTAAAGGCCCCCTGCGCTCATTAAAACAAACAAAAAGATGCATTTTCATTAGAGCGAGGTGATATTTAATGCTGCCAGACAGGCCTAATTCCACAAAGCTGGCTTCTTTGGCTTCTGCCACATTTGAAAAGGCCCTAAGATAAATACAGCATGGCCCAAAACTGGAAAGATAACTAAAAATTATGGTCAAAGGCAAGATAATTATGAGAGCTTAGAAGTTCCACATATAGCTGAATTAAATGGGGGTGGGGTGGGGAGTGGAAGCAAAGGTTTCAATTGAGCAAGTGAGAAAAATATAGAATTGAACAGAACATTACATTTGTAGAGTTAAGGTGGCAAAAGCACTGTCTTGGGAGTCAGACTTGAGTTCAAATCTCAGTTCAGTTATTTGTTGGTTGGTACTTTCTTACTCTCAGCCTCAGTTTTCTATTCTGTAAAATGGCCATGATAGAGATGTAGTAAGGAGTAACTATTATGACTATCATAGCTTAATTATTACAGATACTAAAAGAACCCTTCTGAATAAAGTGTTTCCCCTCATGTCCAATCACTCATGGAGGGAGCCTGCTATCTCTGTTGAATTTGCTCATTTTTATCTGTCTGTACTTTGCTTCCTCCTGACCCACCCCTGGTTCAACCCAGCATCTTCACCCAGTCACAGCCACACCTCCTAGGCAGTCCTCTTACATCTACTTCTATCTATTCTCCATACCAGGTAGAATGGTTTCTCTAAAATGTACATCTAATTAGGACATACTTTTGCTTATTATCCCTAAACTAGAGGCCTGATGCATGAAGATTTGTGCAAGAATGGGCCTGCCTTCTCCTGGCTGCAGGCACCGCTCTTGCTCCAGCTGGAGCTGCCTTTCCCCCTTCCCATGCTGCCCAGAGGCCTGGAGCAGCTGGGGCTGTGCGGAATGCCTGCGTCCTGCCCCGCCCCCTGCCGCTTGGCTCCTGTGTATGCAAATTAACCTTCTATCTTTGTTGGGTTAATTTGCATACTCACTCCCGATTGGCTGGTGGGCATCACGAAGGTATGGTCAATTTGCATCTTACTCTTTTATTAGTGTAGATTAGTGTAGATGGCCTCCTGTTGCTTTGAGAATGAGGTCGTTCCAGGGCCTTACCAGTTCCTGATACCTTGCCAAGTCTTTAATCGGCCACCCTCTTATGGCTCTCCACACTCAGTAACACCAACTTCGCTGGACTTTGCAGCTCCATATGGCTTCATCACTCATTCAAAGCAATATTTCCTCAGAGAACCTCCCCTAAACTCCAAGGCTAGCTTAGTATCCTGTTTCTCCTTTTATGATTTTATCACATCTGCAATTACTGATTCAATGTTTCTCTTCCCCACAAAATGGCAAGGTTCTTAAGAACTAGATTCATGTCTCTATTGGGTCACCAAACACAGGTCACCACAATATCCCTGGGATCTAACATACAGTAAGTGCTTGCTAAATATCTGCTGCACAAGTAACTAAATTGGTCCAGAACCATAGCCTCTCTCCCAGGCTTTCTGTTTGGGTTTCCATTACCATTTGACCTGCCCAAGTGTAGACCAAGAAACAAACTCGTTCAAAAGAGAATATTTGATTTGGGACAAATACTCGTTTTTCTCACCAAAGACTGAGTAGTACAAACTAAACTAATCACACTGAAACCTTACTTCTACTCACTTCATTATCTAAGCATAAAAAAGTTTCCCAAATGAGTCATTATCTGAGGTTGTGGAGACTGACTACTGACAAGTAGCAAGTAACCAGACTGTGTCAGTGTTGACACTTTGGTTCAAGCTGATGGTTTGTTTACTGAACTGTTACTTTAGGGGCTCTGAGAATATAGGACCGGTCCTCAGAAGCCCGGATAACAGCTCAGCACCCCAGCTGGAAACACATGAGTAAACAAAATCATAATTTTTCACTTTGCCAAGCTCAGTAAACACCATCGTGATGAGCTACCAGTGAGGCAGCCATTAGCTAAATAAATAGAGCACGAGGCTAGGAACAGGATTATGGATGCAAGCACAGTCTACTCATTTACTGACCATCGATGGACATTAGCCGTGATGTAGTAGGGAGGTACTTTGCCATCTGCTTTCATTTGCTAAACATGATGCCTCCTCTGGGCCCTAGAATGACTTTCTTGGTATTAGTAAAAAAATCACCTTTTTTTCCTTCTTTTCCCATTTCATTTTCTCCACACATAGTTATTAAGGACCTACTGTCTGTGTCATGGAACCTCTTGGGCAGGCTGCCCAGTATACAGCTGCCTTCACTCCTCTGGCTACACCCGAACTCAGGCAGCTGATTCCTAGCAACAGGTGTCCTAGCTCCTGCAGGAAGCCTGGGAGTGGATGAAGGCAGAAAGAATTGATAGTTTTGTTTATAAAGGTGTTTGTTGTTATTTTTAGAAACTTGGAAGACTTTCGCCCACTTTTCTTTTTTTTCTTGCTATTCCTCTTTTTGGCTTCATTCATTTATATTAGATTTTTCTTTAGATCATGCTCAACCACATTAGTAGATCCATAACTCCTCGCAGACTTTCAGGAATCCTGATTCATGGCTACAGTCATCCACTCTGTGGAAATGTCTCCTATATTCTGACTCTTTTTCCATCTGTTCCTGAATTTTCACTCCCTGGAGTCCTGTGCATTGTTTTCATTTCTATTGAGGGTGCCCATGAAAACCAGGTTTTACAAGTGCCAAAACGACAATAATAATGGCTACCAATTTTTTACGGAGAAACGTTTTATATTATTAATATTATTATCTGACTTAACCCTAAGGTAAACCAATATGGTCTATATTACAACCTTGGTTCATATTTGAGGAAACAGAGGTTGGAGGTTAAATTGCTCAAGGTCATAGAGTTTCTATTGCACACCCCGTGTTGGCATCTAAGTTAATCCCATTCCCAAGTGTGTGCATGCTCTTTTGCCTTAACAGGCAAAACAGAGTTGAAGATGAAGGATTGCAAAGAAAAGACGATTAAAGAGTCAAGGCAAAAACAGAAAGCCTATGGAGGGGAGGGAGTAGTAGAAAACAAAAATGGCAGGAAAACAGAAAACATTAGAAAACCAAAGTTAGAGGCATCGAGATGACACAGTGACTGTGAAAATTCTTAGGCAGCCAGAACAGTTAAAGAAGAAACTGCAGAACAGCCCAGAATTCCGGAGGCATTCAGTGCAGGAACAAACATTTCCACACCTCTCTAAAGCCATCGGTAAACAACACTCTGCATTATGATAAGTGACATGCGTAATGGAGATTCTAAGTCATCAAGAAAAGCTTAAATTAGCTTAAGCTCTGTTCACTTAGGTGGGGAAGTATAAAATCAATTTGGAACCTTCAAAAAATAACTTAGACAAATATGAGTTAGTGCCAAAAGGAACCTTGCTTTTATGTTATTTTAAGCCTCATTTGCTCATAAAATTCATTCTCAACCATGCTTCAAAATGAGGTGCTAGACTACTTTGAGAAGTTATTGCTGAAGGGTAAATAAGCGTTCTTCCCTCACTCAGGTGTTAATAGACTTCTCACCAAAATTCTTGCTTCCCTTCCATAGTGTAGTCAGAGACGGAAGTGGCTGCCCAGTCAGGGACTACATTTCTCATCCCCAGACTTCTAGGGGGGGAACCCTGTGTCTCCCAATGGAATTGAAACGGAGGTCATTGGAGAATTTAAGAAACAGGTGCCTTCTCCACTCTCTTTCCCCTTTGAATGCCTTGATATGCTCGGTACGGTGAACTTGGAAGCCAGGTGTCAGAGATGGCAGAGCCAAAGAATGGAAGGAGAACAAGTCCGTGGATCATTGCTTGGGTGAGAGATACTAGGAACTCTCACTGTTTTGACTATGTGAGCAAGAACCATCGTACGTAATTTGGACCTGTTTATGAAGCAGGCAGTATAACTGGAATTATTATATCAGGCATCCAGGAAACTTCCTTTTTTTGTCCACGTATTGAACGAAGGGGCCAGAGTGCAGGAACTGTGTTTTCTTTCTAAAGTACAGTTCTGATCCTATCAGTCCTGCTCAAAGATCTTTCACAACTCCCTGTTACTTACAGAGGAGAGCCTACTAAAAGTGACCCTTCATATCTGATTTTTTTTTTTTTTACTGATAAATTTTGAGAACTCTAAACTCCCCCAAACTGGACCACTGCTCCTATTTTACTAGGAAGTTTTGTTTCAGCTTTGAAGGCATGAGACTTAATGAGTGGCTCTGGCTAGGCTGAGCAGAGGTGAACACTTTTGTCTTTTGTGCTTATTCCTGGACATGCCTGGGGTGTCTGAGATACCCAGGATTTGTCTTGAGAGGCTATGGAGGTTTAAATAATTTGAGGCTCGAAGGACTAAGTAACCTTCAAAGCTGACAGTGCAGGAGGCCAGGGCAGGGGGTCACTGAAGGAAGGCATGGCAAGTACAGAGCCTGACAGACCGTATTCCCCACTGGTCTGGCCCGGCTCATTTTCACCTGCACTCACGGCTGATGCGGTGTTTGTTTCTAAAATAAGACAGACTGAGGAGGGATGCCAGGACTGTAAATCAGTCCTCAAGTGCAGGAGGACATGTCTACCTAAATCATTGCTGGTGTTTAAAAATATTACACAGTGAAACTCCCCCACCCTTTAACTGGTATTTTGTAGCAAATAATTCCACTTCCTAATGGACTTTTCCTGGATGGCACATAGGACCCTCACCTGCAACACATCTGGGGCTGAACCCATCATCAGTCTCCCCGACTGCCACTCTTCCTCTCCTGGGTGAAGGCCCCGGCCGCACCCAGCTGCCCAAGCCCCAAACCTGGGAGTCACACTTCATCCTCCCTTTTCTCCTCTGCCTCAACCAAGGAAGCATTCGGTTTGGTTGTCCTTCATCCTCTGTGTCTCTCACCTCTGTTCACTTCTCTCCATTCCTACACCAAACACCCCTGGTCAGTTCTCTAGCATCCCTCACCTGAATGGCTGCAACTCTTTACAGCTGTCATTCACTTGTCAGGGTCCCTGGCCCCGCCACAAATGCCTGGGGATGATGTCTTATCCACGGAGCTTAGCGCAGTATCTGACGCACCGTAGATGCTCAATTAGTGGTCACTTAGGCTCACGCTTCCAGCCATTGGAAGAGGACAACGAGAACCTGAAGCAGACCTTTACCCCTGCTCCCCATGGTCGGTCCCCTGAGACTGGGTCATAAACGCCACATCCAACCATGAAGAAACCTGAACACATTTCAATTCCTCCTCAGTATAAAAAACAACATTTACTATGTTTTAAGTATATTTTTTATTGATTTCAGAGAGGAAAGGAGAGGGCGAGATAGAAACATCAATGATGAGAGAGAATCACTGATTGGATGCCTCCTGCACACTCCACACTGGGGATCGAGCTCGCAACCAAGGCATGTGCCCTGACCGGGAATTGAACTGTGACCTCCTGGTTCATAGGTTGATTCTCAACCACTGAGCCACACTGGCCAAGCAACACTTACTATTTTTATTGTAAGTAATTAGCGTCCAGGAAATATATTTTTTAGGATTAATTACATTATAGAACTGGGAATGGACCCCCAAGCACTGTGCAGCTGGCGTCCTTTTGCTCTCTTCTATGTCAATAGCTCTCATAACTCCCTGCCTTTGGAGTGGAAGGGAAAGCTCTCTTTGTCAGCACTACTCTTCCCCATTCCTTCTGTCACCTGGGAGGACATTCACACTGGAGCCAAGAGTTCCTGGGCAGCTGATGACCCAAACCACTGTGCCCTCCTGGGACCTTTGCCTGCTTTGATTTTGACCAGTTTTAGGGGTGGCCTGTAGGGTGAGGGCCAGACTCCAAGAGTGTGTTCTGCACCATTTTCATTCATTCATTCACTGGTTCAAAATCTATTTCTTAGTAGTTCATTATGTTCCAGGTACTGTGCTGAGTGCTAAGGATACAAGAGTGAGCTAACAAGACAGAATCTCTGCCGTCACGGAGGCCACACATAAACTGAGGGGATGGACAGTAAAACAGGTGCAGTGGTTGGTGGACACCTGCTGTCCCCTCTCTGCTGACTTTGAAGAGCCCTGGCCAGTATGCTGCTCCTGGGCACATGGAGCCGGGGCTCTATTCCCCTGCCCTGGAGGGTCACTAGGTTATTTCTGAACCCCCACAATGACACCTCTGCGAGCCCCCGTGCCAGGCTGGAATTAGCCCGCTGAGATGCTCAGTCCCAGCTCCACACAGAGGCAGCCCGTGCCCCTTAGGAAGCAGTTTTAAATGCCATGGGCCATGCTGAGCCCTTATACAGAGACAGCAGGGCTGGCGAGAAGGAGGGGGAAATGAACACAGTGGCACTGGGGCTGATGGATCTAAAGTGCCCACGCGGTCTGAGCACGAGGGTCCGTCCCCTGGCCAAGAGGCCGGGAGTCTCTTTCTTAATCACCTCTCCCAGGAAGCTCTTCCCCCGCAAAATTGGCAGCAAACAAGCCAAAGGTGGCATGGCATTTACATGAAAGAAAGAGCAGCCCCAGGAGGCGAGGGAACCTGCCCAAGGTCACACAGTGCCTCGGTGCTCACAGGGGACCAGAACTCTGGTTAAAACTTCTGGCCCAGTTCCCTTCCCATGATGCAGTGCTGCTCTTCACAGAAAATCTGGGGGGTAATATTCTTTCCTGACAATAGTTTGGACAACTGCTGGCCTCCCTATGGAAATAAGCTCTGTGATAGAATGAGCTCATCTACCTGCATTTACAGGGAGGGGAGTTAGGCCTCCGGACCACGTGGTCTTCGCAGGTGGGGGCTCTGCAGTGGAAAAGGAGGAGACTGCCTGTGGGGGGAGGGGCTGCAGGCTGGAGGGCAGCTTAGAGGGGGGCCGGGACTTTGCCACAACGGCAGAGCTGTGAACTGGCTGCCTCACTTCTTTTGGCCTCTTCTAACGAACACTCCGCTCTTCCTTGCACCACCTCCCTTGGACCCTCCCATCCCTCCCTCTACCACACCATCAGTGCATGGTCTCTGCCTGCCTCCAGGCCACGCAAGGGTCTCACTGTGGCTAGGAAGCACCCCATGTTCCAGACCTTTTCTAACTACATTTCCTGATCAAAATCCATGTAGTCCACGACCCATATTTTACCAAGACTATCCCAGGTTCCTAGAGAAAGCTAATTCTCACCAAGTTAACTGTGTCCAGGTATCAGAATGGTTTCATTGTTATTTCTTTAATTCCTTGGGCCAAAGGAGTGACTGTGTCACATGAAATAGCCCGCATTTAGTGTCCTTGGAGTGGGATGGGGACCGGGGTAGGTGTTTGTGTGTATGAAAAAGAGAGAGAGAGAGAGAGAGAGAGAGAGCAAGGTTTCAGAATTGATTGGTGTTTTCAGCAACTTTAATGCCTGCAGTGTTTATGCATTAACACTAGGACAAACAGAATCCACAGAGGGAGAGCTGGGGACCAGGGGTCGATGCAGAAGAAGTTAGACCCAGTAGAGGGCCTTGGAGATGACCCAACCGGTGTTGGGCGAGAAAGGCGGGTTACAGTAGATGGTGTCAAGGGGTAGGCAGCTTCTCTGAGTCCCTGCTCTGGGCAGCAGGGTCTGGTGCTTCCTGGACTGCAATGGTCTTTGTTTGCTCCATCACACCAGGCTTGGAGGCTGCCGAACAGCTGTCTGTGTGGTCCGTGCTTCTGACTGCAAGGACCATGGACTTTTTGGACAAAGATCATAACCCGGCCTGGTCTCCACAGGCAAGTCCACTGACCCCGTTTTCTTTGCAGAAAGTTTCTGTGCCTCACATGTCAACACCTTTGCTGAAATCCAAGAATCTGCCTAAGTCCCTGAGATCCCCGTTGGCCTTTCAGAGGCAAAATGCTCTCCCAATGCACATTGACGCACCTGCCATCTGAGACCCCGAGGCCAGCTGAGGGCACGGCACGGCCTTCCCAGCTGGCCCCTGGGAGGACACTACTTTCTGTCCTTGACCTTCCATGCATCCCATCATGTTCGTAGCAGAAGTGAGGCTCTGACAGCTTGAGGGCATCAACATAAATCAACTCATTTGCCCATTCAACAAGTATTTCTTGAGTGTCAGCTCTTGCCAGGGACCTTGTTAGGTACTGGGAATTCAGTGGAAAATAAAATACCGGTAGTCATTGTTTCTGCCTACTACAACATTTGGTATAGTAGGGGAGACAGATGCTAATCAAATAATTGCACAAGTACGTAATTACAAACTGTAATAAATGCTAGGAAAGAACGGCACAGGGTGTTATGGGAAGAGAGCTGGTGGGGGGCTGACCCAGTCCGGTGTGCGGTGTCAGAATCATGCTGTGGTCCTGGCTTCTGAGAAGCCCCTCAGCTTTCAGGGCCCCACGAACCGAGCCAGCCTCTCCTCCTCTGCCCTGGGCTGGGCTGCAGCTCATTGCCCGGGCTATCTCCCAACTGTCACCCTGACAGGGACCCCTTTCCCTGAATGGGCAGTAGTCAGCCGGCATTAGCACAGGACACCCCCTCTGGCACCCGGTTCACGCCCCCTTTTGTAAACTGTTCTACCTGCTTTGTAGCTCAGGCTCTTCTAGTTGTCTCTGCACCGACCCACTTCCACCAGACCCCACGCGCAGCCTCCCACTGCTCTGCCTGCGCTGGGGAAACACAGCACAATAAAGGGCAGTGGGCACAGAAAATCATGCCAAGCCTACATTCTAACTTCGAAGGCTCCTGCCCCCTTCCCTGCCAGGATTGCTGAGCCTGCCCCAGATTTCAGGTCTGCTTTTATGGGGTTTCCTCCTAGGCCCATGTCATCTCACAGTTCAACATGGCTCCGGATTCCATGACTGATTGCTGCTATGTCAACACAAACTCTGGATCCTTCCCATGCCTCTCAGTGCTAGAAGGGCTTACATAGCACTTGTCCGTGCATAGGCTGTGTCTGACTCTGGCGGCCCTTGACAAAGATTCCTTGATCAGACTCTAGGCAGGCTTCTCTGGGCCTTCCTCTCTACTAGCCTGTGAACCTTGGTCTCTGAAGACTTGAACAAGCACTAACGTGGCTCTAGGCTGCATCCCTAGGATGACCCTAGCTCCCCTTCCATGCCTCCCGAGAAAGCTCCGGGCTCTCAAAAGGATGGACTGTTTGTTCCAGCCAACACCTGAGCACAGAGCTCCTGTCTCCCAGTCTCTGTGGGAGGAGAGGGGCCTAACTTCAATGAGTGCCAGTTAACAAGCGCAGGTGGGTTTCACATGGACCAACCGGCCCTTCTATATTTTTGTAAATTTTCAGTTCCCTGATTCTGCTGAGCCCTGGCTCACTCCCCTTGCTCTGCCCCCATCCTCTCTTTAAAAACCTCAGTCACCTTTGTATAAATTGAACTTGCGTTCAGTTCATGTTAGACTCTTCCTTATTGTTTCCTTATGTAATAAGTATATTATTATTTTTGCATATATTTTTAATTGATTTCAGAGAGGAAAGGAGAGGGAGAGAGAGATAGGAACATCATTGATGAGAGAGAAGCTTGCACGCCCCCTACTGGAGATTGAGCCCACAACCCAGGCATGTGCCCTTATCGGAAACTGAACCGCCACCTCCTGATTCATGGGTTGATGCTCAACCACTGAGCTACACAGGTAGGGGAAATCAGTATATTATTATTATTTTTTCATTAAATATATTTTTAGTGATTTCAGAGAGAAAGGGAGAGGGAGATAGAGATAGAAACATCAATGATGAGAGAGAATCATTGATTGGCTGCCTCCTGCACATCCCCTACTGGGGACTGAGCCTGCAACCTGGGCATGTGCCCTTGACTGGAATCGAACCTGGACCTTTCAGTCCCCAGGCTGACGCTCTATCCACTAAGCCAAACCAGCTAGGGCACAAATCAACATATTATTGATACAAGTTCATCCTTATCACTTTAACCGGTATCCAACTTTGTCATTGACATCCTGAAAGTAAGACCGGGCTACTGTTCACCTTGCTCAGAGCTGTCCCTAGAAATGTGCAGGTCACTTTTCCTTAGTTACCCAGAAAAATAAGTTCCTGTTATAGGCAGGAAAAACTTTCTATGTATTCATTCGCTTAAAAATGTATTTTCTCAGAGTTCTGGAGGCTGGAAGTCCAAGAACGAGGTGTCAGCAGGTTTGGTTTCCTCTGAGGCCTCTCTCCGTGGCTTACAGATGGTGCCTTCTCACTGTGTCCTCACATGGTTGCCTCTTGTTCCGGGATGTTTGTGCCCTACTTTCCTCTTCTTGTAAGGACATCAATCATATTGGATTAGGACCCACCCTAAAGACCTGATTTTAACTTGATTACCTTTCAAAGGCCCTATCTGCAAATAAAATTATATTCTGAGGTAATGAGGGTGAAGGCTCCAAAATACATATTTTGGGAGAACACAATTTAACCCATAAGGCCCAATATCCAGAAATATTTATTCAGAAAAGAACACAGATATTAGAGGAAAAAAACAGAAGGGTTCTGGGAAATTATTTCCTCTGAAAGGGCTAATACAGATGTGAGAACAAGATTGGGAGTGATATTTAACTACCCCAAAGAACTAAGTTTTTGTATATTCATATTTCTCGATATATATAACTGGCTCTGAATTTTTAAGTTAAAATTCCAATCCAGCCCACTTTTCATAACTATTTGTTTTACTGGTGCACTGTGTGACCATCCTGAGGGAGAAGAGACAGGCACTTCTTTGAGTTTCATGTAGACCAATTAACAAATCATATATCTAGCTTGTGTTGCTTAACAGTGTTGAGTCTGATAAGTGCCTTATTTCTGGGTGCAAGCATTCATTTGAAGAACACACTGGGTCTAATATAGTTGCAAGCAAATAGAGCATTGCATTGCTTCTTTGGCTTACCCATTTTAGGGGTCCAAACTTTATATGAGGAATCAAAACTTTTCAGAAAACAACTTCTTGGGTCTGGAAAAATAAAATATCAACCCAAGCATGTATCAAATGAGGAAGGTGACATGCGTGTCTGTAAATCTGTCAGGAGCTCAGTTTTCCTAGGAAAGGTGCAGTCATATTATGAAGCAAGGATTCTGCTTCAGTGAGGTGTTTGCAATCACCTTACTTTTTGTGTGTATTTTTTAATGGAATCAATGGTAAGTGAAAGCTTTCATTAGAGTAATTAAAATACCACTCTCTTTAGAAGAGAGAAATGAGCCCTAGCCAGTTTAGCTCAGTGGATAGAGTGTTGGCCTGCGAACTGAAAGGTCCCAGGTTTGATTCCAGTCAAGGGCACAGGCCCGGGTTGTGGGCTCGATCCCCAGTGGAGGGCTTGCAGGAGGCAGCCGATCAACGATTCTCTCTCATCACTGATGTTTCTATCTCTCTCTCCCTCTTCCTTCCTCTCTGATATCAATAAAAATATATTAAAAAAAAGAAGAGAGAAATGATGTATGCTGGTCTCCTAGGAACTGGCCATGTCCCAAATAGCACTAATCTAAAAATTCAGATCCAGAATTTCATTGGTTGGAAAATTTTTTTTTTAATTTTCACCCAAGGACATTCTTAAAGAGAGGGAGAGAGAGAGAAGAAAAGAAGAAGAAGAAGAAGAAGAAGAAGAAGAAGAAGAAGAAGAAGAAGAAGAAGAAGAAGAAGAAAGAGAGAGAGAGAGAGAGAGAGAGAGAGAGAGAGAGAGAGAGAGAGAGAGAGAGAGAGATATCGATTGGATGCCTATCTGTCATGCATCCCAACCAGGGATCGAACCCACAACCCAGGTTTGTGTCCTGTCCTGACCTGGAATTGAACCAGCAACCTTTCAGTGCACAGGATCACGTTCAACCAACTGAGCCACTCCAGCTGGGCTGGAATTTTTTTTTAAGACATAGCACAGACTGCTGAATGGCATGACAGGCATTTCTATTCTTATTAGAAGGTCTGGTTCTCAAATTTCTCAAATTTCCCCTTAAGCCTCCTCAGACGAGTGTGAGGTGCAACCTTGTAAATTGTCAGCACATATAAAGCTCAGATTTAGAGAGTGGTTTGCACTGTGCGTCCATGAAATGTGTCCCACGAGGAAGATTAGTATCAATCACAGGCTTATTGGAGAGGGAGTTGGAAGCCAATGATAACCTGGCACTATCAACTAGAGTAATGGTCTAGGAAGAAAAAGCAATCAGAGAGGAGGAAGGAATACCCCAAAAGAAAGACAGAAGTAGAAAAGCAGCATGCAATGCATCATATTGATGAACAGGAGCTGTTATCCAAGACAAAGGCTCATGTGAACAATGCATGTTCTCAAAAAATGGATATTGCTGACTGCTCAGCTTAAGAATGCGAGAAGACGTACACATCACAGCTAGCAGCCTGACTCTGGGCACGGCAGCACCAAAATGTAATGGAGTCATTACTGCTCAGGAGTCATGCCTATCCTCCTTGAGAATCATTTGCTAATTTCAGGGCTTCTAAAAGAGGAACTGTCATCCTAGTTTCACAGATAATTTCATCTTGGAAAAGAAAAAAAGCAACATTCTTCAGCCCAGCCAATTTGGTTAGTTGGAGTCTGGTAGACTTATTTGAGTTGTTTGTGGATAAATGTCCTAAGGAATGCAGAAAACGTATGACCACTTTTTTAAAAGGAGGCTGGTCTGACTCCTTTTCAAAAAAACTGATTTGAAGTTTTTCATATCTTAGAATTCTTTGACACTCTTCTTATCAAGAGGAACAGCCTAACTCCCCTTTCCCTAACTATAGGCTCACCTGTTACAGAAAACGGAGAAGAACCAAGCAATACTTAAGAGAGATGGAGTTAAATTTATTACGTGCGGGTCCAGAGGAAAATGTGTCTCAAATTCTGGGCCCCAACATAGAGGAATTTTCCCTATTTATATGTTTTTACCTTCTTTGTCTCAAAAATAATGGGGTGTTTCCAGCCCCTTTTGCAAGTTCTTAAAGAGCCCCTATGTGCTGGGGCCTTGAGACTTCAACCCAAGGCCTGGTGCCAGCACTGATAATTTTGTCTGGGGAAGGTTTAATGGCCTCTCTGAAGTGGGAGTAGTCTTATTTTCCTTATTATTTAAGCAAGCAAGCAATTACAGAAGCCAAATAGCAGGGTTAAAATTCCAAACAGCAGTTTTTATATAAGATGGATGCTTCACACCTTCCTGCCTCACCCCTGATGAATGGAATGCACTGGAAATTATCCTTGGGTGACTCCAGGCTAAATTAGAAATGGTGATATGGCTTCTGCCTGACTCTCTGTACTGGGATGTTCCACCCTGGAACTCAGCAGCCATGTTGTGAGGAAGTCCAGGTAACACAGAGGCCATTTGTAGGTGCTCTGGCCATAGCACCTACTGAAGTCTCAGCTAAGAGCCAACATCAGCCCCAAGAGATGTGACACAGCCTGTAATGATTCCAGCCCCAGATTCTGACTGCAACTGTATGAGTTATATGACTGACCTCAATGGAGGTCTGCCCCCCTGGATCTAATCAATCCTCAGAACGGAGAGGTAATAACAACAATGAGTCTTGCGGTTTTATACCAAGTTTGGGGTAGTTTGTTACTGATACATTCAGTAAGAGACATGGCCTAAACCCACTGCCCCCTCTCTCCCAAACTATAGAACTCCGGCATAATGAGAAAGAAGCTGAAAATTCCTTGGGACTCCCTCGTGAATGCAACACCACAGCCTTAAAATCACATTCTAGGCACTTTAAAAATACTAATTAAATATGAGAAACTCCTCCCACGCACACTTGTCATCTTTGCATGGATCATAAGGAGACGCCACAGTAGAAAATCATCCCCAATTTACAGTTCAGAGTTATTGCTAAAGCCTTTCTTTAATGTTAGTGCAATGAAAGTTTTCCTCACCAGCAAAATAACATGGATAGTTGGCTCAATTCTTTGCACTGTTTTGGCAGCGTAAATGCAATCTGAGGGGTTTTGACATAGAATATGGTCTGGGTCTTTTTCCTACGCTGTTGTGTTTGCACCACAGCCTGATGTCTGAGTTGATTCCAAGTCCTTTTTGTTTTCAGGGCAGTGAGAAGTCTAAGATGGGAATCTGGAGGAGGGAATGAAACATGAGACACTCCTACATTTTCATAATTGTGAGCAAAGTGGCAATTTTCAAATGTGACAAGCACATTAAAAAAACACACGTGTGCCAAGGCTGCCGGCATATCCAAGGTAGCTCTTCTAGCAAAAGGAACTAACCTCCTCAGTGCTACAATTGAAATTGGGCCAGAACTTTCGGGACCCTTCTTCTCCTCAGCTCACTGCAAGCACAGGACTCAGGCAAGCCAGGCTAACTGTAAAGTCTACGAAGGCCCTCCAGGCAGGCTTTAGAATGAACATGAACTGGAGAATGGAGATGGTGCCCTGGACAGTGTGGGAAACTTTCTGCCGGAAGGGCCTGATTGAGCTGCTTCCAGTTCTCTTATCCCTGTTAACTACGAAGATGCAGCTGCCTCAGGGGGGTGTGAGCAGCAGATGTACCATGAACACACCAGCCAAAGCACATCTGGCCGGCTTGGTCCTCACTACACTGAAGGGCCTTCTCCTGCCCAACGTCACCTGTGCGCCGAGGCACTTCGGTGGTGACAACAGAGCTCGCTGCCGACGGCATCACTCCCTCTCCTTGCACACATACCCATGTAGAGAAAGGACATGTTTTTCAGTGTTCCATGCCATCGAGCTGTGGGGAACATTTCCATACTTCTGCCTCTAACAAATTACATGTGGGAATATCCAGGTGCATTCTCCCGCCCTGTCATTTGGAGGATGTCACTGCTTTACAATGGAACAGTTTAAGCGGCGATGACATTTTTTTCCCTTCCCTGAAGCTCAAGGGATTTGATGTGGTTTCACTCCCTCCTGGGGGCTTCAAGGAATCAATGGGTCCAGTCAGCGGGGCCAAGGGACTGGGCAGAGGCCCCGCCTTGTCCTTTTGTGGGCCCTGTCTCTGGCTCCCTGGGGAAATGCCATATTCATCTGTTGTGTCAGTTCCTTGTTTTCCTGCGCTCCTTATCTCATACTCATCTCTTCCCATCCGATTGAAATATACAGCAAATGACCACGTTTCCTCCTAGTAAATAAGGATACGAGCCAGGGGTTGCAACATTTCAAAATCAGAAACTCCCTAATGTAAAAACATGAAAGAAACACAAAACCCAGAGTTTAGTTTTCCTTGTAAGGTTAGAGGATCGGGGTCACGGGACAAATCCGTGGGACCCCAGGCATGTGGAGCTACATTACAGAGGGCATTTGCCATGTGCCCTTGGCACTCGCCAGGCCGGCTTCACACAGTCATAGCTCCCGCCTGGCTCTGGGGGCATCTGTGTTTGCACCCCCAACACCATACCCATTGGACAGCTACCAGTTCTGTTCTCCAGTGAACACAGATGCTGGAGGAATTAGAAACTGGCGTCACGTAGTTCAAGTGCCCCAGCGCGTACGACCTGGAAGGCAGTGGAGAGGTACTAGTCTCCCCATTCTTTTTGCCTTTTCCTGGTGACACAGCTTGGACTAGGTTTGGTCCCCAACTCTGAAATATTGCAGGAAGGCCCAGTCTCCCTTTTTCGAATGATCCCACCCAGACTTGTGGCATATGATGTCCTATCCACGTCATTGCTAATTCTCCTTCCTTTTGAATTAATTGCTCATGTCAGTCAGAACTAAGAGGTCTAATATCAAGGCTTACCACATTATTTTTGAAACAATGGTGCGTGTATTACTTTCATTCAGTTAAAAAGGCAGCATTTGAGAATTAGTTGAAGATCCTAATTTTAGTGCAAAACCCCAAACTCCAAACCCCTTTTGTGGATGGAGGGCAGTTTAAAGACTGTCCTTCATCCACAGATCCACATATTTTCTCCAATCTGAAGCATTTGGGAAAGGAAATAATATAATTTAAAAGAGTGTGTATCTCAGTGAGGTTTTTTTTTTTTTTTTTTTTTGAGTGAAAAGACTGACATACAAAAGAGTCATGTTAAGTACCACCATGAAAGCAGCTGGGTCAGGAAGCCTGGCCTCAGAGCTCAGCTCCTTCCTTGTTTAGCAGCAAGTGACCTTGATCAGATCACTTAGCCTACAGTCCTTTTCTGGGGGAAATGTTTGCCTGAGCCATCGCCATTGTGTTCTATAAAGCAGAAGCATTACTTCTGATATTGCCACTCTCACGGGTTCTTGATGGTGACCAAAAGTCAAACCTCCTTCATCCTGGAGGGAAGGGCACGGAGAAGGAGGAAGGGTGGGGGAGCAAGGCCTGGATCTGTGGGGATAGCCCCTTTCAGGCTTACAAGCTTCTCCATGAATAGGCCCAGGAGGCTTTCAGCCCACCTCTCCCTCTTTCCACCTTGTATTCTCAACTCCAATCATCTGCCTGGTAAGTTCCGGCTTGCCACTGGGGCTTTGCATAAGCTATTCCCTCTACCTGAGAAGTTATTTCCACCTGGCTCACTCCTGCTTGTCCTTGAGGAAAGACTTTGCTAGACCACCCCAAAGATTAAAGTTGGCGCCCCTTCTCCATACTCCCAAAACATCCACCCTCCAACCACCTTAGTCACGTCCACGTTGTATCATATTGCTTGCTTTCTGCTCTCTCTCCCTAGATTGCGAGCTCCTTTAGGGTACAAAAGTAAGCACATAGCACTCGGTGAGTTCTCAATAAATTTTTGTTGAGTTAACAGGACAATAAAGGATGTGTCTATGCATGAGAAAACCGGTTAATTGACATCTACTGACTAAGGAAAGACTAGCATGGTTTATGGCAGTGGTCGGCAAACTCATTAGTCAACAGAGCCAAATATCAACAGTACAACGATTGAAATTTCTTTTGAGAGCCAAATTTTTTAAACTTAAACTTCTTCTAACGCCACTTCTTCAAAATAGACTTGCCCAGGCCGTGGTATTTTGTGGAAGAGCCACACTCAAGGGGCCAAAGAGCCGCATGTGGCTCGCGAGCCGCAGTTTGCCGACCACGGGTTTATGGAAAATACTCTTTGCACTGATGATCTGGAATCAAAACTCAGCTTTGTCATTAAGGAGCTATGGCATTAGGAAGGTTAATCAAATTTCTTTTTTTAAAAAATATGTTTTATTGATTTTTTACAGAAAGGAAGGGAGAGGGAGAGACAGTCAGAAACATTGATGAGAGAGAAACATCAATCAGCTGCCTCTTGCACACCCCCCACTGGGGATGTGTCCACAACCCAGGTACATGCCCTTGACCCTTGAGCCCGCAGGCCGACGCTCTATCCACTGAGCCAAACTGGTTAGGGCAGGTTGATCAAATTTCTCAATTTTCTTTTCCTATATTGTAAAACAGGATTTAAATACTTCACCCTTTTCGTTTTCTCACAGTTAATTGTGAGAAAATCAAAGGCGATGTTAAATACCAAAGGCAGTGCTAAATACCACAATTAATTGTGAGAAAAATGTGATCATTTTGCACTTGGCCATGTTCCTCAGAAAATTCCCTTCTGCTTATTTCCTGGTTGCTGGTATCCAGATCCTCAAGGCCTTCTCTGCCCGGGCTCCAGCAGGTCCCGTGTTCAGTGAGGAGGTGAGGGGGGTGGGGCTCAGTGGAGAGAGGAAGCGTGCACACAAATTTGAGTCTGTGGGATCTCTGCTTTCTCCAGGGCCCACTGGCCCACCCGGTGGGTCTCTGCCAACCCGGCCAGCAGTGAGTTTTAGGGGCTGCCAGTCAACTTATCCAGAACACATTCCATTTCACATCATCCTCTGAGAGGGCAGTGATTAAAGTCACAAAATTCATCGCTTGGATCTATCCAAGGCTTTTTTCTGGGGGGTGGGGGTGGGGGGAACCTGCCTCCCTGCATCCTTTATTCATAACTTCCAGAAAAGCTACATTAAATCTTCCATTGCCTCCTGCTAATTGCCTGTAAATCAGCCATGTGTGAAGTTCCGCAGGCCTGTCCACAGGCATAAAGTTGAAGGGCCCTGCACATTCCGAGGCCCTGATGGGGAACCCTGTCAGTTGGCTGATGGAATGGTAATAGATGTGGAAGTAAGCGATGCATAATGGATCATGGGATTTAAAAACCAACCTCCACATCCGAGCTGCTTGACAAGGTTAGGGGATTATATGGCTGCCGCCGCATCAATTATGAAACAGAAAATACTCTTGCCTCCCTTTGCATCTCAGAAGGAGGTAAACATTTTATACTGTTCCCTCTGTAAGAACAACATACTTGCTCTTTATCGATCAGTCTGGGATCTAAGTCAGTGGAAGAGATAGGGAAAGCCGGTCCCGAGAATGATGGGCAATGATCCTTTACTTATGACTTTATCCACAATTTGGCTTGACAATTGATGGGAAATGAAGTGTGATCAATTTCACCCGCCTGTATGTTGTTTCCTATCGACTGACCTGCCAAATCCTTGATTGAATAATTAGTTAAAGTTCCGTCTGAGCAGCCATGTTGCACAGCCCTCCCCAAGACAAGTCTTAATGGCATCCCAGAAAGGCCAGCCTGCCGTCTGAGCTGGGACATTAATTGTTTATCCTTTCACTTAAGGTGGTGAGCCCCACGTCCATGTAAATAATTGTAAGAGTCCCTAAAGGATGAATGGCAGCTGGGAGTAGGGCTGTGAGGCAAGTCACTTATTGAAATACAATGTAGCATTAGGATTGAGGGATGGCTTCTCACAGAGGAAGATGCATCTAAATGCAAATAGAAGCCCAGGAGAAAACAAGTCACAACTCATCTCTGGGTAAAAGAGGATGCTGCTCAGTGATTGATTAAGGCTAGCAGCTACAAATTGGTGAGAAAGTTGCTGGGAAGTGCAATGATGTAAAAAAAAAGACCCCCTCTCAACCAAAAAGCATCTACCCCTGTGCCTGAAACACAGTGACTATTCAAAAAAATATTAGCTCATTTCCTTCTTGGCAATTCGAATTTCACAAAAGGGACATCCGTTGTCCAAGTGGTGTTAATATGAAATTGTGCACAGAATCCCAGATGAGGCTCTAGAATCAGGGAGTCTGGCTTCATGCTGAATGCAGACCCTGCCCAGCCGGTGTGGCTTAGTGGTTGAGCGTCGACCTATGAACCAGGAGGTCACTGATTCAATTCTGGTCAGGGCACATGCCCTGGTTGCAGGCTAGATCCTCAGTGTGGGCTGTGCAGGAGGCAGCCGATCAATGATTCTCTCTCATCATTTATGTTTCTCTCTCTCCCTCTACCTTCCTCTCTGAAATCAATACAAAAAAAAAAAAAAAAAAAAGAAAGAAAGAAAGAAATGTAGATCCTGGCTTGGGGTTCTTGAGGTTCTAGAACTGGGTTTCCACATTCCATCAAAGAGTACAAAAGAGTTGGGGACCAGCTGGCCAGTTCCAGTTGTTCACAGTGCACCTGCAGGATTGTGGGGTGCCTTAGCTTTGTGTTCTCCTGAGCACACACTGCTCCCTCTGCCTGGGATGCTCTCCACATCGGCCTGGACAGCTGCAGATCTTTCATGACATAATGCAAGGCCTCCTTTAGGGGACTTTCTTACCCCTACGAGATTGTTTTTTTAATTTTTATTTAAAATATATTTTTATTGATTTCAGAGAGAGGGAGAGAGATAGAAACATCAATGATGAGAATCATTGATCAGCTGCCTCCTGCACGCTCCCTACTGGGGAATTGAGCACAAAACCCAGGTATGTGCCCTGACTGGGAATCAAACCAAGACCTCTTGGTTCATTGGTCCACGCTCAACCACTGAGTCACACCAGCCGGGCACCCCTATGAGGTGTTAAGTGCCTCGCCTCATGGATATTATAGTAAATCTTAAATATGTCTATGGAAACACCTCTTGAAGCTGGTGCTGGTTTTCTTGTCTGTTTCCACCACTCAACTGTCAGATTCTTGGAGAAAAGGACTAATTTTTCCTTATTTCTATATCCCTTCTCCATATCCCTTTCTGTATCCCCTACCGTGTTGCCTGGTTCATTGGAAACACTTGATAAATGTTTACAGAAGAATAAATGAATCCTAAGATGTATTAGAAACCTCTCCTAATTTACCCACAATCATCTGGAACTTTAGCTAAAAGCATCTAGGCTGGCTTGTTACAAAATCCTGTCTACCGGCTCACAATGGCCAACGGGGCCCCAACCAGGAGGAGGTCCATTCACATCAATGAGGACTTGTCCTTCTAGGCTTCTCTCAGCCCAGAAGACTGTCCACGAAACGGAAAACCCAACGAGGCTTTTAATTAGAAGTGTAAGTTACTGTATCACCTTCTGTGCCCCTGCTCCTAATGTCCCTAGTTTGAACGGGCATTTAGAAGCAAGACCTCCTCCCATTCCCAGGTGGGTGAAGCCCTGGAGATACTTCATCTTGATACTTTTCCTTTCTCATTTCCAGAGTAAGTACTGACCTGGAGCTCCCGTGTCTTCCATACCACGTTCACAGCTGGTTGGTGGAGGTTCTGCAAAGTCTCTATTTCTATAGGTTTGGATATTAATCAACTGAGTGTGCTCCTGGCTACAAGTAGTTGGTATTCGTTTATCTAAGGCTTGAAAGACTCCTAACCATTATGTCTACAGAGAAGGCATCTTTCTTTCTCTTTCCACAGACTTTTGTATTTCTCTGCTACCTAGCGATGCGATTCTCTCCAGTCTGATTTCCAAAAGTTTCTGGTCACTGTGACCAGTGCAGTGTGGTGGTTAAAAGTCTCAGGTACCAGAACCACCAGGTCTGGGGTAAATTTCAGCTCCATCACTCAGCAGCTAGAGGATCGTGGGCAAATCACTTAGCTTCTCTCATCTGTAAAATGATGATAATAATACCACCTCTTTAAAAAACAAATGTGAGGATTAATGATGATAATGTATATAAAACATTTGGAACAATATTGTGTATATGACATGGAGTTCTTATATACACAGTTAATATGTCATCATTATCACTATATTACAATATAAAATATAATATAGATATCCTGTGTGCTAAATAATTACATACTACATATGCAAAATATAAAGATATTTTATATACAAAATGAAAAATAAAATTATTATTTATAAAATAAATTTTTTTTTATAAAATAAAATTTAAACATGTTTAACTAGTCTGACGTAAAACTAGATAGACTACCAATGAGGTCATGCTGTCAGGGACAGTTACTCTCCAACCTTTAGAATCATTTGATAAGAAACAAAAATAACTGGGCTACATCCCTGGAGAATAATAAGAAAAGTCTAAAGTTTCTCTGTCCCCTAACAACTCCAGGGGGTCACGTGGTGCTGTTTCCACAGATAACACGTTTGCATCCCTAAGTCTCCACTCCTTCCTGTTTGAATGTGTGGGTGCCTTTGGACAGGCCAGAGAGACCAAGACACATAAAATAAAATAAGTGTTTCTCCATCCCTTAATTCTGTCTGGGGGGGTCAGTGCTTCCCACGTTAAAGCTCTCATCACTTTAATCATTATTGTCCTACTGAGTGCCACGCCTAAGTTACTGTTCCAGTCCTGGGCAACCTTGGAAGACAGTGGAGCTTATTCCCAGCAAGGACTCACCTACCGGCCAGAAAGTGCTGGGCTGTCCTGTCCCCTGCTTTAAAAGGCCAACAGCAGTAGTCTCCAACTTCAAGGAAGGTGATCAAAGTTTCTTATTTGCACTGAGACATCAGCGGTTGAAAAAAAATGTCTGCCTCTTGAGGGTCCTCGGCATCTAAATAACATGAAGATTTCCTTGGGAAGGTAAAGGCAGCTCAAGTTTGCTTTCAAACATTTTCAGGAGAACTGGTGAGCTGAATCAATTCATCCCCAGGTTGCAGTTGCTTTTGGAAATAATCTAAGAATTTCCACTTCCAAATTAACAAGAGCATGATCCTTGACATATTGAAGGAGAGGAGTGGCCAGGTGTTCAGTCTAGTATGCCCAGGTGAACTGAAGCCACAGGCTCAGATGACGATCGCACACTGGATTCCCAGGGTTGAGTCTACAGGCCACACTTTGGATGAGTGGCTTCTCAGGCTGAGGGAGAGTGTTTTAAGGAAGGAGGAAAACGCTGCCCAGAGCAGAGCTGCCAAGCACCACCTGTTGGAGGTTTCACTTGTACCTGGCGAGGTTATTATCTTACATCATAGACCATCTCTCCAATTGGTGCTGAATACATATTTATGGAGCCCTGATTGAGCACCAGGCCCTGTGCTTGGGCCTGGATAAGACAGACACGGTGAAGCGCTATGTCTATAATGTCATCACTTCACAATGGTCACTGGTGAAAATGACCCGGGGCTTTGCTTCAAGGTCACCTGGAGCAAACATTGTAATGCCATCAATGTGGCGACTGGCATCGGGCTGACAGCCCCTTCAGTTCAATTTGTCCTGCTCCGTGCTAGAAATTAGAAAGAACAGCGCCTGGGAAGGGATCAAGGCCACTCTATTAAAAAAAGAAACATTTTAGTATTTTCTATAAAAAAGAAAATTGGCAATTTGTCCTAAGAAAATATTCTAAGACTAGTAAGAAACTTGAAGACCTCTCAATTTCCACCGTGATAGAATTATGATTTCCTCCTGGGGAAAAGATCATCCTATAACAAGGTAGAGGGTGAGGGAAAAAAGTGAGGAGGGAAACAGAGCCCCTGAGAGAAATAAATCTAGGCAGGCAGATCAGTGTCCTGTCACACGGGGGAGGACGGGAAGATGGTGTTTCCCACACTGCTTTACAGTTAATGTGCCTCATGGAACTCAGCTGAGAAGTTTGCCGTTCACCTTCATTCATTTCCTCTCTGGGCTCCTGGCCTACCCGATTTCTTACCTCCCTGCTCTCCCCAGCTCCAAAGATACACAATCTCCCTGGCTGCCTAGAGGTGGCATCTGACCCTCTCCTAAGTGTCTCATGTTTATGGTGAAATTGGATTGTTCTAGAGAATGTGAGTAGCATGGTTCCCGTACCCATGCTCCAAAATTCTCTCTCCCTCCTCCTCTTACCTCATAAAACTCCTGTTCCCATCCATCAAAGTTGACTCCCAACCCAACTCCCACTGGGTCCAGCTGCTACTTTCAGCTAAGTCCAAACTGGAAAACACGAGATGGAATACATTCACATTTTGGTAGTGAGCTCTTCTAGAAAGCTTAGTGGAAAACCACTCTGGATATTTGGGGGAAAGAGGTTTCTTTAAAAAAATGTTTTTATTGATTTTAGAGAGAGGAAGAGAGAGGGATAGAGAGATAGAAACCTCGATGACAGAGAAACATCGATCGGCTACCTCTTGCATGCCCCCTTTCCTCCCTCCCCCCACTGGGGATCGAGCCCACAATCTGGGCATGTGCCCTGACCAAGAATTGAACTGTGACCACCTGGTTCATAGGTTGACACTCACCCACTGAGCCACACCAGCCAGGCAACCCTAAAATCATTCCCGGCAGGGTGCTAATGTTTGCAGTGCTGGGTTTTGTTGTTGTTGGGGAAAGACTGATTGGCTGCTGTTTCTGGGACAACTCCAAGTCACAGAAAAATAGCTCAATTAGTGGGCAATAGCCCCAGTAGGAATCCCAGTCTGGCTATGAATAAGCAGCAAAACTCAGCTTCCTAAATGTCTTTGTCTGAGTTTGAAACGAGGCTAGGATGGTTCATAGAGTACTTCCCCTGTAGCTTAGATTCTGTCCAAGAGCCAGACCACAGGCACCTCCTGTGGTAATGAAACTGTAGATTATAAGAGCGTTTATGAAGATAACAGCCTTTAGCTCGTATTTTTATCAAGTCCCCACTACAATACTGTGCTAAGTTCTCTCCATGCAGTCTCTTAAGATTTCCAAATTTCCCGAGGTAGGTAGTATTATCATCCCATTTTATAGATAAACAAACTCACACTCAGAGAGGTTCAATCACATTTGCCCAAGGTCAATGCTAATAACTGACACATCTGTGGAACTCTAACGTGCACACGTTGAGCCCTCCCACATGCCATCTTCTAATCCTCTGCCACTATGATGTCCGATTACCCAGAAGCCTGAAGCTCGGCTGCTCCCTCAAAAGAGCTCTTGTTCACGTAGTGAGTTTTAGTTGGCAAAGGTGCTTAGTTCTGGGTGTCTCAGCCCCTCTGAACCACAGGCTGGGCATTAAGCTGATCTCATCTCCAGGTGCCGAAAGGCTGCGAGAGACTTTTAGTCTATAAAAGTCAACCTTTCCAACAAAGTAGTGTTAGTTTAAGAATACAGAATTCCACTCTACTCCCACAGGACTAAACACACACAATAAAAAAAAAAGTCTAAAGAAAATGTGTGCCTAGACATCCATCAGTATTCAGCTGTATGTGGCACTTCGGTGCCCTCTGAGCTGTAACGATCAGCTTCCCTCCCTCAAGCAGCAGTGAGGCCAAAAGTTTCAGCCATCAAACCTTGCAGAAAACATAAAGGTGGTGAAACACAAATCCACCTTGTATAAAGATTATTACTTAAAACTCACATTCCATGTCCTTACAGAGCTTTACATCTGCTTTCTGGCATTCAAATATCTGACACTTTTATTTAAACAAACTATTTTTCTATATTCAAATAGTCATAAAAAGCACAAAGGGGTGGAGAATGGGAAAATGGTTGCAGGCTGAAAAAACAAACAACTTCCTGGATATGTGTGGGGATCCAAACACATTTATTCTCACAAAACTTTCCCACCTACAAGAGAAGGTAAGTCCTGAGAGAATAGAAGCCTGGACTATTTTGTTGGTGGCATTGTCCCCAAAGCCTAGAAGAGTTCCAGACACAAGTAGATGTACAATAAACGCTTGTTAAATGAATGAATAAGCACACAAACGGAGACCATTTCAGAGAAGCTGGGACATGTAGGTCTTGAGGCCTGCATCAACTTCAGAGACCATTATGTTTCACTGACTGATTTGGGATGGCAGGAGGAAGTTTTTGAATAACTCAGAGTTCATCAGAAAATTGACTTAAGCAGGTAAGCTGTGATGGAGTGGTAATAGCAATGGCCCCAGCTCTTTTTTCTGCTTCTTGATATCCACACTCTTTGGTAGTGTCTTCCACACTGACTCTGAGCTTGGCCAGGTGACCTGCTTTGACCAATGGGACAAGCAAATGTAATGCAAGCAAAGACATGAAAAGGGCTTGCCTGCTTACTATTCTTGGAATCCTGCCAGCATGTGAACATGCCTGGGTGAGACTGCTGGACAATGAAATTCAACGCCCAGTCACATCATTGCCCTGGTCCATGATGTGAAACGAAACAATCACCATACGTATGATGGAAGCTATCTGGGACCAGCTGGCACCCAGCTGACCAACCAAATAACCATAAAAGCATGAGCTAGACAAGACAGAGATCAGATAAGTCCATCCCAGTCCAGAAGAGCCACCCAGTAGAACGGTGAGCTGAAAAAAATGAGTACTGTTTTGAGCTATTAATTATTGGGATGGTTTGTTCGGTAAAGATATGTAACTGATAAATATGTGTTTCCCAAATTATCTGATCAAGTCACCTGCAATATTGATTAAAAACTACATTATTGTGCTTCCTCAAAAAATTAAACATAGAATTACCTATGATCCAGCAATTCCACTTCCAGACATATACCCATAAGAATTGAAAGCAGAGGCTTGAACAGATATTGGTACCCCAGTGTTCTCAGCATTATTCTCAATAGCCAAATGGCGGAAACACCCAAATGCCTATTGATGGCTGAATGGACAGGCAAAGTGTAGTGCATGCATACAATGGACACAATATTCAGCCTTAAAAAGGAATGAAATTCTGATATGCTACTAAATGATTAGCCTTGAAAACATGCTAAGGGAAACAAGTCAGGTACAAGAGGATGAATGTTGTATGACTGCATGATTTCACTTAGAGGAGGTACCCAGCAGAGTCTAATTCCTGGAGACAGAAAATAGAGCCTGATTACTATCCTGGGGAAAGGGAGAGTGAGGAGTTATTGTTTAATGGGTACACAGCTTCCAAAAAGGTCTGGGTATGGATGGTCATGCTGGTTGCCCAACAATGTGGACGTACTTAATGCCACGGGTTGGTACACTAAAAGTGATGGAAATGATCAATTTTATGTCATGTAAATTTTACCACCACCACAACAAAAAATCCCCCATACATTCCTGAACCACCCCTCAGACCTACTAAGTCACCATCTCCAGGGCAGGTGCAGGTTTGTACTAGGAACCCATCTCCCAAGTTGTTTTAGTGTATGATTCAAAAGAGCATACGTACACACTAGATAAGAATTAAAGGAAGTCTCTTCCTCTTTATGAACCAGGACAGTCTCTGGAAAAGGCACAAGACATTGGCTTTGTTGGAAGGATTACATTCAGTATCTAAACCTCTCTTTATTATAAAAAAAGCACCAGATTTCAGATAAAACACAAGAGAAATCCCTTACTAGCCTGGAGTCCAAAGCTGGCAAAGCCGCCTGCCTTCCATTTGTTTAGGCATCAAGGGGAAATACCACACTGAATCCAAACGGCAATTCTAACCTTTTATTTTCCTATTGGAACAAGAATAAATTGAATCACCCTGTCTGAAAAGAGCCAGCTGTGTGAGTTTACTTCTCTTTCACAGTCACTAGATCTAACTAATAATGAAAAAATGTTGCATGAGAATGATTCTAAAATAATTTTCATTCCAGATAGGAAAACACTGCTACTCTTCTGCAAGAGACTGTTATTTATGCAAGACGGGACTTTCAAATAGTATCCTCAGGTAGGTAATTCATATGGCAGAAACTATTCCATATTCTGCAGTGTATAATTACAAAAGAGAGTTTCATCTTCAAACATTTCACACAAATTAGTCACAGAACTTTTAACGCCTCTGGATTTTGGATGGATTACTCAGTGAGGGTTCAAAGTCTCTGGAGAATTTTAAAAGTCTAACCTTTAAAAATTTAAGTTCTAATCGTGAGGAAAAAACACACACCCAATATGCAAGTGGTACATAAAGGAAATCAGATTTCCTTTTCCTGTGAATAATGCCATTCATGCTGCTCAGCACAGAACACAATTCATCTCCTTGTTCAGAGTCCTTGCAGATTGTCATTGGATCTGAAATAAGAACACGCTTTGTTCAATTATACAATGCAATTGTCCTAAACATTTTTTCCCCTTTAAAATGTCATTTAGAGATGGTTTCGGATAAAACACAAAGGAGATCCTTTCTGTACAGCCCCAAACTGCTAGTTTCAAATGTCACCTGTATTACAGGTATCTAATTTCATATCTTTACTACTAAATGAAAGGAAAGATTGAATCTTGACATGATACCCACTATAGTATTCAATGAGTGGTAATGTAGTAGCCTGGATTATCTTTGGGGGATCAACTAATAACAGTCCTAGAGAAGCTTCAATCCATGTGGCAGGGTCTTCTACATTCAAGCACTCATTGGTTGGCAACTTTCTATTCAAGATTTTCAGGCCATTTGGAGCCAAAGCTAGCCTAATCTGTTGCTGCCATGCTTCATGCAAAGGCCCTCCCTCTGGACACATCGCCACCTTGCCATGTTCCTTCACGCCCTGAACCACGGTTCCTAACTGTCTCCTCCTGAGTGTTCTTCTACCATTTCTTGACACTAGGAATTATTGCCTCCAAAAACCGCACACACGCTGTGTATCTCCTACATGTGAGAACTCACCCTTTGTCACTTAGTTTACTTCTCGAGTTCCTACTTATTTACAGCATTACATTTTTTTTTGTTTCAAATTCATCTGTTGTGCAATAAACAAAAAACAGATTTGTTTTTTAATTCGCACTTCTTCGCAGGACCTCACCTCTTCCCGCTCTGCTTGACCTGCGAGTGTGACAGCCCATCAACAGCCTATTCTTGTCCGGGTCTCAAGTGGCATCCCTGAAACTGACCGTCCTGGGAACTCTTCTTGTTAAAATATAACACGTCCTCGTACGAACCCTGGAAGACTACTCTCATGCATTAAAGGGTCATTTTCTTTCCCATCATCTCTGACGATCTCACCTGCATGAATGTTGTAATGTGATCTCCAACTCACACCTTTGCAGGTTATTTTCTCACTTGGGATTCTATGGAGACACGAACACTGGAGAAATGGAAAAAGCAAAAGGCACTGTCTGCCTATATTTTCCAGAGCAGTTCTCTGACAATGACATCCTGGTTCCAACCGTACATGCTGAAGGAAGTGCCATAGTCATTTCATAAATGCAATCCTCTGGCCTCAATTTTCAAATGTGCACTATCGTGAGGATTCCAAGCCCATCTGTAGAATGGTTAAAATCTTGTTTCAAACCTGAGGCAATAGTCGTTAATGTATGTGCAAGCCACCAAGCCTTGCTTTTCCTTCCATGTCACTGAATGCTATTAGAATTGCGGGCAGGGTAGGATAGCAACCACAAAAAATTCAGCAATATAAGTTGAAAATTTGCATGTTCAAAAATCAGATCATGAGTGTTTTTGAGGGCAAGAACCACATCTCATTCATGTTTGCCACTTGAAAGCTTTGTGCACTATCTGGTGCTGAACAGACACAGACACCTGTGTTGGGTGAGGGATCAGACATAATCACCATCTCCCCACTCTGATACAGGGGAGTCCTGTAAAGGCAGGAGAGGCCACTTGATATGGGGAGCACCCACTGGCCTCGTTCTGGCTTAGAAGACGGGGGCTCAAAGCCTGGTTTTGCCAGGAGTTAGCTGTGCAACTTTGTGCAAGTTGCTTAACCTCTCCAATTCTCAGTCTCCTCTGTAAATGGGGTGGAGGCCAGCCTGCTTGTCATGTTTTGAATGAGGACATGTTTACGAAAGCTCTTTGTAAATGAAAAAGGTACCTACAGCCCCGCAACATGATTAAGCCACATTTACTAAGAGCAGAACTTTCAGACAGTGAAACCTAGTGGTCTCTCTCTCCCATTTTCCATTCATTTAATATATACTTACTAGAGGCCCGGTGCATGAAATTCATGCATGGGGGGTGGGGGGGCAGGGGAGGGAGGTGTCCCTTAGCCCAGACTGCACCCTCTCCAATCTGGGACCCCTTGGGGGATATCCGACTGTCAGTTTAGGCCCAATCCTGAACCGGCAGTCAGACATCCCTCTCACAATGCAGGACTGTTGGCTCCTAACTGTTCTCTTGCCTGCCTGCCTGATCATCCCTAACCACCTCTGCCTGCTGGCCTGATCACCCCCAACTACCCTCCCCTCTTGGCCTGATTGCCCCCAACTGCCCTCCCCTCCTGGCCTGATCACCCCCAACTGCCCTCCCCTCACAGCCTGATCTTGCCCCTAACTGCTTGCTCCCCTGCCTGCCTAATTGCCCCTAACCACCTGTGCCTCGGCCCCTGCCACCATGGCTTTGTCCGGAAGGAAGTCAGACGTCCAGAAGATGTCTGGTCGACCTGGTCTAACTAGCATATTACCCTTTTATTAGTATAGATTCTGCTACTCCTGGGCTCACTGCTCTTTGCTGAGAATGAAATGGTGAGAGAGAAAGCAGAGAAAAAAGGGAAGAGCCCTGGCTGGTGTTGCTAAGTGGTTAGAGCGTTGGCCCATGTGCCTAAGGGCTGCAGTTAAGAGCATGTACCTGGATTGCAGGTTCCATTCCTGGCCCCCATCAGGGTGCATATGGGAAGCAAAAAATCGACATGTCTCTTGCACATTGATGTTTCTCTCTCTCTCTCCCTTCTTTCCACCTTTTTACTCTCTCTAAAAAAAAAATCAAAGAAAAAAAAAAAAGGGAGGGAAGAGGCCCTAGATGGTTTGGCTCAGTGGATAGAGCATCAGCCTGCAGACTGAAGGGTCCCAGGTTAGATTCTGTTCAAGGGTACATGCCTGAGTCGCGGGCTCCTCCCCAGTAGGCGGCATGCAGGGGGCAACTGTTCAATGATTCTCTCTCATCATTGATATTTCTATCTCTCTCTCCCTTACCCTTCCTCTCTGAAATTAACAAAAATATATTTTAAAAAAAGGGTGGGGTGGAGGGAGAAGAAGAAATAGTAATTTGAGAAGTGCAGGTAACTTGGTTGTCAGAGAGAATGTGGCTCATATAAATTTGCGGTAGGGGCTCTGAATCTACTCTTTCCTCACTTTGTTCCAGTTTCCCTGCCTCTCAATGCCATGTTGAATTAAATACAATCTCTAGTAGTTAAAGATACTAGGTTTTATGTAACAAGACCTAATGCAAACTGACTACTTAATCTGGTGCTCATGGTTTTTAATACATGCCATTCACATTCTTTTTCTCTTGCATTAAAATGAGACTTAAGAAAAGGTGTACAGCTCATTCAACAGGAGGCCACCCTACAGACAGCTCTGAGAAACTGTGGGAACCCCGTTACCTGCCCCAGGTCACACCATTTCACATTTAGTTGTGCATGTTTTAGTCACCGAAAAATTATCACCCGATAGAGTAAAACAAAGTCATTTTGGAAAGGGAGCCAATGACCAAATTAATTCTTTTATGGAGCTGTCTGATTTGATTAAGTTGTTGCACTACATTTTAAAACTCATTAACAGGAGCTATCAAGCCATTTTGTAAGTGATTTTTTTTCTCGTGTCTTTGCAATTCACTGTCCTAGAAGGCTTTTGGTGTCAGTCAAAATAGATGACAATGCTGAATCCCTGGCTTAATAACATAATTCAGCAGTGGGTGAATTCAGCTGTCTCCGTGAAATCTGACCTTGCAGGAGTGGCTGTTTTGCCTGTTGTCTTCTCTGATAAGAAAATGTATTTATAATGACATTGTGGGTGCATGTACATTTTACAGTGTATGTTATTTTATAACAGGTTTGTTTAATCTTAAACTAATTCCCTCCGATATTAGGCAAAAAGGAGAGACCTTTAAAAACAAGTCCTTCCCCCTCTTTCTCCTTTTCAGCCAACACTTCCTCAGATTCTATGTCAGAAAGCTCCAGTGGAAAGAAATTCACAAATGAAAAGAGAAGGAATATGGCTTTCCTGGGAGAGCTTACTGAAAGGAAGAGGAGACAGTTAGATAAATCGGCCTGAAGGAGATGAACAAGGAGCATTTTCCAGGGCTGAAAGCCAAACATAAGACAGCGGAGAATGAACTGCTTAGATACAAGGTATACAGCCTGGCAAAGCCAGGCTTTGCAAATTTCTCCAACAATAACGATTTCCTTAAACAAAAATCTCCGAGACTTGCCATTGTAGGGAAAGTTATTTCTAGCAATATAAGGAAATTATAAATAGGAATTAAATTCCCGTGTGTCCAAAGGACAGTGCAGCAATATTCCATATTTATCTCAAAATTCATTAGAGAAATCTTCAGTGAAACATAAGAGAGATGGTACTGTTTAATGACCACTAAAAATGCTCAATAAATTAGGTTAATAAAATGTTCATTAATTTAATAAACATTGATTCAGCCCTTGCTATTTTCCCAATTTTGCACAAAGAAAAACTACGATCTATCCATGCCTTTGAGGCTTTTGAAGTAGCTGAATAAACATAAATATAAACATGTAATTACTGTGCAGTGCAGAGATAGAAAAAATCCTACAAAATCACAGAGGAAGGAACAACTAAAACTAGAGAGTTCATAAAGACATCATGGTTGGGGAGATATTTGAAGTCTTTCTTTCTTTTTTATTTTGTTTTTAAAACTTTATTGTTTCCATTTAGTCTAATGCATGGGAGAGGGCTCCAGGGTGGTTAGAAGAATGAGTAATTGTTTCAGGGAGAGAGAGGTTTAGGCAAAAGCCAGACACCAGGGGGATGCAGAGGGACCTCTCAAAGGCCTCTAGGCTCCAAAGGTTCCTAGTCCTGCTCTAGATGGAGCCGTTCAATGAGATACTCCCCCAGCCCTACCTGGGGGCCCGAGAGCCTGCAGAGGTGAGTCAGGTGGTCACCCATTTTCTAGATGAGTTTCACCTCGTCATCCAGGAAGTGATTCTCCAGGAAGTCTGAGATGAGTGTCTGTGTGGGTATAACCTCGGGCCTGCAGCTCCACAAGAGCCTCATTCAGGTTCCTCTCCAAGGCCATGGCGGCTTCCATGGCATCCGGAGTCCCATCCCACTCATCTTGGGAAGGCTCCAGCCCATCCTGGAAGAGAATGCGGCCATCATGCTGGCTTTGCATCTTTAAGAGATGCTCAGGGCCCTCACGCTTCTTCTCTGCCAACTCACGGAAGAAGTGCCCCACACCCTCCAGAGCCACATTATTGAGGTCTAAATAGAAGCCCAGGGAGAGGTAGGTGTAGGAGGCCCACAGATGCAGGTTGGACAGGTGGTTGATGGCAGCTTCCACCTTGGTGGAATAATTCTGACAAATTTGGGAGCTCATGGTTGTTCAGCAATAAGGAATTAAGAAAACACACACACACACACACAACACAAAAAACAAAAAACAAAACAGTGTTGGCTGGTGTTGGAGGCTGAGGATGGCTGTGCGGTGGTTCTGAAGGTGGTGACTGAAAGAAAGGTTGAAGGATGGTCAGAGGCTGGAAGAAGGGGTGTCCCTGGGTCTATTCCATCCAAACACTGTTGAAGCTAGAGACAGATCTGGAGGCCTGCTGAGGGCCCTGCGGAGGCATTTCTTAAAGGATAAGTAGGAACTACTGAGAAAGAGAGAAAGGTACACGGCACACAAAAAACATTTTAGAGAACTGTGCAAGTTGAGGTTCCATGTTTCAAATGCATGGATGGATAAGGAGGGAAAGATGAGGCTAGAAAAGCAAGTTAATTTCCATGCTAAGGATTTGAGGCAGCAAATGAATATTTGTACATGGGGACAAACTGTAATCCAGTTTCTTTCTTTTGCATGTGGCTTTCCAATTTTCCCAGAACCATTTATTGAAGAGGCTTTCTTTACTCCATTGTGTGTTTCCGGCTCCTCTGTTGAAAATTATCTGCCCACATACATGTGGTTTTATAGCTGGGCTCTTAATTATGTTCCACTGACCTGTGTGTCTGTTTTTCTGCCAATATTATGCTGTTTTGATTATTGTAGTTCTGTAGTATAATTTGAAATCAGGTGTTGAAGATCACCTTTGAGAAATGCATTTGGGAAACTGACCTACACAAAGACTATAGAAATATCTGATTTCTTTCTCATTATAGAAAGCACTGGTGAAAACTTTTGAATATTTCCTTCTTTCTCTGGCAAAGGAATTCCTTCCATAATTTATCTATTTTTGTTAGAAAACAAAAATTAAGGAGGCCATAAAATGTTAAATAAGTTTGAGAATTCAGGAACAGGCATAAGTGTGTGTGTGCTGGGGGAGGGGTGTCGGATGGCTTAAGATAATGGGTTAGGTTTTCAGCATGTAAATTTAAGATGCTTATAGACCACCCAAGGGTGAGTGTCCAGTGGACAGCTAGATCTATGAGTTGGGAGCTCAGGAGGCAGAGCTGAGCTGAAGAAATAGTTTAAAGTCACATTAGAGAAGATGTGGAAACATCAAAGAAATGAACAAATCTGTTCAAGAGAAAGAGTAGAAGTAGCAGAGAAGAAGACAGGTAGGAAATCCAGTAGTAAAATTAGGCTGGGAAGAAGAGAACTGTTTATGGAAACTGAATGAGAAGTGGTGGGGCATTCAGGATAAAATGGTAATACAAAAACTGGATGCTTTTCAGATAATACTCAGTGGGTATGTGTTTAAACAATTCTGTGCCTTAGCTTTTAGCTCTGGATACTTGTTCATTTGTACATAATGATGCATAACTGTGTTGAGCCCCCAAATTCACCTTTTAATTGACATGTAGCCTCCAGTTTGTTCTCTCTAGAATAATCTTGTATTTTCTTTCAGCAAGCCAACGATCTTTGCAACGTGTTTGCTATGGAATAAAGTGCCTTTTGAATTTCGTTTAGTCAATTGGTGGATCCACAGAGTACTGTTAATCTTCTGTCTGCCCCTCCAGGTCCACTCTCCACTCTTTACCCCTCTGCTCTGGGAGGCTGATCATTATGGATTGATCAATGGACTGTATTTCCCATGTGGCTTTTAACTGGGTTTGGCCAATGAGAGGCTCTGTGGGAGCTGGAGAGTGAGAGGGGAGAGGTTGGCATTTTCCCCCATATGCTGTCCCACCCCTTTATTGAAGGCCTCAGTTTTTTGAGGAGCCCTCTCTATGCAATACCTTCTATGGGTTCCTGTACCACTTTCATGGTTGGCCTAAAGATGGTACAAGGCTTCCTGCCATTTAAACCCCCAAGATACTGCAATCACTGCTTGACTGCTTTCCTCAGTCCCTGGTCGAGGGTTCTGAGTCCCACAGAGTTGATTAGTAGCTCCTTTATTAAATTCTCAAATCACCCAGATCAGTGTGCTTTTTGGTTTGCTGCGAGGAACAGGTTAGTTCATGAAACAATTTGTCAATTGTCACTGATCCATTTTTCCATTGGCTTCCAGTAGGAACAAGGAGTGTATTTGAGAAGATTAGGTAGGAGAAGAAGCAAGAATAAATCTGGGAAGGCACAGGATCCTAACTTTTAGAGTCTGGCTATCTGCATAGAGCCTTGCAGCTAGCACCAGGTTATTCCTCTGGGGGCATTTCTGCTCATCCATTTTGAAATAAGCAAAAGACAGAAGAAAGCTGGGAAGGTCCACATTTCACCCCAGCAGAACTGACAGGTTGGGGGATGCAACCTCATGTGTCTGGGTTTTCAGGTAACTGCTATTTGAGTTCATGCTGAGAACCATCAATTCTGTGGTGAAGTTCCATAAATCAGGCTGCCATACAATGAACAAGGCCTACAGTTGCAAAGAAGATGTTTTTGTACTATTCTTGGCTATCGTACAAAGAAACTAAGGGGGCAGAGGAAATAATCTTCAAATGTATAAAAGAATATCCTTCTGGTAGAGGTTGGGGTTGGGGCAGAAACTCTCAGCACATATGCATGGCTGTGCAATGCAGCCTTACACCTTCTCTACCTGGGAACCTGTGCATTGTGAAGCTGTGCTGGACAGGAATGATAACCTGGACCTGATTCAAGAGGACTCAATAAAATTCCTGGTCCAGAAAAACAACATCTTATCTAATAAAGAGGGAATATGCTAATTGACCCTCACACCGTCGCAAAGATGGTAGCGCCCACAGCCAATAAGGAGGAAATATGCTAATTGACTTCCCCGCCCTCAAAGATGGCAGTGTCCAGTCCCTGCAGTCCTGCCAGGGTGGCAGGCACTCAGTAAGGCCGGGCCCACCCTCAGGCAGGCCTGGCCACTCCGCTCGCCTGCCTCTGGAATCCTCCAGTCCCCTTAGCTCTCCAGCTGCCCAGGGCTGGCCTGAGGCACAGGCAAGCCTCAGATGGCGGCTGCCCAGCTGCCCAGGGCTGCCCGAGGCTCAGGTAACCAGGGCCGGCCTAGGCTTGCGCTGCAGGCAATGGCAGCAGCAGAGGCGTGATGGGGTGTCACCTTCCCCTGATTGCCAGGTCACCTCCCGCCCCTGAGGGCTCCCGGACTGTGAGCGGGGGCAGGCCTGGCTGAGGGACCCCCTCCCCCCTGCCTTCAGTGCATGAATTTTCATGTACCGGGCCTCTAGTAAGAATAATAAAGAAGAAACAATCACATCATTGATACAAAGATACCCTAAGATAAAAGCAAAAAGGAGCAAGATTTTTGAACAAAGTACATCCTTTTGTAAAATATTACCATAGGGTACATGAAAATTGTGGACGAAGGTTTTGTCATGAATTTGGATAGGAAAAAGAAACAACCCCAAATGAGAATTCTCCCCAGGACTCCCGCTGGCTTCTCCGGGATCAGTTGCGTAACATAAACTGATGAACAAAAACAGATCCAGAGACAGAGAAGCATTGATCAGACCATCAAACCTCAGAGGGAAGATAGGGAAGGGTGAGGGTAAGGGGGAAAATCAACCAAAGGACTTGTATGCATGCATATAAGCCTAACCAATGGACACAGACAACAGGGGGTGAGGGCATGAGCAGAGGTGGAGGTGGGGGGTGGAGGTGGGGTAAAGAGGGTAAGGACACATAGGTAATACCTTAATCAATAAAGAAAATAAAAAATAATAAAAAAATAAATACTATGATATCTGGAATCTGCTCCAAATTAATACAGAAGAAAGGAAGTGGGTAGGAATATAGATGAAACAAACTGGTCATGAATCGAAGCTGAAGCTGAGTAATAGGTGCTGGGGGTACATTAATCTGTTTATTTTTTCTGTAATAAAAGGTTAAATAGATATAGAAGTCTGCCCTGATTACTTTCCAGTGGTAATCAATATTAACAATTTGACATATTTTCCCCAGAAATTCTTCTATGTATAAATTGCAGAAAAGAGTAGTGGAGAAGGCTCGGTCTTGATTTTATTTAGTTAAATGGACTCACTAGAAAAAAACAACAACAACCACAAACACTCCATATGAAGCAGTCATTTGGATGAAAGAAGATAAATATTAATACAGAAATGGAAGAACTCAGGGAAAATATGGTTGAATAGTAGTAAGAAATAAGATAAAAACTGGCAGAACTTAGCAAAGGCATACAAGAAAAGAATAGAAAGATTAAATAAATAAAAGCAAAAGAAGAGTACAGGAGTAAAGAGATACTATGGAAAATACAGTAGATTCACAGAGGAGCAGAATGAGTAAGTTAATGCAATGGAATAGAAGTAAACAAAGACTCAGACTTATCAATGAGACATAGCACAGTAAGGTTACTGGGCTTAAAATAAAAATCTTTTGAGCAGACAGATGAGAGGATCAAGCCAATTTTATGTAAAGAAAAAAAAATCAAGCTAGCCTTCAATTTTTTTACAACACTGAATATCAGACACAACATGTACAAGATTCTCAAGCATAGAAAGTTTAAGATAAGGATTGTATATACATACAAACTCTTCTTCAAGTACAAAGTTCAAGTACAAAGGTTACAAACAACTTTAAGATGCAAAACCCGGAGAAATGTTATTTTTCTGATTCCCCCCCCCTTTTTTTTTGTCAGAAGTTGTTAATTTGATGAAATCACCTTTATCTATTTTTTTTTTTTTTTGCTTTTATTACTTGCGCTTTTGGGGTCATATCCAAAAAAATAATTTCCCAGAAGGTTTTTCCCTATGTTTTCTTCTGGCAGTTTTACAATTTGGGGTCTTACACACTTTAGTCTTTAAAGAATGGGTAATTGTACAGTGATCTTAACACTTTTAGAGCCTAGACAAAGAAGGAAATCTTCAATTTACTTTTATGAAATCAGCATACCAAACCTTGAAAAAGATAAACATGGGAAAACTGTAGACATTTCATTTCTGAGTTAATGATGTAAAAATCTTAAATAACTTATTAGCAAGTGATTAAAAAGAAAACCTTTTCATAATCCAATATACACATATGGGAAAAACGGTATTAAATATAAATAGAAAGCTCCATAAATTATTATAAAGCACATTCCTTTGCAAATACTCCCTAGGTCAAGAATTCAAACATCACCAGTACCCTGGAAGTCCCTCAGGTAACTTTGTCCAATCACCACTCTCTCTTCTCCTTTTTTAAAAACATGTTTTTTATTGATTTCAGAGAGAGGAAGGGAGAGGGGAGAGAGACAGAAATATCAACCATGAGAGAGAACCATTGATCGGTTGCCTCCTGCACATCCCCTTCTGGGGATCGAATGTTGACCTCCTGGTTCATGGGTCGATGCTCAACCACTGACCCACACCAGCTAGGCCCCTTTCTCTTATTTAAAGGTAACTATTATCTTTACTTTCATGGTAATGATTTATTTATTTTTCTTTATATGTCTACCACCTAAATATGCATTCCTAAACACTTTAGTTTTGCCCACTTTTGAACTTTATATACATAAAATCATGTAGTACATATTCTTTTGTGTCTGGCTCTTTTGGGAGGTGAGGGATACAATGTTATATTCCTGAAGTTTATTCACTTGGCACATAGGTTTGTAATGTTTAACTTTCATCCTATCTAATAAAAGAGTAATATGCAAATTAACCATCACTCCATGACACAAATGATGGCGCCCATAGCAGACGCTCGTGGCGTCGCCCTGGCAACAGGAGCCCAGCATCTGCTCCTTGGCCGCGGAGGGAGGGGAGGGGTCTCTGGCCAGAGGACTGGGCACGGGACACTGAGCTCGTGTTGCCAGGGGCTTGTGGGGACGTGAGCCCAGCGTCCATGCCCTGGCTGTGCGGAGGGAGGGAAGGGGCCTGTGGGGACGCTAGCCCAGTGTCACCACCCCAGCTGTGCAGAGGGAGGGGAGGACCCAGAAAATGGATCTTTCCAGTTCCTGATGCGGATGGAACCCTATGGGTGCTGGGGCCCTCCGCCTGCAGCCCCCAGTTGCAGCCTGGCAGCCCCAGTCACAGACTGGAAGCCCCCTACCTTCAGTCTGGATGTGGCCGGTGTGGCGCTGTGACAGGGGGTATCTGGGGGGCACGCTACAGATATCAAATCACTGCCGCGTGGCAGCCCGCCCTCCTGCACTCACAAGTAGTATGGTCCAAGGGGGCGACTCCTGAGGCGTGGCTCCCATGGCAGCTGATGCGCACCACGCTGGGCAGGGAAGCCGGACCTGAGAGCCCAAGCCCCGGAGTACCTGAGTTGCTGGGCGTTGTGGGCCAGGGCCCTGAGGATGCCCCAGGACAAGCATCTTCCCCGAGGCTGTGCGGAAGGAGGGGAGAAGCCTCTGGCTAGAGGCCGGGGTGAGGGATGCTGGCGTCATTGCAGGCCGGGCTGAGGGACACCTGCCCCTGCACCCTCGTGCACGAATTTCATGAACCGGGCCTCTAGTTAATATATAATATTTCATTCGTGAAAGTACCCCAATTTGTCTATTATTTTGTTAATGAACTTGTACATTACTTGCAATTTTTGGACATTATAAATAATGTTGCTCTAAACTTTTTTGCCCTAAAGAATAAGAAATCATTATGACCAAGTGAAATTTATCCAGGAACACAAAGATGGTTCCATATTGGGAAATACGTAGATCTAACTGTCATTTTAATGGGTCAAAAGGGAAAATAATATCTTTATATGTACAGGAAAATAATTGAAAGATCCAAATCCATTCTTGATAAACACTCAACAAAATAATAATCAATGGTTAGTTACTTAACACAAGATAATGTATCTATCTCTTTCTCAAAGCCAATGTCATTCTTAATAGAGAAACACTAGAAATATTCTCACAAGTAAAGGATAGCAAGTATTAACATTATCATTGAACAATGTACAGGTTTACAATCTCATAAAATTATTATAAAAAATGAGAGGTAAAAATGTTGGAAAGGAGAAGACATAATAAGATTTTATATTTTAAAATAAAGAAATATAGTAATGCATTCGCTTATAAAACTAACACATGGAAATCAATAGCCTTCATACAAGACTCCATTTACAACAGCAACAAAAATAATAAAACACCTATAAATAAGTTTACCAAGAAAGTGTGCAGGCTTCTATTAGGGGAAAAAGCCTATAAAGCAGGCATAAAGAATATAAAACAAGACTTCAGCAAATGAAAAGGCATACTACATGCCTTTTTGATACGAAGCTGTAGAATCATAAAAATGTTAATCTTCCCTAATTTATAAATTTAATAAAAATATAAACATGTTTTTTTCCTGTAATCCGATGAGTTGATTTTTAATTTTATAAACTAGAACCACCAAAAAACAAGAGGGGAGAACTAGCTTTGTTAGAAATCAGAATGTTGCAGAAAGCATCAGTAATTAAAGCAGTCTGGTTCTGCTGCATAATAAGGCAAATGGATACATCCAATCAGCGCAGCAGAACACGACAGAAAAGTATGGGGCAATCTCACTCATGACCTAGATGTAAAAATCCTGAATAAAATATTAGCAAACCGAATCTAGTAAGACACACACACACACACACACACACACACACACACACACACACACCCCTCATGATCCAATGGGGTTTATTTTGGGAATACAAGGTTGGTTTAACATTTCAAGGATTAATTAATATAATTTACCTTATTAACAGCATAAAAAATTAATGATATGGTCATCTTTGTCGATCAACCTTCATCCATGTTTCAAACATTTAGCAAATTAGATATAGGGGAGAACATATTTAACCTGATAAATGCTATCTACAGAAACAAAACAAAATAATAACTTTCAACAAGCTTCATACGTAATAATAACTTGCTGACATCTTTCTCAAATTGAAATGTGACAGGAATGGCTGCTATTGCCATTTTAATTCAACACTGTACTGGAAATTCTAAACAGTGCAACAAAGAAAGAACAAGAAATAAAAGGAGTTATTTTTTGTCAGATGGGTTCTAGACTTAATGGTGCGACCATTTTCATAAGGTATATAAATGTCTAATTACTATGTTGTACACCTGAAACTAATATAATATTGTATTCCAACTATCATTGAAAAAAATCTAAAGTACCTTTGGAAAGATACAAATTTTCCCTTGTTTACAGATATGATTGTTTACCCAACCAATCCAAAAGAATTCAGAGCTCATGGGCATAGACAATAGTGTGGTGAAGGCCTGGGAGGGCCGGGTGTGCTTGGAAGGGGTCAATGGGGAAAAACAACAACACAAAAACAAAGGGGACAGACATCTGTAATACTTTCAACAATAATGATAAAAATCAAAGTTAGAAGAGGTAGGGGAGGTAGCACATGGAGATTTTATTATTTATTATAAAAAATTGTAACTAAATTCCCCCTTAAAAAAGAATTCAGAGATTAATTATTAGAATGAAAATGAACAAATTTTACCTACATGCAACACATGATTTTCAAAGAGAGTGTTGAGTGAAAGCCATACTCAAAGGAATACTTACCGAATTACTCCATTTATATAATGTTCAACAAACTGATAAAGTTAAGTTATATGATTTAGTGACATATACATAGGTGATTATGTTATAAATAAAAACAAGAAAGTGATTGTTATAAAAGTCATAAAAGTTACCTCTGAGAGGGAATTTCTGGGTCATGAGGGAAAGCAGTGTGGTCTCAGGTTAGAGAGGGGCCATTAAGAATGATGGGTTTCATCCTAACAAAAATGGATTTATTGAACAGTTTTGAGCTAGAAAACACTATTTATCTGGCATTTTTTCAAGGGGACAACTGAACAATTGTGGGTTGTGGGAGAACAGAACTGCAAACTGAGAAGGAAACTAGTTAGGAGGTGGCTGCAGTAGTTCAGCTGAGTGATGTTGGTGGCTCAGATTATGGGACTGTATTAGTTTCTATTGCTGCTGTAACAAATTACCACAAACTCGGGAGTGTAAAACAACACAATTTATTTTGCGTTCTGTAGGTCCGAAGTCTGATGAAGGTATCATTGAGCTCAAATTGAAGAGCTGACAGAGCTGTGTTCCCTCCTGGTTACGTTAAAAAGAATTCATTTCCTTGCCTTTTCCAGCTTCTAGACATTACATACATTCTTTGGCTCATGGCGCCTGACCTTCTTCTTCAGAAACAGCAGTGTTGTATCTCTGTCACCATTCATTAAGAAATGTTACCTTTATTGTTGAAAGTATTACAGATATCTCCTCTTTTACGGCCACTGCCCCTTCAACTCAGCTCCTATCCCCTCCCCAGGCCTTTCTTACACTATTGTCTGCCTGTGGGCTATGCATATATGCATGTAAGTTCATTGGTTAATCTCTTCCCCCCACTTTCCCTCTGAAATAAGTCAGTCTGTTGCATGCTTCAATGTCTGTGGGTCCTTTTTGTTCATCAGTTTATTTTGTTCATTAGATTCTACATATAAGTGAGATTATGTGATACTTGTCTCTCTCTGATGGGCTTATTTCACTTAGCTTAATACTCTCCAGGTCCCTCCATGCTGTCTCAAGATGTAAGAGATCCTCCTTTTTTATAGCTGCATAGTGTTCCATTGTGTAAATGTTCCACAGCTTTTTTATCCACTCATCTACTGATGGGCACTTTGGCTTTCTCCAGATCTTAGCTATTGTAAATAATACTGCTATGAACATGGGGATGCATATATTCTTTCTGATTGGTGTTTCTGGATTCTTAGAATATATTCCTAGAAGTGGGATCACTGGGTCAAATGGCAGTCACATCTGCCTTTGACTCTGACTTCAGCTGGGAAAGAGTCTCCTCTTTTAAGGACTCATATGATTAGACTGGATTTACCTGGATAAGACAGGACAATTACCCCATCTCAAGGTCTCTAATCTTCACATCTGCAAAGTCTCTTTTGACAAGGTAAGGTAAGGAATTTAAGGTAACATTCACAAGTTCTGGGGAGTAGAATATCTATTAGGAACTATTAAGATATCTTTGTGGGCTTTTATTCTGCCTATCACAGAGGTAAATGTGGAAATGGAGAAGAAAGAACATACAGTATTCATCTGCCTTTGAGAAGCAGTCTGAGTGCTTCTGGTAGCCTCTGCCTACCTACTGAATTATGTCCCCAACCCACTCTTCTATATGATCATCACCTAAACGAGGCCATCCTATAATTAAGACACCCCACTCTTCAATTCAGGCCTGTCCTGAATTTGTTCCTTAGCTCCCATCTTGCTTAGTCCTCTTATTATCTCTTCTCAAGGTCAAAGACATTCAGACCAACTCAAGTCTTTGCTTATGCATAATTTCATAATGGCTTTGTAGGCAGAATTGTATCTGTTGTAATACAAATGGTTGTAAATGCACAGTAATCAATTAACCAGAATACTCACTGTGTGATCTTAGCCTATCTATAATAATAAAAGCATAATATACTAATTAGACTGGACAGCCAAATGACCTTTTAGATGTCATTCTGGACATCCTTCCGGATGAAGCCACGGTGGCGGGGGCAGAGGCAGAGGCAGTTAGGGGCGATCAGGCAGGCAGGCGAGCAACAGGGGCAATCAGGCAGGCAGGTAGGCAGGCAGGCAGGCCAGCGGTTAGGAGCCAGAGGTCCCGGATTATGAGAGGGATGTACGACTGCTGGTTTAGGCTCAATCCCACAGGGATCCCGCAGGCCTAAACAGGCAGTCAGACATCCCCTGAGGGGTCCCAGATTGAGAGAGGGTGCAGGCTGGGCTGAGGGACACCCCTCCTCCTGTGCATGAATTTGTGCACTGGGCCTCTAGTTATTAATAAAACATTGGCTGGTCATGTTTGAGTTGATTTACCTTCTAGCTAGAAATAAATGCATGGCTCTTTGAGTCTTTAGCCATATTCCTTAATGTGATAAGTAGTCAGACAAAGTCTAGCTAATGAGCTATATTGCTCTACTATCATAGTCTTCAACTTAGTTGCTTCTTAACTCTGTCTGTTCCCAGTCATCCTCCCAACTTCCTTCTTCTCTATTCTCACCAGATCTTCTAAAAATGACCCTAATAATCCTATGCACAAATTCTCCACAGGATGGAAGAACTATGTTTCAAGAACTGTATTTGGAGAAGCCAATTCCATCTCTATAACTGTATGAAGTATAACAAACAATTCTATAAAAAAAGTCAATGTTCAGCTATTCCCTAGAAAGCCCTTGGTAAATAGTAAAAAATTATAAATTTCTCCTCATTTTTTTTGAGTCAATTGAATACACTGAGTGAAAAACAACAGCCATTCTTCTGTTTCTTTTAGACTAAGAAAAAAAGAGGCTGATTGACATGCAGGGGAAATATGTAGCATTTTGGTTTAAAAGATCAAATTAACACTATCTCTGTGTTATACTGTTTACTTTTATACTTTCTGTAAAATGAAGGTATATTCATATGTGTGTGTATGAGAGAGGGAGAAAGAAGAAAGGGAGAGAGAGGATGAGAAAAGTCATCCACAAATATAAGAACACTTTATCCTTAGATATCAATTTTAATACTCAACATTACCATATGCTTTTAGGTGCTTTAGTTGCTTCTGATAAAACAAAACAGAACAACACCCTAAATTTGCTTTGGATTTTCTGGACCTCCACTCTAGGATCTTCACTGCATACATAGGTGTTTGTTAAAATGAAAGTGGGAGACATTATCATACACAGCATTTGAGATTTGGATCGATAACTACATCTCCTTTAAGACTTCTTGACTTTCTACTGTAAGTCTCTCAACTTTCTGTGAGCTGCTTGACATTTGATCTGGGATCATCCAAGCTGCCCTTCCAGGCTCTTCTCTTCACTGTGTCTTTAACTCCTTGAGGCAGTGATGTGACTAGAAATGAACACTGAGCTTTCAGACCGAACCAACAAGTAGCTCTGAAATTTTTATCATGTTTTCTTCAACCTTCTTCCTCAAATTTCCCTCTTTGTTATTCCATCTTTCTCTTAGGCTACGTATGTGTCTGTTTCAGCATTGTTTTCAGTGGTTATCAAATAATTATTTTATAACATCAGTTGACTGTCTATCTGATTAAATGATTGTTCAATACTGTACTGGCTTCACTTTGGACAGTAAGCCCTCACCAATTGTTTTCCATTAAACAATTCATTCATTTTTCTGACAAAAATTGTATTCAGCACTTCCTGTGGATCAGCCTTTGTCCTAGACAATGGGATTCAATGGTGGCAAGAATAAACTATGTTTCCACATTTATGGACGTTATAGTCTGGTGGAAAAGGAGACCATTGTTAGTGAAAAGAACCTGTCAAAAGTTTACAGTTATAATTACTCTGGAAGTAGAAGTTACTGTGAAAATGTGTAATGGAACGTTCAAGGAAGACTTTTCTGAAGTGATATTTGACCTGAGATCTGAAAGACATATAAGTATTGACTACGGGAAGACATAGACTAGGTACATGGAAGGGAGCAGGCACAGCCAGGGAGAGGGAACAGCTCTGGTGGCAGGAAGCCTGGAATGTTTGAGAAACTAGAATGACGCCTTTGAGGTTAGTGCACAGAAATTTGGCAGGAGTGGTGATGCTGAGCAGCAGGCATGGGGCAGACAGTGGAGGATCTTATGGGCCCTTTGAATTTGATCTTTACTCCCAAACCAGAAAAACTAATGAAGGGCTTATTTAAGGGAGGGTGACATCATTCAATTTTCATGTCTTCCTTCCTCCCTCCCTTCCCTTCCTCCCTCCCTCCCTCTCTTCCTTCCCTCTTTTCTTTTTTTTCTTTCTCTCTCTCTCTCTCTTTCCTTCTCCTCCTTCCTCCCTCCTTCTCTTCCTTCTCTCTCTTTCTTTCCTTTTTATTTATATTCTAGGGACATGTGTGCGCTATGAATAACAACTGTAAACAGAACTTTTAGAAGGTCTGTGACCTTTTGAATTTTCCATACAGAGATTCTTAATTGAATTCATAATCTTGTCCCTCCAAAAGTGCTTTACAGGCAATACCCAGGCAGCTACTAGGGTGGCTGTTGTTGGCTATATCGGTATAAATATACTTCAAAGGGTAGTATTGACGGCCTTGCTTTTTCACCACTTCTTGAGCAAAATGAAAAGGGTTTAGCATGTTAGAGTCAGCCTCAGAGAGGTTGCTCTTGTACTCATTTCTGTTCAGGTGCCTTTCTTTTCTTATCAGTCTCCAAAGAAAAATAAGCTGCTTTGGATGTAACACCTCTTGTGATCTCAAGGTAGAGGCTTTCAAATGTGATAGAATAATCCCTGAGAACTTACTTAGGGCAAGGCTCCAGATGGGTGCCCTGGGAGAGAAGGAAGTAGTGTTTGCTCATGAGAAGATGAAATCTTAATGAAGAATTGGGTGTAAAAATAAGTGACTAAGAATGTGACAATCCATAAAGCCGAGAAATCTGACAAGCAGCCAACTTTGAAGGGCAGTTGGTCCTAAAAAATAACTCATCAGAAATGAGAGCCTCAAGTGCCAAAAGGCTGGCACTTAACTTTTGTAAGAAATTTACAAGCAAACCTACCCCTGCCCCTGTCCATTTTGTGATTCAAAAACCGCCAACCACATTTGGACCAAGTCCTAGTTTGCCCTTCATTTCTCTAAGCATCTGTCCGCCTCTAAGCAAACTAGGCCATGATTCCTTATGTTCTACTGTGCCTGTAGGCCACAACAGAAGGGGTAAATAAGCCAAAAGCAAGTGATATTTACAGGAGAATTAAAGAGTTAAATGTAAGAAAAAGAGAAAACTATGGATATTATTATGCTGCCATGATAGATTTTAAAATGCAAAATATATCATTGTATTTATATTAAAACACCAAGAAAATATGCAGATGTTACGTACTAGACATTAACGAAATAAGGATCTCTCCACGTCTGTTGTCCATAGCCTACAGAGATCAAGAAGAGCAAATAAAACCACCCATAGCCCCTGCCTACAGCATATCAAGCCATTACGTTGTGTACCTGAGACGAATATGTTTTATGCCAGTTATATCTAAAAAGAAAAATGACAAAGCACATCAACCAAGAAATAGAAGTGCTCTGATGCCTCACAGCCCCTGCCCTCGCCTTGCCCTGTTCGGGTGGCCCACAGTGAGGCTGGCTGCTTAGTAAGCCAGGGGAGACTTAGCAGAAAACCAGTACAAAAAATCACAACCATCTAAAATTGACTTTAGTGAGTTATTCTGATGCAAATACAAAAACTCCAGTGGGAAAGCAAAAGGATATTAACAAGTTTGGAATTTTATTTAATGTGGACTTATGGACTTTATGACAAAAAACACACACATTGATTATCAATAACTTACTACCAAAAAAAAATCCTGTGTGTATAATAGTTGAAAGTAAAACTGCCAAACACTTCCATAGTCATCTCATTGTCCCAGGTTTCAGGAATCTAATTCCTAAATACTTTTTCATAATTTAGTCCATTTTACAAAAGGGCACAATGACGGAGGGTACAGTAAAAATGTTATTAAAAATATAAACATATATAACATCTGACCTAATGGCTAGCACATTGATTGCTCTATGTAAACATATTAAACAGATCCCTGCTGGACACATATGATGATCAGAGATTCTTAGAGTAGGAGAGGGCCCTTAAAATACATCCAATTTAGCTTTGCATGCAAAGTGGGTATTACAATGTGCAACATAAATGACAGGTAGTCAGGACCTTAGATGAGGTCTCAAAGTGTGCTACACCGATTTTACCCAAAATCTGTAATCATCATCATCATCATCATTATCATCATCATCATCATCTACCACTTAGCAACCTCTGTGAGCTAGGAACCAGGCTATTGTTTTTTATTATTTGTTTGTTTGAATCATAGCACCTGCTTTTTTCCCTTTATGCCAGTTATCACAGCTGTAATACCATTTTACTAATGTGCTCATTTGGTCCATGTCCAGATCTCCACTGGACCATAAGTTCCTTGAGGACCAAAATCATGATGACTTTGTGCAATCTGTATCCCCAATCCCTTCTACATAGCCTGGAACTCATCAAGTATTTGTTAAGTGAATGAACACAGCTTTTAATTCTTCTCCCCAGTGAGTTGTTTCTTCAAAGATGGTAAATGTCAGAACCAAAATTCAGACCAGCTTTATTTGGCCACAGAGGCCATGATTGTTCTCTACCAAGCTTCCTGGTCACTCAATTAGCTTGAAGGAAACCTATTAATTAAGCAATTTCAAATAAATAGCATGAGTTACATTCAATTCCTCCTCTCTCTCCCCAAAGCTAGTAAAGTGTGAGTTTCAAACCTGAGTTTTAATTTTCTGTAAGATGGTACTAATGCTACCTCTGGGCCTGATTCTTTTATAATGTTTAATGTTATATGTTTCACTGTTTACACACACTTAACATCCTTAATCATCCCTATGATGGTCTTTTTCCCTCCTAATCAAAACCATACAGACACAGTTCAAACCAATAGTGTGCTGAAGCCAGCCTATAAGGGCTCCCAGAGTAGACTGTTAAATTTTCAGGGATTTTGTGAGCTGGATATTAAGCATAGCCATTATTAAAAATTAACTTACAATGAGATAAATTACATGAGAAACAAAGGAAATTTTAGTAGAAAAAGGGTAGTCTTTTTAACAAATGGTGTTGGAACAATTGGACATCCATGGGACAAAAAAGAAATTAAGCTTTGATTTAACACCTCACACCCTATAAAAATTAATTAAAAATGGATCATGGGTTTCAACGTAAAATGTAAAGCTTTAAAATTTCATAAGAAAATTTAGTGGAAAATCTTCAAGATCTAAACCTATGTGAGGTGTTCTCAGATATGACACTAAGGCTGTGATCCATAAAAGGGAATGCTGACACATTAAACTTGATCAAAATTTAAACTTTTTGTGCTATAAAAGACTCTTTTAAGAGGATGAAAAGACCAGTTACAGACTGGGAGGAAAAACTTGCAAACTACATATCTAATAAAGTTCTTTAAAAAATATTTTTTTTATTGATTTCAGAGAGGAGGGGAGAGAGAGACAGAAACATCAATGATGAGAGTGAATCATTGATCGGCCGCTTCCTGCATGCCCCCTACTGGGGATCGAGCCCACAAGCTGAGCATGTGCCCTTGACTGGAATTGAACCCTGGACCCTTCAGTCTGCAGGCCGAGGCTCCGTCCATTGAACCAAACCAGCTAGAACCTGACAAAGTTCTTATATCTAGAAAATGTAAAGAACTGTCAAAACTCAACAGCAAAGAAACAAACAATCCAGTTAGTAAATGGGAAGAAGATATAAAGAGACATATCACCAAAGAGATGATATGGGTGACCAATCTGCACATGAAAAGATTTCCAACGTTATTAGCCATTAAGTAATGCAAATTAAAATCACAATGAGGTATCAGTGCTGAAATATTAAAGAAGCTGAAATGAAAAACGGTAACAAAACTAAATGCTGGCAAGGATGCAGAGGGGCTTGTCCCTCATACATGCTGGTGGGATAGTGAAATGAAACAGCCACCGTGAAAAGTAATTTGGAAGTTTCTTGCACTTATAATATGACTCCAGAATCACACACTTGGATATCCATTCCAGAAAAATGAAAAATTACATTCACATACAACCCTGTACAGGAATATTTATAGCAGCTCTATCCATAATAGCCAAACTGGAACAACCCAGATATCCATCAGTGAGTGAATGGTTAAACAAACTGGGAAATCCACACTATGGAACAGGACTCAGAAATAACAAGGAATGATACACACAACATGCTGTAAAAACTCCAGGGAATTATGCTTAATGAAACAGATCAGTCTTATAAGTTTATATACTACATGGTTATATATTTTTGACATTCTGGAAATAATAAAACCATAGAAATGGAGAAGAGATTAATGGTCATCAGGGAACAAGGAAGGAATGCTGACAAAATAAAGAGAAAGCACAATGGAATTTCTTTGTTGCAGTGGGACATTTCTGTATCTCAAATGTGCTGGTGGTTACACAAATCTACACCTGGGATAAAATTGCAACACACACACACACACACACACACACACACACACACACACACACATGAGTATATATAAAAATGCTGACAACTGATGAAAGTCTGTAGTCCAGCTATATCATAGCAGTCTCAATTTTTTATTTGTGATATTGTACTATAGTCATATAAGATGTTAACTTTGGGGAAACTGGGTGAATGATATGTGGGACTTTGCACCATTTTTGCAACTTCTCATGTACCTATAATTATTTCAAAACTAGAGGCCTGGTGCACGAATTTCGTGCATGGGTAGGGTCTCTAGCCCTGGCCAGCGATTAGGGCCGATCTGTGGGGTGACTGGCAGGGCGATTGGGGGGCCCCCGCTGGAACCTGCCTTGGCTGGCCTGGGGCCTGCAGGCTGGGGGCAGCTCTTGCGTTGAGCATCTGCCCCCTGGTGGTCAGTGCGCATCATAGCGACCAGTTGTCCCACCTTTCAGTCATATTAAGCTTTTTTTATATAAGATAAAAAGTAAATAAAACAAAAAGAAAAGAAACAAATACTCAAAATTCACCCCTTTCTAATGTAAATAACCTCATGATTTTACTATTAATCATGAGGTTATTTACATTACCTGTATGTTAGATATATTAGTCTGCCATAACAAACTACCATAGATTGAGTGACTTAAACAGTATGCATTTATTTCTCACAGTTCTGGAGGCTGGGAAGTGCAAGGTCAAGATGCTGGGCAGATTAAGTTTCTGATGAGGACCTTTTTCCTGGCTGGTAGGTGACAGTCTTCTAGCTGTGGCTGTGTCATCACATGGGGGGAAGATAATAAGCTCTGGTCTTTCCTTCCTCTTCTTCTAAGGACACTAATGCCATCAGAGGGGCCCCACCCTCAAGGATTTACCTAAACCTAACTACCTCCCAAAGGCCTCACCTCCAACTACAACCATATTGGGGGGTGGGGAATCAACGAAGGAATTTTAGGGGGACCTAAATATTCAGTCCACACCAGGGGAAACATTATATAAGGTCTGATTCTGTGCTTCTCTTCCCTACTCTGCATTCAGTGATCTCTCACAGGTAGCTGGAAACCAGCCTTATGGGAGTATTTGTATCACAGAAAGAAAGCAAATTCTACAGATCATGACATGGTTTATTATACTGTTGATTGTTGAGAAAATGTTAATAGATTAAAATAGCAAGTGTCTCATGTCTGTAGCCATTACATCATGAATAGCCTAACATTGAAATTATAGTTTTTCATTATTTGAAACTATTGTTTGACTCAGCAAAGAAGTCACTCACACTACTATTGAAGAGTAAGTCAAGTTCCAACATAGGTCTTTTGTGCTTCACTTTCATCTTACTCAATAAGTAACCCAAAATATCAACCACATTCATATTGGAACTATACTTATTCATCAATTGCAACCACACGCTGACTATAGACACAAGAATTTGGCAAAAATCAATGAAAGCATTCTTGGAGAACCAAAGGGCTATATGAAATTATAACAAAGAGCATTATATATTTTATCATTGTAAATTGTGTGCTACCTTTGTTTTAGTAAAATTCAAAATAAACTTAAGCGTGTCTAAGTACATATTATTAAAGCCTGCTAGTGTTTAAACCTTTACCCTCACTGGTTTAAACCCAATCTCTTTTTGTTCTTCAGTGGAGAGAACTCACCACTCCTCTTTAATGTGGTGATGCAGGTTATCATGTTGTGTCAGGCTTTTGTCTTTTGCAGAGTCCCTGTTTCCTGGAGACTGATTTGACCCATAATAATGTTCAGATTCATGGATTCACAGCATCAACGACCTCAACAACTGTAAACCCTATTGACTTTCCAGGAAAATGCTCTAGTTTCTCCCATGAAGAGAAGCTCACAGAGGGCTGGGTCACTTCCACTTTGCTTTTAGTTTGATACCAAGCTTACACGTTTTCTAATGATTTCCCCCTTTTTTTTGTATAACAAAATCGGAAAGTAAGAATTTTTTTTTATAGCAGGTGGTTAATAAGATTAGTCACATTGGGTATTTATTTACCAAATGTTTAACACTCACTATCCCTTTGTTGCCTGGCCATGTACTAGTCAGAGATCAAACTTCCCAACTAATTTGTTTGGTTTTATGCATGGAACCAGAGCACGTGGGCTCTATGCTTGCTTCTGTTTAGTCTGGAATATCTTTCACCCCAATTCCAGTGCTCAGTACATACCCTTCTTTTGAGGCTCAGTTCAGCTTCACCCTTCCTTGTGTTCCCTCCCCTAATCTATTCGATATGGAAAAAATACTTTCTTTTCTTTGAATTCCCTTGGGCTATAGCTAAATCTTCTGACATCAGTTCTATTTCTCCATTTTATAACTGTTACACATGTCTATGGTTTATGTCAGATGTCACCATTGTTATCCCTTTGAAGGCACAGCTTTTTCCTAATTTATCTTTAAATTCTACCACAAGGACTAGTTTAATGCTTATACATAGGAAAGGCCTAAAAAGTTGGTTCAATGGAATGTCACCAAATAAATGAATTAGTTAATCTCTCTAAGCCTCATTTTTCTTACTTATACATTGAGAATAATAATAATAAAGAGATAGAGTTATTATTAAAAATAGAGCTAAAGTATCTATAATGATAAAGGGTAATATGCCAATTAGATCAGATGTCTTCCGGATGTCCTTCCTGACAAAGCCAGGGCTGAAGGAAAGCTGGCTAGGGTCCTGGGAGCCTGTGGGCGGCCCGAGGGAAGCCGGCCCGGGTCTTGGGTGCTTGCGAGTGGCTGGAGGAGGGAAGCCTGGGTCCCGGATGCCAGCGGGAAGCCGGTGCCAGAGGGAAGCTGGTGCCGGCAGCCGGGAGAAGGAAGGCCTACTCTTGCACAAATTTTCGTGCATCGGGCCTCTAGTATAAAATGATTAGCACAGTGTCTAGCTAATGCTGACTGCTCAATAAATGGTGTGTGTGTGCATAATAAATATGATATACATATAATATAAATATATGGTATATATAATTACCATTATGGGTACTACATTAGCATGTTACTCTTCTTGATATCAAGTTCAGATTTCAATAAGTGTGTCTGTGAATTCCCTAGCACAAGGTGGTGTAAGGACCTGGGCCTTTGAGTCAGGATCCAGAAGATACAAGTTTCCATTTTAGTTCTGCCCACTGTTCATGATCTTGGGTTAGTCAACCTCTCTGAGCTTCAGTTCCCACTGCAAAATGTGTGCGAACATGGGGAGAGGGCTGAGCCTCTGTAAAGCTCTGAAGGTCTATAGTTCCACAGTGAAATATGACAAGCCCCATGGGCTGAGTTGGGATCCCAGTGTCAGGCAGCACTCTACCTTCTATAATTTTCTCTCTCTAACTCCATGGACTCTCTCTCAGCAGTGGGCTAAAGACCCTTGGCAAGGATGACTTAGTGATGTATTAGTAGGTGCAAAGATACCCAGACATTCCACTTTGTGACTTTACTAGCTAGAGAAGGATGATTTTCTTCTGTTGTTGTGACCACAGGGAACATTTGGAAGTTGCAGGGGACAAAATCAATGCCAAAGAATTCCTAGGTGATGTACCTAATGGTTTTTCTCCTGGCTTGTCACTGTGGGAGGGCTCTTCCTGAGTTGATCAACCTGGTGACACGTCTCTAACACATCCTCCCTGCAGATCCCCTTGACACAGGGCTGGTGACCTCAATCACAGAGGCAGGTGGTGGCTTATGATCAATGGAATATGGGAGGAAGTGACAAGAAGTGATTCCAAGCTTGGCCCTTCTAGATACTTGGAGCAAACTTTTGGCTCTTTTTGAGACAGCAACCTTGCAGGCTGCATGGTGGAAGAGGGCCATCTATCTGATTTACTTTGGATTTTGAGTTAGTGCAGAATAAACCCTTAGTGTATTAAACAATTTACTCCTTGGTTTTTGTTGTTGTTTTGTTACTGAAGTATAACTTGCCCTACCCTGACTTTTCTTCTGATTTATCAAGTCCCCATCTGAGGTTGACACAGGGTGGGGGATGGGGTGTGGGGGAGGCAGGATTCAGGACAGGAGATTTCTGTAGGATTAAAGATTTTTCATTTGTCCAGAGATCCTCTCCTGCTATCCTATTTGGGAATATAAATGTGTCGGTACAGGATAGAGAGATTTGAAAAGGAAATACACTCATGCCCAAATTTTCTCTTCTGCTTTAACACATTCTAGAAGTCATGGTTTTCCCTAATTGTTCCTTGTTTTAATGTGTTCAAAAATCCTTTAAGATAAAATAGAAAACATTTAAATGAATTAAGTGCTTCAGATAGTTTTTGAATACTTTTATAACTTTTTAATAGTCATGATCTAATTTAAACTTTAAAAATCTTACCTTATAATATCTTACCTTATAATAGACAAATATGCAAATTGACCGCACCTTCGCTATGCCCAAGCCACGCCCATCAACCAAGCCACGCCCATCAAACACGCCCACCAGGAAACCATTGCAGGGAAGCTGGGGTGCGGCGGAGCCCAAGGCCGGGAAAGCCGCCCGAGGCTTTCCCGGCCTTGGGCGCCAGCGGGGTGCCTGCTCCGATGGCAGGAGCGAGCCGACCTGGGGGGTTGGCTCGCTCCTGCGATCGGGTCGCAGGGACGCTGGGGTGCGGGCGGAGCCCAAGGCCTGGAAAGCCGCCTGGGGCTTTCCGGGCCTTGGGCGCCAGCGGGGTGCCTGCTCCGATCGCAGGAGCGAGCCGACCCCAGGGACACTGGGTGCAGCCGAGCCCAAGGCCACCGCCCAGGGCCAAGCCGGGACCCTGAAAGAAGGTAGAAGGTGGTGGCCACAGCCAAGGCCTGGGTCCCCGGTGCCGGCAGAAAACTGGTGCAGGCAGCCAGGTGAATGAAGGTCTATTGCACGAATCTTCGTGCAAACGGGCTACTAGTCCATTATAAAAAGTTACTTATTTAGTTTAAAGAGCTTAATTTGTACTTATGTCCTGCTATATGATAGAGAAAACATATTTTTTCTCTTAATCCTCACACGAGGTTATGTTTTTATTGATTTTTTTAGAGAGAGAGGAAGGGAGAGAGGGAGAGAGAGAAAAACAAACAAACATCGATATGAGAGAGAAACATCCATCGATTGCCTCCCATATTTCCCCCCAACTAGGGATCAAACCCACAACCTAGGTATATGCCCTAGCTGGGAATTGAATCCATGATGTTTTATGGTATATGGGATGAACCAACCAACTAACCTGGCCAGGGTGAGAAAACTTTTGCAAAAGCTACAAGATAGGGCTTTTAGGTCACAATTATTTATATCATCATCTACCTACATGTAAAAATATTTTCATCCTAAATGTCAGTTATTGTCTAATGAAACAAACAAAAAACCGAATTCATAAATTCTGAGCCTGGCTGCATTTTTGTTCTTGAAGTTAATCTACTGTTAATAAATAAAATTATTGTTATGAATTTGAATTGTTGCCCACATAGATTAGAATCATGGATGACTGAATAAATAAAATGTGTTTGAGTTTGAATAAGTATGTTTCATAGGCCTAATATTTCATAAGAGAAAACCAGACTCAGCTAATACTTCCACATATTAAAATTATATAATCCATATCTATTTAAATTAATTTTATAATCTGTTAGGATGTCAATCTATCCATTCAGGGATGGGAACATCCATTTGAAAATAGGTTGTTATAAGTTCCAAAAAAATGTATGTGTGCTTACCCTTGTATACATAGAATGCGCCATTAAGTTTCGACACAGAAACGTAAATCTAAAACCACTTAAATTCCTAGGTCAATTCATTTGAAGTGTTAAAACTAAACACTTCAAACTTTTTATCATCTACAAACCATTCTGGCTTACTCTAGCGAAAAAGAAGCTCGCAAGGCGATTTGGTTTGGAGGCATTTTTCTTCTTTGACTCTTCCAAATAGAGCTTTGTATTAGCATGTTCAATAAAGCAAGTAACACTTGCACTTGATTGTTTGAAACCATTCTTGACCCTCACTTTATTCTAGTTGGAGGTAATTACTTGCTGCTAATGCAAAGTGCTAAGGACAGCCTTAAATTCTGTTGAATTATTATGTAGATTGGGAATCAGACCTCATTTCTTCACTTAAAACAGCACTGTAATTCCAATCTCTACTTTGTCAAATTCAAAAGTCAACCAATTTTTTCAGAGTGAAAACTTCTTACTTACAGTAACATATCGGTCTTGGACAGGCTGGGAGAAATGGGTGAGTTGCCTTGGTAATGAGGTCAGGAATGAATAAATCAGAAATGGTGGAGGTGAAGTATATTCTATTTTTAGGGTCTAATATACATCAGAATTGTACAAAGTAGCTTTTGCTCTCTTTTGTCATATTCAGTGCATTGGAAATACAAGTCTTACTTAGGCAATTTAAGGAGCAACTCTAGAATTTAGCTACAGTGACTGGATAATTTTGTTTTATCTGAGTCTAGATGGAAACCCTGAATAGTAGTAATTCATTTAAATTCGAATCAGTCATTTCTGTACACTAAGAACTCATGTCTTGATTAATAGTATTTACGGTAAAAGGAAGCAGGGTCTCTCTCAGCCTCATTCCTGGAATCAATAAAAACAACAGTGAAAGGCGGGTTTTTCTGTGAATACCTAAATGACTTCTCAACCATTACTCCACTCAGAGGAAAAATGATTCTCATATCACAGTGAGGGGGAGCGAATGCATGGCTTCTGTTAAGACTAATGGAGGCTGGGATGCAAAGTTCAGTTGTCAGGGAAGAAGTCAGTGGCCACAGGCCTGGGGAACCAGAGGGAAATTTACTAATTAGTTCTTTCTAAACCAAGGAGCTTGTTGTTTTCCTCTCTCTTCCTCGTGAGAAAGTAAAACACAGGATCATTCTATATTCCAGAAAAGGGTACATGAAATATCTTCCAAAGATGGCAAATATAATAATGTAAGCTTAAATATAGGTGGTTGTGTGTTAGTTATTTTTTTTCCCCGCAATGTAGCACATGTAAGCCTACAAATGTAGACACATCATGCCTGAAAAATTGGCAACAGTGGGGGATGATTTATGACCTTGGTTCATCCCAGGAGGGCAGGCCCCAAGCATATTTCCTCCTACAATTCTACTGCTTTCCATTTTCTAAAATTATGCTGTTGGTCTAATCAAAACACTAGCTTGACATAGCCTTTTTAATCTGCCTTGTTTTTCCCCCTCCTAAAAAATCACTTTGGGCATCACAGGTACATTTTATTGGAAACCATAATCAGTCCTGTACTTAAGGCACAACCCCAGGCCTTCTGGACACTTATGTCAGGGTTAGGTGAGTGCTAACGTCTCAGAATGGCAGATGGGACTGGGGCCAGGAAGGAGGCTTTCCCAGACCCTCACCATGTTTGGCCCACCCCCAAATCACTTTACCCAGTGACTCTGGCATTGGCCTGGCCCTTCTGCTGAACCAAGATTGAATCCAGAGTCTGTTCCAATTTCCCAGAAGAACCACCCTGAGCCAAGCCCAAACTGCCAATCATCCCCAAGGCAGCCGGGGCAGACTGTCTTGAGCTTCCACGCCTCTGATGTTTCAAAAAAACAGTCAAATATTCACCTAAATTGGTTTACTCAATTTGCTGAATCTTAAACGTAAGGAAAACAATTTTTCCTCAGATGAATTCTGGAGAGAGAAAGCTATACCTGCAGGTACAAAACAAATGCTGGAGAAGAAAAACTGGTGAAGGGAAGCAGAGAACAGTTCCCTGAGAGAGCAATGTCATTGGACTAGATGCTAAAATCCCCAGCTCTATCTCATGTTAATTTTAAAGCCTGCCCTTAATCAAGGAAGCACCATAAAAACAATGCACTAGCTTATTTCCACAAATGCATTCTTTTGAAAGGATAGTTACTCATATCGCAAAGCACTCAGTCATTCATTTGCTTATCCATGAATATCTGTTGAATACCAGTATACACCAGACTGTGCACGGCACCAGGGTTAACACAATGAGCAAATGTGAACAAAAATCCCTGCCTTCATGTGGCTCACATTCTTGGGAGTGGGTAGGGGGTGCAGAGGGATGAGTAAGGGAGATAGAGAAAGGGGCAACTTAATTTATATTCAGGACCCTAAGTACTCTTTTACATTTACACTCCTCGGGCCTGTGATTGAAGAACAATTCTTTAACCAAACAAAACTTTTTCATGCTGTATCATAATAAATATTATTGACCTGTAAACTATTAGGTGTGGAAATAATATAATAGCCGCCTACTTTAAAAAAAAATGAAAGCAATTCTAAAAGAGTTGTTGCCCATGTTCTCAGACAGGTGCAGGGCACGTCTGCTCTGAGACTGATTTCTGGCCCATGTACGGGGGAAGCACAGCTGCATCCTACAGGATGAAAACCGCTGCCTCGGGCGGCCCTGCGGTAAGAGAAGCAGCAGCAGGGACACAGGGGCCTCCTCGCTTTTGATCCGCCTACACTTGGAGTTGTGCTCCTCAGCACATGGCCACTAAATAAATTACCTGCTGGGCCTGCACAACTCTGCCGCGCCCTGCAAGTGCAAACCCACACCCTACTTTTGTTAAAGAATGCCGCTGTATTCCAAAGAGATCCCATACCATGTGAAATGCGCACTAACCGAGTCTTTAGCGCAGACATAAGATCATTTATGGACTTTATGATGACTCAAATGAGCTTTCTAGAGGTAACTCTTCAGATTGCTCTGTATCTGTGACAAATACAATGCAAATCGGCTGTTGTAGGTTTTGCATCAACTTCTGTCTTGATTAGGTTGGGGAGAGGTACTCCAGATGCCTGTGGAGGTGGAGGGTGAGAGGAGAGGGAACATCTGCCTCGCTCATCACCCCGCATTCCTAGAAGCCCTGTGGATGTCCTCATCGATTTCAGAACTCTTTTTTGGGGAGTCCAGGTTGCTGCGATTCAGGCTGGGGGAGAGAAGCATCTGAGAGTAAATCAGCGTCTGAGAGTGAAGTCAGATCTGGGAGGAATCTCAGACAACGCCGAGTCCAGAGTTGCCAAGACCCAGGTGTGCGGCTGTGCTGAGAGCTGCAGGAGGGCGGCACCAGGTCGGCTCGGTGCATCTGAACACCCTGTGCCCCACACAGTGCCTGGCAGAGAGAGGGCTTACCAACTGTCTGCACACACCGAACGAAGGAACGCACTCGTGTGTGAACATAAGCAGACTTCTCTCCAGAGGCTCTCAGTGACTAATGTATGACATATCAATGGCTCTTGTTATTTTGGCGAGTAAATTGATGAGTGCAGCTTGACTAGTTTATCTGTCATAATAAATTTCCCAGTCCTGAGAGAACATTCGTCAGTCATGGGACAGACACGTGTGAATAAATGGTAAAGGAAAAAAAATGCTAAGTCAGGTCAATAATAGAAGTAGAAACAATTTAAGAATTATTGCTTGCTAAAGTGGCTGGCTCTGAAGTCCAGATTGTTCTTATACCACAGGTTGGAAGAAAAAGGCCCATTTGGAATGTTCTTCCTCCACATGCCTAGGAGGAGGGGAAAACTACAAGCATGTGTGAGGAGCCAAACACACAAGCAATCCTTTCGGAAGTAAAGCGCGGTGCCGAGAACATGTGACTACTTCCTCCAGAACCTCGGTCAGGCCTCGGGTGCTTCCATCTCGCTCACGCAGGTGTGACCACTCCTGCCCTATACACCTGTTCATCTCTTCACCCACATAGCTAGTGTTCTTCAGAAGTGACCCAGAGCAACCAGCCCTGTGCAACACCTCTCATGCAGGGAGCCCTGGATTTGCAGTTAGCAGTGTATTACTTTCTCGGGGCTGCCCTAACAAATCACCATAAACTTGGTAGCTGAAAATAAGAGAAATGTATTCTCTCATAGGTCTGGAGGTGAGAAGCCTGAAATTGAGTTGCCAGCAGGGCTGAGTTGCCTCTATATTCTAGGGTGAGAATCATTCCTTGTCTCTTCCAGCTTTGGGTAGCTCCGGGCATTCTTGGCTTATGGCTGCATCCCTCCAACCTCTGCCTCCATCTTCACCTGGTCTTTTCTTGTCTGAGTCTTCTCTTTTTTTCTCCTCTTCTAAGAACACCTGTCATTGGATTTGGGGCTCATTTATGTAAGTCAGGATGATATAATCTCAAGCTGGTTAATGTAATTATATCTACAATAATCCTTTTTCCAAATAAGGTCATGCTCATAGTTTCCATGGATTAAGAAGTGGACATATGTTTTTGTAAGCCACCATTCAACTCACTATTGCAGGTGAGGCTAGCAACCAGTCCTCTTAATTCGATTTTTAGGGTTCAAGCAGAACTCGTGCATTACCTCACATAAAAAGTCAATGATAACAGTGTCTATTATGTTGATGATAATGGGGACTCCTCAGCATGGGATGCAAAGATAAATCCAGGTCCACGTTAGAGGAGCTGCTGACTAACTTTCCTGAACACTGCCTGTTACATGTTCAGTTGAGCACAACACCGGGTATTTAAGAATGCACAAAGCAGTATTTAAGAGGCCGGTGTGACAACAGGAAATTACAATATGTCTGACCTATTATCCAAGCTTGAGAGTTGTCAATGCTGACATCTGGTCACTACAACCACATCTTCTGTCTCTTGTCTCCACCTGCTACTTAACTAGAGCTGTGCCCCATAATGACGATTTCTATTTAATACCCTCAATTAAAATACTAATTTTGTGAGGCTCCAAACAAAAATTTTCAGTGAATTTAAGCAAGCATAACTAAGCCACAGCCATCCAGTGAAACCAGCTCTGATTGTCAATCCTGGCTGATATTTGTGTTTGGCAATGATTCCTTTGAAACTGCTTTCACTTTTTAAAAGAGAAATAGATGGTTAGTGTATCACTTACATAGCCAGTACTTTACAGGTCAAGGTGATCTGGAGCTAAGAAATGTAATATTCAGTATGATACAACATGAAAAAGACAAAAGTTCTGTTTTGTAAAAGACAGGTGGCAGAGCCTGGCCGATGTGGCTGAGTGGTTGAGAGCCAACCTATGAATCAGGAGGTCATGGTTTGATTCCTGGTCAGGGCACATACCCAGGTTGCAGGCTCAGTTCCCAGTAGGGGGTCTCATCATTGATGTTTCTCTCTCTCCCGCTCTAAAATCAATAAATATATCTATATATATATAAAAGGCTAATATGCAAAGTGTCCCCTGGCGAGTTTGACAGGGAGACTGGGAGTTCAATCGCTCGCTGCTCGCTATGATGTGCGCTGACCACCAGGGGGTGGCACGGAACATGGCATGCAACTAGAGGGGGCAGCAGGGCGCTGAGGGAGCGAGGGAAGGAGGAGGCAGGGAGGTGGGGAACCTGATCGCTGAATTTCATGCACCGGGCCATATATATATGCCCGGTGCATGAAATTCAGCGATGTATATATATATATGAAGGTGGCAGAAAGCTGAGGAGCCAGAGAAGGCAAAATTGGTGCAATCCAACACTTGTAACTAAGCTTGGCATTAAGAGAAAGGTGTTTGAAGTCTGCCACTGTGGTGTGGATGGTACTTATCACCACTGTCATTGAATACGAGATGAAGTGGTTAGAAGAGAGGCATGTGGGGTACAGCAGGCCTCTTCCAGCTGGGAAGATTTTAGTTCCAGTTTGCCACTCACTATGTGACCTGGGCAAGTTATTTTACTTCTCTGGGTCTTATGTTTCATCATCCTGAGGGAGCCAGATGACTTCATTTCTATGGACCTTTCTATTTAGTACATACTTGAAATAGCCTACCCTAAAAATGCACAGTAATGTGTGTTAACTAATGTTTATTAATGATTTGCTATGTATAAGCACCATAATTGTGCTCCATGATGTCAATCTTATTTACTTATGAAGGCTTCAGGGCCTAGTAATCACAATAACACTGACAACAAAAGCATTTATTGAGAACTTATTTCATGCCCGCTATTATACCCATTACTTGAATTCAGAAATATGTCCTTTCAAACATCTGGTCACCACAGCCACATCTTCTGTATCTTGTCTCCAATTGCTACTTAATCTAGAGATTTGCCTAGTAATAATTTTTAATTTACTACTCATAATTAAAATGCTAATTTTGTAAAATGCCTCAAGTACAAGTTTTGAGTGAAACTATACATGCGTAACTAAGTTACAACATTAGAGTGAAGCCAGATGCAAATACCAGTCTTATGATTTCTGAGTTTTACATACATTTGCATGTAAATAAATATTCACCACAACCATCCTATGAGGGAGATATTCTGATTATTCCTATTTTACTGATAAGGAAATTGAGGCCTTACAGATAAGGAAAAAATGAAAATTAACCTATCCAAAATCATTCAGCTAGTAGATGGCAGCCATAACTCAAATTCTGGAGTATAACATTCACTGGAATATAAGATCCATGGAGGTAGCAACCACATCAGTCTTATTTGCTTTTGTGTCTCTGGTACCTAGTGCCTACCACAGTGCTTGGTATACAACAGGTGACCAGTAAATACTTGTGAAATAAATAAAGTTCTCATTCATATATCTTACTCTTAACTACTATGCTGTATTCATGACATAATCAACTCTCCCAGTGATCTTATAAGTGACTAGAGGCCCGGGGCATTAAATTCGTGCATGGGGGTGTGTGAGGCGGGTGTCCCTCAGCCCAGCTTGCACCCTCTCCAATCTGGAACCCCTCGGGGGATGTCTGACTGCCGGTTTAGGCCCAATCCCTGCAGGCCTAAACTGGCAGTCGGACATCCCTCTCACAATCCAGGACTGTTGGCTCCTAACCACTCGCCTGCCTGCCTGCCTGATTGTCCCTAACCACTCCCCTGCTGGCTTGATTGATGCCTAAATGCTCCCCTGCTGGCCTGGTCGCCCCCAACTGCCCTCCCCTGCTGGCCCGATCACCCCCAACTGCCTTCCCCTGCGGGGCTGAAGGGACTGGGGGACTCCGACTGGATGAGGCGGGGTTGAGGGGACTGGGCGCCACCATCTTGTGGCTGTGGGCGCCACCATCTTGTGAGGGCATGATGGTCAATTAGCATATTCCCTCATTTTTAGATATGATAACAAGGGAGATTCCTCTAGTGAGCATAGGTAGATTAGCATAATAGGTACATTCCCATAATTTCATCTAACTCCACTGCTAGAAAATCAACAGAAACCAGTTCACATTTTGTTGACCACAGGCACAAAGGATAATGGAGTTGTGGGATATTTGTGTCAGAGATGCCACAGTGAATGAGCCTTTTTCCCTTGGCCTTTGTTGCAGAAATGACATTCTCATTGACAGTGGGTTTTGATTTCGCTTTGGAAAAGCTGCCTGATCAGTTGTGTGACTGACCATCTCTTGTGGGAGCTGTGACTAGTTTTCATCATGCCTCTGCTTTTTGACCACAAATGAAATTCTTCATTCTTCTATCACCAGAACTGGTTCCTTGTTAATACATTTGCAGCTGTTTCGAAGGATAGATAGCTGCTAAGGAGGAGGGAAAGGGGGAGAAGAAAGGAGGGGGTTTTACCTCACCCACTGAACAAATAAGTCAGCAGTCTTGGGACTTGCCAAGATAAAATTGCCAGATGTCCTCACAAATTCTGGAAAAAGCCACAACAATGTAAAAGGAGGACCTTGAAATCTAGTCTATCTGGCAGGGGAACCTTGAAACCTATAGATGGGAAAGTATAAAACCCTTGAACAGGCAGGATGCTCAGACTAGCTGAGTTGCCCCCTTGTGCTTTATTCGCTTGCTTTGCTTCCTTCATAAGTTTGCTTGCTTTACTTCAACACTGCTTTCTGTCACTGGTCTGAATTCTTTCTCATGAGCATGACAAGAGCCATGGAGGGAGAGCTCCCTCTGGCTCTCTGGTAACACAGTCCTTTCAGAAGACAAATGAAAAGGGAGATGGAGTGAGTATCCCACTAGCACTCAATCTGCTAACACTAATGCCAAGTAGGACAGTCCACCCCATTATATTCAACAGAATGTCCTTGAAACAAAATGGATGCTGCCATAGCTGAAGCTGTAAGAGCCCAGAGAGCAGCCACCTCCAGAACACTGGTGTGCGAAGGAGGCCTCCTGGAGGAAAGATTTGCTGCAAGTTGAAAATATTTACCTCTGTGAAACCCAAGAGGGTTGATTGTTTAGGAAATATTTCAATGAGAACATTGTGGAATTAGGATGCTTATGTAATGCAGACAACGAAATGTAAATAATTAAAATTAATAATGTTTGAAATGTTAAGCATAATGTGACAAGTGGTTCATCAGTAATAATGGAGGTCCACTGGTCATGAATATCTGCTTACTACCTTCAGTCACAGCTGAAATCGCCTGCATCGATTCCTAGTTTTCCACAGAGTCAACCTTTCACTCCATCTTGGAAAAAAAGTGCTGTCAGTGGATATCTTCTTGTAGAAAGTACTATCATCCACGTATCTTTCCAAAGGAATGACACAGAGCAGTTACTGGGGTGTGTGTGAAGCGGGGCAGGGGAGATTCTACAAAGATATTGCCAGAAATCACACTTCCAGCCAGGAGCTAGAAATGAAACAAAGATGAATCCACATTTGTATAGTGAATTATGTAATGGAAATAAGCTCTCTAGAGAGTTGTTGCATTTAATCTTTTCTCTTGCTCTCATGGTCTCATCTTCAATCATTTCTCTTTTCCTCCTCAGTAGCTACTTCTCTTCAGTCCAAAAATAATATGTTCAAATGTTCCTCACTGTACAAGGAGGATTCTCTCACCGTACCTCCTTATAAAAGCAATTCTCCTCTCTCCTTCGTTCCTCATCAAACTTCTTGGAAAAAAAAAATGGAGCACATTTCCTACCTCACCCCCTGCAGGCCCTTTCCTGGTACAGCAGCTTGGCTCTGCCCCTAGCACACCAGCAAAACTGTTCTTACCAAAGTTACTAATGCTAGACTAGCTGATGAATCCAATGATCTCTTAGGACCTCCCAACAGCATCTTATACTTGTGACTCTCTTTTTCTGAAATCCCCTCCTCCTTTGATTTTTATCTCTAAAATTTTCTCCAGACTCTCCATCTACTGCTCTGATTGCCAGTTTTTAGATCCTGGCCTGTCCTTAAGTATGAGCTTTTTCCTAAGTTATTTTCTTCTCTACACAAGGGACTGCAAACCAAAATTCAATAGACACAAGGCAGGAAACTTACATGTGTGAAGTGAATGGAAGGTGAGGGTGTATAAGACAATAGGGAGTGGTGGAGTGTGTGGCAAATGGATATATTGAATATCCAAGTCCCAGAGGTATTCAAATGGAAAAGTGAATTTTGACCTCTTCAGGCGCCTTACTGAACAATTAATTATGAGCATAAATATTACTTATCAAGTAGGTGAGGGGAAAAAAGGGCATGCTTATTTTTTTAAAATTCTTTATTGATTAAAGTATTACATATGTCTCCTTCCCCACCCCCCCCCCCATTGACTTCTCCCCGGCCACTCCCACCCCCCAGCACATAAGGCATGCTTCTTTTATGTGCTCCTCTGGTAACAATGAAACTGCCATCAGTATAAGGTACATGTTCATATTGGTTTTAGTTTTTTTCTCCCCCCATAATCTTAATGTCTTGCACCAGCAAGTAGCAGCAACTGATCCCTAAATGCTCAGCCAGCCCAATGTATTCATTCTCTCTTCCTTAAAGTTTGCATGTGTTCTGTCTTGGCAGTGCCTATCGGGTACTTGTCTTAATGAATGCATTTTGCTCTTTCCTCTACAAGTCAGCAGCTTCAACCCTTCCTCATACCACCTTCCATCAAGCTATCAATCATTTTCTTTTAAAGACATTTTATTGGGCCCTGGCCGGTGTGCTCAGTTGTTAGAGTGTTGGCCCATGCAGTGAAGGGTTGTGGGTCCTATTCCCAGTCAAGGGCAAGTACCTGGGGTGCAGGTTTGATCCCAGACCCTGGTTGGAGTGCGTGTGGGAGGCAACCAATCGATGTTTCTCTCTCACACATAAATGTTTCTCTATCTCTCCCCCTCCTCCCCTCCCTTCCACTTTCTCTAAAATTCAATGGAAAAAAAATCCTTGGGTGAGGATTAACAACAAAAATTTATTGGGAATCTAACATGGTTTTTATTACAAATGTATGGGTGTTGAGTAGTCGGCCTCACTCATATTTTAGCGCTTAAGTCTTTCAGTGCATGATTTTGCAAACTTAGGTCTTTAAGAAAAACCTGTATAATCAAACATAAAAACAACAATTAAAAAGAAAAGATAAGCAAACAAAACAAAACAAAAAAACCCTGCAAGCTCAGGCTATCTGTTCTGTCTCTCCTCCTGGAGTGATCCCAGTCCTATATACTCTAGATTAGAAGACTCTCTTGAGAGATAGATGATATTCAATTATCTACAAAAAATCTCAGTGTGGCATCTCCAAGGAATGAGTCAAACATGAGCCTCTTAAAGCTCCCCTTTCCATACCACCACCAGCACACACATGTACTCACACACACACACACACCCACACACACACACAAACACACACACACACACAGGCCCTGCTTCTCTTCTTGTCTGCTAATTTGAATTGTGACTTCAGAGTCAGCTTTGAGTCTCTACTCTTTCTTACCTTCCACCTTCAGTAGGTAACAAAGTCATATTGATTCTCACTCTGAAATAGCTTTTCATCTGACGGTTTTGCATCTAATTCTGTTGTCACTTCCCTCATTGAAAGCTGAAGAAATCCTCCAACCTTGAACTGTTTCTCTGATACCATCCCTTCTTTGTGCCAGGTGCCAGTATATTTTGCACACGGAGGTTTCAGATAGAATTGAGAGAAAGACAGCAAGGGGAATAGATGAAAAATGAAAATGGCTGTTCTTAAACTTCTATTTTGGTCAGAATCAGCCTTACCTCTTCAGGGGGAATGAGTTATGTGGAGAAATGTTATTGGTCAGGTAGATCCTAGGAGAAAAATAGTGAGACCATCCTGAGAAGCATCTAAATCCATTTCATCTGACGGCTGCCAACAGTAGATGAGGCTGATTTTCTGAGCATCCTGGCCCTTAGAAGGTGGTTCGTAGATGTTTGCTGAATGAAGGATGGTGCCTTAGGAACCTGAGAACTCCCCTGCCATTTTCACCCATACCACTCTGATTTCAGATTCTGTCTTAAAATCCTCCCATCAACAAAGAGAATGGGGAGCTATATGGTATTTAGTCAGAGGATGGTTATTCTGCTTCCTGGAAAAAAACACACAAACTTGACTTTGAGAGATCTCCTATTTCTTGGGGATGCCAGGGAACTGATGATAGAGTGTGGGAATGACCTTGCAAACATAAGGAATCACTTTCGTTTTTAGTCTTTTGCCTTTCCTTTTACTCAGACCTTCTAATTGTACCTAAAGGAAACTCTCTTCTGAATCTTAATGTGTTCATTCAAATGTTAGTTATGCTTAATAAATAAGTCACATATTATTTGCTACTTCTATGGTTTGTAAATCTCCATTTTAAATGGTTATATTTAGAGCAAAGTTCTTTACTGAAAATGCATTAGCTTTCAATTACCTGACTGGTTAGGAATAAGCTCTTCCCCTGGCATTTAATGTTTCATAATACCTGTCCACTTTCAGCCCTTAACTCATTCACACAAGGACTGGCTGGAGCTCGCTCAGCCCTATTCTGCTTTCTGAACATGTCCTATTTATGCCCTTTTCCTGCTTTGGATTAGTTTTTCCCCTCTAGCTGGAATGTCTTCAACTTTAGTTTCTCCCACCATCCTTTAGGCCCAGATGAATTATTTCCTCCTTCATGAAAAATTTCCTGAAGATTTTCCTGATTCCCATTTTCTTTAAAATAGGATATGAGGTTCTTTCTTCTAAATTCCAAATTACATAGAAATTCAAATAATCATTATATGAATAAGATTTATTACACAGACATTCTAATACCTTGATTATTGTATTATTTTTACTATAGTTTTTTTGTGTTTTTTTTTTTTACCTATTAACTGTGTTAATTTCTTGACACAGATCATAATGTCTTAATTAATTCTGCATCTCATGGGACTACCAAATGGCATCTCCAAATCCTGGAGATGGTGGCCTGCCTCCTTCTCCAGTTCCATTTCTATAGAACCACTATATTGAATCTTTTCAGAGTCCCATCCTGAGTTCTTCTAATTTCATGTGTTTTTTATGTTGCCAATGTCCATGGGCATTAAATAATATTTGCCTACTAACAATTTCAAAATGTGTACCTTCAGTGATAGTTTTTCATTTGGACTTCAAATCCATATAGCTAAAAGCCAACTCAGATATCTAAGACTCAACATGTACAATTGAATTCTTGAACTTTTCTAAATCTGGGAAGGAAAAGAAAACAGAGATAACTTATAAAAGGATAATAACCCTTATTTAAAAAGAGAAAGACTTTTCCAATGGTCCTAAAGGACCATGGAATTATCCAATCCATATCTTCATTTCTAGATGAAAACTACATCTTCTGGCACAAAGTCCAATGAATATTCTTTCCACTGCATCACCACATGACTTCTGCTATGGGCCTTAAAAAATCTTTAGTATCTAAGATTTATTATCAGTAGTACAGCAATTAATGCAATTTCAGAAGAAGGGTGATTATATAGTTGAGCAACCTCACAAAACACTATTTAATTACCTTAGAATAAAGTTCTCTAAATTAAGGATTGACCCCACAAATGAAGCCACTCCATTGAAAGGATTCCTTCTCCCTCAGACCCCCATAGCACATGCACATAATGTCTCAACGAAAGAACATCCTTCAATGAAACTTGCCCATGAACTATACTCCAAGGGGAAAGGCTCACTCACAAGAATAAATAAGCTATTATTTTTGGTGTCTATCTTTTCCGAATCGTATTTTGGAGTATGAACAACCAAATAAATTGCATGTTTGGTTCTCACTTTAGTCATCAGATAGATATGTTGCTTCAAATAAAAGACAATGAACCAGACATTTGCTTTAAAGGATTGTGTACCAATAAAATAAAGTGACAGACAGGGACACTACTATTTATAGCACATGCAACAAAGGCATAATATTTTAATATATAAAGAGCTTCAAATGAATGTAAAAATACTAATGCCCCTGAAAAATATTCAACGAACAGGTTACAAAAGGAAATAATATGAACAAACAAACTTGCACATTTTTTTAACCCATGTAGAGGTGTCTTTATTGCCTGTTAGTTTTCCTTTGAGAAAGTCAGAGTATTTTTTACGTCTGTAGAAGATTACCTTCCTGCTGCACTAGAGGAAAGTTCAGAGTGCCTGGGGAGTCAGACAGGAGCCAACTCCTGGTTCTTTCCCAGTCTAACAAATGACCGCTCAGAGTCTCAACTTCATTTACTAAGAAATTGGTACAATACCTCAAAGAGCTATTGGCAATTCTACCTGAGATGTTACACACAGGGTTTGGCACATAATGCATACCTAATAAGTGCAAGCTCAAGAAAGCAGAAATTAATTTTGTTCACGTTTCTATTCTCAGAGGCTAGAAAGCATCTGGGCTTTTCAGGCATTTAACAATAATAATAATTCTTGAGTTAAATTTCATAAAAATAATTTGAATTACCACCTTGTTGTAGGTCTTTTCTACAAATCCCAAATGCATGGCTATAAACGTTAGGGCCCAAGGTCTTTAGTTTTTGTGCTACTACATTTACATTTCAATTATTCGACATCTAGGCAATTTTTCCTTTACAAAATACATAAATAAATAAAAACCCAAGGAATTTAAATTATAATAACCAACTAAAACAACACCAATTTCATTCCCAAATTATTAATATTACTTCTAGTATTAATATTAATATTTAGCACTTCACAGCAGAATTAATGTGCTAACCTACAGGTTTACATACACATATCTATTCAATTCTACAAGAGTATGCAACACCACACTCACTAAACATTGCCACTAGTGATCATTTGTGCCTAAATAGTAACTCCTGAATAGAGCTCACTGTTTTATGGGTCTTTAGTGGGATTTTTAAAAAATGAATTCTGCACCAGAGATGACATCAAAAAGGGAAAAACCCATAATCTGATATTTTCCCCCTCTCTGGACTTGTATTGGTTTCCTTTTATTAATCTAAGCAATAAAATCTCTTTGACATGCTATTGTTTTTATTTATTTCCTATATTTCCAAAAGAGAATTGACAGTAGTGCGTTTTAGCATGCTGTTAGTGTCTTCAATACAGAATGTAGTTCCCTGGAAGCAGCTGTAAAATTGAATATACTGTATAGAGCTAGCTCAGGATAGCATAATATAGAACCAATTTTTTTCTGTGACAAATAAAAGTGTTTATTATATGCCCACATACTTATTATGCTGAAATTAATTTCTATTAAATGAACAGTTAAGCAAAGTAGAATCTAACTTATGAAACACCCAACAACAGAATGAAATGGAAGTAATTATAGTTTAATTTGTGAAGACTGTATCCAGCCTTAAAATATTACCTACAGATTCATAATATAATTGATGAGCTCCTAATTTAAAAATCATGACTGAAGACCCCACAGAGGCTTCCTTCGTTTCTCTCTCCCTCTCTCTCCCTCTCTCTCCCTCTCTTTTCCCCCCTTCAGGATTGCTTCAGAAGAGCTAATGAGCAAAGACTTTCCTTTTAACCTGTCAATAACTACCACAACATACACACTATTCTCTGGGCTTTCCCATCTTCAGGGTTTAGCATGCAGGCCTTATTCTCAACCCAATTACCTGGATATAAAGCAGGAACTTCGCAGCTGTCACAAAACACCTATACCATTTTAGAAAGCCATTGCTATCAATAACCCCAAACGGGGATTTTATCACAGACAGTATGTGAAATTGCACCTCACTGACAAAACCATTGCAGAACCTGGGTGATAATATTATTACAGTAATTACCATATGTCTTACATCAAATGCAACTCCAGTTTTATTATCTTTCAGGTTTTCTAGAAGGAGATAGGAGGAAGCTGTCACAATTCGACAGGTAGCGTATCCTCTATTCCACGGCCGTCCCCTCTGAAAAACAAGCTTTCCTTTCTACAAAAGGAAATATGATTATAAATTATAACTCCATTTGCATTGAGAACAGGGCAATCCTGGGGTTAATTACAGGTAAGGTTCTGTTTACATCCCCTGGGACTAGCCACTGCCAGATTCCATTTCTGAGGTGAAAAAAGCTGCTGGAGTTTGAATTACACCCACATTTTTTATTTCACTCTTGCAATTCTGTGTGGCCAAAGGGAGCCTGTCACTCAAAGATCATTCAAACGTAACCTCAGAAACCTCCATTTTCCACAGCCTGAATGTAGTTAAAGTAAGTTCAGAATCCAAAGTCTAAACAAAAAGAAGGAAAGATGATAGTTTGATACCATCCCTGTGAAGATCAGGAAAACAGGTGGTGGCAATAATAGTGTTATATAATCAATTTATTAAATATAAGACAAAGGAGTAATAAGAGGGGAGAGAATTAACCAACATACTAAGGGAACTATTTACTGATAAGAGACTGAATTTCTAAAAAATCATTTTCCTCATCTATAGCTTCCCGGCCTCTTCTTTTCTGGCTTACGGGGCATTTTATTTTTATTTTTTGCCCAGGAAAAGATGGACTGGCCATACTACCCTCCACTGATTTCAGGGATGTGTCTCTCTCTGGGCTCCCAAGTTCCCAAAAGAGTTATTTCTCCTGATTTAGACTCAGCTCTTTAAAAATATGCTCAGAGAAGGTTTTATGCCATTTATGCTCTTGCCAGGATAATTGCAAACTATTTAACTGTCTGATTGCAACCTGATAATCTTGTGAATTCTGTATATTTTAGATGTCTAAAGCTAGCCTCTTTCTAGTCATTATGTATATGTCCATATTTCATTTTGCTTATACTTCTCACTTAATCATTATCTGATGTATCTTATTTGTTCATTTTCAGCTTCACTGTCCCTTCCCTCCCCCATCACATGTACATAAGAATGCAACAGGTGCCCTGGCTGGTTTGGCTTAGTGGATAGAGCATTGGCCTGCGGACTGAAGGATTCTGCGTTTGATTCTGTCAAGGGCACATGCCTGGGTTGCAGGCTCAATCCCAGTGGAGGGCACGCAGGAGGCAGCCAATCAATGATTCTCTCTCATCATTGATGTTTCTATGTCTCTCTCCCTCTCCTTTCCTCTCTGAAGTCAATTAAAAAAATAATAAATAAATAAAAGAATGCAACAGGGGTCTTTATTTGGAGCCTAGAATAGCACCAGCTACGTAACAGGTATTTAATCGCTATGTTAAATGAAAGAATAGGCTGCTATAACAATTTCAGAAGATCTGAATGTTAGCTTCGGAAGCAGCCATTGCCAGAGCTCCATCTAGGCACAGCTGCGCTAGATACGGAGGGTGTTTTACTTATAGACCATTTTTCTAGGAGCAACATTTTAAGATTCCACTTAAGAAATGAAATGGAAAACAACCTTAATTTTATTAACTTAGATTCTCTGAAGAAAAAACAAGTTAGCATGCATAGTTTCCAGAAGAAAGAGTCATAAAGAAAAATGAGGGATGACTCACATTGTTTCACTTAAATCAGGGGAAGAAAGAGGTGGGGACTAAAACAGTCAAGTACTATCACCCCTTCTGGCGAGGAAGGTGACCATGTCACCCCGTTCGTTGCAAGGAGCATGTGCTACAAATGGAATTCTTTCATTTCAACCTGAAGACCTATTTTTTCTTTTATGTTTATGCTAAATTAAAACAAGACAAAAGCCGTGCTTGTCAGCCAAGAGGAACGAGAATAGTTCATGTGAGTGCAAGAGGGATGACCTTGGGAACAGTCTTAAAACTAGGCTGCAAGGTACTGCTCAAGTTCAGGTTTCTCACTCTACTGTAGACAAACCAAAATCTCCTCACCTTTAACGCAACTGTACCCCAACTACTCTTAACAGACAGGGAAACTGAAGTCATGTTAATTCCATGACTTCTCACCCCACACCTATGAATGCATCTACTTCTACACATAGGCTAATTTCTTTCTCTCTGGTCTGAAAGTTGTTCTCCCCCATCTAAGGCTAATTCTTCATGCTGTACACTCCACCCCTGCCCGCTTATCAATCCTGGACTTTAACAATGATCCCCTTCCTTCCCCTGGTAATTCTTCTTGGCTAACAAATATAAAAAGCCTCTTCCATCATTTAAGAAAGGGTCTTTCCCTGACTCAGTGGTCCCTTTACCTATCACCTAAGTGAGTATTTTCCTCCATTTCCTCATTCTAAGTTATTCAGTGAGTCACTGAAGTCCAACTTTTATCCCAGTAAGCTCAGCAATTACTTCTTAATTCCTAAATCCAATTAACTTAGGTGTATGTATGTATGTATGCATGTATGTATGTATGTATATAATCTCTTCATTTTGAAACTCTTGGCATCTCTGACATCACTGTCTCCTAAATCTTTGCTTACCTTCCTGACTTGGTTTCCCTTTTGCTGATTCTTCTTCTTTTTGTCCCCTTAATTATTGTTTCTTTCTTGGGTTTTGTCCTAAGTCTTTTTTTACCTTCTACAGATGATGAAGTAATTCAATCCATCTCAGTAGCTTAATTACCATCTGGAAAAGCCTAATGATTTGGAAAAAAAAAAATCTCTCTCTGGTCCATATCTCTCTTTGGAACTCTAGATATATATGCCTGATACATTCCCAACCATAGAATTATGTCAAGGAAACATATGAGAAACTGAATCATCATCTACTAACCAAAAGTCTATTATATGTAAGCTTTAAAATGCTGTAAATGATAACTGATTTGTTGTTAAGTATACACTTAAATCCCTCAGCCAGGCTTGCTAAAATGGCAGAAGCTACTAAAATGAGGAAAAGAAACTAGTTCCAATTATTGAAAGAAATGTATCTTGCTTTACTCACAAAATATGCTTAGAGGCTAAAATTCAGATAAGTCAAGGTATCAGTGCATTAGTTATCTATTGCTGAATAACAATATTACTACAAATTAGCAGCTTAAATTCACACATTTATTGTCACAGTTTCTATGGGTCAGGAGTATGAATATGACTTTGCTGGAACTTCTGCTTAGGGTCTCACAAGGCTGCAAGCAAGTTGCTGGCAAGGGTTTTGGTTTTATCAGAGGCTCGACTAGTGGGAGATCCACTTCTAAACTCAATCCGGTTGTTGGTAGAATTTAGATGATAAGACTGGGTGCATGTAATTGTATTAATAAAATATCATGTTGTGCTAGAGCCCATGATAGGCTCAAAACCCTGAGGATATACAGATGCCAGGCCCGTGTTCTGCCCTTAAGATGCACACAAGGAAGACAGGTACTTTAACAATATCAGGTGGGTATGAACAGGGGCAGGACCCTAACAGCCTTGGGAATGATTACTTGACCCTGGGCAGGAGGTGGAGGTAGGGATGTGGGGATGGCAAGAGGCCCAATCCTCAAAAGCAAAGCTGACAAATTTTGAGGTTGGGCAAGAGTAGATAATGCACATTTCCAAAATAAGGCACCTTTCTCACTTGCAGTTGTTCAATTATGCACTTGACACTTACTAGTTGGAGTAGACTCACCCATATGATTTAGTTAGGTGAAATGCCATGGAAACTACAGGCCAAACCCTCAGTGGGTCAAAATAACCCTATCACCTAGGTAAGGCGATGGAACCAACGTGCTGCATTTACTGCTATGAAATAGGAAAAAAAATGCCCTTATTGAATTATAGTATATTAAGAACTTCATGTGACTCAGTGCATGTGGCACAAACATTCACAAGTATTTCCTTTTACTAAAGTCCACACCTCCAAAAGTATAATTTTGGTGCATCACACTGTAATGAATATAGATATAATACATCACATCACATTAAAAAATCAATGAAGGATAAAGATGCAAGCACAGTATTAAAACAATTCAGATTGGGATGAAGCTGCCAACCTTTATGTTCTATTCCCTGGTCTTAGTGAAGAAAAGAGAGAGAACAACAGAGTCGGTAGTCAAATGTGAGACAATATTTCACCCTGTTTGGTGCTAGAAGTCCCACAATATAAACCGTTGAATAACATCCAAGTAATACGAGGGCTATCTGGGGGCTCCCTCCCAACAGTGCGCTCCCAGATTGTCCCCATCAAGCTTTGTTTTCTTTCAATAAATCATACATTGAAAAGATCACTGCTTTCCACATTGAACCCCAAATTAGGCCTACAACATATGGTTAATCTTCTGGAAAGCAGCATTAATACTGGCATACACAATTATACTGGAATCACAAATAAATGACTTAAACAGATTTATGAACAACCTTTTTGGGTAAACTCATCAATCAAGTTTAAATGCTTGAATAATGCAATAATGACACTTATTAGACAAGTCTAAAGAGAATGAATACATTTTATTGTTGGCAAGAGTAACAAAAAGCGATGGAAATCATGAGGGACTCTACAACTAAGGAAAAAAGACCTCATGTCCCAATTAAACTAATGGGACAAGTGCAAAGAAAAAAACCTTGACGTTCAATTAAAATCGCCAGTCTACTAAAATACACAAATTTAAAGTGCTGCTGTTCTTTGTTTATTAGTTTTCCTTGGGGCTATTTTTTCTAAACACGCATTCCATCTATTTTTAGGGTATCACAATTGGGCCTTTGCTAAATCCTTGTCCCTTTCCCAATAGTAATAAAAGAAAAATAGTCTCACCTCACTTTCAATTTCTGCTGTTAATAAAATTTTGAAGATCACAGCTACTTTATTTTTCTTCCAGCTTATCACCTTACTACCCTCAATACAATATTATTTATAGTGGTGAGAAGCTGAAGCAATAGAAATATAGCCAACAGTAAGGAAACAGCTAAACGGTTTTAAAATGCATCACTTTATACATTCATTAAATCATTTTACTAGAATTTTAATAATAAGGAAAAGTAAAAGCAATACAATGTTAAAGGCAAAGCCAGATATAAAATTATGTATTAGGTGCTGTATGAAGGTATTAAAATTTATACATAATTTTAAAACGTTATAAACAAACCAAAAGACAACAAATTGGGAAAATATTTGCAATAAATGAAGCCTGTATTAGTTACATAAAGTAAATCTGTACAAAGCAATTTAAAATAAGACAAAAATCCCAATCTGAAATAGGCAGTTTATAAAAGAAGTAACATGGTCAATAAATACATGAAAAACTGTTTGAACTACTCAGGAAAATCTACTAGTACAAATGACTTATTTTTTCATAATGAAAGGAGTAAATATTTTATTTTCTCCTAGCAAATTGGGGAAATATTAGTAATGCTGATAAGAGTCTGAATAATCAGATACATTGCTATGTGCATACATTCTCATAACCTCTCTTTTAGCAGTTGTAAAACTATCAAAATTGATCCATTAATTCCTCATCTAGAAATGTATCTCAAGGAGCTATTAAGTGCAAGAATCTATATATATATATACTAGTAAACACCCAAGCAACCGTCCAACCGGTAGCTATGACACGCAATGACCACCGGGGGCAGATGCTCAACACAGGACCTGTCGAGCTGCAGTGACTTGGCAGCTGCGGTTCTCAGGTGACGCACCTGGAACCAGAGAGGAGGGAGCCGATTCCAGGGTGCATCACCTGAGAACCGCCCTCTAGCAATTCAGGACCCCTGGGGGGGTGTCGGGGAGCCGGTTTCAGCCTGATTCCCGCAGGCCAGACCGAGGGACCCCACCAGTGCACGAATCCATGCACTGGACCTCTAGTAAATGTAGAAACAGTTTCACTAAAGCATTAATTTGGAGAACAGAAAACTGGAAACAACCTACATATTCATAAATAAGGGATAGGCTGAATAATTTCTAAAACATCCACCCACCATTTAAAAGAATTATCTGCATCCATTACAAGGAAAGTTTTCTATATTTCCTAAAATGGACAGATCTCACTGAAATTGAATAGAATAAACAAAGCCCATGTGCAGGGCATGATACAGAGAATGACACCTTACATAAGTTACAGTGATAATTGTGTGTGTGGGTGTGAATAGAGAGGACCGAGGATTCACTGGTATATTGACAGTGGTTGCCTCTAGGTGATAGGATACTCCCTCCCCGCTTTATTGCCTGAATTTCCTAAATAAACATGCTACTTTAATTTTAGAAAAATATACACAGAGATAAAAGTGATCATCACTTGATAGCAGGATTATGTGAGTCTTTTCCTCTTTTAGAGCTTTTGATCTTTTCTAAGTTTTCTACTATTACTTGGCTTTATTTTCATAACAAGAAAAAATTAAATAACAGGAAGGAATGAAAAGAGCCATGAAGTTGTCCCCTGGTCCCACCAGGCAGACCCACTTGCTGAGTTGTCCCACACCTGAGTCAGCTGGAGTGGGAGGTGCGCAGGTGTCAGTGTTCTGCTGACCTGGCCAGGTTTCAGTAGCCAGGCAGCCCGAAAGAGCTGCATGTGGGTTGGAAATCCTGGTTTCAGTGTTGCTGCCTTATGGATTAAAATGTGTCAATCTAGCCTGGTTGGTGTGGCTCAGTGGTTGAATGTCGACCTATGAATCAGGAGGTTATGGTTCAATTTCTGGTCAGGACACATGCCCGGGTTGCGGGCTTGATCTCCAGTGGGGGGATGTGCAGGAGGCAGCTGATCAATGATTCTCTCTCATCATTGATGTTTCTATCTCTCTCCCCCTCTCCTTTCCTCTCTGATATTAATACAAATATATTTAAAAAATGTGTCAATCTAGGTCCCAGCATCTCTTCCAGGGAGTTATATCACTAGTTATCTTTTAAAATATTATTTCGCTACAGTTGACAAAAATAAAACTTTCAGAATTGCTTGAAATGGCAATTTGATCTCCCACTGGTGAAAGGAACAGGAGAAATTTTTACATTTATTACTGGGACTCCATAAAAAATGTGAATCCAGGTTTTTATTTATATATTTGTTTTTGCAAAATATAACTAATGAAGGAATGTATCATGTAGGACACACAGACCTCTTTATTGCTCTTCTTCTTTAGGTATAAAATATTGGGTGGGTGTCCCTAATGATGGAGACTTTAAAACTCTGGAATGCATTGCCATGAGAGGCTCTGTAAGTTGAAATTTTAAAGCAAATGACAGACTGCTCAAGTTTTGAATTAATGTGAGTACAGTATTGACAGAAGGCAGAAAAATGGACTCTGCTTTGGTCTGTTCAGCCCTATGATCATCAAATATAAGTTACTCCGATGACAAAGATAAATATGTCTTTAGCTTTGAATTGGCAAATTTAAATTGATTGCTGAAATCTTTAAGGAAACCAGGACAGCCAGAATAACTTATTCATTTTAGTTTAAAAAAAGTGTGTGTGTGTGTGTGTGTGTGTGTGTGTGTGTGTGTGTGTGTGTGTGTGTGTGTGTGCTGGGGGTGTAATTACTGCTCATGGGTCTGCACTGGACCCAAGAGACCACACATTTCTTAATCCTTCAAAGTCTCTTGGAACTATTGGTTCCCTTCGCTGAAACGCCCTTGCTCTGAAACCCTGGATGTTTCGCTAGCAGAACTGCTGATGCTCCAGTCATTGTTGAACACCGGGGAAGGGCACAGAGGAACTTTGGTGTGTATGTGACAGTATGTGAGGAAGCTAAAGAAACATGTTTCAACTAGTCCATCAGTAGAGTTGACCTTGCAGAAAAAGGAAATGTGAAAACTTTAGAACAAGGATAGTGTATTAAATACTGAGGGCTTCCAGACAAGATTGCAGTGTAGGTAAAACGTGGTTCTTGCACCCTACCACAACCACATCAAAATTATGACTGAACAACCATCGTTCAGAACCACCTGAAGTCTAGCTGAACAGAAGTCCTACAACTAAAGATATAAAGAAGAACCCGCATGAAACTGGTAGGAGGCGCAGAGAGCGAAATGGGCTGGTCCCACACCCACATATGGCAGATCAAAATGGGGAGGGATATCTTCACTGTGGAGGTCCCCCTTGAGAAGTGAGGGTCCCAGCCCCACATCAGGCCCCCCGGCCCAGGGTTCCAGTGCCAGGAAGAGAAGTCCCCATAACTTCTGCCTGTAAAAACCAGCAGGGATTGTGGCAGAGGAGGGCTGCTGGAGTCCCAGATGTTCCTCTCAAAGGGCCACACATGGACCTCCTCGGACTCATTTGCTCTGAGCTCCAGCGCTTGGGTAGCAGCTCAAAAGGCACCAGGGACACACAGGGAGGAACGGCATTGTTGTGCACCAGGGCAAGAGCTGGGGGAAGCTTTCTCCCAGACAGAAGTGCTGACGGCGTCCATTGTTCCTTTTCTGAGCAGAGTTCAAAACAATGCTCAGAAGAAGAAAGATCTAAAATATGAATGAAATGGCAATAAATACATATTTATCAACAATTGAATCTAAAAAAAACAACACAAAGGAACAAGCGGAACAGAAACAGACTCATAGATACAGAGAACATTTTAACAGTTGTCAGATGGGAGGGAGGTTGGGGGTGTGTGTGAAAAAGGTGAAGGGATTAAGAAATGCAGATTGGTAGTTTCACAATAATCACAGGGATGTAAAGTACTGCTTGTGGAATATAGTCAATACTATTGTAATAACTATGTATGTTGTCAGATGGGTACAAGATTTATTGGGATGATCACTTATAAGTTATATAATGTCTAATCACTGGGTTGTATACTGGAAACTAATATAATATTGAATGTCAACTGTAATTTACAAGTAAAACTGTATTTATTTATTTTTTATTTTTTTCAATTTTTTTAATTAAGGTATTATACGTGTACATATCTTACCATTGCCACCTCCCACCCCACTCCCATATATGCCCTCACCCCCCAGAGTTTTGCATCCATTGGTTATGCTTATATGCATGCATACAAGTCCTTTGATTGATCTCTTATCTCCCCCACCTCTCCCTAACTTTCCCCCTGTAATTTGAAAAAATATGGAACGCTTCACGAATTTGCGTGTCATCCTTGCGCAGGGGCCATGCTAATCTTCTCTGTATCGTTCCAATTTTAGTATATGTGCTGCCGAAGCGAGCACAGTAAAACTGTATTTAAGGTAAAAAAAAAAAAAGGTGTTGGATATTAGATCAGCACTCTACTAACCCTAGGGCCGTGGTCGGCAAACAGGCTCGCGAGCCACATGCGGCTCTTTGGCCCCTTGAGTGTGGCTCTTCCACAAAATACCACTGCCTGGGCGATTCTATTTTGAAGAAGTGGTGTTAGAAGAAGTTTAAGTTTAAAAAATTTGGCTCTCTAAAGAAATTTCAATCGTTGTACTGTTGATATTTGGCTCTGTTGACTAATGAGTTTGCCGACCACTGCCCTAGGGTAAACACTAGAATTCTTTCAAAATAAATCCCTTTAATAAAAAAAATACTTTGGTATCCTCCATTAAGTCCAATAAACTGTTAGAAACAAAGTTTGATCTCAATAGTATGTGTGAACACATCCAACGATTCAACAAATACTTGTGTCCTCACAAAAACTGTTCTGGAAGCATCAAGATGCAGCATAGATCTGCCATGGAGATTTGAATGGCCCTCCCAAATAGAAGCCTCGTCTCTAGATACTTAGGCAGGGGAGCCTCCCTTCAATGTCCCGCCTTTCAAGTCACACAGTTGGAATTGGAGTAAAAGGGCTTTAGTGGAGAGTAAAAGCAAAGCCACTGGAGAGACCCTCGTTTGTAGGCTTTGAAGATATAAATAATATTTCTTTTATCTGGAAGAAAAGTCTTTAATTTAGGCCCAAATTGTCCACCCTCGCCCAGCTGGTGTGGCTCACTGGTTGAGCATCAACCTATGAACCAAGAGTTCACTGGTTGGATTCCTGGTCTGAGCACATGCCCGGGTTGCAAGGCTTGATCTCCAGTAGGGGGCGTGCAGGGGGCAGCTGATTGATGTGTCTCTGTCAACATTGATGTTTCTATCCCTTTCTCCCACTCCCCTTCCCTCTCTGAAATAAATAAAAATATATTTAAAAATATTACCCACACTTACAATTACACCCACATAACATCATTTATACCTGTACTTATACTTACACACACACCACATTAGACCACTCAGCAGAAATCTATTTCTCTTACTCTTGGTGTCACAGTTGATTTCTCCCTACCCGGCTATAATGCTCATTTTGGTATGCTCATGCTGTGTTTATTTGACCACATTTTCCATTGAACTTTCATTTGATGCGTTTGCAAAAGCCCAGGAGTACAGCATGCAGTATCTTTTCATTGAAATGGCACAGTAAATTTTTTGAAGTGTTGAGCTGATGCATTATAGTTTCTGTGAATATCTGTATGGTATTCGCTAAATGTGATATGGGGCAGTCATGTCTTGGGATCACGATTTTCCAAATACATTTAATTACATCAGTTCTGCTGCAAATCCATAAAATCTAACCTCAGTGGGGCTGGTAATGGCACTGGGTAACCCTTTTATTCATCTCTGGTTGAGAAACAAATACTTCCCACATGAGCTGTTCCAAATCCTGTCCTGTGGCTGAAAATCTCCAGTCTCCATTCACTCTTTTTCACTTCATAGTATTATTTAATTTTTAAAAATAAACATTGTTTTAAAAATAATTGTAGATTCACATGTAGTTATATAACATAAGAAATACCTTGTATGCCTTTTACCCAATAGTTCACAAATTGTAACCTCTTGAAAAACTACAGTGCAAGAGTATTGACATTGATATAGTCAATGAGGAAAACATTTTTTTTTCACCACAAGGATCCCTCATGTTGCCCTTCTATAGCCACACTGGCCTCCCTTGCCCTCCTCCCAACCTCCTCTCACTAACCTCCTGAAAGCTACTAATATGTTCTCCATTTATTAAATTTTGCCATTTCAAAAATATTATATAAGTGGAAACATCTAGTAGGTTACTATTTAAAGTAGACTTTTTTTCACTTAGCACAATTCCCTATCGATTCCTACAAGTTGTTGTATCAGTAGTTTGTTCTCTTTCTTGCTGAGTACTATTCCATGGCATGGATATGGCACAGTTTGTTCATCTATTCAGTCACTGAAGGACATCTGGCTTGTTTCCAATAGGTTTGGCTATTATGAATAAAGCTGTTATGGACATTTTTGACAGGTTGTTGTATAAACATAAGTTTTCATCCCTTTAGATTAAATTACCAAGAGTGTTATTGCTGGGTGAGATAACCAGTTTTATGAGAAACTGCTAAGCTGTTTGCTGTGGCTGTTTCATTTTACCTCCTTCCCGGCAATGTGGGAGTGACTTGGATTCTCTGTATTCTTGCTAGCATTTGGTCTGTTACTACCTTTTATTGAGTCATTCTGGTAGGTATGCAGTGATATTTCATTGTGGTTTTAATCTGCATTTAACTAATGAATAATAATTTTGAACATCTTTTCATGTGCTTATTTGCCATATGGATATCTTCAGGGAAATGCCTATTCACATCTTTGCCCATTTCCTAACTAAATAGTTTGTTTTCTACTGCTGAGTTTTGACAATATTTCATATATTCTACATACTTATTTTTTTGTTAGGTATGTGGTTTGCAAATATCCTTTCAAGTCATATTTTTTTTTTCTTTTAACAGGGTCTTTGCTGAGCAAAAATTTTAAATTTTGATAAAGTACAATTTATCAGTTTTTCCTTTCAGAGACCATGCTTTTGGTGTCAATTCTAAGAATTCTGCTTAGCCCTAGATCTTTAAGACTTTCTTCAAATGTTGTTTCCTAGAAGTTTTGTTTTTTACATTTTACTTTAAGTCCATAATGCATTTTGGGTGACTGATTTATAATGTGTGACATTTAAGTCAAGGTTCACCTCCTTTACCTATGGATGCCCAATTGCCCCAGCACCATTTGTGGAAAATGCTATCCTTCTTCCATTGAGTAGCTTTTGCACCCTTGTTAAAAATCAGCTAGGCATGTTTGTGAGGGTCTATTTCTAGGTTCTCTTTCTATTCCAATAATCCATGTGCCTATTTCTTTAGTAGTACCACACTATCTTGATTAGTGTGTGTGTGTGTATATATATCTATATATATACATATATATATATCTATATATATATATATCTATATATATATATAGGCTTCAATATCAAGTAGAGTTATTACTCACTTTATTCTTGTTTTTCAGGATAATTTCAGGTATTGTAGGGCCCATGTCTTTCCATATAAATTTTAGAAGCTTGCCTATGGCTACCAAAAACCTTGCCTGATTTTGACAAGAATTACATTAAATCTACAGATCAATTTTGGGAAAGTTTACGTCTTTACTACATTGAGTTTTCCAATCCATGAACACCCTAGGTCCCTCCATTTATTTAGGTTTCCTTTGACTTCTTTTTGCCAATATTTTGAGGTTTTCAGCATACATATTCTGCACAAGTTTTTGTTAAGTCTATACTAAGTATTTCATTTCCTTTGGAGTGACTGTAAATGGTTTTGAGCTTTTAATTTCTATTTCCATATGTTCATTGTGAGTATTTAGACATGCAACTGATTTGTGCGCGTTGATCTTTTATCCTGTGACCATGCTGAACTTCCTTATTAGTTTTAGGTTTTTGTTTTCAGCAGATTCTTTGGAATTTGCCATATAGATAATCATGTCATCTGCAAATAGAGACAGTTGCTTTTAAAACATATTTTCTTGACTTATTTCAGTGGCTGGAATTTCCAGTACTATGCTTAAGAGGAGAGGCGCCGAACATCCTTTCCTTGTTCCCTATTTTATTTTTTTTAAATTTTTTCTTGTTCCCCATTTTAGAAGGGAATATGCCATCTTACACTGTTATGTATGATGTTAGCTATAGGTTTTTGTAGATATTTTTATCAGTATCTATCCTTAGTTCCTCTCTATCCTTAGTTTGCTGAGAGTTTTGATTATGAATGGGTATAGGATTTTGTTCTATGCTTTTCTGTGTCAGTTGATATAATTATACATCTTTCTCTTTTAATTTGTCATATGGTAGATTACATTGGTTGATTTTCAAATGGTGAATTAGTTTTAGACATCTTGATAATCCATTTCCTGGAGCTTTGAAATTACAAATCCAATTTCATTAATGGTTATAGGGCAACTCAGGTGGAGGTTTGGTAGTGTGTAGTTTTTGAAGGATTGCTCTATTTTTTTTCTAATTGGTAGAATTTATGAATATAGAGTTGCTCATAGTATTCCATTATTGTCCTTTTAATGGATCCAGAATTTGAGGTGATAGCCTCATTTTGTTCTTGATGTTGGTAACTTGTATCTCTTCTCTTTATATTGTTGCCAGTCTTGCTGGAGATTTATCAATTTTACAGATTATTTCTAAAAACCAGCATTTTGTTTCATTGATTTTCTCTTGTTTTAACTTTCTCACTCTTTTTTTTTAACTGAAGATCAAGTCTCCAAGACAAAACAAGAAGAGCTCTTGTCTTCCCCGCTACCCTCCCGCTTCCTTTCTTCATTCCCTGTGTCGGAAGACAGCTGCTTCCTCCTCCTTTCAAAGGCTAAGCCCCTGGCCCCAGCTTTGTTTCCGTTTTCTCCCCTGGGGCCAAGACAATAACTTTATTTTCTTTTTCATCTTCAAGTTTCTCCTCAACCTATAAGTTTGTTCCCCGCTCCATCCTACCCTAAATAAAGTCCCTCAGGTGTGATTCCCCTAAATGATGGCTTCCCTTCACCATCAAACTTCTCAAGCAGGTGGTCTACATTCTCTGTCACTAGCACTTCATTTCCTATTCATTCTGCCTGCTTCCTATTCTCATGACTTCACCCTAACCATGTCTCACTTTATTTCTGATTCTGCTTGTTGGCTTCTAACCCTCCTGACACTAAACTCTCACTGAAACAATAGGTTCTACTGCCTTGCACAACTTTCTATTCTTCTTCCCATTTTGTATCTTCTATTTTCTTGTGGCCTCTGCCTACTGTTTGCCTGTGTGTCCGTGGGCTTTGTCATCACTATATTATTTGTGTTTCTGCATTCAAACTCTTCAAGACAGTATCTGATTGATTGGCCAGTCATTCTTCAGTACAAATTGCCTGATTGGCCACATTTGTTTTGTAAGATTAGCTCATAGACTGACGTTGGGCCAGCCACTGTACTGGCTGCTTTTAATAATGGAGATAAGTGGACTATTCAATGACTGGCATTATATCTGAACTGGTAGTTTTTTAAATAAAGCCTAAATATCAGTACGATTAGTTTAAATGTCTTCATAGTTTCTATAGCATTAGTCTGAAATTCACCAAAGATTATCAGTGACATGGCTGTTTTCCTTTAAAATGTCAAAGGATAATGAGGTGGATTCATGAAAAGTCATTGAATTTACAGCAGCTGAGATTTTTTAATTTCCAAACTTTGTTATTTCTTCATAGAAGACAAGATTTTAAAAATCACCAATATATCGAAAGAGCAGGTACATAGAGCTGACTAGAGAAGCTGGTTAAGATACTTGACTCTCCTTTCCTGGGCATGACATGCGCACATTTTCCTTTTCTTTTTTTTCTTCTTCTAATTTACATGTAAAATACAGTCATCGCCAGAACAATGAATAGAGCATGTCAAAGCATGATACAGAACATTATTTCCCACTGCCTTATTTTTCCACAAATATTTCCCTCTCCAAGCTTTTTACCTTCAGCACAGCTTTTTACCTTATTTAATGCCATGTTTATGGTGTTTTCTCTGATTTTTATTAGCAATCCTCTATGAAATTGGTTATGGCTCTTTTCTATTATTTCTTGCACAATGCTAAAAATGCAAACTTTACACTTCAGTTCTCATTTTCATTCGTTTCACCTCTTTGATTACAAATTTATTTTAGGGTAAAGGTATTCTGAGTTTGCCAGGATTATAATGAAAGAGGTCAGAAGTTTAGTTGATTTGTTTGAGTAATAGAGAACTCTCGGCTTCATCTTTTGGAATTTAGCTTAGTTCATCCCATGTTTACTCTTTGCTTATACTCTGTAAGGCACTGGGGATGTTAAGATGAATTAATTCACGTCCTAAAATCAGAGGAAAAGCACCTTCTCCTTTTGAGGGACAGAGAGAGGGTATCAGAGGAAATGTTTCAGACAAGAAGGTGACTGAGCCGTGCCTTGAAAAATGAACAGAAACTCATTAAACAAGGAAGATGGGGATCTGCAAGGTGTGGGGAAGAGGGCAGTCCAGGAGTGGGAATAAGTAGTGTGAACAATTGGTGGGTGTGAAAAACAAACTGTTTAGTACCAGAGAATAGCGTGGCTGGCTGGGAGGAGAGGAACCGAGAGGTGAGCAGGCTGAGATGGGATGGCCTGGTCCAAGTCACACTAAGAGCTTTCTCCCAGTCCCAGGAAGCTCAGATGCCACTTAAACTGCGAGTGTTGTGGTCTCGTCGGTCTTTAGAATTACCCCAATCAGCTGCATTAAAGATGAATTTGAAGGGATAAAACCAGAAGTAGGCAAACCAGTTCAGAAAGGTCTCTACTCAAGTACTGAAGGGAAAGATAAAGGAGTAGGCAAAAGGAGTAGAGGGAATTACTCCTGAAGAAATTAAAAGGTAGGATTTCAGTGCTATTTTACCATATTCTAATGACATCTCAGTAAACTTAACTTGTGAATACAAAAAAAGGGAATACAACAACAAATGGGCAGAATAGAACCCTTCTGATTCTTCATTGTAGAGACAACTTCACATTAATAAACCTCATTTTAAATCTGTGTGTGTGTGTGTGTGTGTGTGTAATAGATACACTCTACTTAGTTATTTGTGTAGTTGTCCAACTAAAGAAAGACAGGGAGTGTCTAATACATGGCATGAGGCCTCATTCTTCTCCAAGACTGATTCTAGGGTAAAAATCACCCTCATATTTAGAAACATTTTATTGAGATCTTTTCCTCATTTTTAAACTTTATTAAAAGCTAGAAAAGAGCTTTCATGTGAATTATCAACTTAACTCTTATCTCTATGTCCTTCAGAAAAAAAAAATAACTTCTATCCAACTGATTAAATGTATTTTTAAATATTTATTTTTATTGATTTCAGAGAGGAAGGGAGAGAAAGATAGAAACATCAATGAGAGAGAATCACTGATTGGCTGCCTCCTGCACACCCCCTACTGGGGATCGAGCCCACCACCCAAGCATGTGCCTTTGACCAGAATCGAACCCGGGACTTTTCAGTCCACAGGCCGACTCTCTATCCACTGAGCCAACCAGCTAGGGCTGATTAAATATATTTTTAAATAACTTTTATATGTTACCTGAATAATAGATTATCTATTAAAACATAAGAAACCAAAAATTTTAATTATTTATAACCCCATTAACTAGAGGTAACAGGAATATGCATATGCGTATGTGTGTAGGTCTAATTGAATCACACTGTGTATATGTATTTGCTAGGGATCCTAGATCAATAATAGATCATAAACAAATATAGGACAGTTGACTCTGCTGATAACATTTAGCCTAAGTTTTCCTAGCTTGATTTTTAGTAATGTTCAATGTTGGTAGCAAGCCAGTTTTTGTCTATTGAAAATTGTCTCTATGCTTTTTTAGTTTTTTTAAGCTTTACTTTGTGTTGATTATTTATACCAGTAACATTCATTATGAATCGAAGGAAAACCCCTCTTTGTTTTTATGTGTAGGCAAAGAACACAAGTAAAGCACATGTGTAAGGTCTCGGTTATAGGCAGGGTCAAATAATAAAGTCAAAATTCCTTTTTCCAAATCAAAACTTGTACAGTTGAAGGAAGTGGGGCGCAGAGCTTTGCCCATCTGACTTTCCACTCACCCTCAAGGGGTCCCTGGGGAGATTCACAATTCAACCAGGAGGAATTACTTCTGGAGAAGCAGAGCGATTCTACTTAGGATCTTAACAACTGCTTTAGTTTGGTCACTATAATTATTTAACAGTGTACTTTGTGAATATACTAAATTTTAGTGGTATCTAACACAGCAGAGCTTAATTTACAGGAACCTATGCTAACATTTTTGTTTAACCAAACATAAGGAAAAACTCATCGTTTGGACCATGAAGCTCTTCCTCAATGCAAGTAGAATGCCTAAAAGGAAAGAAAAAGCCTCAAATTTTGTATTGACAGACTTAATCCTATTTCTTACAAAGCCAATGACACACCAGCTAGATTTTAACTGGAGCATTAAAGAAGATATATGGGAAGGTTATTCAAGCCTGGCGGTCTCTCCTTACTGAAGATTGCTTCAAAATCCCATCCTTTAATAATTTCATTCATTTTCCAGTGTATAACAAAACCATGATGCTTAAAGAAACTTTGCTTTTTCTATTACTTGAAAAATAAAATTTAAACCAAAATTAAAGTTGGAAGAGAAAATTTTTGATCATGAAGTTTTTAGTTCCAGCCCTTAAGACCAATGTATGACATTTGAATAAGGCATAGAGAGTTTTATTTTATTTTTTTAAATTTTATTTTTGAGAGGAACTAAAGAGACAAGAAGACTGAGAGACTTTGGCAATGCAGGACTCTTCTAAAGCTCTGAACAAGGAATGGGTTGGCAGAGACAATGTGAAACAGCTGTGTGAGGCAGCCGAGTCACCTCTCCCCTGATGTCTTCTGTCCAGCCTCCCACCTGTAACCTCTGTGTCTCAGAAACACTTACTTAGAACACAAATATAGAAAATTTCGTTTTCATTCCAAATTTGGTTTCTCTTCTTGGCTTGAAGGCAAAAGATACTTTTGTCTTAAAACTATGAATACAGGCAATAAATGGGAAGTCTATTACACATGAATGTTTAAGAAGAAAAAAAACTGAATTCAGCTAGCTAGATCAGTCTTGCCTTTATTTTGGTAGAAAACATGTTTTCTGTTCACTCTCCATATTCTCAAGTACACAAAATGATTGTTATTACCATCATTTTTTATAAACATGTCAAAATCTTAGCAAAGAACTGTACCAGCCTCAAGTCTTCCCTGACTTGCCTGTCCCTCATCTTCTAATAGCAAGGGCAGTTCTTTAGTTAAAGATGAATGTAGCTCAGTGGACCATGCTCCCTCGTGCACAGGGAACCTGAGAGCTAATGAGGCTAGCTTTATTAAAACCTGATTTTAATCATCTAGGATTCCTGTGGGTGCTGAATTGGAATTATGCTATACTTTTTGGCTTTGACTACTTGTTTAAACATACTATTTATTTACCTAATGTGTAATCAGAGGAACAAATTTTACAGCTATAGGGATTTTGAAAGGCATATAAATAAATCACCACCTTCTATATTTTTATCTATATCAACATAAACTTCTTTAATTTTATAGATATAGATGTCAGTATTGATAATTCACATCCAGTTCAAGGTATTAATAAATATGTCTTCAACCTCACAATAATAATCTACAGGATAGTTGTCTTTAGAAGCATATGGTCCTCGGTGTCTTATGTTTTAAAGTTAATATTAAAATCCTCGTTAATATTAAAACTCTCTTTGTAAGTGTTTCACCAGGTATCAGACTGGTATTTAAAACTAAAATGTCCACATCTCTTAGTTATAAGTACAGGCAAAAACAAAACATCTTGTCTACAAATAAAAATGTTTGGTTGACTTCTTTGGGCAATCAATTTGAACAGCTAAACGACTATATTTACTTAGCTTTCCCTTCCCCAAAGATTAAAAAAATTATACATCTTCAACCATTGCAGTTGTGATAGCCGCCCCATGTGCTCCAATTCCATGATTGCACATATTTATACAAATTATAAAATAAGATGTAACTATAATAATTACAGAGGAATAGGCAAAAATTGAAAAAAATTACAAATTCTCACTAAAATAACACTAAATGATGTGAAAATCATCAGACAAACCAATACAAGGAAATCGACAGTTTTAAGATGAATAAAACAATGCAGCACCAAACAACCCAGCAAAATGCCTCAGTCTCAGCAAAGGGAAGCAGGCTACGCTGGGGAATCAGAGGCTTCGGGTTTAAGTGTAAAATTATTTTTCCTTTCAATTTGTTTCCCACTATAATTGCTGACATTATTCACATTATAATGTGAATACTTAACATCTTGACTTTCCTAAACACATTATGACTAGAGAACCTTACTGCTTGGTGATTTCTTATTGTTATTTCAAAGAAAAGAGGGAGAATAAATAATAAGGGCTAAATAATAGAATATAAATAAAAACTAAAATAAAGTAAGAAAGACCAAGTAAGTAAATAAAGACTAAGATAATACCCTGTAGACAACTTTGTAGAATTTTAGCCAGAAAAGAACAAGTCTTGCTATGATTTTCTTGCCCCATTTTCTACAAGCTGTCTCCAAGTGTACATCTCATTTGCAAGGATTTAGAGTCTGAGAATATTATCTGTCCAATTCATTTTCCTCTGTGAAAAGAATAGTCATAAGACAAATCATACAACTGATACCGTTGAGCTCTCTATAAATTGACTTATAGTGTATTTTATTTGCATCCTCACATCTCACTTTGTTTTCTATTCCAGATAAATGTTCTTAATATAAAAATTGGGAAGGTTGTCTCTTTGGCTTCTTTTGCAAAGATTTTATTAGATCTGAGATTGTGTCTTGCCAGCCTATGACAGTGAAAAATTAACATTCTGATGCACCAGAATTCTCCACAAAGAAGCTTAAATTTGTCCTTCAATCTAGCTTACTTGTAATTTCTATATATTCCAGACATTTCTTCACATTTACTATTTTATGTAATATTTCATAACAACCCTGCAAGATAATCTATTATACTAGTCAATTCCCATTTTACAGATGAAGAAACTCAAACTGAGGCTTTCAACTCTTAAGTACATAGATAGGGGTCAGCGACAGAAAGTAGTCAAGCCAAGACTTGAATTCTGGCCTGTCCTCAGCATTTATATAAACATTTGCTGACTGCTGACACTGCACTAGATATGAGGTTGTGAGGAGAGAAAAATGAATATGATATGCTCACTGTTCTTGAGGCACTTAATGTCTTACAGGTTACAGACACACAGACATGAACACTTTCAATATAAAATGAGAAGTGCTGAGAGAGAGGCCTAAAGAGTTTTTACTACGGAACAGGTTTCTTAAGGCAATATTAGATGCCTCATGCATTTTATAGTATAGCAGCCCATCTTTAATAAAAATGGTAGTGATGGTTAAAAGTAGAGATAAATCCGATTCTTTAAAAAGTGAAACTAATATATACTTTCAGAAATTAAAATTTCAATTTCTTAAGAGCATCAGAGACTTGCATAAAATTGTAAATTTGATTCACTGATTAAATGATTAATAGAGTGATCTATTATTCATTCATTAAGCAATGATCATTAAGTACTTGCTTGGGGCCAGGTACTGCAGCTGGCTTTGAGGATGCAAGGATGAATAAGAGAGACAAGAATCCTGCCTTAATGGAGCTTACAGATGCTCAAACCAACCCGACAGAGTGCTTTAGGAGCTTCCTGAAGGGAAGGGGAAGGTGCTGGAAGCACTTGGAAAACCTCTAGCCCAGATGTTTTGGTGGAAATAAGGTCTCAGCTGAGATTTTAAAGTAGACAAGCAAAGAGGAAGGGTCAAACCCCAGTGGTCCGGAAGCAATCTGTAGTGTAAAGGCCTTGAGGAGAAAGAGAACATGGCAAAACCAGAACCTGAGAGCTTAGTCCTCTTGGAGCCACAGGTGAGAAGGGAAATGCTGAGATGTGAGTAACATGCAGTATCAACAGAAAGGAAACCTATTGCATTAAAATAGGGTTTTCGACTAATCGTGAGCATGCAAATGAACACTCCCACAGGTTCTGCAGGTGGCCTTGCATGTGGGAAATACCCTGTGTACTACCTAATCTATACTAATAAAAGGGTAATATGCTAATTAGACCAGGAGACCTTACGGACAACCTTCCAGACCTCCTTCCGGACAAAGCTGTGGCTGGGAGGGCCGAGGCAAGCCGCCAAGGCTGGGAAGACCCATTGCAGAGCCCCAGCCAGGTGGGCAGGGCCTCCCTCTGTACAGCATTGATCACAGAGCCCTGGCAGGGTGGGCAGGGCAGGCATGGCCTCCCTATGGGCAGCGATTGATCACAGAGCACAGGCCGGGTGGAAAGGGTCTCCCTGTGGGAGGGGATTAATGGTGGAGCCCAGGCCAGGTGGGAAACACCTGCCTCTGCTCTGCCATTGATCCCAGAGCCCTGGAAGGGTGGGCAGGCAGGCAGGGAGGGCAGTTGGGGGTGAGCAGGTCAGCAGGGTGGGGGCAGTTGGGGGCAATCAGGCTGGCGGGGGGGGGAGTTGGGAGCAAGCAGGCTGGTAGGGGGGGCAATTGGGGGCAATCAGGCTGGCAAGGGGGGCAGTTGGGGGTGAGAAGGCTGGTGGGGGGGCAGTTGGGGGTGAGCAGGCCGGCAGGCAGAGTGGTTAGGGGTGATCAGGCAGGCAGGCAGGTAAGCAGTTAGGAGCCAGCGGTTCCAGATTGCAAGAGGGATGTCTGACTGCCATCGGACATTCCCTGAGGGGTCCCAGATTGGAGAGGAGGCAGGCTGGGCTAAGAGACATGACACCCCCCCACCCCCGTGCATGAATTTCGTGCACCAGGCCACTAGTAGAAATATAATGCACTAGAAATTGTTAGTGTTCCTAGTTAATATGATATATGAAAATAACAAAAATATATACAGGAAAAAATATATACAGGAAGGGACTGGGGCCATCTTGGAACTAAACCTAAGGTGAACTAAGGGTGTCTTCTTAGCTGGAATCCACTATATGCAGCAGTTAAAGGCTAAGTTCAAACATCTACCCTAGTGGTCCCAATTAGGAGATCTCTCTCGGAATGCAGAGTAGGGAGCAAGACCTCATGCAAATGAATGGGCAGTCACCAAGATCAGGGTAGTGAAGAGTGGACCCTCAGGGGAAGTTGGAAGAATTGGAGCTCAGGATAAAGAGTAAAATCACTCATTTATGGAATATAATGAACAACATAAACTGATGAACAAAAACAGATCCAGAGACAGAGAAACATCAATCAGACCGCCAAACCTTAGAGGGAAGGTAGGGGAGGGGAGGGGTAAGGGGGAGAGATCAACCAAAGGACTTGTATGCATGCATATAAGCCTAACCAAAGGACACAGACAATAGGGGGGTGAGGGCATGAATGGGGGGAATGGGGGGTAATGGAGGGATAAGGACACATATGTAATACCTTAATCAATAAAGAAATTAAAAAACAAAGAGTATAATCATCTGGCAAAGCACTCGGGTGGTAAATGAAAGGGGCTGCCCAGAGCTGGTGACACATAAAAAAGTGTGGAGAAGGGTTTTCTCGCACCAGTGTTGTTACAGCTAGTGAAAATCAACTGAATGTCTTGTCACCATCACCCCACACAAAGGACTTTGTCTTGGACTTTTATGAGTTGGCTTAGGCTAGCCGCAAATCTGAAAACCTGCTGCCTCAGTTGCTCTTTCTGTTCCTGGCTACCACCAAAGATAGTTGGGCATGCTCAGAGACAACAGGAATGGCAAGGTCACAGAGACTAGAGCAGAAATCAGGATCAAGGTCATAAATGAAGCCTGTAAGCCATGTTAAGGATTTTACTCTAAAACAGAAACCCAATAAATGGGTAAAGAAAGGACATGAGAGTTGAGTTTAAGAAGGATCCCTTTGGTGGTAATGGAATAAAAGAGGCAAACAAATGGATGATCACAGCGAAACTAGTTGGAATAATGTTGAGGGAGTCAGGGGAGGGATGGTGGTGGCCTCTTCCAGATGGGCAACATGGGGACCCGGGAAGTGGGTGGCTTCAAGAGATATGTGCGATGTGGTAGATTGGTCTGGGTAGCATTGGAGATGGCAGGATCCAAGGATGGTACATAAACATATCATTTTGGAAGCTGGTTTATCAATTATTAATAGAAATAGGGAATGCTAGTAAAGGCCCAATTATTGGGGAGATAGTGGAGATGGTAAGTTTTTTTGAACAGGCTGAATTAGGGTACCTGTGAGGCAATCAAGATAATGTAGCTAGTAAGTCACTGGGTATGAAGATTTTCAGCTCAGGAGCAAGACCTGGGGAGGGAATACAGACAGACGTCTTGCATCAATCTACACACTTCTTAGCAAAAACAGACAAGTTTAAGTTCCAAACACATATGCCTTTCTACTTAGGAATTTCTGTTTATACCCCCGTCTTATGAATCAGAAGTGTCTTCTTAAAATTCTTGTCATGCCTGTATTCAACAATCAAAAAACTAATGGGAGAAGTGCTATATTTAATGGCTGTCTACTTCTAAAATTCAACACTTTAAGTGGCATTAATTTTCCTTCTCATCATGTACAGATTTTTAAGAATAATTGTCTGATCAGCAAGTTCAAAAGTTCAGATATTATTTGAACTGCCTTTCTCAATGTAAATCTCACTTCACCTTTTGCACATTCATGAACAACTCTGCACTTCACCCCCCGCCTCCCCAGGGCGACTCCTGAGAGTGCTGCCACGAAAACCAGGGTGAGGAACCTCACAGAGGGGGGCTTTGCTCTAGAAGCTCCTGGAGAGCTCACTGTGGTTAGGGATGTGTCACTTTTCTTGTCATAGTCTCCATCTCAAGAGGACTAATTTTAGCTTGGCTATATCACAGCCCAGGAAAAAGAAACTTGGGCAGGTAATTTTTTTGTACATTGGCTTAGAATTTTTTTAGTTACTAGATAGTAGCCTATCACGTGCTGCTCTTTGGTTCAGAAAAAGATAAAGAAAGGACTCATTATGGCTGTTCCTCCCTCAAAATGATGCGTCCATTTAAGACGAGAGCATTTTGCTTCCTTTCGAGCAGTTAGGGAAGGATGACTTTCCGTTCCTATGAGAATAAGGAGGTCCTGCCACACCACAAAGGGCACCTCTCTCCGATCTCAACACCAGGGAAAAGCCGTTCTGCTCTGAGGAAAGGTTACAGCAAGCTAGCGAGATGAATGGATCACCCGCCTCCCCCAAAGCTTCCCGCCTACTTCAAACAAACAGAAACAAGCCCTAGCACATTCATTGGGAAGATTTTCTTGATAATCCACCCATTTTACAAAAAACTGATTTAAGAAACTAAGATTTTATTCTATGAAAATTGCTTTACACTACAGAAGTTTTATCTTTATAACTGGAAAAAAAAAATTTTTTTAATTTGTTATCAATGCACTGAACTCAAAGAAAGATCCCTTCCTCCAATCACAGTTGGAAGGAAAGTGCCCTGGCCGTTTCTCAATGAAAGAATGAGCATGTTTTCTAATTTGGACAGGAGCACGCTTTAGAGAAATGTGGCATCCCCCCTTCCGTCTGTGCCCCCGTCTACTAGTATGTCTTCCATCTCTATGTAAACCTGGTAGGAAGGTCTCAGGACACCCAACCAGTGTGGCAGGGGATGGCCACCATCACTGCTAACCCGGCATCAGGGAAAACTGCTGGACTGTTTGCTTCCACGACAATAAACATGAAATGGCTAAGCTGGAAGGAATCTCTTCTTTCTACACTCAGAAAACATCCCGTAACTCTGATTCCTGTAAGTGATTATTATTCATCCACTTCAGCCCTGGGGACAGGCTCTACGCCTGCATGAGAGGCACTCAAAGATGCATAAATAGTAAGTGTACATTTCCACAAAGGAAACACACCCATGAAAACAGCACCCAGATCAAGAAATGGACTCCTCACACCCCAGAAGCCCCTCCTCTGCTTTCATTCATAGTGCCCTTCCCCCCGCCCCCCTGCAAGGATGAGCACTAATCTGTCTTCATAAAACACAGAGTCATCCAGCCCATTTTTGAACTTGATTCAAATGGAATCATATAGTTTGCATCTTTGTGAATGGCTCTTTTCATTCCATGTTAGCTTTGCGAGATTCATTCATAGTACGAGTTTTTGTGGTTCAATCACTCTTGCTGCCACATGGTATTCCATTTTGAAGATACCCCAGTTTATTTGTTCAGATACTGATGACTACTGGGATTATTATAAATAGCATTGCTATGGACACTCTTGTACGTGTCTTTTAATGAACACTTGATGCCTGTCATGCCCTCAACAGCTGTGAATTTGAATTGCTTCTTTTTCCTCTTCCCACCCAAGCCTCTAATATAACCCTCCCTTGGTAAAGGCCAGATCTCTTAATCACCTGGAGGACAGGTGTAGTAAACTTTCCCTTTTTAACATCTGGCGTTGTTCATCCTTCGTCAGGAAGATTGCCCTCTGTCTACTTACAACTCATATTTGGGTGGGACTGAACTCTTCGCCTGGAATGGGCAAGAGGCATGTGGCCTGAGCCTAAGCCGATTAGAGCCTCACGTTCCTGTTTTATTTTTTATAAAACCTTATTGAGATATAGTTCACACACCATACAATTCACATACCCCACATATCACTGGTCTAAATTACACCCTTCAATGGTATTCAGTATATTCAGAAATATGTGAAAGCATCACCACAATTTTAGTGCATTTTCATCACATGCCCTTCACCTATCACCTCCTCATGTACCAATACCCCCTCCTCCAGCCCTAAGAAATCGCTAATCTATTTGCTTGTTCTGGACATTGCATAGGAATGGAATTATGTAATACTAGAGGCCCGATGCATGAAGATTTGTGCAAGAATGGGTCTTCCCTCCCCTGGCTGCTGGCATTGCCCTCGCTCTGGTCGGAGCAGCCTTTCTGCCTTCCCATGCTGCCCAGAGGCCCAGAGCAGCTGGGGTGGTGTGGAACCCCTGTGTTGTGGCCATGGCAACGACGCAAGCATCCCGCAGCTCGATGCCTGCATATGCAAATTAAACCAACATCTTTGTTGGGTTAATTTGCATACTCACTCCTGATTGGTTGGTGGGCATCGCAAACGTACAGTCAATTAGCATGTTACTCTTTTATTAGGTAGATGTAGTTTGTTGTGATTGGCTTAACTTAGCATAACAGTTTCATGGTTTCAGGGTTCATCTATGTTGTAGCAGGTATCAGTACTTTATTCTTTTTATGACTGAAAATACTCAATTGTATGAATATGCCACATGTTGTTTATTGATTTATAGGTTGATAAGACATTTAGGTTGTCTCCACCTTTTGGCTGTTATGAGTAATACAGCTATAAACGTTTGTGTATGAGTTTTTTGTAGCTAGATATTTTCAAATTTTATATATACCTAGGAGTGGAATTGCTGGGATATATAGTAATGCTCTGTGTAACCATTTGAGGAACTGCCAGACTATTTTCCAAAGTGGTAGCACCATTTACATCCCTACCAGCAGTGTATAAGAGCTCTACTTTATTCACATCCTTGCCAACATTTATCATCTCTCTTTTTCAATAAACCATTCTACTAGGTATGAGATACATCCTAGGAGATAGCTCGTTGTGGTTTTTATTTATATTTCTCTTATGATTAATAATGTTGGAAATCTTTTCATACGCTTATTGTTTTTTCTTTGGTGATAGGTCTATTCAGATTCACTGTCCATTTTAAATTGGTTTATGTGTCTTTTTATTGTTGAGTTGTAAGAGTTCTTTATTTATTGTGGATACAAGTTTCTTGTGAGATATATGAGTTGCAAATATTTTCCCTCATTTTGTGTGATAGCTTTTCACCTTCTTGATAGTGTCCTTTGAAGTATAGAAAATTTTAATTTTGATGAAGACCAATTCTTTTTTCTTTTGTTGCTCATGTTTTTGTTATCATACCTAAGAATCCACTGTCAAATCCAAGATCATGCAGATTTACCATTAAATTTTCTTCTAAGAGTTTTATAGATTTACATTTACATACATCTTACATTTAGGCCTTTGATCCTTCTGAGTTAATTTTTTTAGCAGGTGTGAGTAAGGGTCCAATTTCATTCTTTTACATGTAATTATCCAGTCATCCCAACATCATTCAAAAAGATTCTTCTCTTTCCATTGAATTGTCTTGGCACCCTTGTTAAATTCATTTGACCATAGACACATGGGTTTAATTTTGGACTCTCAATTCTATTCCACTGATCTATTTCTGTAAGACTATAACACCCTATTGTGATTATTCTCACTTACAGTAGTAAGTGTTGAAATTTGAACGCTTCCAACTTTGTTCTTCTTTTTCAATATTGTTTTGGTTACTCTGATTCCCCTGCAATCCCTTACAAATTTTAGAATCTGGTTATCAATTTGTACAAAGAAGTCAGTTGGGATTACTATAAGGGTTGCATTGAATCTGAAGATCAGTTTGGGGAGTATTGTCAACTTAACAATATTAAGTCATCTGATTCATGAATTTGGGATATTTTTCTATTTATTTAGATCTTCTTTAATTTCTTTCAACAGTATTTTGTAGTTTTCAGAAGATAAGTTTTAATGTTTTTTGTTAAATTTAGTCCAAAATATTTAATTCTTTTTGATACAAATGTAAATTCAATTATTTTATTTCATTTTTGGAATGTTAATTGCAATTGTATAGAAAGATAACTGATTTTAGATATTGATCTTATAACTTGCAACCTTGCTGAACTTGTTTATTAGTTAAAACAGTTTTTAGTGTATTCCTTATGACTTTATACAAGATCATGTATGTTTTTCTTTAAAGAAACATAATCACACTAAGAAGGGAACCAGTTAATATCAATATATCATCTTCTAGCAATTTTCTGGAGATGGGAAGATAGCATCCTCTGACCCTAGGAGCTATCGTGCAGAGGAATTCAGGGGAGAAGAGATGCGTTCTGCTTTCTTAGCTGACTATACAAATGGGCTGGGGAAAAATCATGTGTAACATTTTGCCATTAGAAATAGGTTATTACATTTTATATTGTCACCTCATGAACACTGAAGAGAAATTAAAAATTGACTATATAATAAAGTGATAAAGCAAAATTTAAATTGATAAAGACATTATGGAACCTTTCTAAAAGAATAAATAGGAGTTTATTTTCTACACTAGGCAAAAGATCAGGAAAATGTTATCCAGATCAGAAGACCAATGCAGTGGAATTTCTCTGCAAGTAGCAAATTCATTTATAGCCAGCACAAAATATTTCTCATTCAGTAGGTCTTATATTCCCAAAGTGTCCTGTTCTCTTGTTTCCTGTTATTTCTCAGCAGTTTCTGAATGTACCATAATTTATTTTCATGTTTCCCAGATATAGTGTTTGATGACTTGTAATAAAAGAGCTAAAACGATACTATAGTCAACTGCAAGAACATATATCATCACAGCCTGGCTCGAATTCTTCCACATAAAATCCTAGGTTTTAACTACACTCACAGGAAGAACACTGCCTTCCTGCAAAAGGAAGCAAGCCCAGTCCTGGGCAGAGGCGATCTCAGTGCTGCCTACTCCTGGCCGATGCTGAGAAGGGACAGAAGGAGGTATTAGAAGCAACCAAGCTCCCTTCCACCTTAACTGGGAAAGGTCCTAAAAGGTTGACCAGTACGCTGTGATATGCAGTGAGCCCTTTTATTCTATCCTAAGGACATTGAGGACTAAGGAAATAAGGTATATCACATGAATACACAATAGGTGTATCACATGAATACACAATTCTTTTTTTAAAAAATATATTTTTATTGATGTTTTTTACAGACAGGAAGGGAGAAGCATAGAGAGTTAGAAACATCGATGAGAGAGAAACATCAATCAGCTGCCTCTTGCACGCCCCCCACTGGGGATGTGCCCACAACCAAGGTACATGCCCTTGACCAGAATCGAACCTGGGACCTTTCAGTCTGCAGGCCGACGTTCTAGCCACTGAGCCAAACTGGTTAGGGCAATACACAATTCTTTATGTCCTGGAAGTATTTTGTGGTCCTGTTATTGATGTATATGAATATACCAATTAACTATTTTTAACAGAAGAGGATGCTGGAATTAAAGTACCATGAATACTTACTGCAACTACTCCATTTCTCCAAGTTCGATGTTTTAAAGCAAAACATTTGCTCATTAAAGGCTACCAAGGAACTTTATAAAATATTTATTTGAAACTACACTGACACCTAATAAAGCCAATATGTGCTGACTGTAAACATCATGTTATTCCCTAAAATAGCAATGTTCTGAGCAAATATTAGTCCATAAGTATGTTCAAAATTCGTTATTTTAATTAATTATATATTCAGATAACTCTCCACAAACCAGTGTTATTAAACTAGGGAAAGCATTTATTAGCAACAATGTGTCTAAATGTGATTTTTTTAATCACTGAAGAAATAAGAAACATATATTTAAGAAAAATTATCCCTATTTGCAAAGCATAAAGATGAAGTATTTGAAATGATAACTATTTTTATCAGTTTTCCCACTTTTGAAATTAGACTGACCATTTTCCTGCTTTAATTTTGTTCATTGTTAGTGCATATTTAACTGCTTTGATCAGGAACTTATTAAAGTCCTAGAAAAATTACAAATAATTGGCTCCTCCTATGGCAGGTTTGATAAACATTTTCTTATGCAAAAGTATATTTGATTCTGATCTAACATCAATGAATATTTCCACTCTCTTATGACCTACACAATCTTTCATAATTATAGTGAGAAATAAATATAAGATGCTGGGTATTAGTTATGATTGTAATCATATAATTTCACATCTCAAACTAATTTCAATACTTATCCCATTTCAATCCACTTTTATCCCACATTTACCACCTGAAAAGTACATAGGAACATTTATATTATTAATTTACTTTAATTTTTAGATGATTGACATTTAAAAAATTGAGATATAATTGACACATAACATTGTGTAAGTTTAAAGTGTATGACATGTTGATTTGAAACATTTACATATTGCAATATGATCGCCACTGTTATTGTTAACTAACACTTCCATCATGTCACATAGTTATTTCTTTTTTTGTGATGAGAACATTTAAGATCTAGTCTCTTAGCAACTTTGAAGTATATAATACAGTATTGTTGACTATAATCACTATGCTGTGTATTAGATCCCCAGCACTTCTAACTGCAAGTTTGTGCCCTTTGACCCTACATCTTCCCCATTTCCCCACTCCTTGCCCCTGGTAACCACCATTCTATTCGCTGTTTCTATGAGTTCAGCTGGTTTAGATTCCACATGTAAGTTATATCATACTATATATAAAAACATCCTTTTTATCCATTCATCTGCTGATGGACACTTAGGCTGTTTCTGTATTTGGGCTATTGTGAATAATGCAACAACGTGGGAGTGCAGACATCTTTTTCACATCCCATAGTTTCCTTTGGGTATATACCCATGAAGTGGGATTGTTGGATTCTATGATAATTCTATTTTTAATATCTTCCAGAATCCCTGTAATGTTTACCATAATGGTTGAACCAATTTACATTCTCACCAACAGCACACAAGAGTTCCCTTTTTTCCACATCCTCACCAACACTTGTGATTTCTTGTCTTTTCAATAATAGCCACTCTAACAAGTTCAAGATGATATCTCATTATGGTTTTGATTTAAATTTCGCTGATGATTAGTGATATTAAACATCTTATTAGCCATTTGTATGTCTTCTTTTCCAAAAAATGTTTATTCAGGTCCTCTGCCCATTTTTAAATTAGGTTTTTTGTTATTGTTTTATATGAGTTCTTTATACATTTTTTGATATTAACCCTTTATCCAATATATGATTTGAAAATAATTTCTCCCATTCCATAGTTTGCATTTTAGTTTTGTTGATTTTTGTTGTTGATGCTGTGCAAAAGCTTTTTAATTTGATGTAGTCCCATTTGTTGATTTTGCTTTTGTTGCTTATGCTTTTGAGGTCATATCCAAAATTTGTTGCCAAGACCAATGTTGAAAAGATTTTTCTCTGTGCTTTCTATAAGGAATTTTATGATTTCAGCTCTTATACTTAAGTATTTATTCAATTTTGAGTTATTTTTCTTGTGAGTAGTGGGTTCAATTTCATTTTTCTACATGTAATTATCCAGTTTTCCCAAATCATTTATTGAGGAGACTATTTTTTCCTATTTTGTATTTTGGCCCCTTGACAATTATTAGTTGACTTTATATGTGGGTGGTTATTTTTGGGCTCTCTATTCTATTCCACTGGTCTATGTGTCTATATTTATGCCAGCACCATATTGTTTTGATTCTATGGTTTGGTAATATAGCTGAAATCAGGAAGTCTAATGCCTCTGGTTTTGTTCTTTCTCAGAATTACTTTGGCTATTCTGGGTCTTGTGGTTCCATATAAATTTTTAGAATTTTTCTAATTTTGTGAAAAAATACCATTGGGATTTTAATAGGAACTGAATCTTTAGATGGCTTTGGGGAATATGGACAGTTTAACAATATTAATTCTTCTGATCTATGAACATAGAATATATTTCCATTTGTTTGTATCTTCTTCAATTTCTTTCATAAAAGCCTTACAGTTTTTATTATAAAGATCTTTCACTTCCTTGGGTAAATTTATTCCTATGTATTCTATTGTTTTTGATACTATTGTAATGCAATTGTTTTCCTTATTTCTCTTTCAGATGTTTCTTTTCTAGTGTACAGAAAAAAACTGATTTCTGTATGTTGATTTTATATCCAACAGTTGATTAGTTCCAACATTTTAAAGAGTTTGGAATAATTATTGGAACATCATCATCTTTACTCATGAATTGCCCTGCTCAGAGATAACATTATGAAATGTAAGGGCTTGTTTTTTTCCCTTTTGAGTATGGCCTCAATCACCAAATGACAAGGGACAGTGGGGTGCCCATAAAGTCCACAGGGAAGGTGCACTGGGCACAGCTGCAGACAAAGTCTCCCTGCCTAAAGGTTCCCCTGCCACTGTGTGACCCAAACTCACGTGTCACCTGGTATCATTACCTCCACTTGGCTGATTTCTGTTGTAATCCTCACATAAAACTCCCTAGGATCTGAATCACTGCTGCCACAGGGATGGTGGCCAGGTGGGGGTGTGCACTCTGTCTCTGGAATGGGACCGCTCAGGTTGACAGAAGGTCAGTTACAAGGAGACCTCATTCATGTTGCTCCAAAATAGATTCAAAGCAATCCTCAAAAAGGTTTATGATGGTTAAGTTTCTGTTTCAGCTTCCAGAATGGTCAAGGTGAAAACTTTGGGCATTTGACAGATTTAAGAAACACAAGTGGTACAGAAATGATAGTTTTTCATACAGATGTTTTCCATAATAACAGTGTCTTGAACCTATTTCAAAGGTAAGAAAAAAAATCTTACAGCTTACCATCCATGACTGATTTGAAAATGCTTACAATCTGTGTGCCATGGCCACATTTCAGGGCCAAAGAAAACATGACTATAACTAGCATCTTCTACTAAGGGATGATAATTCCTGAGTTCTTCCTTGCATTGGGTATTGCACTTAAAGCAGTCACATTGATTAGTTTATTATGTTCTTATTAAATCCATCCAATAACCCAATGAGGTATATACTGTTACTCCTTACATAGTGTAAAGGGAACTGAGGCTCAGAAATAGTTCAGTGAATTGTCCCAGATCAATGAATGGCAGATCGAGGATTGAAATCCAGTCTCTTTTGTCTTCAAAGACGTTGCCCTTAAGCATTATGCTATACTTTTCATTTTCTGGTGTTCTGTCTTCCTTTAGCTCACCTCTCCTTGCCGTTCACACCATTTTATGTCCCAATGTGTCATATGTGATTTCATCTTTCACTGCTTAAGTGATGGAGTCCAAGTCAGTCCATTCATCTGTTTGTCTGCCCCCCCCCCCCGCACTCCTTCTTTTCTTTCTAAAAAATATTTTATTGATTTTTTACAGAGAGGAAGGGCGAGGGATAGAGAGTTAGAAACATCGATGAGCTGCCTCCTGCACACCCCCTACTGGGGATGTGCCTGCAACCAAGGTACATGCCCTTGACTGGAATCGAACCTGGGACCCTTCAGTCAGCAGGCCGACGCTCTATCCACTGAGCCAAACCAGTCAGGGCATTCTCTTCTTTATTAACAAAGTTCTACTAAACATTCTATACCAAGCTATTGAGTGCTGAGTCCCTAAATCTCACACAATTCTGCATTTTTTTCATTGTGTTATTTCCTGTGCTTGCCAAGACTACAGATGTAAATTATAGAGTAAATACATGAATGATATTTAGAACAAACCTTGGTCTCTAGTAACCTCACATGCTTGGGGTTTACAGCAGTCTGGACATTCTAGCAAATGATGCTTGCTGCTGGGAATAAACAAGTTATGGTGGATGATGAATAGGTGTTGATCTGTTTTGAGGAAGAGCTTATGAAGCAGCTAGACGCACCCACTATTCATTGCCTATTGAACCCTCCTCCCTTCCCTTGCACAATTGGACAAGTTGAGTGCAAAAACTAAAACTGAGACATTTAATTATGTGTGCTTTGATTACCATGCGTACTACTAGTATGTTGGTTCATAGTACCATGAAGGACTTAAAGGACTTCAGATATAGGAAATCTCTCTTTTTTCTTCTTTCCCAAATTTCCTCTGTATCAACTACAAGTGACCCTCCTACTTAAAAAAACAACAACAACATGTAATTGTGTGCTGTTGCTTAAGGGTCTTCTCTTTTCTCACCTCAGACAATCAATGTTTTATTTAGGAGTCAGATTAATTTAAGTGAAACATTTAAAATACATTCAGATGTTTGAGAATGGAAGGGGAAGATGAGATATGGCTTCTACTCTATTCATAAAGATGCGTATCATCAGGAACCACATTTATCTTCACTGCTTACAAATAATGGTGACTGCCTTCCAGGGCAAATGGAAAATCACTGTGACAAAAGAAAACAAAATTCCTACACATGGCTCTCTCTATTTAAGATCTATCTTATGGTCTTGCTGTTTATTGCAAAATGCAATCTTTGGAAGCAACAGCAAGAAACAAAGAAGCCCTAAATAACAAGAGCAGCAATAAAAGAGGCACAATCTTTTTCTCTGTCCGTAGTAACACTCTCATGGGAGTACTTTTATTCGAGACTGTCATGTAAGAGTTGTGAAATCAAGCTTCCTACAAGTGTGAGCTCTGAGAGACCTGAAAATTTTTACAACCTTTTAACTACTTGCTGAATAGTGTACAAAGCAGACCTATTCTTAGCCTATATAAACCAAAAAAATTCTCAGCTGCACAGGCATCTTTATAGGACCTTTGGAAATAAAAGATCATGGATCTTTTTCATGACAATTTATCATCATTGCCCACGCCAATCTTAAGCACATGGGGACATGGGATGGCTGCTATCACTGGTGACTATATAACATAATTGATGGAATAGACTTGAGAGTCCACAAATAAACCTTTACATTTATGGCCAATTTATTCTGACAGGGGTGCCAGAGCAATTGAATAGGGGAAAGAATAATCTTTTTAACAAATGGTGCTGGGACTACTTGATATCCACATGTTAAGAGATGAAGTTAGACCTCTACATAATATCATATGTACAATTAATCCAAATTGGACCACAAATCTAAAAAGTAAAACTTAGAAGAAAACAGAGGATAAAACCTTCATGATCTTTGATTAGGCAATGGTTTCTTAAATATGACACCAAAAATTCAATTGATGAAAAAATAGACAAGTTATGGAAAACAGTATGGGGTTTTCTGAAAAAATTAAAAATGGAACTCCCATTTGACTTAGTAATCCCACTTCTAGGAATATATCCCAAGAAATCAGAAAGGGTATATGTACCCCTATGTTCATAGCAGCACAATTTACTATAGCTAAGATTAATCCACTCATTTGCCCATCAGCAAATGAATAGATTAAAAAACAGTGGTACATCTACACAATGGAATACTATGCTGCTGTAAAAAAGAAGAAACTCTTACCGTTTACAACAGCATGGATGGAACTGGAGAGCATTATGCTAAGTGAAATAAGCCAATCGGAGAAAGATAAATATTACATGATCTCACTCATTTGTGGAATATGATGAACAAAAATAGATCCAGAGACAGAGAAGCATCGAACAGACTGTCAAACCTCAGAGGGAAGGCAAGGGAGGGTGGTGAGGGTGGTGGGTAAGAGATCAACCAAAGTACTTGTATGCATGCATATAAACATAACCAATGGACACAGACACTAGGAGGGTGAGGGCATGTGCTGGGGGATGGGAGTGACCAGGGAGAGGTCAATGGGGGAAAAAGAAGACATATGCAATACTTTAATCAATAAATAATAAACAAAAAATAAAAACAAAGTAGACAAGTTAGTATCATCAAAATAAAAAATTATGCATCATTAGGTTAATACAAATAAAAATCGCAATGAGGTACTCACACCCACTGGGATGGTTATAATTTAAAAAAAGATGATAACACGCATTGGTGAAGATATGGATAAATCTGAGCCCTCATACATGCATCACTGGTGGCATTGTAAAATGGTGCAGCCTATTTGAAAAACCATTTGGCAGTACCTCAAAAGGTTAAACTCTGCATTACCATATGACCAAGCAATTCCACTCTAGGTATAATACCCAGAAAAGTTGAAAACATGTCTTCACACAAAAACTTATACTCAAATGTTCATTCTTCATTATTTTTAACAGCCAAAAAAATTGGAAAAACCAAAAATTTAATGAATTGATGAATGGATAAATAAAATCTGGCAATATTCAAGGGAGTATTATTCGACAATAAAGAAGTTCTGATACATTAATGAAGCTTTTAAAATTATGCTAGCTCAGCCAGTGTTGCTCAGTGGTTGAGCATCGACCTATGAACCATGAGATCACAGTTCAATTCCTGGCAGGGCACATGCCCAGGTTGCAGGCTCGATCCTCAGTATGGAGCATGCAGGAAGCAGCTAGTCAATGATTCTCTCTCATCATTGATATTTCTGTCTCTGTCTCTCTCCCTCTCCCTTCCTCTCTGGAATCAATAAAATATATATTTAAAAAATTATGCTAAATGAAAGAAGCTAGTTAGAAAAAAAACTAAATATTAAATGATTTTATTTATATGAAATATCCAGACTAGGTAATCCACAGAGGTAGAAAGTATATAGTGGAGGAGAGGAGAATGAGGAGTAACTGCTAATGAGTATGGGTTTTTTTTAGGAGTGATGAAAATATTCTAAAATTAGATTGTGGTGATGATGGCATAACTCTGTGGGAAAAAAAACACCCAATAAATTATATACTTTAAAAGTGTGAATTATATGTGAATAAAACATTAAAAAATCCAATTTGATAAAAAACATTTATTGCACATTTCCTTTACTGTCTGCTTTTTCTAAATATATTGGGAGCTCCAAGTTAGAGTTCTCCCAATGCACTTCGCTGACAGTTCAGAAATAAAACTGTTACACAAAATTGACAGCAAAGTTGAAAGTAGCTAAGAATGTCAGCCAGGCAAATCAGAAAGTCCATCCACTAATCTATTCATACTGAGAAAATAATTTTTATGTCCATTCCAGCCAAATGAGATGAAGAAAAAACTAACAAAATAAGAAGAAAGTTGGGGTAAAAACAATAGGGAAGTCTGTTATCTGATTTAAATCCAAAGTTAGAAATGCAATTATGGATTCCATTTGGCTTGTGGGTTTTTGGTCTATGGGTAAGATGGTCTTTAAACTTACTTCCTCTGTTCCACTTAAGATTTTCATTCCATTCACAGAACTAGATCTTTTACTTTTATTTTTTACTCTGTGCTTTAGATGAAATCTCTTGCCATGTTTGATGACCATTTAAATCAATTACTGAAACTATCCTATTCCAATACGTGCTGTAAATGGTTAAAGAATATGGTTGGGACACTGTGCTGAAAGAATTACTAAATGAAAATATTTTTTGCCTTCTGCAAAAGAAGTTTGTATAACAGAGAGATTTATTGTAAAAAAATGCATGATGAATTATTATGTTTTTAAAACATATTGGATGACACGAGAATTGAGATTTTTATTTGAAAAGGCTTGATATTATTTGTTGTTAACCTCTTTATATAATATTCCACTCTCCTACTCTTGGATATTTTTAAATATGCTTAAATTTATACATAGGATAAATATGTATTGATCATATGTATAAATTTGATCTCATCTATGTAAAAATAATGTACATAGAAAAAAGATGGCCATTACGGTAGCTGCCTTTTATATATATATATAAGAAATCATTCAAATATTTTTACAGTGGTTATGCTATCTCTAGATTATAAAATCCCCAGAGATTTTTATTTTATTCTTCTACTTTTATATATTTCTAAAATAATCATATATCAGTTAAAAAATTTTAAAATTTGCCATTGATACAAGCACCAGCTAAAATTCCCTAAAATGACTGATAAAATGTTTAAAAATCTTTTCTATTAAGTGAATTAACAACAAAGTAAGGAAAATGTACAAAGATAGAAAATAAAGCCAGAGTGCAAATCTAGCAGGTTGAGTAGACACTAGAGATAGCAGCTGCTTTAAGGAAAACGGCTGACCCTTTACTCAGAGCCTTGGATTTCAACAGCCGGTGGAGAGTCAGGAGGCACAGTTGAGCCTGAGCAGGTAGGTAAGGGAGACCCTGAAAGGCCAGTATCTCCACGGAAAGAGTAAATGATAAAAATAATGTCCATGCAGCACCAGGAAAGTATGAGAAAACTTGTCTACTCTGTCCTTGTCTCCGAGTGAAGGAGGTACAAAAACCTTCCTTGAGAATTCCTGAGAATCATGTAGATTTGTGGTTTGCAGTTACACTACCAGCATGTGCGCAGAAGGTCAGGCTTATTTCAGAGAGGTGGGGCCCCCAGAAGCTTGGCAGAGACAAATGCAAGCTCACTTTGGAGGCATGCATTTTCAACAGAGGTCACTAAAGATTTCTGCTGACATAAACCAGATGAACATGAAGTCACGATAAACACTCCCCTCCAAATAATACACATAAATAATATGCATACATAAATAAGCTTCCTTGAATAAAACCACAACAAAAACAAAAAAAATATTTAAATATCCAATGATATAAGATGCTGGAGTTATCAGATAACAGAAATAAAATGTATATAAGGAGGAAGACACTATGAAAAAAGATCGAACAATTTTGGGGGGGTTATCTAGAAATGACTTGAGGAAAAAAATAATACTTGGTGGATAAGTTAAATTACAGATTTGATGCAGTTGAATAGAGAATTAGCCAAATGAAAAATAAGAAGAAAATACCCAGAATGCAGCATACTAGTAGTTAGATGAAAATATAAAATATAATGAAGAGATAAAGGAGAGACAATGTATTTAAAGAGTATAATGATTTAGGTTACCTAAATGTAATGCCAATTCACCTGATGCCAAGCAGCTTAATATCAACATTGAGATAGAAATTAGGTTTTCAAAATACTAAGAAAGAAAATAATTGGTAATATTGAATGGTATTCTTTTTCAAGAATGCAGACAAAATAAAGGTATTTCAGGTCAATGGAAATTATGTTTACCACCAACAAAACTTCATCAATAAAACTTCTAAAAATTATTTCTGGAACAATGATAATGAAAATCTAAGTTGTAAGAAGGGATAATGAGCTAAGGAATTGAAAAAATTGGTAATATGTATGTAAATCTATATAAACATCAACTATCCGAAACAACAATAATGCTAATATATAATTTGTTGGTCTTTGATAAAAATAACTAAAATACTTCAATAGAATAGCATGTAAGATTAGTGTTTGGGTTGACCAGGGTTAATGTGTTCTAAGGTCCTTGAATTATCTGGAAGGAGGATAAAGATATTAACTTGTGACTTGCGTAAGTGTGCATGCTAAAATTCCAAGGATGATGTTAAAAGAATAGAAATCAAGAGTATAATTTCGGAGCCAGTATAAGTTAAATATGGAATAGAGTGACAAAATAAAACAAAAACAACCCCCCTTCCCACACCCACACACAAAACTCCATCAATCGAGAAGAAGGGGAAAAAAAAGAGAACAACAACAACAAAAAGCATGGAATAAAAGACAAATACAAAGCCAATGTTTAAATGAGGGGAAAAAAGACAACCCTCCAATATTTCAGTAATATATTGCAAAAAAGCACAATAAATATAAATGACCTATATTTAGCTCTTAAAAGACAACAATTGCAAGCTTAGATTAAAAATTGCAGCAACTTGCTATTCATATCGGGATATCAGATGAGAGGGCCCCTAACCTGGGCCTTATGCTTCTGAGTCTTGCTACTTAAAATGTGGGTCTTGGACCAACAAGATGACTGTTAGAAATGCAGATTCTCAGACTCCAGAACTGAAGATTCAGGGTCTACATTTTCATAAGCTCTTTGGGTGATTCAAATGCACATTAGTACATGAGAAGCACTGCTTTCATGGCCCAGCATATCACCAGCATTGCACAAACTATATTGAAGACCATATGGGCATCTCTGTCCTTCTGTCACAGCATTAGCCGTGACTGTCAACATTCACTGTGTCTAACACATTCAGGCCCCAGATAAAGTGCTTCCCCACAGTTCTTGCCTCAAACCAAAAGGCCACTGTGTTCAAATGCCATGAAGATTTGTGGGTTGTGCAACTGCTAAGGTAGAGCTGGTCACTGCTTCAGAGAGTGTATGAGGAGTAAGAATTAGAATGAGAAGAATGTGAGATTCTGATAAATTAGAACATATAAAAAGGAACTTCAGTTGGGGGGACAGCTGAAAAACTACATGGAAAATCTTCGAAGAGGTACTCTGTTTACATTTTTAAAAACTGGAGATAATCCAGGTGGGTTGACTTCTGTCAAGCATCTCCCACATAAGATTCTCAAGCATGATATTACACATCTTTATTTAATAAAGATTTATTTACTGTTTAGACAATAAAATGACCAAGAATATTATTCTGATCAAATCCATAACTGCAGTAGGTCAGATGAAACCTTTGAAAGGTGAAAATCATTCCTAAATGAAGATATAATTATTGATAACCTGTTAGGATGTATGTAAACTTCATTTGTAGTCTTGTGTCAGGCCCAGCAAATATCTGGGGAAGGTCTGGACATTACATAAAATGTAAGTACATAAGAAGACTGAAAATTATAGGATAGGAAAAGACATAAAAGGCAAACACTAACTAAAGGAAATCTTAATGGCTATTTAAAATTAGCAAAATGGGCCATGGCTGAGTAGGTCAGGTGGTTACAGCATCATCCCGATATGACAAGGTTGTGGGTTCAGTCCCGGTGAGGGCACATACAGGAATCAATCAATCAATAAATAAGTGAAACAAGATATTGAAGTTTCTCTCTGTCTATCTATCAATAAAAAAATCAGCAAAAATGGAAACAAAACTAACACTTCTTAAAAAACACGTAACATGCTCACATTCAGGTTTGTGGTTTTTTTTAAAAAAATAATGCAATAAAAATATTGGCAGAAACCAATAAAAATTGTATCATTACTTATACCAAAGGCGTAGGATTGTGGGGACATTTCCCCTCTCTTATTTTTTAAAATGTTTACATTATTTTTAGATAAATAAATATAATTAGTGCAATTAATGGCATCTCTTCTCTTTATCTTTTTTAACTTTTATATGTTTTTATTGAGGTGGTAACAGGTAAAGGGTAGGGTGAGGGAGCTAAAGACTTAGGTGCTGCCATGGAGATAGAAAAGGAGTGAAAAAGGAGGGAAAAATGAATAAGAATGCCAGTGTTCATCGCAGCATTATTTCCATTGTCAAAAGGTGGAAACAATGTGGGTGTCCAGTGGTATATCCATACAATGGAATATTATTCAGCCATAAAAGGAACAAACTTCTGATACATGCTACAACATGGGTAAATCTTGAAAACATTATGTCAGACATAAAATGACAAATATTGAATGAGTCCACTTATATGAAATATCAAGATTAGGCACATACATTCATAGAGACAGAAAGTAGATTAGAGGTTACCAGCGGCTGGAGGGAGGAGGCAATTGGGGAGTTATTACTTAACTAGAGGCTCAGTGCACGAATTCGTGCACAGGTGGGGTCGGGTCGGCCTGGCCTCAATCAGGGCGGATCGAAGCTGGGCCTGTCTGGAGGAGGAGATGGTGGGAGGTTGGCTGGTCGGCCAACCTGGATCAGGGCCTGATCAGGGCTGGGCCAGTTGGGGGAAGGGGCTGTGGGCAATTGGCTGGCGGGCCCTGACCCCGATTGGGATTGGGGGGACGATTGTGGGTGGGGCCAGCCATGGGGAGGGGCTGTGGGTTGTGGGCCAGCTGCCCCCAAATTGGGTGAGTGGGGGGTGCTGATCAGGGGCCAGTGGTCTGGAGGAGGGGCCGTGGGTGGTTGGCTGGATGGCCCTGCCCCTGATCTGGGTGGGTGGGGCCAATTTGGGGTGGTGGGGGCCCATTGGGGTGTGGCTGGCCTCGGGGTAGGGCTGTAGAAGGTTGGCTGGCCAGCCCCGCCCCCTATTGGAGTGGGGAGGTGATCAGGGGTTGGGGGCCAGGGGCAGGGGCTGCAGGAGGTTGGATGGCCAGCCCTGCCCCCTATTGGGGTGGGGGTTGTGATCAGGGGTGGGCCGGCAAGGGGGAGAGGCTACGGGCCTATTGTGGTGGGGCAGGCTGATGGGGGCTGCTGGTGGGGGGATGGGGGGGAAGTGGGGGGCATTTGGCCAGCAGGCCTGGCTCTTGATCAGGGTGGGAGAGTCCAATCAGGGGCAGGCAGGCAGGGGGGAGGGGCCATGAGGTTGGCCACATGTCCCACCCCCTGATTAGGCCGGTTCGCTGGCCACAGTGGGCATCATAGCAACCAGTTGTTAGGTCGTATGGTCATTACAGTAGCTGCCTTTTTATATATATAGATGGCTACTGAGTCTTTGGAGTGATAAGAAAGTTTGGATATAGATATTGGTGATGTTGACAACACTGTGAATATCAATAGACTAAACTGTATACTTAAAATGGGTAAAATGTCATAATAATAAAAACATTTTGGACAATGGGTGGGAAGGATTCAGGGATAAAGAAGGGAGCTCTATGGGGGTAAAAGGAGGACATATGTAATACTTTCAACAATAAAGATTTTTTTAAAAAAGAAGAGAACTCAGGTAGCAAAACAAAGGACTAATTAGATAAAGAACTTGTTGGCAAAGATTGCATGTTTTCAGACTCATTCCTTTACTTGGAAGCCACCAACTGAGATGCATAAAATATATCCCCTGCCAGTTGGCCGTCATGAGAGAGGCAGACCCTGATGTCTCTAATGACAGAATTATTCCACCTGTGGCCTGGAAGAATAATGGGAGTTCTGAGGTTCTGCCAAAATCAAGAAATAGCAGCTAGACAATATTTGAAAAATGTAAGAAATAGAGTTGCCCAGAAACATCATCGAGCACCAAAAGAAAAAAAATAGAGCAGAGAAGAGCAGTCCTAGAATTTAATAAGTGGTAGGTTAAAATAAGACAAAGGAATTAAAGTGTTTTATAAAACTAGATGATGAACAAGAAATGCATAAACAATTGCTAATTAAGAAGAAGGTGACAATTATTTGTGCTGTAAAGTTTCTTTTTAGGAAAGACAATTATGTCACAGTAAACCTGTACAGTATATGGACAAGGAGTGAGATATTTACTATATGTAGACAGGGAATTAAATCACAGAGTGGAACCCCAATAAATAAAGGCAAATATGAGGCATATGTCTGGAAAGGGACCATGCAGCAACTATGAAGATGGAGATCATCGTCTCTGACCTGCCCAGGAAGCCCATATGAGTTTGCCATGAACAAAGTCCCCAAGGTAGTGACTGATGGGTTGGAGGACATTTAGAGAAAAGTGACAAGAAAGATTAAAGGACTATTAGTAATGATCTTGAAAACTTATACATTCTGGAACACATCCTGTAAATGAGCAAACAGGTGTGGAATTAAATGTAGGGATTGGGCATTGTCATAATTAAAAAGTGGTAAACAGTCCTAGCTGGTTTGGTTCAGTGGATAGAGTGTCAGACTGCAGACTGAAGGGTCCCAGGTTTGATTCCAGTCAAGGGCACATGCGTGGGCTGCGGGCTCGATCCCCAGTTGGAGGCATGCAGGAGGCAGCCGATCAATTATTCTCTCTCATCATTGATGTTTCTATCTCTGTCTCCCTCTCCCTTACTCTCTGAAATCAATAAAAATATATTAAAATAAATAAATCCTATATAATAAAGAGGTAATATGCAAATTGACCCTCACACCCTCACACAAGATGGCCACCCCCATGTGGTCAAAGATGGCCACCACAAGATGGCTGGCAGGGGACAGTAGTTCTGGGCAACTAGGCCAGCAGGGGAGGGCAGTTAGGGGTGACCAGGCCAGCAGGGGAGGGTAGTTGTGGGCGACCAGGCCATCAGGGGAGGGCAGTGGGGGTGACCAGGCCTGCAGGGGAGGGCAGGTGGGGGCAACAAGGCCTGCAGGGGAGGGTAGTTGGGGGGACCCGGCCTGCAGGGGAGGGCTGTTGGGGGTGACCAGGCCTGCAAGGGAGGGCAGTTAGGGGTGACCAGGCTGGCAGGGAAGGGCAGTTGGGGGCAACTGGGCCAGCAGGGGAGGGCAGTTGGGGGAGATTGGGCCTGCAGGGGAGGGTAGTTGGGGGCAATCGGGCCAGCAGGGGAACAGTTAGGCGTCAATCAGGCTGGCAGGGGAGTGGTTAGGGGGTGATCAGGCTGGCAGGCAAAAGCGGTTAGGGGCAATCAGGAAGGCAGGCAGGCGAACAGTTGGGAGCCAGCAGTCCTGGATTGTGAGAGGGATGTCCTACTGCCAGCAGTCGGACATCCCCCAAGGGGTCCCAGATTGGAGAGGGTGCTGGCTGGGCTGAGAGAAACCCCCTCACCCCCACCCAGTGCATGAATTTTGTGCACTGGGCCTCTAGTAAATAAATAAAAAATGGTAAACAACAGGGACATAAAGGTGTTTCTAAGCTAGTGAAAAGATGTACATATCTGGAGGATTATTAAATGCAGAATTCACCACAATTACCAACACACATTTCCTAATTATTCTAACTCTAATTGAAATATATTTTGGTTTTAAGCTATTAAATGAGATAGGTCTTTCACTAAGATCTAATAGTGTTGCTCATGCCCTTCTTTATACCATGGGCCACATTTTATTGGTAAAACAATGTACACATGGATGCCACAGACCCTACATATGTGAATAAAAATGGGAAGGAAGTACATTATATATTGCATATACACACATCTGAAATGTATAAAAAAATCTGCAAGGAAGTACATTTACTTATCAGCAGTAATCATGTCTTGGTGGTAGGTTTATGAATAGTTATTCTTTTTTTACCTTTTGCCATTTTGAGATCAGCATTATGCATTTCCAACTGAATGGGGTTAAGTTTGTTTGCAGAACCAGCGCTCTGGCCCTCCGCTCCCTTCTCTCTTTCTCAACCTGCTATCGTGCGAATAATGCAGAGGAAGCTTTTTGCAGATAGAAGGCAGTCCATGACCTCAAATATGCTCTACAGGCATAGTTTGCATGAAATACTACTGTGTTTTGGTGTTCACATGTTGGCAGGATACCCTGGAAGATATGTAAACTAAGATTCTGTCCCTTTTCCATACTTCAAACTTCAAAAGAGTGAGACACCATCAGAATGTTCTCTGGGCCCATAAAGAACAGTCATTTATGCCCTGGCCAGGTAGCTCAGGTGGATGGAGCGTCATCTTGAATACCAAGATTGCAATTCTATTCCCAATCAGGGCACATACCTAGATCGTGGTTCGATCCCTGGTCAGGGCACCTACAAGAGGCAACCAATCGATGTTCCTCTCTATAGAAAAAACATTTTAATAAAAACATATCCTCAGGTGAAGATTTTAAAAAATAGTCCTTTACTTGGCAGACCCATCAGCATTGATATTCAAAACTCCCTCTACAACCTGAGCCTTTTGGTCTTAGAGGGGAGCTATGGCGTTCATTCCAGAAAAACAAAAACAAGAACAGCTGTTGTGAGTCCTCGTCTGAGGAACTTATCTTTGACAAAGTGGTTCTGTTCTGTTATCCAACAGCACCTCAAGTCACATTCAAATGTGATCATGTCAATGCCTGCGACCCCTGTGTAAACATTGCACAGCCCATGATAGGCCACCCCTACTTGCTTTTCCAAAACACAGTCAGCATTTCATGTCTCCATGGCCAGACAGAGAGCCCCTGTGAGAATAGGGAAGGAGCACCTGATGTTATACCTCACTCTGGTCCTTAGTCTTGGTCCTGGGTCCAGTGATTTCATCTTAACACTTCACTACCACAGGGGCATTCCACTGGGAAATCCTGTTCTCAGTGAGAGCTTTTATTTGACTTTTATTATCTGACTTTTATTTCTGAACTTTTGGATTAAAAGCCCATCACATTTCAAACGGAGCCAAAACCACACACCGTTGTTAATAAGGGCAAGGGGCATGATTCCTCCAGGGATTTGTGATGGCTAGAGCATCAAGGCAAAGCTTCGCGTGGGGTGTTGGTGACAGGGAACACACACAGATTCCTATAATCCCCTTCCCCTTTTCCAGGATCTGGAACACAAACAGAATGTTATCATTTCCGGCACTTTGATTGTTCAAAACTTGAAACAAGCAGAATAAAAATGAAACGAGCCAGCTTTATAATCTGCAATACAGAGTGGAAGCAGATACCACTCCAGGTAATTCGAGACAACTCGGAAATCCCCAACAGCAGCCTGGCAGGTGGGACATTGCCAAGTTACCATAAAACCAGAGTTCATTCAGATATATAACTTTTTGCTCCCAACCAAATGAATGAATTAGGAATCAGACTCCCTCTTGGCAAATTTTACATTACTTTACGGCCAATTTCCTTCTGACGCAAGGGAAATAGAAACTTTTCTTTCCTTAGAAGTTGTTAACAAACTAAAGTGATTTAAAAAAAAAAAAAGATAATTGCTCGCTCTGTAACTATGTGGGAAATGAAAGGAGAGGAAAGTACTTTCCACCCCATACTTCCAACAGATCTAGACCTGGTTAGATTTATTATGCCACGAAGTCTCCCTTGGCAAGGTTATTCTAGAAGAAAGTCTCCCCCAGGAGGATTGTTACATCATAAAGTTTCTTCCAGCACATTCATTCCACACCCCACTGGCTCTGCTGCAGGTGGTGGGCTTAATTCCTGCCACAGCTAGCATATAGCATGGAGTCTCCACGAACAGTATGTGGTACTAAGATGCACAGTGAGGTTCAAAATTAGAGAGAGGTGGAGTGCCATCTGGGCTCACCCTCAAACTCTCTTCACTGACTACCGAGAGGCTGTCTTGAGCCACTAACCTTCTGCTGTTTGAGAGCGGCATTCAGACTGTCTGTGCCAACACATTGGGGTGGGCAAATCACAGAAAATTGAGGGTGGCAGAAACCTTAGGTCCCTTTAACCTCTGGCCACCAGCATCACTTAACGAAGATCACAGCAACAGTCTGCTCACCGGTCCCTCTTCCTATAACCTAAGACTGTTCTGGCCTGTGCCACACACCGCAGCCAGGGTGATCCACTGGAATACACATCGGATGGAGTCACTCCTCTAATTTCCCCCTGAAAGACTTCCCCAAAGCTTTCAGGATAACACCCCGTCTCCATGGCCTGTAAATATTTCTATCCAAATCTTCCCTACCTGCCCCTCCTCATAGATGTAAGTTTTGTGGAGTCAGGCATCACACCTTATTCATTGTTGCGTCTTCGGTCCTGAATACAATGGGAAATATGTGGTAGACGCACAATATTATTTGATAAAATGAGCGAAGGAATGAATCTGGTTTAAGCTCTTTTTCTACAGACAAGCTCAGGCCAAGAAGTGGCATGCCTTGCCAAACACTCACAGGTAAAAAGTGATCTGATAAGTACCAGAGCATGCCCGCTGCCTCCCCTGACACCCATCCTGCCCTCAGAGATGGGCATTCCTGTATCTCAGCACCTGGTCAGCCGCTCAGGAAAGGTCAGCAAATGCTACTCTGTATTGAGAGAGGAACCAGAAATTAATTGTATGTCACAGAGGGGAAGTCCTTCTGCCCCTATTATCATTCCTGTCATTTCTATCATTAGTAAGTCTATTAGCCAGACTTGTTTAAATCCCTTCCTATTACATATAATTACAACACGAGTCTGCTCACCTAACATTCAACACAGATTTGCTGAGTTTGGTGTGTGTAAGTTACAGTTTTAGGTTCTGGACATCCAAGGATGTGTAAGTTATGTTCCTGGCCTGAAGAAGTCAGGGAGATAAGCATGCAGATGAATCATCACAATATTGTGTCATTAGAGGCATGCATAAGATGCAGAGACTACTTTAGCACTGACAAAAGTGTAGTAAATTATAATATGTATTTCCTCCACTGTGATTATCCTGTGGGTAGGAACTAGGTCCTTCCTTTCATTTTCTCCGTGTCTAACACATAGTAGGTACTCCGTCAATATGTGATCGACTACTTGATACATGGCTAGCATAACAGAATGTGGGAACTACTCTGCACAGGGGTTGTATCTGGGAAAGCTTTAGAAAGGAGATGCTTGAGCATCCTAATGAATGATTAGTTCTTTACCTGGTGGATAAAATGAGAAAGGAAATTTTCTTTTGGATGGAGGAAAAGCAGGTAAGTGTGAAACTGCAAGCTGTGTTCCCAGGGTGTGTGGAGCCTGGGCTGAGGGGAGCTGTGGGAGGTGAGGTTCAGAAAGTAGGCCAGGCAGACCCTACCGGGGCTTTGGGGCCTTCCTGTGGGGTCTGACCTTGATGCTCTAGCCAATGGGCAGCCCTTAGAAGCATGCAAAGAACATGAACAGATCTGTAGATTAGTCAGTGGAGAGGTCCCTTATGTGCAATTAATTTCCAGAATATGCTTTCTCATTAAAAAAAAGTTTTAACTCTGCATCTCAGTCTGCCAGAGTATCCTCTGAGTCTGTGAGGCTCCCAGGAACACTACAGACCCCTTCTTAGCCATTCAAAGAGAACAAAATAAAAAGTTTCCTTTTCATACTGATCTACAACTTATCAACCTTACTTTTCCTTGTTATACTAGTAGATAAAATGGTTTCTTTTTTGCCTGAAGTGGTTCTATCTCGGAGTAAGTATTCCATCTCAGAATTCAGAGCGAGTGGATGATTGCTTGTGGAATGGCAGTTCTTCAAACCCTTGGTTAACTGAGTCTCCTTACAATGTTTTCTTCCCCGCTGTGGAGGAGGTAATTCAGCCAAATGAGTGGTCTGCCCATGACATTTTCTGTTGGTTTGGTTTACTTTTTAAAGGCAAAATTCACTCTGCTTTGCAAATTGCTCCATTTACACAGGTACCGTACGTTGTATGCCGCTTTAGAATCCCCATTGCTAAGCCAGTGGTTGGTGGGAAGCATATTCTCATATTCATTTCAGAATAACACGATGTTCAAATATTTATTTCTTTTCAATAACTGGGTAGGCTTTGGCTCTTCATTTCAATAAATTCTATTCAAATAATGTGGAGTCACTGCTTAGGATATATTGGTACCAAATTTCCCTTATGGTAATGATATTCACATCAGAGACCCACATTTTAGCCTTAGCTCTGCCACTAACCCACAATTTTGGGCAAATCACATGACCTCTCAGGAATTCCTTTTGATATTTTTTTAATTTTTCCTTTTAGCTCTAAAATTCTGGGTATGTTTTAAGAGATCTGATAAGTACCAGAAAGAAGAAATGAAATAGTTACAGAACTACAGATTGTGACAGGAGAAATAGTTATTTATGATGCGCAGCTATTCATTTTCAGGAACTCCAAATGGTCAGAAACTCTTAATGTAGGCTTATTTTGCAAGAAATTTATTATCTTTATATAGATATACTTATTTATTCAACAAATTTTATCAAAGACCTACGTTATTAAAGGCTGAGAATACAATGACAAAAAATAAAGAAAAAAATCCCCAGCCTCCAAGAGCTCATTGTCAAGCGGGGAAGGCAAACAATTTTTAGATAAGAAATAACAATAAACCAGAACAAGTATTATCATGGGATCCTGGCTCTGAAGACGAACATACAATTCAGCTTTGACCTGGGCTACAAGTCAGAAAAAGTTTCCCTGCGGATATGCTGTCTAAACTGAGAATATATATATGCCTGTGACTTTTATTTGGGAACCCATATTGAATGGAGCATGCAATAAAAATATTTATTTGTCCCAGACTCAGAGTTTAAGACTAAAAGAGCTTGTGAAGAAGAATCTGAATATATCTCATAAATAACTCTACCCCCAAGTTTTGATCAATCATTTGATCATAAATTTACTGACTCCCAAGCCAAATCTTCTCTTGAATCAAGTTCAGGAGGTATGGGCAATAATATCATTATTTAAAATATAATCATTCCTTATCTTTCAATCCTTAAGATCCTCACTGCTGCTCAAAGAACATATAATAGGCTTATAGGAGGTTTTCCAAATGATTTGTTGATTAATGATGGGTTTTAATTTTTCAAAGTATTTTTTCATCTTTAATCTCCCTTTACCCCAGTGTTCGAAGGACAGGAATTCTATTGTGCTGCCACTTGACCTTAGGGTGATAAAAAGTCCTCTCTAAAAAAATGCCAAGATTCCTGGACAGATCTGATTGCAAATCTTCTGTCTTGTAGCCAACACAATTATATTCAAATTCATCATACCACAGTTATGAGATTTGGTTTGAAAAATATGGTCACCATATGTTTCAGATAGTGAAACAGGGTAACTAGGTTAGCTTCCTTCAAGAATCCAGGAGACCCTTTGCTATACCAAAGAAAAGCATACAGAGGTTGTATATATTTTGCATAAAATCAATCCACTTTGAAGTTGCTTTGCTATCTAAGTTGCTTCCTAATTATTCATTGGATGCCATATACTATTAAAAAGGGTTAATAAGTAACAAAATTTTAATTTGGAAGTTTTATAACTTCTAAGGTAATAATAGTATTAAACCTATTTTGTAAAAGAGATCACAGAAATTGCCTCTTTTTTAGTCTCAGTGTCTTGATTTATTGTTTCCTGGCTTCATATTATTATTCAGAACTTGCTTTATTATTTAGCCTTTCTTGTTTCTTTGTCTTTTCTCTCCAATTAGATCAAAGGTTCTTTGAGAATAAGGACTGTGTTCTGTCTCCAGAATACCCAATTTTGCAACTATTAGGCCTTCAATGAGTATTTACTAAGGACTATGATTAGTTAAAAAACAAACAAAACCAGAAACAAATTAGCTATAGAACTACACATAGTGATGATTAAAAATGTTGCAAATGATGATTTTCAAATTTTAACATGCACAAGAATGGTAAAGAAAGCCTGTAAAAATATAGATTCCTGCCCAGCCGGTGTGGCTCAGCGGTTGAGTGTCATCCCAGGAACCAAGAGGTAGCAAATATTGTGAGGTTGCGGGTTTGATCCCCAGGAGGGGACATGCAGGAGGCAGCCAATTGATGATTCTCTGTCATCATTGATGTTTCTATCTCTCTCCCTCTCCCTTCCTCTATGAAATCAATATATATATATCATCATCATTCCCAAAGATTCTTATGTTTTAAATAATTTCTTCTTTTTCCTTCCTATTATTATTATAACAAATTTAAGAATGACGAGACATACCAGGGCCTTGGGACTGCACTGATGTTTCTTGTAAAGAAAAAACTTGACACCCTCCTTCCACCCCCACCCACACATCCTACTTTCTTTCAATAAATACTTATTGTGTGCCCACTAGGTACCAAATGCTGATCTAGGGCTTGTAGTTAAACTGGTCAATAAGATGTACAAGTCATTTGCTCTCACAGTGCTTAGATTCTTTTGGAGGGAGGGCAAACAACAGATAAGTAAACTTAAAGATTATTTCAGAAAGTAAGAATTATAAGGAAAATAAAACAGGCTGATATAATAAAGAATGATAGTTAAGGAGGGGCTTTTTAAAGACTGTTGAGGAGGGGTCACAAGAAGATGACATCTGATCTGAGGGCTGAATGACCAGAAGACATCTTTCTGCAAAAGATCTTAGGCAAGAGATTTACAGAGAAAGGAAACAACAAGTGCAAAGGTCCTGAGGCAGAATGAGTATTCCAGGATCAGCAAGGAGGCCAGAATGCTTCGAACTTGAAAGGGAGCCAGGTCAGACTCATCCACCAGGTATGGCCTGGGCTTTGACATGGAAGTATCTTGGGATTCCTGCTGTGGGAAGCTGGATAAATACTCCTGGCTCTCATAAAATTAAGGAAGAGTAATAAATGTCATATAAACAATTCTCCCATGAACAGTAACCACATTATCATAGCTTCCTTACCCATGAACAAATAGTCCACATCATGTTCCCTTTGGTTGACGTTTTGTGAAAACAGGGCTTCATTATCAGTAGTCGATTATATTTTGTACTACTTGAGTACTGAAAATTAGCTTGCTTTGGATCTATTTAAAAACCAAATTATTTATAATTCACTGGATGACTCCAATACCATAAAATAGAGTATAATAAATGGCATAAACTTGTATTTGAGTATTTACATACTTTTCTAAAGGAAGAATACTTATGCCATAATTTCAAAGTAAGTTATATGGCATGTGCCCCCCATCCCTTTTTTTTTTTTTTGGTTTTGAATTACTTTCTAACTCTTGCATTGGTTTGTTGTATTTCAACTGGACATCTACCAATTAATAATTATGGTACTATTACCTTTCAGCAGTGTGTTTTGCTTGAATAACTGAAAACTTATGGAAGAAAAGAGGCAAAGAAAGAAGCAAGAAGCATGCTACAGGTATGTCTAAAATCCACTCCTGGGAGCTACTACTGAAGCAAGGAGATAGCAGCTTGGCTTCAGACCCCATTGATCACTGCCCTTTTCTAAGCCCTCTCTGAAAAGGGCAGTCCGGGTGACAAATGGGCCTTCTGTGATAAGGGCTCCTGTCCACTAGAAATGGGAATCAGCTCACAGTTTCATTTCACAGAGTCCACCAGATGGTAAATAACTTTATCTACCCAGACCAGATCCAGACCGGAAATAGAATGGTGCTCCAGGCCCGCTTCCCCTCTGCTGGGAGACTTGCAGCTTTCCTCGGAGGGTTGCTTGATCGGGTGTACGTGTGTGTGTGTCAGTTTGGTTACATATTATGCTGCAGTTCTAAATGCAGAAGATTCTCCAAATTGGCTTCTTTGCTTCCATCTGGCCAATAAGGTTAGAATCAATGGCTTTTAAAAACAGGAACCAAGAAAGTAATGGCAAGATACAGATGCAGTAGCTGCAATGACAGACGTGTAAGAAGGTGGAAATGAACTGGTGAAACCCTTGTGGGGAAAGGGTTGGGGGAAAGGTATTGGAAATTAAGAGAAAGAATCCAACAACAACAACAAAAATGAAACGCCTTCATTATCACAAGAAACTCCAAGTAGCCTTCACTTGGTCCTACTGGAATTACAATTTCAGCCTGCGTCATCTGTAAAAGAGGGAGTAGGAAATATGACCATGGAAAGCAATATTTTAAGCTTCAACACATATTGCTCATCACTGACTTGACTTGCAGCATGTCTTTCAACAAAGGCATACAGTGATTTAATCTCAACAGCAATTTAGTCTGCTGCTGCACGAGACAAGGCTATCATTGCAGACAGACTGTAATTTGTGGAAGTCAGGTGCTTGGGATTAGGACCACCTGTTGAATTTAATCTTGGCGGTATAATGTTAATACCATCATAGAGCAGAACAGAAACACTACATATTTCGCAGACTCCGGGACCTCTGGCCATGGAGATGTGAATAGTTTCCTAAGTGGTATCTGTAACTCTCCCCAGATTCTGTAAATCAGTGGCAAATAAAGAGTCTGTTGGAATTCTGATTCAATATGCAGCAGCATATGGCTTGGTGGTCATCATAGGCAGCACATCCTATAATTTTTCTAAGGCCTGATGTGAGAGTGAAAACAAAAAGAGCAATCAGAGTATCATCTGGTAATGTAACAAAAATAGAAAAGCTGCCATTGCCTACCCTCCCCGGTGATAATTGAAAAAAGAAAAGAAAAGAATTCCTAGCAATATTCTAACAAGTCTCTGCCTAAGCAAGATTCTAGGAAGATCCCAAGGAAACATGATTAGACAGCACCTTTTGGAGAGAGGACAAATATTTTACACATGCATATTCAGACAGCCATCAGACATGGAACTCTGCCTCATTTCTGGCCAGCTAAGTAGTAGCAGTAAAGAGGGTCAATGATTGCATTTGGAGCAGAAGTTCATATGTAGCTCCGTGGGTCCATTGGGAGGATGCTTAGAAAGAGGGCATAGATTTTAAGGTTTGCCTTTGTTCCTTTGCTTGGGTGGGGTAAACCCTGCTGAACCCTTTGCGTATGGAATTTTGTGACATACTGGTTTTCTATGAAAGAATTTCATTACTATAAATTATCTGCAAAGAATTTTCCTGGCCACGTTTATAATTCTCTGCTAACAATTTCAAGGACATTCACACATATTTATCATGCCCACAACACTTCACAATTTATAAAACCCTTTTACTACAGATTATCTCACTTTCTCATATAGAGTGTCAACATTCCTTCCAGAAAAAGAGCTGTCCTTCATTTTAATGAACTAAAGCTCTAATACATTGAAAATGGAATACGACCTATTTGTGTGAATAAACACTGTTTTGAAAACATGAGGGCATCATATTTTGCCTTAGGCTATCCATGTTCTTAGCTGGTGTCCAGCAGAAAAGCACAAGGAGGAAAGTATTAGGAATATTTTCCCACAGGCCCATCAAAGCTCTCAGCAAATGTACCTTCTGACACCCTATTAATCAAGACTCCGCCAGTGCTAATACCATTTCCAGTAAACAATAGCTATGGAAACCCACTAAGTTCAATATATTCATCATTTCCAGTTACACATCCACCCACAGTCAGAGGCCGATCTCTAAACTTTCCTACAACTCCAGCCCTTATCAGTTGCTCCCACATGCAGATACAAAGTATGTAATCAATCAGCAACTTAGAAAATTGCAGCTGGAATTGTAAAACTGATGGCCCTCTCTACTTTTGATTTTGAGTCTACCACCAGACCCCTCCCCCTAATCACTTTGTAATGAAATCTCTTCCTCTTTTCTGCTTCTCTGAATTCTTCCCAGTGCAAGTCCCATGTTTTCCAAGAAACTTTCATTGATCCAATCCAGGGGGCAGTGACCTATCTTTCTCATCTCTGGACCCAACAGTATTAACAGTTTACATCTTGCATTTCCTATACACGTATATCTATCACTCTGTCTATCATCTATCTATCTATCTATCTATCTATCTATCTATCTATCTATCATCTATCTCATCTATCTACGTATCTATCTACACTTCATAGTAACCCCCTATCCCACTCCCAGGTAGTCAAAGACCCCTAAAAGCTGAGTCCTGTCTTAAATTCTTTTGTACCTTCCAAAAACCCTTAACATTATTCATTGCACGAATGAGTGGAAATGTTTTGATTGTTTCTTTTAAAAAGTTTGGCTTTTTCATGCAGGGTAAGAGCAATCTTTCCACACAAAAGCAGTACATGCTAGCTATCACTTTAGTCCATAACCATAAAATCTAGTTATATTACTAGCAGATTAGTTAGGTGGTTTCAAGAAATCCTCTAACTCTCCAGAGCAGACGCAGAGTGGAATCGTATTTTAATCAAAATATATTAGCTGCTTCAAATAAAGCGGAATGCATTTAAACTGTCTTTTCAGAATCAGAAAAGTTGATTAGGATTCTCCCAAAGGCTTCACACACTGAAACCAGACACTCATTATTCCAGGAAGAAGAGGCTCAATTTAAAAAATTTATCTTATTAATTATTAGCCAAGCCAGGAAGCGGCTTCCCAGGAAGCCAGAGGAAAACAGGCCCTCAACCATGAGTTTCAAGCCAAGGGAAGCTGAGTTGGTGCCTCCAGCCTTGCGCGCCTGCCTGGGCACCGCTCTCCAGGGCTGTGGCAATTCTGCCCAGAGCAACCCAAGCAGAGATCAGAGGGGAGTCTTTGAGCCTGAGCAGCGGCCTCGCCCTCTGGTTCACGGTCAGAGGAACGCCAGGGCTGCTACTAGCGCCATCCCGGGTCAGTTCCCACAAAGGCGAGACTTGGCGGCCAAACTCTAGGCTTCCGGAAGCCAGCACACACCGGCCTCTGCAATTCTGGGGATCAGAGGGTTCAAATTCCAGGGCCCATTCCTGTTGGGACATTGGGCTTTGGGGTCCACTCATCCCATCCCTATTCCCCGGAAAACTTTGCATCCTTTTCCAAATAGGAATTCCTATCAAGTAGGAACCATCCCACCCACCCCAGCGGGTCCACTCCCCCTCCCGGCCTCTGAAAGGCACCTACTCACGGCGACCCCCAGCCCCGGGAAAGAGGGCAGGTTTAGGTGTGCGGGATTCCCCAGCCGGGTGGCGTGCGAGTGGGCGAGCGAGCTGTCACCTTGTGGTCCGCCACGCCAAGGTAGCCGTCCAGCGGTCGCGGTCCTGCGGGGGGCCCGGGGCGCGACGGGGCGCTGCTCTCCGCCGACGGCTGCGCGCTGCCGGTCGCCGCTGCCTGCTGCTGCTGCTGCTGCTGCTGCTGCTGCTGCTGCTGCTGCTGGGAGGGCCGGTCCTTCTGGCCGCCGAGGCTGCTGTACACGAGCAACAAGCTGGTGCACATGGTGGTGAGCGCTAAACACACTGCCAGACCATGGCGCTGCGGGCGGGCGGGCGGAGAGAGCAGAGAGCCGCTGAGAGCCCACCCAGTAGGAGCGCACCGGGTGGAAACACCCGCAAGACCCGGCCCGGGGAGATCCCCGAGCGGGAGCTGGCCAGGGTCCTGGCGCGGCCGCGCGCAGCCCAGCCGGGTCAGAGGCGGCACGGTTCCGTGGGTACCGCAGGGGATGCTCCCGATGCGTAGCTGCTCTCGGCCCACGCCACCTCCCAGATCTCTCGGCAGAGGGCAGGTGGAGCGCGGCGCCTGGCTACTGGAGGGAGAGCGCGCCGGCGGGCGGAGAGGGCAGGGGTGGGGGTCTCTCGCACTTTGGGGAAGGGACTCTCTCTCGCCAACTCGCCTGCTGGAATCTCTAGCCTTCGCATCCTCTCCTTTCTAGACCCGTGAGGCTTTACCTCGGCGATTCTTGCAAGTTTGAAATCATTCAAGGGAACCCAGAAAGTCTGCAAAGGTCTCCCCTCACCTCTCTTAGTTTTTGCCAAGGCGGTTGCTTTTGGGTATCCCCCACCCCCGGAGCAATGCGCCCACCACTCCAGCTCTCTGCTGGCCCCTCAGACTTCCTGCCGAGATCCAGGAGCCTACGCAAGCTGAGTTCATCCTGGCTCTGGGATACCCACCCAGGCAGAGCCCAGGAATCGCGAGGGGACACGGAGCAGGTGGAAAGTTATCCCTTTGTAACAGGCGACCTCGCGGGGCTGGGGGAGGCGCCCCTGGAGCTCTCCCACGCACCCCGGGGACGCTGCTCCCGGGGGGTCCCCGCCTCTGCTCCGAAGAGTTGTAACAAATGACTCACCATCAGGGTCTTCATTTTGGGCACCTCTTTTGTGCGGAATCCTCAGGCACATGCGTCCGGAGCCACTTTTTCTTGAAGGGTTTCCATGATGGGTGATGGGGCGCGGGCGGCTCTGATATCAGCCCGGCGGCCGGCGGCGGCTGAGTGGGCAGGGGAGCCGCGGGACCCAGGGAGCGCCGCCGTTGCAGAGATTAGAGACAGAATTAAAACTGAACCGGACCCTCGTAGTCTCTCCGTGATCTACACAACTGCCGTCTGCCGCCGCCTGCTGGGTCCTAAAGACCACTGCATCCCCCCCTTCCCGCCCCCAAATATTCTTTTCAGCCTAATGGAATTTCTGGGGCGAGGGAGTTAACTGTGTCAGTACTACCACCCGTTGGTCCGAGAGCTTATTTATCTTTTATGAAATCATTAAAAAAAAAAAAAAAGGAGAACCCAACTGGATTCTGAACGTGATTCCCATTTGAAAATTTGCAAACTAAATGTTCTGTTTTGTGATTTTTTTAAAAAAAAAAACAAGTCAACCGCCCAAATGTCAATAGCCCTATTTATAGCTTTTGCATTTATGTTTATTGTATGGGGAAATCTATCACAAAATAATTTTTCCAAAAAATTATTTATTATTTCAGATTTTCAATTGTAAGCTTTTTCATATTCTCTTCACCCTTAATTTTACTTTCCTAATCCAGTTATTCTCATGCAATCTTTCAATCACAATTTTAATCTAAGTTATTTCATTCATGATTTGTTTTAAATATTACAATTTTCACTGCTATCAGACCTTTGAAGTCCTTAGTGATTTCCAAGTGTAAAAACACTCAACCCATCATATCCACATGGTTAACTGAACCTGTGGAATCTCCCTAATTTTAATGAAAGATTTCTGGCTTCTGGAGATAGAACTGCTTACTGCTTACTGCTTATTTTAAAAGCCTCCTAAGGCCTTTGATGCTCTGCTCGTGTTAGTCTATTGCACTGATAGTACACAATTTCACATTCAAACCTTCAATTAAAAATTTTTTAAACCTATTTTTTTTTATGTTGGGAATTTCACACCAATATCCTATTTAAAGGGTCCTCCCCCTCATGTTGAATTTCAAATGACATTTGTTAAATGTCTAATTTAGCTAAAAACATATTTCTTGTGAAATTGCTCAGTGAGATAGTTGTATTAATATATTACTTAACACCTCACCTGTAGCAGTGTAATATTAAAGATTACATTAAGATGGAAATGATCAGCAGGCCAACTGAACCATAGGCATAATAAGAGCTTTCTCAAGGCCAAAAAAGGCATTACAATACTTTTTTAATCTTCACTAATCCATGGCTGGACTGATGATACAACAGGAACTATTTTTAACTTAGGAGGCATCCTTCCATACTTAGTATTAGGGACGTTAAAATTATTGATGCAACAATGACTATCAATGCAATGTGTTTGGGGGAAGAAACATCCAGGATTTAGCCTTACAAGGAAAAACAAAAAATTCAAAACACCGTCCAACATTGGCAGCCTTGAAGCTATTTATTCAATTTGTGCTTTAGGCATGAATAGCACCAGTTGTTAAGGCTGGAAAAGCAGCAGCCAGAGGAGAATCTTATCAGGTCCTGGCAATTCTTTATTGTATGGTTGCACTTGACACTCAAATTAGTGAATCAAAGGACCAACTTGATGAATCATTGCAGGCAGGCTATCTGTGTTTCTCCACAGTTCCTTTTGAGATGCTACTAGACTCAGCTCCAGCATTTTTCAGAATTATTCCCCTTCCATCTAGCAAGTTGCCCAGTGACCGATAAAACACTTCTAATATATTTTGCCATGCCAAACAGAGCCATCATACTTATGATTTAAGCTCATGGCAGCACATTGGACATCTGTTACACAGTATGTCTGACCAAATTCATTAAGCTTATGCTTCTTTTTTCCCCCTCCTGGGATGGCAGTTAGCTAGTTGTTAAATTTACTTATGAAATGATCAGGGTAAATTTAAAAATGTAATTCTGAACTTGATTTGAATAATTTCAAGGCCTCAGGCCTTCAAATATTTGATTAGATGGATCCAGTGATTTTTAGGCACTCTGGCCAGAGAGCCAAATGGACTTGGTAGGATGGGAAAAGGGCAGATAAAACCAGTAACAAAAAAATAAAATCCTTGTGCTGTTCAATTTAGTGATCATTTAATGTTTGCCTGCTATCTAGTGGTTCTATATTTTGGAATATAGAGATAAATAGACACATATCCTCTCCCACACTCTGTGTGTGTGTGTGTGTGTGTGTGTGTGTGTGTGTGTGTGTGTGTGTGAAGTGTCTGACTCAAGTCCACAGGTAGGCAATGAAAGGCAGAGTAGTAGAGATTGACATATATTTATCAAGTGCCTACCATGCTGAGCACCTACTCTGGTGAGCACCTACCATGTGGCAGGTAGTGGGGATACCTAGATGAGTAGATCACATACTAGCTTGCAGGAACTCACAATCTATTCCCAGATCAGTGTTATAACCCTTTATATTATAAAGAACTAGGAAACAATAAAAACACATGCTTTATTTTTCAAGTCTGAGTGCTTGCTTATTTAAGATCTGAGGGATTTGATATTTTAAGGGTATCCACCTATTTTGTGTAACTTTATGCACACATCCTCTCTAATAAAATGGTAATATGCAAAGTAACCATCACTCCGCTACATAAACCACGCCCACCATCCAATCAGGGCGAGTATGCAAATTAACCCCATCCAAGATGGCTACAGCCACAGAGAGCAAGGTTTCCCAGGTAACAGAGCAAGCCAAGCTTTCCATAGCCGTTGCAGGCCGAAGCCTCCACTCAAGCTACAAAGTTTCAATTATAGAAGGTAAACAAATTCAAAGAAATGGTGGCAGAATGGAGCTTGAGAGAGCAGGCCAGGGTTGCCGGCGGCAACAGGGGAAGCAAACCTTTCCGCACACCCTGGCTGGGCCCACCCACTTAAGGCTACAAAGTTTCAATTGTAGAAGGTGACTTAACTGCCACAGAAATGGCTGCCGGCGGCGGAGGGAGCAGCAGGCTTGGCTCCGCTCCAGGCTACAAAGTTTCAATTGTAGAAGGAAAATAAATTCCAGATACCAGGGCCTCCACTTGGGTTGCCAGGGGGCGTGGCCGGCCTGCAAACCACCACAGGCCCCTCGCTCAGGCTGCCCCACGCCCCAAGGGAACCCCACCCTGATCCGGGACACCCTTCAGGGCAAACCAGCTGGCCCCCACCCCTGTACCAGGCCTCTATCCTATCTAATAAAAGAGTAATATACAGATTGACCATCACTGCAACACACAATATAGCTGCCCCCATGTGGTCAAAGATTCTGCCCCCATGTGGACACAAGATGGCCACTACAAGATGGCCAGTAGGAGAGGGCAGTTGGGAGGCACCCGGCCTGCAAGGGAGGGCAGTTGAGAGGGACCAGGCTTGCAAGGGAGGGCAGTTGGAGGTGATCAACCCTGCAGGAGAGGACAGTTAGGGGTGACCAGGCTGGGAGAGGAGGGAAATTGGGGGCAAACAGGCTGGCAGGGGAGCAGTTAAGCATCAACCAGGCTGGCAGCGGAGTGGTTAGGGGGTGATCAGGCTGGCAGGCAGAAGCGGTTAGGGGCAATCAGGAAGGCAGGCAGGCAAGCAGTTGGGAGCCAGCAGTCCTGGATTGTGAGAGGGATGTCCACCAGGATCAGGCCTAAACGGGCAGTCGGACATCCCTCCAGGAGTCCCAGATTGGAGAGGGTACAGGCTGGGCTGAGGGACAACCCCCCTCCATGCACGAATTTTGTGCATCGGGCTTCTAGTTTAAGTTAATAATTTGAATAGCCAGAAAGAACAAATAGTGGCATCGTTCACAGACACTTGATTGACTTGGAGGCAAGTAGACAAGTCAATAAAGCTTTTATAGTTCATCTAACTTGTCCAGTTCAATACAAAGTGAGCCAGGGAATCACAATTTGCTTCTCAAAATCCAGGTAGCTGAGATGGATTTCTCACCATTTAAAATTTTGCCACCTTTCTGCCTCTAGTGCTGTCACATCCAATCAAATAGATTTCTACCAGAAAAAAAAAGAGAAGGGAAAGAAGGAAGGAAGGAAGGAAGGAAGGAAGGAAGGAAGGAAGGAAGGAAGGAAGGAAGGAAGGAAGGAAGGAAGAGAAAAGAATTTGAGTGTTTTACAATGTGGGTTGTGTGATAAACTAAAGGTGAGAATTTATGAAACAAGGCATGTCATGAGGTGAGGAGGGAGGAGGGGAAGACTGAAGCTCAGAGGGAAGGTCAGCCTGTGCACACAGCCTCAAAGGCACCACAAAACTAGCAAGTAAAGCAGAAAGACAAACTGCTGGGAAGGCACCAGCCCCACCCATGACTCCTAAGTGACCTCTCAGCTCAGCAACAAATGTTTCAAACATCCTCAAGATGGAGGAAAAGCAGAAAACAACATAAGGTAAAATGCATTTGAGATACAACTACTTTCCACCTTATGATCTTTGAGAAAAGAGAAAGATTCTGCCACATGCCGCAAAAGCAAAAGGCTTACTATGGCAGAAAGTCTCAGAACAAATTTGATACTGGTCCATTGGTGTCCTGCAGTTTACTTAGCTCTCTTTCCTTCACAGGCTGTGCTTGGTGAGCTGGTAGGTCGAGAACAAGTTTCTGGAGTCAGGCCACCAGGACCCAGATTCTGTCCTAACCACCTACCAGCTCTCTGACTTTGGTTAAGTTACTTAGCGGTGCTTAGTTTCCTTATCTGCAAAACAACAATCGTAGAAGTGCCCACCTCAAAGAATTGCTGTGAAGGTTAAATGAGATACAAGTGAAGAGTCAAGAGGAGCACTAACAGATTATAACTATTTTAGTAAAATTTTGTGATTATGATAATACACTGGGTTTGAAGGCAAAAGACCAGGGCTTGACCTATATGACCATGACCTTAGCAAAGGACTTAAAAAATATTAAACAGACTCTTAACTCACCTTTAAAATGTGTACAACAAAGCCTATCCCACAAATGGTTAAAGAGCTTATTAGGATATTGTTTGTGACTGTTTTGTATACAGTGAAGCTCTGCAGTAGCTAATAGTAATGCATTTGTTCACCCCGAAAGTATCAATGGAGCATTAACTCTATGCCAGGCACCGTTCTAGCCCCTTGGGATGTGACCAAGACTCACAGAGGGCCTCTGCCCCATGAGGCTTACATTTCAAGCTAGGGCAATAAAACAGTGGAATAGAATGTTAAGACCTAGGGAAAAAGGGTAAAACAGTTAGCGATTGGGGTAGGGGTGTATGTGCTGTTTTAACTAGGATGACATTTGAGCAGAGATTTGAATAAAGTGAGGGAGTGAGCCATGGGACCATCTGGAAGAAGGGAATTCCAGGCAAAGGGAACAGCACGTGCAAAGGCCATGAGGTAAGAGCTTGACTGGCATCTTGAAAAGACAGCAAGGGGTGTCAGTGTGGCTGGAGTGGAGGAAGCGGGAATAATCATAGAGGAGGAGGGCAGAGGGCCAGATATGCCAGGAAAAGGACTCTGTGAAGAATACCAGCTGAAGTTAAAGCTTTGGAAGAACATGGGTTCTTGATATTTTGCACAGATCACCTCGCTGCTGTGCTGGGGAGCAAGAGTGGAATCAGGGAAACCCCTTATGAAGCTATGACAGTAGTCTAGGTTGAAGGAGTATATAGTGCTTTTAGGAGAAATGAATAGTTTGAGGACTTGCTGATGATCAGATAGGAGATATAAGAAAAAGAAAGGAGGCAAGCAAATGCAAGGCTTTTGGACTGGGCAGCTGGAGAATGGAGCTGTTATTAGGGGGATGAGAATGGAGAATTTGGATTTAGATGTACTCAGTATGAGGAGTCACAGGCAGTTCAGGCATGATGTTGGTTGGGCTTAGAGACATGAACTGGGCATGAAGGTTCATTAAAGGACGAGGTCACCTAGGGATGAGCCAGGACACAGAAGAAAAGAGGTCACAAATTTCAGATGCTGCCAAGAATGGGAGACATCACTATAGTAATGATAATACTGAAAAACAAAAATAACTCTTTGAACTTGATTTGATTTAGGTTGCTGTTATTGTCATTCTGAATGGATTTTCCATTCCAAGACAGTTAGTCATTTATGTCCTCAAAGCACTTTTCAAATTCTATTACTGTACTAAGCATATTCATTTGTGTATTTATTGTTCATCCTTCCTACTAGATCATAAATTTTCTAGTACTGGAACTATGGCCTATGACCCTATTAAACTAGGCACATCACTGAGAGAAATAATGTTAATCACTAACATTTATCTAGCCCTTATTATATACTACAGGCCCGGTGCACGAATTTGTGCACCAGTGGGGTCCCTCAGCCTGGCCTGCGGGATCAGGCTGAAATCTGCTCTCTGACATCCCCTGAGAGGTCCTGGATTGCAGGAGGGCACAGTCCAGGCCAAGTGCATGATTGGGGCCAGGGAGTGATGCGGGAGGTTGGCCAGCCAGGGAGGGACTGCGAGAGGGCTCCAGGGCATGTCCAAACCATCTTGCTCAGTCTCAATTGGCCGGACCCCAGCAGCAAGCTAACCTAGCGGTCGGAGCATCTGCCCCCCGGTGGTCAGTGCACGTCATAGTGACTGGTTGACTGGTCGACTGTTTGCCTCCTGGTGGTCAGCGCATGTCATAGTGAGCAGTTGAGTGTCCTTAGCATATCATTAGCATATTACGGTTTGATTGGTTGAACGGATGACTGGGCGACCAGACACTTAGCATATTAGGCTTTTATTATATAGGATGCCAGCATGTGTCTGAGTTTTACATGTATCAGCACATTTAGTTCCTACATGACCCAGGAGTTAGGTATTATTACTGTCCCCATTTCACAAATAAGTAAATTGAGGCACTGAGAGTCATTTGTCCAAAGTCACCCAAATAGTAAGTGGTAGCAGTGGGCTAAATAAATGTTTGTTAAAACAAATAAATATTTGTTAAAGAATGAATGAATTCTTTTTGTAAGAGTTCCTATGACCAAGTTCTTCTACTGAACTCTAAGATGGTTTAATGATAAGAATCTGGTTTACACCCCTGATCCACTCGATAATATACCGAAGGCACTTTCTTGTTTTGTGATGCACATTTTGCTATTTTAATTTTTTCAAAGTATATTTTACATACAGTAAAATACACAAAATTCAATTGTACAGTTTGATGAGTTTTGGCAAAATTATACACCTGTTAACCACCACCACTGTCAAGACATACCATAAATCATTTCCATCATCCCAAAGAATACTCCCATGCTGCCCTCCACTCATATTAACCCCCATCCAATAAGCAAACAGGCTAACATTGTTTTGATTTTTATCACTATCAATTAGCTTTGCCTGTTTTAGAGCTTAATATAGTGAAAATATACAGGATGTGCATTTAGTCTGACTTCTTTCACTTAGCATAAAATTTTGAGGCATATCATGCTTAATGTATTGATAGTTTGTTTCCTTTTATTGCTGTTCACTATTCTATTGTGTGAAAAAAAAGCACCATTGTTTTTATCTATTCTTCTGTTAATGAACATTTGGGTTGTTTCCTGTTTGGGGCTCTTATGAATAAAGTTACTAAGAATATTCTTATTTTTTGTAGGTGTATGGTTTCATTTTTCTTGCATGAATACATAGGAGTGGACTAGTATGGGTCATATGATAGACTTTAGAAGATATTGTCAAATTGTTTTCCGAAGGGGTTGTACCATTTTTTTATTCCCATCAGCAATGAATAAGAGTCCAAGTTTTTTCACATCCTTGTCAGCACTTGGTGTGTTCAGTTTTTTTTTGAAAGTCTCTGGGTTTGTTTTTGTTTATGGTTTTGGTTTTTAAATATATTTTATTGATTTCAGAGAGGAAGGAAGAGGTAGATAGAGATAGAAACATCAATGATGAGAGAGAATCATTGATCGGCTGCCTCCTGCACACCTCATACTGGGGATGAGCCCACAATGCGGGTATGTGCCCCGACTGGGAATCGAACCATGACACCCTGGTTCATAGGTCAATGCTCAACCACTGAGCCACGCCGGCTGGGCAAAAGTCTCTGTTTTTGTATAGTCTTAAGATAAAGTTAGAAATCTTTGCATAGCACCCAGCATCCTTCCTATGTGTTCAAAGATTCCCTTTTTTTTTTTTTTTCCTGAAGTGAGCCCAGGAACCTGAAACTTTATCCCCAGGCTTCTGTTTTTTTCTTATTTTTATTTTTAAAAATTGAGTTATAATTGACATGTAACATTATATTAGTTTCAGGTACAACATAACGATTCACAACATAATGATTTGATATTTGTGTACATTGGGGAATAATCAATACAATAAGTCTAGATAACGTTCTTTACCACACATAGTTAGAAATGAGTGAAGAGAGTCAAAAGGTATAAACTTCCAGTTATAAAACAATAAAGTCCTGGGATGTAATGTACAGCGTGTTGACTAATTAACAATATGGTATTGCATATTTGAAAATTGCTGAGAGAATAGAGCTTAAAAGTCCTCATCACCATTCCTCTTAATCCCATCTCCTGACTCTCCACACAGGAATACTCCAACTAACTACAAAATTGTTCTTTGGATTTACAGTACGTATTGATTGTGTAGTCAGCTGAGTCTCTCAATAATCCTCTCTCCATCCTGCTCCTCCTTCACACCCTGCCCTGTCCACCGGTGACCCCCACTTTCTGAACCTGAACTTGGGCAGTGGGGTCTCTCTTCTATCAAAGCAGAAGTTAGACTCACACAGACCAGATGGCCTGGCCTCTAACATGGAACTTTCCTGTGACCGAGAGCAAGCCACTGATGGCTCTTCTCTGTTTCCTCACTTGCAATAGGTGGACAGTGAAAACTTTCTAGCAGAATGGTTGTGTAGTCAAAATCTTCTAATGTATGTGAAGTATTCACCACCATTCTGATCATACAGATGGATCAAACAAAATGCATGTTTTTCATAGGAGACTACCTGTTTGGAATAAAGGGAGGCACATTCATCCTTAAATGCTTATTGAATTTATCTATATATATAAAAGGCTAATATGCTAAGTGTCAGACCATCCGACCAGTCACTATGACGTACACTGACCACCAGGGGGAAGACGCACAACGCAGGAGCTGTTGTGACATGCACTGGCCATTTATAGAGAAATGCCACCACAGACCTGGCACTCACAAAGCAACACTCAGCTTCCCCCAAGTGGGACACAGGCCTCGCCACCACCCTGGAGTGACACCCCACCAAATTGCAGCCAGTATTGCCGAGACCCCATGGCACAAAATGCGGCCCACAGCCCAGCCCAGCCCGGAAATGGTGGCTGTGGGCGCCGGGTAATGACATCACGTAGCAATGCCTGGCTTCCTCTCTCTAGTGACTAGCCTCCTTGGAGTTTCTTCAGCCCAGAAACATGACTTGCTTTATAGCCAGGTGCAAACATTTTACACTTTAACCAAATGTCTGTGAAGAGTTTTCCCGTGCCTCATCTCATTTGATCCTCACAGAAGTCCTGGAATAGGTAGATAGGAGACTCAATGGAATCCTATTTTCTTTTCATTAGCCGGAAAATGGAGATTTAGAAAGCTTAGAAACTTGACCCAACTGAAAAGAAGTAAGAAATGGTGGACCTTGAAAATGACTTCAGGTTTTCTCACTGCACAGAATATAGTCAAACACTGCTGCAGGTAAATATTTTACCCTTTGTTCTCCCTGCATGATCTACAATAATAATCTGCTTCATGTTGATATTCACTGCTGTGTTGCTGATAATTACCTGAAAGAGAAGTTGGGGTGCTTCACTGGGCTGGAAAAAGTTTAGCTAAATCAGAAAGCAGGTCTAATTAAGCAAGTTTATTCTATATCTATAAAAGGCTAAGTTGACTCACGTATGCACGATACATATAAAGCTCTTGCTGGTGCCAATCACATGTGTGTGTTTCAATCTGTCATTGTCCATCGTGAACTTGGTTGACATTTCTATTATAGAGAAAGGGCGAATAGCAATATTAAAATATTTCTTCTAATTCTTTTCCTTTCAATGTGCACAAATTTGTGCACCGGGCCACTAGTAATAAAAATAATAATTACTAAGATATATTGTTTGCCTGCCATCAGGCATTATGCTAATTATAGGCAGTGGCTTATCTGTAATGATGTCATCTCCATTTACCAACAAGGAAACTGATATAGAGGTGTGAGGCCATTTGCCCACAGTCTTGTGGCTAGAAAGTGACAGCCAAGCATTGACAAGGTCTGTTTGACTGCAGACCCTTCCCTCACAATCTCCATGTTCCACATTACACTGCTTTCTAAACACTCTGACCCTAGGCCAGGCCCTCCACTAGATTCTGGAGATGCAAAGAGGAGTAAGACACAGCCCTCCCTGCAGAAGACAAACCCATGAGCAGATAATTAGAATCCAGTATGTTAAGTGTAAAAGTTGAGTAATACATGAAGAACTAGAGGGAGCAAATAAGAAGGACACATGGTGGTGTGAGAGTGGTTCAGAAATTATTTCTGGCAAAGGGGAAAAGCTCAGTTGGTTTTAAAGGGTCACTAGAAACAGCATGGGAGAAGGCCAAGGAGAGAGGATGGCAAAATAAACAAAGGTGTGGAAGCATGGCACCTCGTGGGTGTGCCGGGAGCAGACAGGGAGTTTGTGGGTGAGGCAGGGAGTTGTCAGAACCAAGGTGGTCTGCACAGTTGAGCACGTTGTGCAGTGCACAAGGATGCACATCTAAGTGGGCATCGCACATCGTCCACACTGCAGATTTGTATATTTACTTTGTCATTTTTCTCAAAAATGGCCAGCAAGCATCTTGCTCTACAGATATCAGAATATTACATTTTTTCCCATTAGATAGAAGCAAAATATTTGCTTCAATTAGATAGAAGCAAAACCTTTTGTCAATTATAAGGCGGGATGGGTGGGAAGACAACTACCAAAAAACTTATATGCATATACACTGAGTGGCCAGATTATTATGATCTCTGAATGCATAATAATCTGGCCACTCAGTGTATATCCTATATAATGAAAGGCTAATATGCAAATTGTCCCCTCGACCAGGAGTTTGACCAACAGGCAGGCTGGCCAATGGCCCATGTCCCCTCCCCCTGGCCAGGCTGGCCGGACCCAACCCATGCATGAATTCATGCACCGGGCCTCTAATATATATATATATGTGTGTGTGTGTGTGTGTGTGTGTGCACGTGTGTGTGTGTGTGTATGTATGTATTTATATATATATATATATACTAGAGGCCTGCTGCACCGGGATCGGGCCTAAATGGGCAGTCGGACATCCCTCTCACAATCCAGGACTGCTGGCTCCCAACTGCTTGCCTGCCTGCCTTCCTGATTGCCCCTAACTGCTTCTGCCTGCCAGCCTGATCACCCCCTAACCACTCTGCTGTCAGCCTGTTTGCCCCCAACTTCCCTCCTCTCCCAGCCTAGTCACCCCTAACTTCCCTCTCCTGCAGGGTTGATCACCTCCAACTGCCCTCCCTTGCAGGCCTGGTCCTTCTCAACTGCCCTCCCTTGCAGGCTGGGTGCCTCCCAACTGCCCTCTCCTGCTGGCCATCTTGTAGTGGCCATCTTGTGTCCACATGGGGGCAGGATCTTTGACCACATGGGGGCAGCTATATTGTGTGTTGCAGTGATGGTCAATCTGCATAATAGTACTCTTTTATTAGATAGAATAGAGGCCTGGTACAGGGGTGGGGGCCAGCTGGTTTGCCCTGAAGAGCATCCCGGATCAGGTACGGGTTCCCTTGGGGCGTGAGGGCAGCCTGAGCGAGGGGCCTGTGGTGGTTTGCAGGCCGGCCATGCCCCCTGGCAACTCAAGTGGAGGCCCTGGTATCTGGAATTTATTTTCCTTCTACAATTGAAACTTTGTAGCCTGGAGCGGAGCCAAGCCTGGGGCTCCCTCCAAGGCCGGCAGACATTTGTGTTGGGGTTATAATTGAAACTTTGTTGCCTTAAGCGGGTGGGCCCAGCCAGGGTGTGTGGAAAGCTTTGCTTCCCCTGTTGCCGCCGGCAACCCTGGCCTGCTCTCTCAAGCTCCATTCTGCTGCCATTTGTTTGAATTTGTTTACCTTCTATAATTGAAACTTTGTAGCTTGAGTGGAGGCTTAGGCCTGGCAAGGGCAGGCGGAAAGCTTGGCTTGCTCTGTTACCTGGGAAACCTTGCTCTCTGTGGCTGTAGCCATCTTGGTTGGGGTTAATTTGCATACTCACTCTGATTGGATGGTGGGTATGGCTTGTGGGCATGGCTTGTGGGTGTGTTGGAGGTATGGTCAATTTGCATATTTGTCTATTATTAGGTAGGATATATACTGAGTGGCCAGGTTATTATGCGTTCAGAGATCATAATAATCAGGCCACTCAGTATATATATATATATATATATATATATATATATATATATATAGCCAATGGACCCAGACAATAGGGTGGTGAAGGCCTGAGGTAGGGGGTGCGGGTGGGCTAGAAGGGGCCAATGGGAGAAAAAAAGGGACATATGTAATACATTTAATAATAACGATTTAAAAAAACTTTTAAAATTTTCATGATAGTGCTCTCTGGGTTGGCTGGGAGCGATTTGGCCAGAATTACTCTCTGGGTGGATGTCTCCGGAGACAGTGAGAAGGATGGATTTGTCAGGGGATGACAGGAGCCAGAGAGGACAGCTAGGAGGCTATTGTGGAAATCCAGGTGAGAGATCAAAGCTTCAGCCAGAGCAGTGTTGGTCGGATGAATTATAGAAATTCTTAGACAGGCATTTATGTTCTAATGGCTAAAGTGGATCACATCCTAACTATGCAGAAGAGGGTTTACGAAAACAAAGCAGTTATTTTTTTCCATGCAAAATGGTTTGACTAATTCTGGCTACATTTCAAATAGACATAAAATAGTAATACAAATTGGCTTACATCTTGTCTTACTTTGGGTTCTCTTGAAAGCATGCCCTGGGATAAGGATCCACGTGCAAGTATTGGTTTGGCAGATGACGAAAACGCCGTTGGGGTAGTGAGGAGGTAACACGGGAGGAGAAAGCAGCCAATGAATGGTGCGTTATAAGGCAAGTTATCACTGTAGACAACTGGGGCTCATCGTGTCAGGGAAATTCTGGCAGCTCGTGTGGAACTCAGGCCTCGGTTATTCCACCCAAGGGCGGAGGGAGTCCTATTATTTGTTTAGTTGAGGGCTGTTCTGGGTGAGGCTGTGGGCATTGATTCCTTGGCACGTGCCCCTTGCTGCACAGGTGGCAAAGCAGGCGGGCCTGGAGGCAGGAAAAAAATCCCTCTAGCAGAGACTCACAGGTGTGAGAGCTTTAAGACCCAAGTTTGCATTAAAGTGGCAAAGGCAGGGGACTTGGGCGGGGCGCCCACAGCATCTGCCACACAGGGAAATTGTTCTTTAGAGTTTTCAAAGGATTCAAATTCCTTATGTCATTTGAACCTTCCGATAACCTTGTGAGGTAGAAATGTGTGGTTTCCAACTAAGGCTGGGGATCTTTTACTCATGGCTATTTCCTCCTGCCTCCACAGCTGATATCCCAAACAGAAACATCTCTTGTCAAGGTCCTTCCCCTTTTTCTCACCAATAATTTGTCTAAATGTCCATCCCCTGATGTCGATTATGAGCAGTTGAATTGAGAAAATTTGTATTATTCTCCTTTGTTTTCTCAGAGCCTGGCAAATAGTAGGTGCTTAGTTCATATGATTGAGTGGATGGATTCATGATTTTTATCATCACTGTTTGAACTTTGTTTAAATTGGGACTGTGCTAAAGCAACTCACCCAAAGTCACGTGATCCAAAGTCACATGACCAACTGAGACAGAACTTGAACTCAGCTCTTCCACCTTCCTGTAGAGAAATGTTGTTGCCAGAGCACAGTTCAGGGGGAGAAGGGGGGTGGGACATGGCGAGTCTTTTTTTGGGGATTCATAAATCTCCCAGACCTATGAAGTTTGGAATATTTGAGGGCATGCCAATTGCGATGAAGGAAGACTAAAGAACTTCAGGAGAGGAAGCTTTTTACATTAGGAATTTATTTTTGTTTTATTATTTATAATATCTCAAAGTAAAATGGGGTGAGACAAATACCAGTGAACACTGTAACCCCTTAAAAGAAAGCAAAATTTCCCTCCATATATGGAAGACAAAGGACCATCCCTGCAGGACCCAATGCAGTGACCTGACAGCTGAGTGAGGATGTGCGCTGCAAAGCCCCTGTGCTCCTGGTTCTCCTGGAAAGTCAAGGGCAGGCGTCCTCAAACTACGGCCCGAGGGCCACATGCGGGTGTTTTTGCCGTTTTGTTTTTTTACTTCAAAATAAGATATTTTCAGTGTGCATAGGAATTTGTTCATAGTTTTTTTTAAACTATAGTCCGGCCCTCCAACCATCTGAGGGACAGTGAACTGGCCCTGTTTAAAAAGTTTGAGGACCCCTGGTCAAGGGCGATGGTGGGCCTACCGGACAAAGGCAGGCTCATTGTTCTTTTAAAGAAGCCTACAACATAAGGGGTAGCAGCTGCAAGAGGGGAAGCCAGTTAAAGAGTTTTCAAAATGAATTGAAAAGTGCATTCTTGAGTGTCCTTGCAATACTTCTGCTCATGTAAAAGGCATGATTAATCTACATGCATCTTCTGCTTCTTTTCCCAGGCTAACTTATATCATTCTCTTGCCTTGGTTACTTTTGTTTGGAAATGTCGCCTATGCCATTTAAAATAGCTGATTTTATTTAAGCACAATTGAAATGTTAAGTTTTTTAAAAAGTCAACACTTAAAAAAAACTTAACCTGAACTTTACCTCCTCAATAAAGACCCTAAATTTGTGATTTTAAAATTTCTTTTGGACATTTTAAAATTGATTTTTAGAGAGGAAGGGAGAGGGAGAGAGAGAAACATGGATATGAGAGTGCGGCTGCCTCAATGGGCAACCCTTCCACGCATGGGATGATGCCCAACCAACTGAGTCACACAGGCCAGGGCTCAAATTTCTTTTTACTATGTGGAACCTACACTTCACCGCTGAGTAAAGTTAATGGGAAGGCTCCACTGTTGACTAGATTCGTGTTTGCATCCCAGGTCTGCCTTTTGTAGACTGTGACCTCAAGCAATATACTAAATCTCTCTAAGCGCCAGTTGTCCTATCTATGCCAGGGTGACGGGAATACCGCCCTTCTCAGAGGGGCTACTTTAAGGATTAAATGAGATAATAGTGAGAGTACCTAATATGTAGATAGCATTTTCTGTGTACTTAATTCTCATCACAACCCTCTCAATTAGATGTCATTATTATGCCCCTTTTACAGATAAGCAAACCGAGGCATGGAGAGGCAAAGTATCTTGCCCAACATCCCGTAGTTACTAAGTGGCAGTGTCAATAGTGCAACCTTCACACATAATGAACTTAAAAAGCAACAACAAACTCCTGTCAATTATTATTGTCATTAAAATAAAACCTTACCTGGTGCCTCACTATTTCAATTAAATGGAGCTGTTCCCACATTGGAGTGGGAACCCCAGATCTCTGCGTCCTTCCTGAGGCAGCATCCTTGGAAAACTAGGGGAACTTGGAAAAGAATGGCCTTTGTAATGCTGGGAGAGAAAAGAAACATTAATTTAAAAAAATTAAAGCAGCCCTGACTGGTTTGGCTCAGTGGATAGAGCGTCGGCCTGTGGACTGAAGGGTCCCAGGTTCGATTCCTGTCAAGGGCATGTACCTTGGTTGCGGGCACATCCCCAGTAGGGAGGTGTGCAGGAGGCAGCTGATCAATGTTTCTCTCTCATCGATGTTTCTAACTCTCTATCCCTCTCCCTTCCTCTCTGTAAAAAATCAATAAAATATATTTTAAAAAAATTAAAGCAGGCTGGTGATCGCTACACATGTTCTGCTGTCCTGCCTCACATGGCCTATTGGATATTTCGGAAGTAAAAGAACCTCTCCTGTCACTCTCCAGATAAACAGCTGCATCTCCTAAGATGCCAGACAAGAGCCATGACAGCGGCTGTTGGGCCTGTTTTTATGAGAGCCAAAGGTGGGTGTGTCAGTGGCGCAACCAGATGACTTTGCATTAAGATCTGTACTTTTATAACAACTTAAACTATTTTTTAAATATTCATTCATTCATTAAATATTGATAGAATATAAAGTATGTATCAGACATGGTTCTAGTATTTAGGGATCGCTAAATGGGCTCAAGATACTGAAGCAGAAATCCAGCTATGAACGCTTAATGCTGCCTCCCTCTAAGTCATCTCACGGGGCACCTGCAGGTGGCCTGTGGTAGCCCATCCTTATGCCATCTCAATCTAGAAACTGACATCAATTCCCACATATACTTACAGGTTTTGTAATGTTTCTAACTTTTCTTCCTGGAGCGGCATGCATCGTTTCATTCTCTGTTTTCAGACCCTTCCACTTTCTTCTCATGTGAACTTCTCATGTGAATTTTATCCCCTGTACAAGTCAGATCGCAGGCTGGGGTCTCCTTTAACATGATGTCTTTGAAGGAACAGGGTTGCCACTTGAAAGATTATCAAGAGGCTTAAACTCCAAACTTCCATTAACACATGGGTCCTCCGTTACATGTGATTCCCCCTCCTCTTTGAGAACATGATAGCTGAAATGATATGTGGTGAGATCATTTACCATTTATGCATTGTTATACATCAAGGGCTTTAATATATAGAAGTCATTCCTTCTTTTTGTAAGCTATCATCAAATAGAATTTATGAACCTTCAGATTCATGAGGTTGGAATGAATGGTATAAAATCGAGGCGATAAAGTTGTTCCAATTCGTACTTTTTCTCAGCACTTCTTTCACACGCGTTTTGTACCTAATAATATTTTGCTGCTATGGTTGGCATTTGTTTCATGCTTTTATTAACTAGTGATAGTTACCAATGTGTTGTGTTTTAATTTACATGGATAAATTTGGTGTCTGGATTTATAGGTGTCATAAGTGGAAAGGCTAATTGAAAAGTGATGAGGTTTGTATCTAAGTGACTAGACATGCTGTGGCTTCTAGGACTAATTAATTAATTAATTGCTTCATCTATCAAACATTTATTGAGAGCCTACACTGTGACAGGCAGTGTGCTAGGTGTCTCAGTAGAGGCAGTTCCAGAAAGGATTGCAGTGGGGGGTGTGGAAAGTGCAATAATAGCAGCATGCCCATGGTATGATGGTGGCAAAAAAGCAAGAGCAACGAACCCACCAAATCTTAACGTATTGGTTATTAAATGGGTTATTATTTAGGTACTAGAGGTCCTGTGCATGAAATTCGTGCATGGGTAGGGTCCCTAGTGGCTGCTGGCCAGGGGCACCTCCCTTCCTCTGGCTGCCTGCCACCATCGCCGGCCCTGCCCCCTGGTTGAACTCCTGGTTGAACTCCAGATCGAACTCCTGGTTGAGGGGACAATTTGCATATTAGGCTTTTATTATATAGGATGATGAAGTCAACAGGTCAGGAGATGATTTCCATTGAAAGATGGTTGGTTATGCTCGGAGACCCTGGCAAAAGGAGGCATGTCATAACACTAACACAAGGACCATGTTTGATCAGGAGGTGGAGAGAGGAGAGGATATGGGCAAGAGCCTTTCTTGTGGTTGAGCACAGCAGGGTATGCAAGTTTCGGATTGGCTAACTGAATAATTTCAGTGGGCTCTGGGGCATAAGGCTGTCCTTAGTTTCCTGGTCCTGGGGTGATTAGCTTAGGTGGATAAGAGGTGAAAAAAAGAAGTCAGTTGAGGGGATGGGCTCTGGATTGGCTTACCAGATTTTTTCATGTGTAAGATGCCCCAATGTATAAAATGCCCCTCCCCCACTTTTCCAACCCAAAATTAAGAAATCAATGCTTTAAACATAAAACAGAACACATTTTTATTTAGTAATTATCGCAGGTAATGTTTACATATCAGTTCTATGATATTATGCTGCATATCACTTTATTCAGCCTCCGTTGCATCACTGTTCTCTTCTGCATCACTATAAGTTATAGACATATCAATTTCTTCAACTTCTATTGTATCACTGCTGTCTTCTGAGTCACTGTCTATATATGTGAGATAATCCTCATAAACTGGTGGCATTTTCTGAGCTAACTTTGTGGTCTCATGGCCAGCCCTTCTCTCCTCATGAAATTGAAGCACCATTTTTGCCTTTCCTGTAAAATCTACAATGTTCATTTCACTTGCAAACATTCTTGCCTGACATTGAATAAGCTTGGTTGACACACATAAAGTCACTCTGGCGCTGCTCCATAATCCAAGTCTTAAGCCTCTGCTCCAAGTTTGCCCATTTTGCTGGTTTTCCTCTTAAGGCCTTCTTTTTTGTAATCTTAAGGAGTTGTTCTTCCTGTTTTCTCCACTGTCTGATCATACACTCAGTGGGAGGAGGTCCACATTGTCTCTCTGCAGCTCTGGTGATTACATTCACCTTTTGCATAGGTGATTACATTCAGTTTGAATTTTTCAGAGTAAGACAATCACTTACTGGTATTTATCGTTTTGTGGGGTTTTTTTTGACATCGTTATGGACTCAGAACACTCAGGTCCCTGTTGAATCTGCGCACTCTCCTCCACCTCCAATTACGGCATCAGCTGATGTCAGTAACAATAAGGCTCGTGATTGGAGGAAGCCTATTGACAAGGTATGGGCAGCTATGCACCTGCGAGGCTTCCTCCTTGGCTGACTTCCATGTATAAGACACCCATCGGATTTTCAGTCTAACGATTTTAGAAAAAAATAGTGTCTTATACATGAAAAAATATGGTAGCTTGCATGTAAAGGCATGCTCCTAGGTTAGTTGTTTGCTATCTCTAGGAATTAGTAAACCTTCAGAGGGGCAGTTCCTCCAGAATCAGCAAGGCCCCAAAAAGCAAAGCATCAAAATATGTGATATAATAAAACATTGTTAATACAACCAAGTGGGGCCAGGGCAGCCAGAACAGGCCTAAACCTAGAGGACAAGAGCTTTCTGGGCAGAGGGCTCAGCTTATGCAAGTACTAAGGGACGTAGAAAAACATGTTCATATTTCAGTATGTTTGGAGTCTGGAGTGAGAATACAACATGAGCAGTAGGGCTGGGGGGCAGGGTGGAGTGCTGGGTAGGAAGGATCTAGTCCATGAAGTTTGCCTGGCTAAAGAATTTGGACTATATTTGAGAGGTAGTGAGGGATAACGGAAGGGTTTTACATAGGAGGGTGACAAATGATTTCAGTTTACTTCTGTTTGGTGAAAATCTATGGTACTAAATCCATACTACTTAAAAATTAATGAGGTTTCACATTTCATCTTTGTAAGATAAACAACATGATATGTTTAGTACTTTCAATGGTTATGTAAGGAATATTTACTCTTTCTCTCTTATGGATTATAAATCCTTGGTGTTCTCTTTCCAGCATCCTCCAAGAAGGCAGGCAGTATACTAGTAGCAGAGAGTACAGAGGAATAAGGCAGTAATTAGATGACCAATGTCCTGGTTGCTCTGTTGGTTGAGTCATCTAACTTCTCCAAAGAGAGACTCAGTGGTTAAGAGCATCCCCTGGATCCAGACAGTGCATGTGAATCCTGTCTCTGCCACTTACTGTGTGACCTTGGACAAGTTAATTAACTTCTATCTCAGTTTCCTCATATGTAAAATGGAAATAATAAGAGCATCTATATCATAGGATTGATGAGAGGATTTGCTTGTGGTTTCCCCACCCATCCTGCCTCGCCAGCCCCTCTGTGCAAACCAACGTCTTAATGCAGTTTTATGATGGTATATCCAACGTCGGACCAAAGGATAAACATTATAGCAATAAAAAGGTCAGTAGGGTCCATTCAGTTGGTTGAATGTTGTTCCATGAACCAAGAGGTCATCGCTTTGATTCCCAGTCAGGGCACATGTCGGGTTGAGGGTTTGATCCTGGGTGGGAGATGAGCAGGAAGCAGCCAGTTGATGTTTTTCTCTCATTGATGTTTCTCTCTCTCTCTCTCTCTCCTCTTCCTCTCTAAAATCAATAAAAACATATATTTAAAAAAAAATCAGCATGATGATGCATATGGAAATCACTAGTACTATCATACTCCTCAAGCCCCAGAAGCAGCTAGTCTTCAACTGTGGAGAAATGGAATATTAAAGACTATTGAAGCCAACATCCTATAAAGTTAGTGTGCTATCCTATAGGTGGCTATAAATCAGAGATCACTATATGGCCTGTTTTCTTCCTCCTCCTCTCTATGGCCAAGATAGAGACATCTGGGAACCAACTGATAGAGAGGAGTGGTACCTTGCAGAATTACACTTAATGCCTCCTACCAACATTTGTGTCTTCTGTCCTTATGAATCTGTGTTCTATTTCTACTAGGAGATACAATAATTCTTCCCATGAATTGGATATCAACCATTCACTTCTGTGGTATTCTTGCAAAGAATGCATGCCTGAGTCTGGTCATGAGGAAATGGGATGGACCCAGTCTGTGCATTAATTGTCCCGCCACTTTAGTCTCTGTCAATCCGAAATGTTTCCTCAACATTTCTTTGTCTCTCACATCCATGATATATTAAAGAGTGCAGGCCTTCCATTTTATAGGACCTCATTGCTCAGTACATGAATCACATGTATATTGTAAATTTTTCTAGTAGCCACATTAGAAAAAGAATCAGGTGAAATGAATAGCAATAACATACTTATTTTATCTATTGTATCTAATAATGTTATCATTTTATAATATAATAAGTATAAAATTATATATTTACATTCTTTTCATACAAAGTATTTGAAATTCAGTGTATAGACAGCATATCTCAATTAGGAATGGACACATACTCAGCAGCTATATATGGCTAAGTGGCTATCATCCCAGAAGTGCAGTGTTAGCAGGTCCCACAGTCTGGGTCCACTCAGTGTTTCCTCATGACCAGCTTGGCATGCACACTTTGCAGAAATGAAGCTGTGCTCTTGGTAATCACGTCGGAAGGTGCACAGTGTTGATCTGATTCATCACTGCTGATGTTACCTTGGTCACTTGGTCATGATGGTGTCATCTTCCAGGTTCCTCTACTGCAAAGTTATAATTTTCCTTTTGTGCTGATAGGTATTTATCCTATTCCTCATCTAATCATCACCCACCAGCCTTGACTTCCAAGACAACTTCAAAATAAATCAGCTACTAAGTATATTGATGGTCAAATGTTGTTTTCTATTACTGGTTGGCTTTCTATTTTAAGGAAAAACTTCCTTCCTTCCTTCCTTCCTTCCTTCCTTCCTTCCTTCCTTCCTTCCTTCCTTCCTTCCTTCCTTCTTTTCCTCCCTCCTTCCTTGCTCCCATCTGTGTGACCTCATGGATATTTGTTTTATTCAATAATAGATTTTAATCTATTACTATCATCACTTAGTTTGTTGCTTGTAATGTCTAAGATTTGACCAGTGGAAGTCTTTCCGAGCCGACTCCTCTGTCCCTTTGAAGTATCTTTGCCATTCTTTGAACATTCTTTATATTCTGGTCAATTAGAGGTTCATCTCATATTTTCCCTGTCTCACCCTTAAAATTAGCTATTTTCCCAAGGTGCCCTGGTTCCTACTAATGCAGATGGTATTTAGAAACCAAGATTTTTTTTAAAAATTTACCTTTATTATTGAAAGTATTACAGATGTCCCCTTTTCCCCTCCAACTGACCCCTCCCCCCACTTTCACCACACTATTGTCTGTGTCCATGGGTTATGCATATATTCATATAATTTTTTTTGTTAATCTCTTCTGGACCCCCATCCCCCTTCCCTCTGAAATACATCAGTCAGTTGCATGTTTCATTGTCTCTGGATCTGACTAACAAAATAGAAATGAAGATTTTCATGTGTGATTTACTTATTGCTATTGGGTCACTGGACAGAGCTAAGATATCTATCTATCTACCTACCTACCTACCTACCTACCTACCTACCTATATGCATATATACAAATACATCAATATTTACTTACATATCTATTAAAAAACCATGATTTTATACTGACACCTTTAATTCCAATCCAACACCTAGAGTTCTTTCTAGCCATCCTTTTATCTATATTTTTAATCCTTTCTCTGACAGTGAGAAACCTATTACTATTATTTTAAACATATTTATTTACTTGGTCAATCCTGCTGCATGTCACCAATCTTTAGGTCATGTCAGCTGTCTCTTTAATCCTCAGCCCCATTGCTGCTTCCCTGGCCTTGTTGCTGTCTTCTTGCCCTGCCCCCCCCCCCCCCCCCCGCCCCCGCACCTGCCACTGCCTTCTCAGCCCCCACCCTGCAGCCACCTCCTTGGCTCTGCTGTCTTTCAGCCCCACACCCTCCTTTGCTTCTGTCTCCAAATGAAAGGAAGGGAAGGGGAAAGGAAGAAGAAATACTTCTTTTTTTAAACTAAGAAGTCAAACATAGGCGTTTAAGAGCATGACAGATTAGATATTTTGAAAAGCTCTTTCACTGACAAACACCCAGGTGGTGCATAAATTAAAGGCACACAACAAAAAAGCTTTAAATACTTTACTAAATGTGCAAGAAAGTAAGAGAAATGTTCAAAGGCCAGTAACATAACCATAAATAAAATTACAATACTGAGATGCTGAAACCAGAGTAGTAAGTGGACACAAAAACTGGGCTGTCCTGGGTGGAGGAGGGGAGAGGTGAGGTTCCTGGAAAACAGAGCTTTGAGGATTGAGGCCACATACAGGCATAAAGAATATTGCCGCCCTGACCGGTTTGGCTCAGTGGATAGAGCGTCGGGCCATGGACTGAAAGGTCCCGGGTTCGATTTCAGTTGAGGGCATGTACCTTGGTTGCAGGCTCAGTCCCCAATAGGGAGCGTGCAGGTGGCAGCTGATGGATGTTTCTCTCTCATCGATGTTTCTGACTCTCTATCCCTCTCCCTTCCTCTATGTAAAAAGTCAATAAAAATGTTTTTTTTTTTAAATAATATTTCCGAACAAGCAGCCAAATGCGTCAATCCCATATACATTTGGGACACTGTAAGGAGCCACACCCTTAAAGAGAAGGGGGACTCGAAATTGACTGTGAAACTGACTTATCTCTTTCAAGCAGAAAAACAAAAGTATCTCCTGAGACTTTGCTACCATAGACCTATTCCTGTGTGGCATCTGGGTTTAAATTTATACGACCTCTGTAGTCAGGCAAATAGCAAGCCCAGAGATTAAATTAACCTGGTTCTGGCATCTGAAACTTTTGGAAATTTAAAGATGGAGAAAGCAATCTCAAACTTTGGCTACTTAAATTTCTCAAAATTAAGTTCAGGTAAATATGAGCTTATTATTTAAAAAACAATAACAACAACTTAACAAACATGAGAAAACAAGCCACTATGTTTGAAAATCAGCAGAAACAGCCAATCAATGATTTGAATTCAATAAAATACTACAGATATTTGGATTATATAATATAGAATATAATGTGCCTATGTGTGAACTATCAAAGAAATAAAACAAAAAAAGCAAAGAACAAGAAACTATCAAAAACAATCAGAATTATTTAGGTAAAAAAATATAATCATTGAAATGATCAATAACTCAAGAGCATCCCAACTCTCATACATCACAGTAGAAGTGTAGATTGGTACAAATACTTGGGAAAACTGGTTGTATCTAGTAAACGTAAATGTATAGCAAACCCTCTCACCCAGCAATTCCACTTCTAAGTACAGACCCAGTAGAAGTGCAGGTGTATGTGCATCGATAGCATGCCCTGGGATGTTCATAGCAGCACAGTTTGTAACTACCCACATGACCATCAACAACACATTGCAATGATAAAAAATTGTGGTACATTCAGACAGTACAAAACCATATAGCAATGAGAATGAATAGAATACAACTACACACAGCACATTGTGTGAACATCAGACAAAAAAGAGAATATACTTATGGTTCCATTTGCATGAAGTTCAAAAATAGATAATATCAACTTCAGCTCAAAAGCTCAGGACAATAATTAGCTGTGGTGGGGGTTGATGACTGAAAGGAAGTATGAGGGGGTTTTAGAGTAGTTGACAATGTTATGTTTTTGATCTGGGTGCTGGTTACAGATATGTGTTTGCTTGTAGAACTTAACATGTTTTTGTACTTTTAGGATATGTGTGCTCTTCTGAATGTATATTATACTTGGATAAAAAGTTTAAGTATAAAAATAATTCTAGCTTAAGAGATAGCGACTAATGTATCAATATTTGTTCATGCACTCAACAAGTATAAGATGTCCCCCCAAAATCTATACACACCTTGACAGCTGATAATCACTTAATTTTCACTCTTTTTCAATATTAATAAACACTGACTTTATAATCATTCAAAGTGTGTGTGCATTATTTTGGGACACCCTGTATATGTATGCACTGTTGATGTGGTCACTGAGAACATAGCAATAAACAAGAAAGAGCTTGTCCTTAGAGAACTTCTATTCCTAGTGGAGAGGGAAAAAATAAATAAATAGAAAAACAAAAAAATACATTATAAAATCTCAAGGAGTGATCAATGCAATGAAGAAGACATTAAGAAAAAGTAAAGGAATAGATAACTGACTGGTGGCCATCAGAAATGTCTCCCTAAGGAGATGGCAACAGAGCAGAGGCTGGAAGAAGTGAGAGTAAACCGTGTGAAGATATGAGAGGATGAAAAGGTCCTGAAGGAAGAAGAACCTTAGGGTCCTGGTAGAAAAAGTAAAGCTCCCCTTGAAAATAAAGATTGGCAGTGTTTTTTTGTTGTTGTTGTTGTTTGTTTGTTTTTTAAGATTGGCAGTGTTCAGCTACTTTTTTTTCTTTGTGAAATGAGATGTTTAGCTGGTTACATGTACAAATATTCCCTCGACAAATATTTGTGATGATTTTTGCTTTGCTTCTTTACTTTGGTCAGCAGTGGGTGAGTTCTTGTATCTAAATGACATTTGTCCTGGGTGTTGCAGTGCGAAAGCCATTGTGAACCACTGTCCTTGGCCATGAGAAATTACTGGAGGGAATTAGTGGAGGAGTAACATGATGAGATTTGTGCTTTAGAAGGATTACTCCAACCACAACGTGGAGGATCCAGAGGGAGAGCCATTTCAGAATTGACAGCAAAGAGCAAGAACAGTCTACGTAAAAGCACGCTGCAAATGTGGCTGATTTCAGGTTCCAGTGGCACACGGGATGCCGGTGGAAGGGTTAAGCTGTTCCAGGTGCCTTGCCCGTAGGCTATGAGCTGCTAATGAGAGATTGTGCTGATAACACTCAGCTCTCAACATAGTTTTCATTTAGTTGAGTGTGTTTTCACTTAACACATAAATACTGATGAAGGGCTTTTTGTTGTTGTTTTTTAAACTTTTATTTGAATCACTCTTGGGATTCAAACCAATTTAGTACTTCATCTCCCCCCAAAAATGTCTTAGAAATATTGAATAAAATGCTGGTTGGCATCTTTTTAACTGCATTCCTTTCATCAAGCAAGAAAATATGTCACTGAATTATTTAGATAATTCACTAAGAAAACAGACCCTTACCTGGAAATTGCTTCTCTTCTTTATTGTAAAACAACCTGTGTCCAGGGAAGAAAGATTGCCCTCCCCCCTTTTTATTCCCAGTGTCTTCCTTTAAACAGCCTCATGCAGAATGAAAGGGAGGATAATTCCCACCTTTCCATCACCTCTCCACCTGGCTTTCAATCAACAGTAAGGCAGTGAGAGAGAAATGTCTATTACTCTTCAATGGGAGTGATATTGACTTCTCTCCATGGAGTAAGTCCAGTTGACCAAGTACACAAGGGATATTCATTTCCATGTGAACATGCCTGGATCTCACCTGGACATACCATGGACACTCACAGGTGCTGTTGTAGTCACTCTGACATATAAAGAGAAAGCATTCTTTTATTCTACCAAGTGAATTAAGCAACATTTATTGAGGACTACAAATACACATGTATTGGTCAGATTTTTTAAGGAACTGACTCATCAGCAAGAAAGCATAGGATAGCAGGTCACCATATTTTTAGTCTGTGGAAGAGACAACTACCTGCCTCTCATTGTCTTCTCTTCCTTTCTATAGTTATAGAGCCTCCACCTATCCCCACCAAATTTTAGCAGGGCACATAGAGGCAACCTAGCCAAAAGCAAAATTTCCCAGCTCCCTTTGCAGCTCACTATGATCATGTGCCCAAGCTCTCTCAAAAGATGATGAGTAGAAGGAAAGTATGCAACTTTCATGACACTTGCCTTAAAGAAGTTTGCTTGCACCCTAGCTGGTTTGGCTCAGTGGATAGAGCATCACCCTGCGGACTGAAGGGTCCCAGGTTCTATTCTGGTCAGGGCACATACCTAGGTTGCGGGCTTGATCCCCAGTAGGGGGACTTGCAGGAGGCAGCCAATCAATGATTCTCTCTCATCATTGATGTTTTTATCTCTCTTTCCCTCTCCCTTCCTTTCTGAAATCAATAAAGATATATTAAAAAAAAAAAAGGAAGTTGGCTAGCTTTCCAAGTGATCTCTTTTTGCCTTCCCACAGGCTGGAAATGGACACTGTGCTATTGAGATAGCTTTGATTATATGACCAGGACCACTCCTAGGAGATGGCAGAACCCCTAGAGTTCAGAAGGCAGGGTGTGTGTGACATGTGTGGTTTCCCATAAACTTGATTTAACTGTAGGTCTATACTCAAGAACATGACACAATACATTCAACAATATAAAAGATATTAGCACACACATGAATCACTGTCAGACTTCCAATGCCTTTTTTTTTTGCAATACATTGAAAAACACCAGTAATCCCCTTCTGATTTTCCCACTCCTTCATTTTAGAAGGGGAACCAATGCCAAAGCACTCAGCCAGGGCTGTCCTAACACACAGTTTTACCTGTTGCTAATGTCTGAAATTCTTTATTCGAAATCCATCCCTTTTGTTTAGGGAATGTTTTCTGACCCAAAATGAAAATATCCCTGGAATGTCAGTAACTATGAAGATTTTATTCACTTACACACAAACCAGTTAGGCTGCCACAATTTCATTATTACTGATGGCTTAGCAGACTGCTTGAGCTTTATGTCCCATTGATTCCCCTTGTCCTTAAATCCCACAGGGGACCTAGGTGATATGCACACAGTAGGTTTGCATTGCAGCTTTGGAAGTGCCTATCTTTGAAAGGGTGTTGCTAGTAAACCTCAGTCCAATCTTGGGTTAATGTCTGGAATGAAACAGTATCTTTATCATCCTGGATCAGAAAACAAATGTGCTTTCTGTCCTGCAGGGAGATACTATCTCTATCTTCAAGGACTGTCTATCATACTGACATCCTTGAAAAGATAGTCTAGAACAAAAGCTGACATAAGACATGCAGAAACACCATGAAGAATTGTCAACCAACATGTGAGAGAAAGAATACTCGGCCCTTAAAACTTTATACACATGACCAAGTGTATCCAAGGACATTCTCTGAGTCTAGTCATTTGAAATGATTCATCAATGAAAGGAAGGCAAGCACAATAGGTAGCTTTCAGAGTCCCAGTGGCCTGTTACTCACATGAGTGACAGTTCTGGATAAAATACTCAACTAGAGACTCTGGAATAGGAATAAAGATGTCTCCTTCCCATACTTGACTTAGTTCCCTTGATGCTCTCTGCCTGGAACACTATTCCCTCACCCTTAGCAAGGATAATTCCTTCACTTTTACTTTAAGAGTCTGCTAGGACATCTCTTCTTTTGCAAAACCTTCCCTGAGTGCTTGCCTCAAACACCCATGCTCCCAGGGCACCCCATGCTTACTTTCCTCTGCAATAGCATGTATTGCACTGTATTACAACGTTATGCATGCTGATAAGTTTCCCTTAATCAATTGTAACTTCTTGAGGGCAAAAACAGCTTGTCTCTCAATCTCCCTGGTTTGCAATAAATGTTTGAAGAACTGAACTGAATTGGGGAGAATGTTAGTACCTAGATTTGACCTTGCATATTCATCTCTCCTTAAATTCAATGTAAATTCTATACAAGGTTATAATTTCCTGCAGGTCTTTGAATTTCTTGATATTTGCCTGAGTGATACTTCATAAAAGGAGGAAAACAAATTAGATCAGCCCCTCCCACACACACACTTTTTTTTTGGTAATTATAAAGACTAACTGAGCAAGAAGTTACTCAAGGTTAGGTTAGATATCAAACAAGGCTGGACAATTGTACTGGCCTCCAAGAGGTCTGCTGTACAACTCAATCTTGGATGTAGTAGTACTCGGGGTGACTTTACAGTTGCGCATTAGTTGGGGTTCAAACTAACTTGCTGTAACATAGAAGCTCCAAAACATGCTAACGCAAATAGTATCAACATTTGCCTCTCATCTACCAATCCAGCGTTCGATGGATACATGTTCCAGGATGAGTAGGCAGTTCTGTTCCAAAGACCAAAGTTCTCTTTTAGTTTGCCACTGAGGGTTATTTTTACATCTCATCTCTCCCTGTTTGGAGTCTGGAAGCAGTCAGTTTTTCTGGTCTTGCAAGACCCCACGTTTCTAGACACTCTGACTTCATTTTTGCTTGAAATTGCTCAATTTTTCTCTGATGAATTGCTTGTCTTGTAATATTGCCAAACACAGCCAAACATGACACGAAATTTTGATTTTTCTCCCTCTCCCTCTGGAACGATGCCTATCCAGAAGAGCTACCTTCCGTGTCACCTTTGAAGATAGTTTCACCAAAGATATGACACAGATATCCATCTCTTCAACTTCCCATAGCAGTCTTCTCAACACTTCACTGCTAAGCCAATGCCACATATTAGAGTGGGGTTTTTCCCCGCCATGGGGATTTGTGTTTGCTTTGGTATCTGATGACAGCTCACCGCTCACCACTTCCATTCCCAAAATGTGTGCCAGCCAAGGTGAGATAATGTGGTAGATTCTACTATTCTTCCCCATTATTTGCTGTCCCTACCTGTGAAGGGACTGTAGTGCTCTGCCTCACTGTAGGAAGGCTTGACCACGTGACTTGCTTTGAGCAATGGAATGGGGACAGACGGGTTGTGCGCCACTTCCGAGCAGGAGGCTTTAAAGTCATCATGTGGTTCCACCACCTTTGTTGCCTCTGCCACGAGAGCAGCAGCACACCAAAAGCTGCTTCTTCACCCTGAATCCCGAAACGCAGACACAGAAAAGCAGAGACGCAGTCAATTTATAGCCACATCTGATGGAAGAAAGGCCAGTAGTGTTTAGGTCACTGGTATTTTGTGGTCATTTGCTTTGACAGCATTATTTAGTGACAGCTAACTGAAACAGCCAGACTATACTGCAGTAAGAAATAAATCTAAAATTCTTAGTGGCTTCACATAAAAGAGTTTAATGCTCTAATTTAAGATGGGATTGGGGGGCGGGGGGGGGTAGCTCCATTTTCTTGGGGATGCAGCCTCCTTTTAGGCACTGCTCAGTAAACCGACATGAACCACCATGGCTTTGGTCTTCTCTGACTAATTTCTCTCTGCACCACATATAACCAAATCCACTGGGATGGAACCTCAGAGAGGTCTGAATATTTATTTTTATTTTCTTGGACATCTGATCTTCTTAGCTTGGTTATATAGCTTGACTCTTGCCGGTTTGAGATTTGTTTTGATCTTGGGTGCGCCGCCTTTTTAATCATTAAAGAAGGATTAATTTGGTGGCTCCAAAAACGATTTCCATTCTATTTTCCAAATTCAATATTCTTTTGAACTTACGCCAGAACCTGCACAGGACTATTGCTCTCATGATGGAGAGGGCTGTTTGGGCCTCTGCAATCCTGGTGTGAGACTCAGTATCCCACCTCCTTGTTCTCAGTCTCAAACCTCGAATTGAATTTCTAAATGTACCAAAGCGACCTGCTTATTTCTCTCTTATCTAAAGATGGTGATTAAAATTAGCTCAGCACGGAAGCTCTCCATGCCTCTGAGCAGATTTCAGCTGTTCAGTCTATCTTTGATTAGGATATGTTCATTTAGGTGTTCCAACTCTTCAAAACTCTTCAGTAAATTTCCAAGCCTCTTGTCTAACTCAACTGACCGATTGCCTTTCCAATTCCCAGCCCTAAAGGAGTCTAAAATCATTTCTCTGACATTCTCATCAACTAATTGGACTTTGATTGGTGTCAGCTGCTGCCAACTGTGATAAAACTGTTTTCAGTAAGCCTGGGCTTTCTAGAGGTGAGATTAGGTCACGCCTCACACTTATAAACAGGAAAGTTTTAGAATGGATTGGGGAGTTGATGCTATGGATAGTGTCTCAGTCAATGAATCTAAATTAAGAACTGATGTTGTGCCAGGTACTGTTGCAGTGGGGTAAAAAATTACTCCCTCCCCCAACTTCCCACCCAGAAGAGCAAGTTAATGTAATTGGAAAAGGTGGTGAGTCCAGACTGAGGGAAGTGCTGTCTAGCTTTGAAATTGCTGTGTGGGGAGGAAGAGCCCACGGGTGGGAAAACAGGAGACACAGTAGAAGTTCCCAATGCCCTCTGACATAGCTAGCAGGGCCACTGGATATGATAGGTGACTGAGTGGGCGCGCACGTGCGTGTGTGTGTGTGTGTGTGTGTGTGTGAGAGAGATCTTCACAACTGTACCATGAGGTATGAACTAGCACCTGCCTTATAGATGAGGCAACCGGCCCCCTCATAGTCCTCACTACGGGTTTGTCATTGGCTCAGATGATAACTTAAGCTGTGCAGGCTCCTAAGAAGGGCTGTTGTGCTAGGGGGAAAGGGAAAGAGGAGCGCCAGCCAACTTTCTGGCTGACACGCCATCCCCAAACTAAAACTACAGTAAATCTAAATTCACTCTTTTCCTATTTGTCTTCAGCCTGAAATACTTGGTTAGGAACCCAAATTCTCTCTGGCAGAATCTGCCTGAACTCTCAGTGCTGTGCGAGCGTAGCAGAACGGAGGAAATGCACCAGACATTTGAGAAGCTGCAGTAGCTCAAGGCCCGCTGATGAACCCCGGCAAATGTTGGCCTTCAAGTCACAGGAAGAACAAAACCTCTCAGATAATCTTTCATTTGTGTTTTCAATAAGGTATATTGTATTAATGAGGCAAAACTAGGAAATCTTGAAAAGGGAAGAGTCTGAAAGTCAAAAATACTTTTTTAAAAAAATATTTTTTTTTTATTGATTTCAGAGAGGAAGGGAGAGGGAGAGATAGAAGTATCAATGATGAGAGAGAATCATTGATCGGCTGCCTCCTGCACGCCCACCACTGGGGATCAAGCCCGTAACCTGGGCATGTGTCCTTGACTGGAATCAAACCTGGGACCCTTCCGTCCACAGACTGACACTCTATCCACTGAGCCAAACCAGCTAGGGCCAAAAATACTTTGAGATGAAAAAAATATGAACTCTGAATTCATGCATTGGAAAGAGAGTAAATTGAACACAGAAGAAAATGGAACTAATGAATGAGAAATAAGTTTGATAAATTGTACCAAGACACTAAGGGAATGGGTAAAGGTATGGAAACAATGAGAGAAAAGAAGTGGAACACGACTTAGGGGAGCTGATATCATGAAGTTGAAATACCTTTAAGAGAGCACATAACAGGTAGAGGGAAGTAACAGTCAAAGGAATAGTAAAAGACAAATATTTTTAAGTGGAGGAAAAACTTGAATTTTGGAGTTGAAATAATTAAAATGATGATATATTAGGGCAAAGCTTTTTTAATTCACCGATTTTCCAATGCAACAAAACAGATAAATTATAATGAAAAATAATGTAGTTGACATCAACATTTTTCTCTTTAAAATGAACACTGGCAGAAAATAATGAGACATTGTCCACATAATTTCAAGGAGAGAAATGTTGTGTTACCAGAATTCTAACCCAGCCACATTAGCCTTCATATGGAAGGATAAAGGAAAAACAATATTGGATGCATAAGGCTTCAGAAAGCATATGGTTAGTGTACCTTTCCTGAAAAAATTTATTGAATAAGTGCTCCAGTGAACCAAGAAATTAATCATAACAAAGGATTTAGAAATCAGGAAGACTTCTAAAAGAAACTGTAGTAAAAGATGTAGCCAGTGAAATAGCATTAAGTTTAGCAATAGTTAGATTACTATTTCTAATGTAGTTATAAAACTCACTGCAAATGTCAAAAATAAAGGGAAAGAGAAGACACATAAGATCAAAATGTATTAAAAGATTGAGATCTAAAGTCCTAGACTATTTCAATAATAAAAGAGTGGTAAAGGGGAGGGGATTAAATTTCACATTTTACAGGATGGAGTACACTGTTTCTTGCTTGATGTATCTTCACATACATTTTCAAAAGTTTTAAAGATAAACACCAATATTGTGGGCTAAAACATTTTTGTTTTGAGAAGTTGAAATCCTTCCCTTTCCCATACATACACCCGAATATAAGAGAGGTAACAGTGAAGACTACTGTTGTCAAGCGACAGAGGCAAACCTATACCTCCAACCACATGAGGGTTCTGAGGCCCTGTAACAAAATCCTGGAGCTCACAGAACAAAATCTGAAAACCACTATTCACTAGTAGAATCAAATGAATAAAACTTCCCTATCATTAGATCACAACCCATACCTGGTGCTATGAATGGCTTACAGGTGAGCCATAAGATGATGATCTCCTCCTACTGCGGGTGGCTGGGCAGGCCTGGAGCTGCTGGAGTCCCACAGCCTTTGACTCAGAGCTGCCTAATCTGGGCTGCTTGAGGGGTGGAGTGGTCTGATAGTGAATACAGGTGCTTCGTGGTCCTGGGACTGTGGACCAGGATCATGGGCTTGGGGCTGGTTATCCTGTTGATGGGCATCTACTGCCTTAGTACCCATAGCCTGGCATTCTGTTGTCCCTCATTTGTGTTCTGCTTCACCACGCTGTGCAGAGAGCAGGCAAGAAGGTACTCATACCACTTGGATATCTCTTTCAACAGCCAATGTCAGCAAGATGTTGGGGGCATACTGCGCTGGCCCCCGGTGAGGTAGGTCCAGTGTGGGGCTTCTGGGAGAGTAAAGCTCCTTTTCTCACATATGTGGGAAACTTCTGTCCATTTGTGGAAGAGTGTCCTAAATTTTTGGTGACAACTTATCTAACTTCAGGATGGCCTCTCCAAGAATATATGCTTATTCTGAAAATTACAGCATTATATGTATACATACATATATATACACACACATATATACATATATCTATAATTTTGAAATACTTAATATAAAAAATTTCAATGTATTCAAAATCTATTTATATTATCACAAAAAATTTCAATATTACATTAATAGATAAAAAGAAAAGGAAGAGCTGTTCATTTTTTAAATTAAATTTAAGTGTACATTTTTTAATAATTGTAAAAATGATTTACATTTTTTAATCTGCAAAGGTTTTCATTGATGTTGCTTATCAAGAATTTGAAAATATCCTCATGAAAATATTTCATCAGGAATTTTGTGTAGTTATTTCAAGCATCAAATCTGATATAAATAAAAGAGTGGAAGCAAGCTCAAGTTTTTATTAAACCTTAAGAATACTTTATTTGGAAGATTTATACAAATTCAATATTTAATATGTTCTTTGATTTTACTGTTTTACTTTTTAATAATAACTTTATAATACAAATAAAATATAATTTGTATCCAGTTATATCCTATCTAATAAAAGACTAATATGCAAATAAACCAAACAGCAGCACAACCAGAACAATGGAACAACTGGTCGCTATGACGTGTGCTGACCACCAAGGGGCATGTGTGGAACATGGTGGGCGTTGGCTGCAGCGGGATGGTGGAGCAGGTGAGTGGGGGTGCCAGACCAAGGCGGGGCACTAGTTGCTGTCATTGGGGTGAGCCTCTGGTGGTTACTGAAAATTCTTTGCTCCTGCAAGCCGCGGTCCCGCCCAGCACTCACACCTGCTGCCGGTGTGGTCCCCACTTGCACCCACTGCCAGCGCTGTTCCCACTCACACCTGCTGCCCGCGCCCAGCACGGGTCCCGATCACTCGGCACCATCAGCAGGTACAAATGGCAGATGCCAGCGCTGATCGCCCCTGAGGGTTTCTCCACCTCCCCCTGCTTCTGAGGGGCGATCGGGGCAGCAGCTGCCGCTTGCACTCACTGATGGCGCTGGCCCCGCTTGCACCCACTGCTGGCGCCAGCCCCAATTGCTCAGCGCTGTCAGTGCGTGCGTGGGAGTGGTGGCGGCAGGAGCGGGGCTGCTGGCAGACAGGGAACCTGGGGCCAAGGCGAGAGGGGCCGGGCGAGGGGGAGGAGGATGAGCTGAGACCCGCCCCTGTGCCTACAGCTACTCTTGTGGCCCATAGTGCCTTTCAAGGTGCATGAATTCGTGCACTGGGCCCTAGTGAGTGTGTGTGTGTGTGTGTATACTGTGTATATATATATATATATATATATATATATATATATGCATATATGCCCTCTTATTTCCTCCAGTTTACTGAGTGTACAACAAAAGTATTGTTTTCTGTGTGTGCACCATAATGTAAAAGACTTGTGAAAGTGCTGGATTAGGGAAACAAACATGCAGAGAAACTGTGGTCAATTACAAAAATAAAGGGAGAAAAAAGGAAACCAATTTGAACATTAGGCAGCAGCTATTGAGGCGGGCGGGGGGTAGAATTATAAAACAATATGTATGGTTTGTTTTTACTTTTTCAAAATAAAAATACTGCTAGTGGATATCCATGACTGTCTTGGCAGCTCAGTGATTCCTTTCTTTGGGTTGCCGTCCCTCTTCAGCTCAAACATGCGGTCACAGTGGAAGCAGCCGTGTTTACAGAACCAGAAGGTAAGCATGCCTCTGTCCATGGCTGACAGGGTCAGGATGGGTCCTTTAAAAATCCTATTCCTTTCACAGAGAGCTTTTAATGGGGATTGGGTCCACTCTCGGTTTGGCTGCTAGCTTGAATAGAGGAGTTTTAAAAGCACAAGGTGTTGGTACTTGCCCTTTTCTGCCTAGAAGGAGGGAACAGAGATAAAGGATGGAGAGAACCCCCACCCCTCCTGCAATGTTTTAGTCTGATTCTAAGGCCTGACTGCATTCCTTCTTGTGAATTCAGGGAGACACCCTACGATTCTTATGGTAAATCCTCCCTTTTGCATTAATTTCTTCAATTAGGTTTCCTTTGCTTACATCCAATGAATGCACTACCTACATATTAATTTATAAGAATGATAAAAGACAGGGACATCTACATTTAAATATTAGTAGAGCTTTACTCTGGATGAGTGGCTAAATTTTATTTTGTTTTTAGCAAAATTCTCTCAAGAAGCATGTATTGCTTTTGTAATAAGAAAAAATTTAAATAATGTATTTATTTAGGGAACAAGAAGTTAGGTAATCATGTGTAAGTCTAATTTTTACATTTAAGATGGTAATTGTTAGTCTTACTACACATGACATAAAATGGAAGACTTGACAAATAATTCTAAAAAGACTGGTCTTAATATTAAAATAAAAATTCACCAATATACTCTAAATGCATATAAAATACTTATATTTTTAATTTGCTTGCTGAGGGAGGAACTTACAAACTTTTTATTGATGTATAAGTAGCACTCCATTTAGAGAAATATTTTATCTAGGAAAGGACATTTGCCTTCATTTTTTTTTTTTTAAATTAAGGCCAAGTGAGCCATAGGAAAACTAACACATCCCCAGTTCTGACCCTCATAGTGGTCTTCCACTTCTTGCAATGTCTATGACATCAGCTAAGTGAGGTTTCAATGAAGTTTGGTCAGTGTTATTATCCTAGGGGGGATGAGGGAAGATGAGGCATATTTGATTCTGGGAGCTGTCCACTGGTTAGTGGATAAATAGGAGACACATGTTTTTAATGAAGCACAAGAAGAAAAAGGGGTGCAAAATCTCTAACTCCAGATTGCTTTCAAAATGTCAGGAAAACGGAGCCATCCAAACCCTTGATTTGAATTTAAGATTATAAGGGGGCGTGAATGAGAACTTCCTTCTGAATTGTCTCTATCTGAGAGAAGTGAAAACATTAATAATTTGGCAAAGTTGGCCATCTGACTCAAAAAGCTTAAACACTGAAATAATTCATCCTGAAGACTGTGTGCTTTCATGCTTAGCACAGATGGGTTCACCTGTGTGAATTTGGGTTCTTATTTTATGTTGTCGTCTTTAAGATGAGAAATGGAAGGTTGACATTTTCCAATGCATTTTCACTGGCAAGTATTGAGCAGAAATAATCACTAGCACGATTTGTCTGATGACAGTACAATGGGGTAAAATGAATGATGACGGCTCTTGGCACCTGTACTTTGGGTGAGAAAGAAAAAGAGTTTTCCCTGGTAGAGAAAAGAAAATAGTTGATTAAATATAAAGCTATTGGATAGTCAGTATTCATGTGTGGATAACTCTGTTTTTCTTCTCAATACTTAACCATTAACATTGCTTAGGTCTTGGTGTTTTGTTTTGTTTTTTAAATAATTTTATTTGATTTTTAGAGAGTGAGGGAGAAGGAGAAGTAGAGAGAGAGAAACATTGATGTGAGAGCAGAGCATTGATTGGCTACCTCCTGCACGTGCCCACAACTGGTAACCTTCTGGTGCATGGGATGATGCCCAAGCAACTGAGCCACATTGGCCAGTCCAAAACTGTAGGACCCAATTGCTTTGAATTTCAGTGTCAGTGCTTTCTGGGTCCAACAAAAATCATTTAGATGGACACTAATTTGTTTCTCAGGTTGCCTCATCTGGGTAGGTCTAGGCTCAGGTGGAGCAAAAGATTATTTGATGCATCTATTTTATCCATTCCCAACTTTCTAGTAAAAACAACAACTCTACAGTAACAAAAAATTGGAGTAGAATAAAATAATGAAAACTATACTCAAGCTCTTCCACTTAGTTACTGAAAAATTATAGAGGCGCCCCCCCCCCCATAGTCATTACCAGTTTTAGAGTCATTAACCTATAAAAATTGAAGTAAAAATAATGAAGCTAAAGTAACAGTAATTAGCCCTGGCTGGTGTGGCTCAGTTGGTTAGAGCATCATCCCATACACAGAAAAGTTGTGGGTTCAATTCCTGGTGGGGGCACATACCAAGGTGGTGGGTTTGATCCCTAGTCAGGATGCATACAGGAGGCAATGGATCAATGTTTCTCTCTCCCTCACCCTGCCTCTCTCTATAAAAAGAAATCAATATAATAATAGTAATTAAAAACAAGCATAGGACCCAATCAAGACAACACAAATCATCCTATATAATAAAGAGGTAATATTCAAATTGACCATCACTCTAACACACAAGATGGCTGCCCCTATGTGGTCAAAGTTGTCCGTCCCCCTGTGGAGACAAGATGGCCACCACAAGATGGCCAGCAGGGGAAGGCAGTTGTAGGTGATCAGGCCAGCAGGGGAGGGCAATTAGGGACAATTGGGCCAGCAGGGGAGCAGTTAGGGGTGACCAGGCTGGCAGGAGAGTGGTTAGGGGTTTATCAGGCAGGCAGGCAAGCGGTTGGGAGCCAGCAGTCCCGGATTGTGAGAGGGATCCCAGATTGGAGAGGGTGCAGGCTGGGCTGAGGGACACCCCACCCCCACCTGTGCACGAATTTTGTGCACCAGGCCTCTAGTATTGTAATAATAAGCTTTCTTCTACTAAACTGAAAATTTTAAGCATGTGTGTATTCTATGCAGAAGGTTTCCCATGTTGCCAAGCTTTGAAGAATGGTCAGACTTAGTAGAATCATAAATTCTGGCTTCTATAAATTCTGGTTGCACACTAATTTTAGTTTAATATCACAAAGATTATTAATAACCCCCAGTATCCCAGAATCACTGGGCATAATAGTTATATGTACTAGTATTCATGAAGTTTGTTAAGTGACATGCTTAATGTAACACTGAGAACACTGGCTGGCACATAGCACAAGCACAAAAAATGTTAGTATTTAATTAGTTCATGCAGTTTTAGGAATTCTATTGAGATGCTGCTAACTCCTTAAATTATTTTTATCTTTTTATGTGAGCCACACTACACCACTTGAATGTACTTCCTTTCATTTAAGGTTGTAATTCATTTTTTTAAGCACATTGCCTTGGGGAGACTGACATTTTATTTCTTTATATGTTTAGCACATATATAAGTGTATATAATGAGCTAAAGACTGTGCAATGTCCTGTGTGGGAGAGGGTGTCACTAAAATCAATGTCATGGTCCTTGACTCCAAAAACTATCATTTTGTTTTGGTTGGGGGTGGGGAGGAATGTGTGTGGCTTCCTGAATTAATCTGATAACTTCTGTGACCTGGCCTGACCAACCTTTCCAAATGAATTTCCTATCACAGTGTGTTATGCAACTTCTACATTGAATCACCATGTTTCCTAAGCAATCCTTATTCTTTCCTAACTCTGTGTCTTGTCACATTCTATTTATTCCAACTTGGAAAGGTTCCCATCCTTGCTTTTAGAAGAAACAGGTCAACTGTAGCTCACCTCTAAAATCTTCCTATATCATCACAGTCTGAGAACAAGACCTTCTTCTTTGAATAGCTGCAGGAGCATACATCACTGGTGAATGAATAGATGTGTGGATGAGCAAATAAGTTGCCATCTTACTATAGTCAAGGAGCATGAGTAAAAGCAAATCTTAGGGATGCTGGGTGAGTCTGCAGAATAAGATGACAAGAGATTTTGAAAGCAAGCATCAGAGGTTTGGCACTTAATTCATACACACAGCAGGCCATACTGTTTACTGAAGTATTTAAGGGCAGCAGGTCTGGAATAAGATCCTAGCTCTATCACTTTATGTTTTGAGCTCAAACAAGTTCCTCAGTTTTTCACCTATAAAATGAAGATTATAAAAGCACCTACATCACAGGGGTATGAAGATTAAATCAGATAATAACTATTAAGCTCTTAACATGATAAGAACATGGCACATGATAGGAATTTAATAAATATTGATTATTATTATCATTTGCTGTTTTATGAGCTTCTTAATCTCCATGTACCTGTAAGACAAGACTCAGTGCTGGCCTTGAATCTAGCTCTTTTAGAGCCATCTTTCTTGATAGATACACATTTTAATTTTCTATGCAAATGTAAAACTGGAAACTATCAGGAGACTGTTTGAAACATCAGAAAATGTAGGTTGTGGGACTTATATTATCTGTTTCAGATAAGCCAGTTCTTCAATGGGAGTAGTCTCTACTCTATTTGAAGTTTGTTTCTAGGTCACTTGAAGGTCATTACCTCTTGAAATAGTTGAAAATAATTGAAATGCAATAAATAAATTACAGCTCTGGTGTAACATGCTGTTGACTTGTATTAGAGGCATTCAGGCCTGTTTGGTAGGCAGAATAAGCTGAACACCTGTTGAAATGTTATTTGAAAGCAACTGAAATGCTTTTCCCTGAGTATCACCAATAAAGCACAAAAAGCATACCAAGAGCATCTTGATATGGTGCTATTTACAGCAAATTTCCTTGATCAAGGATAAATATACCATTTATGTTATGTTTTATGTGTGTTAAGTCCTGTATGTCATCCACTTTAACAGGAAATCACGATAGTGTAATTTGGAAAGAAAAGTACAGATGAGAAGATTAGAGCCTTGTCTTCCACACACTACAAAGGATGTGAAACGCAGCATTTGAGGTCAAGCAGAGGTTCTTTCAAATGATTTTTCATGAGGTACTTCAGCTACACCTCATTTCCCATTTTATAGTTTCCAAGTGGACTGGTAGGTTGGACGGTGGTTGAGTGAATCCCTCACAGAATAGAACTGAAAACCATTTGAATTAGGGATGAAACATGACAGGAAGAAACATCATGGAGGAGAGGAGCTAGAGAAAGAAGTGGCCCTTATCAAAGTAGTAGAGTTGGCGTGGTTATGTACCCAGGTGTTTTCAGAAGAGTGCTAGTTTTCATCTGCATCCAGGCATCTTACCTACTTACCACCCATTTCACTCTCAGTTTCCCAGTTTATCAATAAATTACATGTCTACTGCAGTTAAAGCTAAAATGCTCAATGCCACTCTCATAAGCCAGAAAAAAGTAGTGTGGGCTCAAATCTGCCACTGGCTGCTGAAATTCCAATTTGTCTAATAGGGATTTAGAAGGAAAGGCAAGAGATTGCATGCTGAAATGCCTAACTAAACACATTCACTTGGTTACAGAGATAATAAAGATGGCACATCTGGGGCTGGCATGATAATCAAGTGTATTAGTACCGATGCAAATTTGGTCCTCTGGAGGACTGATCACTCTTTTGGCTGGGATCTCTCTGGGCTCGCCTCGTGGCAGAAATGTTGCCGCCTTTTTGTTTATGTGTTGCCAAAGTGGGTACAGTTGCTTCCCCTTTCAAGGTAGTTGAAGTGAGAGAATATACATAAAAAGGCATGGCTGCTTATGAGATGAAGATTTTATTCAAGAAGGTATGCTCAAAAGGATGATTTTAATAGGGCTGAAACTTGTTACCCTGGGAACAGTCTCCTTCCTCAGAAGGCAGACCTCACCAGTGCAATCACCTCCTTGAGTCCCTGTCCAACTATAGGAGAGGCCAACTGCTACCTGGGATACCAGCGTTTAGTTGTCTCTCCCTTTGGCAGCACATAAACTACAATGGAATGAGTCCAAGAATATTAGCATGACCTCCTTTGCAAGAAGGTCATTGAAATATTCCAATTTTTGGAAGCCAAGTGTTATGACTTTTATTTAACATTGTTCTGGAGGCTCTAGTCATTGGAGTAAGGCAAGAAAAATAAATGAAAGTTGGCATGATTGGAAATGAATAAGCAAAACTGATTGTTCAGAGAGGACATGACAATTGTCCAAGTAAAAGACTTATTTTCTACACACACACACACACACACACACACACACACACACACACACACACGTTAGGAGAGTTTAATTAGGTTGCCAGATACAAGATCAATTTTAAGTCAATTGCACAGTTATACAATAGCAACCAATATTTATTGGTTTAAAATAAAATATATTTAAAATAGCAACAAAATACAATACTGAGAAACAAACTTAACAAAATTTATTATGTCTAAGTCTTTTATGCAGAATACTGAAAGACATTAAAGAAGACCTAAGTAAATGGAGATACAACATGTTCCTAGATCAGGTCTTTCACAACTGGTCTATTAAAGTAATAAATGAATTCTTGATGAAACTTGATAGATAGCACATAATAAGGATGTGAAAGAGGAAAGGAGAAACAGGTAAGAGCAGCTTGAAAAAAAAATGAAAAATGTGAGGAAATTGACCTATTGACTATAAAATTTGTCATAAAACTGTATATTAGCCTAATGTGTTGGTACTTAAAGAGATCACTTAAACAGAATAGAAGCAGAAATAGACCAATCCACATACGGAATCCTAACAGATACCTAGTTCTCACCTTGCAAACCAAGGGGGAACATGGACTATGCAATAAATGGTATTGGGATAATTAGCTACCCTGTGGAAACAAGTGAAATTGGATCTCTGCCTCATATTCTAAACAAGTCGATTTCAGGAGAATTAAATGTTTAAAAGTGTAAAGAAATCTGTAACAGTTCTAAAAGAGAATATAGAATAAAATATTTACATTAGGCAGAGATGTAATTTTAAACTATTCACACAAAACATAAACCATAAATGAAAAAGTAATAAATTTAATTATACTAACACAAAAATTATGTTTATCACAGTACAAATAAATAAAAGAAAACCTGAGAGGAAAAAATGGTTAAAAGATAATTTGAAGAACAAGAAATGTTAATGCTAATAACTGTGGGGTAAAAATTAACCTAATTAATGACCAGAGAAATGCAAATTAAAACTACAATAAATCAGTATCTTACACCCATCAGACAGGCAAAGTTGGAAAATACTGAACCTGATGAGAATGTAAGATATAGAGACCTTGTGAGCGTGTAAATCAGTACAACCACTTTGGACAATTCTTTGCCATTATTTTTTAAATTTGAAGAAAACATATCCCATTACCAAGCAATTTCATTCGTAGGTGTAGACTATAGAGAAATTCTTGCTCATATGAATCCTATATAATAAAAGCATAATATGCAAATCGACCGAATGGCCTAACAGCGGAATGACCATCCAACCATCTGGAAGACCATCTGGAACTACCCTATGATACCCACTGGTGCCAGGCCAGCCAAGGCAGGTGCGATGTGATTGGTCGGGGACCCGGCCATCGCCCCATGATAGCCCCCAGAGGGAGGCCCAGGCCACTGGCTGGCAGGGCCATCAATCAGGGGGCTCCACGATCGCCCCAAAGAAGGAGGCCCAGGCCACCGACTGGTGGCCTGCGGCAGGTGGACAGGGCCTCCTTCTGCGAGGGAAGCCCAGGTCCCAGGTGCCGGTGCGGGCAGCCAGGGGAAGGAAGGCCTACTCTTACAAGAATTTCGTGCATCGGGCCTCCAGTAATGTATAAAAATATTCATACTGTGTTTACACAAATATCCATTAACATGAGAATGGATCAATAATTTGCATACTATATAGTAGTGGACATGATTGAATGTAACTGCTTCAACATGGATGAGAATCAACAATGTCAAGTGGAAAAAAAAGCAAATCGCAAAAAATACAGACTGTGATTACACTTATTAAAGTTCAAATGTACAAAAATGAGTGCTAGCATATATTTCTAGTTTACATGCATCCTATATAATAAAGAGGTAATATGCAAATTGACCATCATGCCCTCACAAGATGGCTGCCTACGACCAGGCCGGCAGGGGGGTTAGTGAGGGATGACCAAACGACTGAACAAGCAGGCTGCGTGAGGCAACCAGGCTGGCGGGGGGTTAGTGAGGGACGACCAAATGTGACTGAACAGCAGGCTGTGTGGGGTGACCATGCTGGCAGGGGGTTTGTGAGGGGTGACCAGGTAGGCAGGAGGGAGCAGTTAGGGGCGATCAGGCTGGCACACAGAGGCAGTGAGGGGTGATCAGGCCAGCAAGGGGGGCAGTTAGGGTGACCAGGCAGGCAGGCAGGTGAGCGATTAGGAGCCAGCGATCCAGGATTGTGAGAAGGATGTCCGACTGCTGGGGATTGGGCCTAAACTGCAGTCGGACATCCCCCAAGGGGTCCCAAATTGGAGAGGGTGCAGGCTGGGCTGAGGGCACCCCCTCCCTCTGTGCATGAATTTTGTGCACCGGGCCTCTAGTATGTTATAAAATCCTCACCCGAGGATATATTTAGAGATAGGAGGAAGAGAGAGAGAGAGAGAGAGAGAGAGAGAGAGAGAGAGAGAGAGAGAGAAACATTGATGTGGGAGAAACATCGATATTAATTGGTTACCTCCAGTATGCACCCTCACCTGGGATCAAACCCCCTACCTAGGTATGTGCACTGACCAGGAATCGACCCACCTTTTGGTATATGGGACGACACTCCAACCAATTGTGCCACCTGGCCAGGGCTGTTATAAAACTATTTTTAAAAGCCACAGTCTTTGGTGGGGATAGAGGGAAATAAAAAAATCTAATGGGGAATGATATTGGGGGCTTTGCCAGAATTAGTAATTTTCTGTTTATTAAGCTGCCTCTGGGCACATGGCTATTCTCTTAATCATGCTTTTTCCCTTAGCTATTCACTAGACATACTTTTCTAATGCACAAAATATTTCATGAAAAATAAATTTTTAAAAAGGTTCTAGCTGGCCACAAACTACCATCAATGGATGCAGGCATTCCAATTATTTCCTTATTTACAGCTGGATTTATACTTTTAACTTTGGCTCATCCCTGAACAAATTTACTGAACATGGTCTAGTGATCAGATTAGCAGCCCTCCATAATGTTTTAGCCAACCCCAACCTCAGCATATGCATAATACAATTTTAATGGCCTAGAACAACATATTTAGTCATCTAGTATAGGCAGTTTCCCCATTAGCAACTGCATAGGAAATCCCCCAGTATGTAATTTCTATTAGTGACTTTATTATGAAGTTCCATTACTGCCTGGTGGGGGCTATATCAGGAACCAGATTTGATGATTCTACAAATGTTACTTCCTTTGTGAAGCCTTCCCCAATGCCTGAAGGCAAAATTTGTTACTCCAGTCTGCTCATCCCAATTTCATTTCTTTGCTTGCAAAACGGAGTGTATTGACTTACACCTGATAGGTTGCTGTGAGGAATAAAAGAGATAATGCCTTTAGAGCTCACAGCAAGCACTCAGCAAATATTAGTTATTCTTATATTTGTGTTTGTTTTGTATTTGTATTTATGTTCTATTCTTGTTCTTATTCTTATGCCTTTATTTGAATGCATGGCACAAGGTGACATGCATGAGCTAATTAGGCATATCTGTGTCTCCCTCCAAGGTGTGTAAATCCACTGAGGGTGTGTTTTCTGATCTACGTGTTCCTGGTCCCTTGTATTATTTCTGGTGTGTATTCAGCACTGATATATATATTTCTTGGATTTAGTTAAAATAGAATTTTTTTATGGTTTTAAATTCTTCTTTTAAAAGATTTCTAGAATTTGTGGACCTGTTCTAGGTCCCACCCAGTCCCTTGAGAGCCCCTGAAGTTTGTGTCCCAACTCTGTGACTGGGGATGCAGTAATGTCTGCATCTGTCCCTCACTGGCTGTACTAACCAGTCTGGTGTGATGACAGCAGGGCCTTCATCAACACTTCCTGAGGAAAATGTGAAATGTCCACCCATGGTTAGGGAGAGTAAAAAAAAATTCTCCCTATCCTGGTAAAAAAATTCTTAAAATGCTATTTATTGCCATATAGCTTAGTCAGAAAATGTAGGGCCCACACATGAGCAAAATCATTTTTTCCTAAATCAAATTGGTTTCTTGAAAATATCTATTTGGAAAGAAGGCAAAGAATTCAGCATTTTTGGTCATGAGGCTACAGTATTACTTTCTTAGGAGAATATAATATGCTGCTGAATATAATCCAATGGACAGTTAGAGCTGGGGCCTTATTCACTGGCTGTAGACATTGTTTGTCCATATAGATCATTCTGAGAATTAGGTGATGGTCGATATGATACATGGCAAGGTGAGGGCCAGAGAATCTGGACATTTAAGACATATAATTAGTCCATTTCTCCAAAGGCCTTGCATTCTAATCTTGATCTGTGGATAATTTTAGTTGTATAGTCATATGCTAACAGTGTTTAAGAATTTCTCTGTTTGAAAGGCAAAATAGTGTAATATGACATGTAATACAGATTATTATGAAATTTTGTGGGGACTTTTATGAGTTTAATTAATAAGTATATAAAATGTATTTGGTTAGAGGGCTTATAAAGATATAATTATGTGGTAACATATGCTTAGGAATAATTTGTGTTATATTAATAGAAATAGAACATACTGCATCAGTGGATGTGTGGGAAGGGGTTTTAGATAGTAAGCTATTTTAAGGCACTATTAAGATGGAGAGGAGGAGACTGTGAAGATCTATGTTTTTGTGACCACAGTAATGGTGAGAGCCAAGGACAGCAATCAGAGTCTGACTGTGAGGCAGGAATCTGAGATAAGGATGAACTCTGTAAGCATCACTCTTGGTGGTCTAGGTACTGAGTCCCTCCTTATCTTGAGATATAGGATGAGCAAAAATCTATACAAAGGAAATAAGCAGTCATCCAGGCAGAGCAGAGGATAGTCTTATCAGTTGGCTCTTGGAGTAGGGCTAGGAGTGAAGGAACAGTTGGAGTAAATGGTAAAATGTGAGATCAAATGGGGAAGGCATTTCGTGGTAAATAAAAGAGATGTACCAAGCGTTCACTCTCAAGAGACCAGGACACATTGTTCTTACCTGTGATTTTTCCCACGAGAGTGGCCATGATATGGGTCAATAAACCAAGGTTCAGAAACCCATGTTGCTCCCTGGAACTGTCACATTAATGGCAGGGAAGGAAACCATAGAAGCAGCAGATAGGGGGGCCCACATAGTAAAAAGAGTGTGACTGGAGTCAGGCAGCACTTTCTTTAAGTGCAAACTCTTAAACTCTGCCACCCACAGGATAGAAGGTCTGGGTAAGTTACTTAATATTTATGAGCCTGATTTCTATCCTATATAATAAAAGGCTAGTATGCAAAGTGACCGAATGGCAGAATGACCAGTCACTATGGCGTGCACTGACCACCAGGGGACAGATGCTCAACACAGGTGGTCAGAATCGCTCAGCCAGAAGTCGGGCAGCGGCATGGTGGCAGATGTCTCTCCTGCCCCCGTGGCCGCACTAAAGATGTCCCCCGAGGGTTCCCTGACTACGAGAGGGCACAGGCTGAGCTGAGGCACCCCCCTGAGTACATGAATTTCATGCACCAGGCCTCTACTTTTTCATGAAATGGGATTGAAACAAGTTCTTTTTTAAGTGTACTTTTTTAAAAAAGGTTTTGTTTTATATTTTAATTAAGAAAGAACTAGAGATCACATATATCAAGTGCCTGGTACATTGCAGGTGCTTCAAATTCACCTTTATTAGTAAACATTTATTGAGTGTAATTCCTATTAGGCCCCTTAGAACTTATTTTAGCTTTTCAAAGAACTTACCAGCTGCTTGAAAAGACAGGTAAACAAGTGTGGTAACCTCTTAAAGGAGTGGAAGAAACTGCAATGCCTTCTACTGTATCTTCTTTCTTACAACTAAGAACCCCAAATTTTGTCAGAAGCATTGCCCTTTAGCTAAAATACTATTTACCAATTCCACTTTACAGGTAGATGTGTCCTTGCAATTAACTTATAACCAATGGGTGATAAGCAGAAGTTCTGTGTGCAAAATCTGGGATGCTTCCTAAGATAAAAGGACATTCCTTTGCTGTCTCTTGTCTTTCTCTGCTCTCTGGAATGTGGTAGCTGGAGTTTGAACATCCATCTTGAAATGGAGGTGAAAGCCAGTAGGGAGAGAATAGGTCAGAAGGAAAGCAGATTGACCACTGTGTCTAGATATTGGTGACCATGAGGCCAGCCTCCAGCTTTGGGCTTCTTACCTTAAAATTTCATTTACATAGGGGAAAAATAAACATATATTTTGTTTGAACCATTGTTCTTAAATATTTTCAGCAACTTGCAGCATAACAATTGAATTGCAACAGGATACCTTGAAGGACTGGTGACCATTTTATGGATTGACCAGGAAGGGCTTCTCAGAAGAGGTGATGGTAAGCAGGTTGGGGTGAATGAGTATTGGGCCTGCTACCCGACATGGTGCTTTCTGTGCCCAGATGTTAGGAGTTTATTACTGTATCTATTTATAGACATTGTTGGCATGACCTAGACAAGCTTATTAGAATGAGGGTTTGAAAACTCTTCTATAAATTGATCTGTAATTTCCCAAGGAAGAGAGGACTGGAGATTTTCACTGGGAGGCTTAAGCAGTTAGACTGGTGTTTTTTAATTTACTCATTGTGTGTGTGTGTGTGTGTGCATATGCGCATGCATGTACATTAGTGTGTGGTATGAAGTTTTAGAAATGCTAATAACTTTTTTCCACAGATTTTCTTTTATCCCTTGACCTTTCTCCCACATTTGACTAACTAAACTTGTTTATGTTTACTGGTTCAAAAGAATAAAGAAAAGGCTACACAGAGAAAGAAAAGGATGTTTTCCTGGCTTTTGAGTTTCAAAAGCACAGTCTCTGAGAAGATTCTCAAACTTTTCAATGAAGACTGGAAAAAATATCTATCAGTAGAGAGAGAAGACAGTCTGACAAGAAGCATTGAGGAGTCCCTAAGAAACAAGTTCTGTGTGTCCTGCTCTCTGGGCCCAGCCCCAGGCCAAGATGGGTGGACCCCCAGGAAAGCCCAGATGAGTGTGAAGGATCTGACAACAGAGGGTCTCTGAGCCCTTGCCTGTGCTGAGTCCTGGATAAGTGACAGGACTCCAGAAGAGAAATTACTGTGTCCAGAATGGATCTGAGATACTCTGAGAGAGAGCTACTAAATCCAAAGAACTCTGGGGGAGCAAGAAGCATAACTCAGAGGCAGCAAGAGGGGATATTTCTGTGGGAGTCAGCATAGAAAGATGACTGCAAGGATGTGGTGCCCACCCTCTGTCACCTTGACACTGTGTAAGGCTCCAGACTTTAGGTGAGATGGATGACCCCACCGTAGAAAAATGGGGCTGGACCGCACACTGCTAATCTGGTGAAGATCAGCTCTCATAAATTAAAGAAACACAAAGAAAAGGATTGTTCTTGCAGACCCAAGTATGAAGGTAGAGATTAGAATCTGTTGCATACTCATCCATCCATCTGTCCATCCATTCATCCATCCATCCATCCATCCATCCATCCATCCATCCAACAATAATTTATTGAGGGCCTATGGAGAGGCTGGCACTATTCTAGGCACCAGGGACACTGCAGTGAACAAAACAAATGAAATTCCTGCCTTGATGTAGCTTAGATACTAGTTAGGGAGACAGACAATATCCTATCTAATAAAAGGGTAATATACAAATTGACCGCACCTTCACTACACCTAAGCCACGCCCACCAGCCATGCCCACCAGCCAATCAGGCGAGTGTGCAAATAAACCCAACCAAGATGGCTACAGCCACAGAGAGCAAGGTTTCGCAGGCAATGGAGGAAGCCAAGCTTTCCGCCTGCCCTTGCTAGGCCTAAGCCTCCACTCAAGCTACAAAGTTTCAATTAGAAGGTAAACAAATCTTAACAGAAATGGCGGCAGCCACAGAGCTGAAGAGAGCAGGCCAGGGTTGCCCCCAGCAATGGAGAAAGCAAAGCTTTCCACACACCCTGGCCAGGCCCAGGCCTTTGTTTAGGGCTACAAAGTTTCAATTATAGAAGGTGAATTAACCCCAACAGAAATGGCTTCCGGGCACGGAGCGAGCAGGAGGCTTGGCTTGGCTCCAGGCTACAAATTTTCAATTGTAGAAGGTAAATAAATTCCAGATACCAGGGCCTCCTCTTGGGTCGCCAGGGGCGTGGCTGGCCTGCAAACCACCACAGGCCCCTTGCTCAGGCTGCCCCATGCCCCAAGGGAACCCCATCCTGATCCGGGACACTCTTCAGGGCAAAACAGCTGGCCCCCACCCCTGCACCAGGCCTCTATCCTATCTAATAAAAGAGTAATATGCAGATTGACCATCACTCCAACACACAATATGGCTGCCCCCATGTGGTCAAAGATCCTGCTCCCATGTGGACACAAGATGGCCACCACAAGATGGCCAGCAGGGGAGGGCAGTTGGGAGGCACCAGACCTGCAAGGGAGGGCAGTTGAGAGGGACCCAGGCCTGCAAGGGAGGGAAGTTGAAGGCAATCAACCCTGGAGGGGAGGGCAGTTAAGGGTGACCAGGCTGGCAGAGGAGGTAAGTTGGGGGCAAACAGGCTGGCAGGGGAGCAGTTAGGCATCAATCAGGCTGGCATGGGAGTGGTTAGGGGGTGATCAGGCTGGCAGGCAGAAGCGGTTAGGGGCAATCAGGAAGGCAGGCAGGCGAGCAGTTGGGAGCCAGCAGTCCTGGATTGTGAGAGGGATGTCCGACTGCCCGTTTAGGCCCGATCCCCTAAACGGGCAGTTGGACATCCCTCGAGGGGTCCCAGATTGGAGAGGGTACAGGCTGGGCTGAGGGACACCCCCTCTCCGTGCACGAATTTCATGCAACGGGCCTCTAGTATAGAAAATATAAATGTTATTATATTAATAAGTTAAGTAGTGATAAGGACAAAGTAGAAAGATAAAGCAGGGTCAGGAATAACTTACATATAGTAGAAGCTGAATATTCTTAGATTGATGTTGTATCCTAATCAAACCCCTTGCTTTTATTGCCAATATTGTCATGTGTTGTATTGATCTTGTGTGGCTGGTGAGAACCCACAATCATTGATGCTGTTGAGGTGGGGGATTCCAGAAATGATGATGAAGTAGGTAAATTGTTTATTAAATCTTCCAAAGATCAAGGGCAAAGGTGAAGCCGAGTACCAGATTTTGGCTACACCCCAGGGCTGAAGCTAAATGATAGTGTAAGCCTCATATATTCTCCCTTTAACCCTTCATCCACCCTGCTGCATAAATATGTGTATTCTATTTTATAGTACCAATCCTCGGAAAGGTTAGTGAATTGGGCCAGCATTAAACCAGATTTCAGACCCAGGACTGAGTTCAAGCACCTCACTCTGACTAAATTGGATGAAACACTCCTGCAGGTTTCATGGGATGCACCCCTGCACTCTCTCTAGCTTTGCAGACAATTTAGAGCTGTCAAACGGAAGGACAGGTCTGAGAAACCCTCCGCCACCCTAAAAGATAAAGAACCCTCTCTTGGCCAGAGAAGTCTCAGAGAGTCATAATACTGCCATTGGAGATGGAGATGGAGTAGGAGAAGGGCAGAAATGTGTTTCTGTGAGACGCAAAAGTCTAGATTATTCTGCAGCAAACCTCAATGGATTACGTTTAGCTGTTGTAAATCCATAGACCATGCCAGAGACATAAAGGGTGGGGCAGAAGTAAGTTTACAATTGTTCATATGGAAAATAATGCAATAATGAATAAATAATAATACAAGAATAGACTGCACTTCCCATACTCACAACTGTAAACCTACTTTTGCTCTACCTTGTGTGTTGCACTCCTAAACTAGAGGATCATCCTCATCCATGAATTTCCTCAGTAGAATCTCTGGCTTGGAAATACCTCACCTCTGTTTCTCCCTCCCATCTCTTGTTTTAATAAAGAAATTCTACATAATTTGACTGAGCAAAATGCCTGTGTTGTAAAAGGTTTTTCTGCTCTAGAGCTGAGCAAAGGGTATTGACCAGATACTAGCCCTGGGTTTTCTGAAATGGACATCTCAGGACAAATCTCAAGTATCTCTGTTCAAATTCCAATATACCCACTGATAATGGTAGTAGAAGGAAATTGGAGTTGATTTTATCATAGTGGTAGCCATGGACCTCAATTTCATGGCCTTCCCCAATATAGATATTAACAACTTGGCAAAGTTATTGGCCAATTGACTCACAGAATAAGCATACATAAAAGAATTCAACCTGAACAATGTGCTGTTTTATGGCCAGTACATGGAGGCTCACCTGTATGAATTTACTATGATTATTTAATACCCTCTTTAAGATGAAAAATGATGTCTGCTCAGTGTTAATACTATCTTTTGACATGTTCCTGTGGATCGAATGGCAGTCACGCCTTCCCCAGACAGAGATTGAAAACTTTATCTCGAATGGCTTGCAAAGGTGATGGTATCCCATGTAAATGTTACCACTAGATACATGCTGACTGAACAGTGCATTGCCATAGATCTTGACTTTGTGGGCTCACAGGCAAGTATGTCCTCTTCAGCAAGCCTTTGTCAGTTGCCATCGAGGTAGTATAAAGGAAACTGCTAACTAATTCATATTTCAATTTATAGGTTAGTTCTTGTGCTATCCTTTATCAGATAGCATATTTTGCTTTTTCACTATTCTATGTCTTACTATCTCTTTGAGTCTTAAAATTCTATCATCAGGAAAAATGATAGATTTTTGAAGATACTCTGGGTATGAAATTATTCAGAGTCCCCTTAGAGATCCTGAAAGTGATGGGGGGGAAATGCTATGGAAATACTTCAGGAAATATGAGGAGCACAAGATATGGATCTTAACTGGGGCTCAGATTCCCTGTCTTGAAAGTCAGGGAGAGTCTAAAGATATCTTCTACCCCTAATATCTCAAAGCCTATCATTTCTCCTCTGCTTTTAGGAACAGATTCTTAGAAAAGTGTTCCTATTCAGGCACAGAACATTTTATTTCTCATTATTTTCTATATAAGATAGTGTAAATTGGGTAAGGTATTGGGCAGAAAATAGCATTGGATTAGAACTCAAGGAGCAGATTGTAACTTTGGTCAGTGAAAGCTGTATGGCCTTGAGAAAATCACTTAACTTCTCTAAATCTCAGTTCATTCATTTATAAAATGAAAACACTGGATTAACCTGTCTTTTTGATTATTTATTAGTTCTAAGAACTGTAGGTCTTATAGACCATTGGGATTTTGTAATATGTAATCTATATACATAAAAAGCCCGTGTCTGTGACGACCAGGACGACCAAACGACCGGTCACCATGAGGTGGCATTGACCACCTCTCGGTCCCTCCCCTTCACCCCCTGGCCCACGAGCGGGGCGGGGCAGGACTGGGGACTGGCGAGAGGGCTGAACGGCTGACCTCTTGGTCCCTGCCCCCGGCCCGCAGGCTCTGATAGATCAGCGATGGTGAACGGGGGAATCGGGGTGGGTGGCGGGAGGATCAGGCTGGCTGTCAGGCCATTGGGATCATCAGCTCATCCCCGGCTGCTCAGGGGCTCAGGCCTGTGAGAAATCAGGCACCGGCAACTTCACCTCCATGCACGTGAGCCTGGCCGGCCGCTGATGGAATGTGTTGGCTGCTCAGGGCTGCTCAAGCTGGGGCAGGTGGGTTGCGGGCGCGCCCCGCAGCTTCTGTCAATGCCTCAAGCCCCAGCAGTGGCAGCAGCGGCAGTGGCAGTGATGCCCACGTAAGCAGCCCCAAGGCATGTTCCATCAGCGGCGGGCCGGCGCACACACATGGAGGTGAAGTTGCCAGTGCCTGCTTTCCCACAGGCCTGAGTCCCCGAGCAGTCAGGGATGAGCTGGTGATCTCAATGGCCTGACAGCCCTGTGGGGGAGGCAGCATTTGGTCTGGGGACTGGTGAACGGGCAGAAGATGGAGGCTAGGCCTAGGGACCCTACCCACATGATTTCGTGCGCTGAGCCTCTAGTAAATTATAGAAACAAACAATAATATGTAATTGTTATTTTGACTCCTTTCTAATGTGATCAGACTCCTTTAAATAGAAAAAGATTTAAACTATGGGGTTCTTATCTTGGGGGGTGGGGATTGAATACTGGGCAGACCAATGCTTTTCACATTGATGTCCATGGACTTCTGAGAGGTTGCAAATGTATTTTTGGGGTCAGCAAGTTCTTAAGTCTGAGAAACACTTGCTTGGAGATACCAAGCCAAGCAGGACCTAGATTTGGAAGTGGGGAAGAGGTAGAGGTTGGTGGGGATTTGCGGGTAGGAGGGTGTGTTGGTCAGGGTCTTGGCAGCAAATAGAAAGCTATTAAATTAAGTAATTTGAAAAGATTTTACTAAAGGGAGTATTTATAAAGTTACAGAGGGTGAAGGAGAAACATGAAGGGAAGTATAGTGCCCAGACATCATTAATACCCCTATGTTAGCAAGAATGTTTGAAAAAGTAATCCCCAGATACAAACAGAGAAGAAGCTGTGACCTTCACCCCAGCCTCACCCTCTTTTCCTTTTCATTCTCCTGTTGTGGGGTTTCCCATGCACTGAAGGCCACCAGAGCAAGGGAGGCCTCCAATGTAGACAACCAGACAGACCTCCAGAGGGCACAGAACAAGATGGCAAAGCAGGGAGATGAGGCTGTGGGAGTACAAGGAATATATTCAACACAGAGGGTTAGAGAAGAGAAGGTTAAATCCTTTTAGAAGGATGATTCAAATGTTCATCACCACCTACAGTGAAGGCAAGCTATGCTTACTGTTATTTTTTCATTCAGTCCCACACACTAACATGGGCTGCATTTCTTGTCTCCTTTCACCCAATGCAATGCATTGCACATGTAGAGCCTCAACAAAGATGTGTTGATTTGATTAGATGGGTACTTATGAATGCTTTAAATTTGGAGGTGAAACCAAGAAGAATGGGATAGTTTCTCAAAATGCATACCTTCCCCTATAAATTGAACAAAGAGGAAAAATAATAATCTTCTAGATTTTGGGTTGTGAGGAAATGAGATAGCAAACAAAGATGCCAGGATTTTATTTTAATTACTAAAGGCCCAGTGCACGAAATTTGTGCATGGGGGGGGGGGTGTCCCTCAGCCCAGCCTGCACCCTCTTCAATCTGGGACGCCTTGAGGGATGTCCAACTTCCCTCTCACAATACAGGACTGCTGGCTCCCAACCTCTCACCTGCCTGCCTGCCTGATTGCCCCTAACCACTTCTGCCTGCCAGCCTGATCACCCCATAACCACTTCTTTGCCAGCCTGATTGACATCTAACTGCTCCCCTGCCAGCCCAATTGCCCCTAACTGCCCTCCTCTGCAAGCCTGGTCCCCTCAAACTGACCTCCCCTGCAGGCCTGGTTCCTCCCAACTGCCCTCCCCTGTCAGCCATCTTGTGGCAGCCATCTTCTGTCCATATGGAGGTGGCCATCTTGTGTGTTGGAGTGATGGTCAATTTGCATATTACCTCTTTATTATATAGGATTATTATGTAGGATTAACTATTATTAATGATGTCATTTTGTTTTACAGTGCCATTACAAGGTTGTTCTCTTAATGTGGTCTTTAAAACAACCCTTTGAGGGTTTTTTTAACCCCTACTATAGAGACAAGAGAATGAAGCCCCAAGGAGGTTGAGCAGTTTGCCCAAGGTTGCACTGCTAATAAATAGAGCGGATTTCAATGTTGATTCCACCACACCGCTCATTACTTAAAAAAAATATAATAATAATGGAAGGTCCCCTGAGGGGAGATGTTAGACTAGTAATTTATTCATATCTTACCTTTGCTTTTTGTAAGTGAAAAATATGACAATTTTATTTGTGATCTAATAGACTATTTTTTTTTTGAGAATTGAATTTAAATGATATCATCAATCACCAAGCCAGGTGATATATAGCTTCAGGAGACAAAATTAAAAGAGTTAAAGCAGTTAAGCATATATTTTATTTCTCTTTTGCATTTTTAACAGACCTAGAATACAGCGTAGTCACCAGCACCTGTTTGTTATTTATGAAATGCTATATTTAACTTGTTCTTTTCTTTAACTGAGTAAGATTTCATGTCAAATTCAGATTCTTCAGGTGGATTATTTAGAAATAAAGTGTCAAAGTTCTTTTCATGCAGCTAATTTCCTTTTGACCCCAGAGAATTCCCCAAATCTAAAGACTCTGCTAGGAAGAGAAAAGAGGAGATTCTGACTGCTCTCAGACAGTTTTCTTTCTCTGTATGTATTTTTACAATATCTATTTTGCAATTACTAAATGGTGGTCTCAGGGATACATTTGCCATGCCTAATTAGGAACTATAAATGGGTCTTCAGCAAATATTTCATTAAAAATGAGATTTCCAAGTAATAGAAAAATTTTACACCCAAGCTATAATGGCAAGTACCTTACAAAAATATCACAGAGAAATAGGGGGGAAATGAATAATATACTACATTATCCAGAATTTAATTAGACTAATAGAATGTTAACATGAGAAGATAGTTCAGAGAGAAAGTGGCTGGAAGGTAGGGAACTAAGCATCATTTAAATAAATATGCTTCATTTAATACCCCAAACACCACTAGAAAGTAGGAATAATTATTGTCATTTTACATGCAAGGAAACAGGGGGTAAGTAAAGCTTTATAATTCTCTCAATAGCACACAGCTAAGAAATGGCAAAGGTAGGATTCACATTTGGGTTTACCTGGATCAATTGCCCAAACTCATACCAATGAGTCAGTGACATTAATAAGACCAGAACCCAGTGCCCTTCCAACTCACTATGAAGCCTCCAAGCCAGGGTGGGCATAGACCCTGAGAAAAAAAGCCTGAAGCTTTGACTGCTGTTTTTCTCCTAGTAATTCTTCCATACCTTTCTAACAAACATTTATTTATGTTTAGTGGAACCCATTGAACATGTAGCAAGGAGGAAGAGTTAAAGAGATGTCCACATCTTTTCTCTCTTCTTTATTATAATTAATTTACGTTTCTTATAATACTCTCAGCTTATCAAGGATTGCAGTGACTTAGCAAATATTGTATAAAGCTATGAATCTGAATAGGCATCATTGGATTGGGGAACCAGAAGATTTGATAGAGATAGTGTTATCTTTTCTCCTATATTACTATCTGGAAATTAAGTCCCAGAGAGCATCAATGAGTGATCCAAAGTAATCTATATATTTTTTTTGTAATTTCCCCCCCCCCATTTTATTTATTCCCTCTGTCCTCTTCCACCTCTACCCCTCCCCTGTAATCTCCACACTGTTGTCCATGTCTATGAGTTCTCTCTCTCTTTTTTTCTTTTTTTGCTCAATCCCTCCACTCCCCCACAAACAAAGATATATATTTATATCAAGTTCTAGAGATCAGATCTTCTGATCTTCAAGAAAGTTTGTTATCCCCTCACCTTAGTTTGTTCCAAAAGCAACAACAACAAAATGATATTTTTAAATAAACCCTAAGGCATGGTCTGCTAGCAACAAACCTCAAGAAAAATTTAAAAGAGCTGTATTGATATCTAGGTAGGAAGAAAAAGTAAGTAGTGACACTTGGAAAGAAAATGAGATTGGCCTCAAAGTTTGAAAATATTGGAGCAATATCTTTAGTGGTCTGAGAAGAGAGAATAAAGGGTAAACCAAGAATCTGTTTTAAGCCAAGTTGTTTATTAATAAAGACAAAACAAATATACAGGGTGAGACAAAGTAGGTTTACAGTAGATGGTATGGAAAATAATACAATAATTAATACTTACCAATTCTGTTTCTCATTCTCACAACTGTAAATTTACTTCTGTCCTACCCTGTATTCTCAAATATTTGAGCTGTAATTAATGAAAAAATCAAGCTAAACATGAGAATCAAATGAAGACCTGTGGCATTAGATAGCTATAACAAGAAAGAAAAGACTAATGAACTATGAGGATTGTGGTTGCCAACCAAAATGTAGATGTTGTTATACTTGAAGTAAAAGTAATAAAACAATTGACAAACCCCAATATGTGAGGTGGTAGAGGTTCAGGGAGAAATAAGGAGAGAGATACGTGCACTAATGTCCTCACTTTCATATTGCAGACTCAACAGATTCAATACAACATTGCTAAACCAAGACACAGGGACTTATGTTCCTTTTCTATAGTTAATGTTTTAACATCAGAAGAACTAAAAGCAGATCAGAAATGAAAATTTACAAATCAAAATAAAACCAAATACTGACCATCTAGCAAAAGATTGAAAAGACATAAAATTTGGATGATTTTATGATGTCCTTTATATAAAATTCAATGCATATAAAAATATTTATATACCTCCATCTCCCTCCTCCAGTTAAAGATTACCTGTTCATAATGATGCATGTGGATGTAAATGGGAAGAGAAGGGGAGGACTATAAGTTTTTATCTTTAGCATTTTTATAGTGCATAAGTAATCCTATATAATAAAGAGGTAATATACAAATTGACCCTCATGCCCTCGCACAAGATGGCCATCCCCATGTGGTCAAAGATGGCTGCCACAAGATGGTCGGTAGGGGAGGGTAGTTGTGGGCGATCAGGCCAGCAGGGGAGGGCAGTTAGGGGTGACCAGGCCTGCAGGGGAGGGCAGTTAGAGGTGACCAGGCCTGCAGGGGAGGGCAGTTGGGGGTGACCAGGCCAGCAGGGGAGGGCAGTTGGGGGCAATCGGGCTGGCAGGGGAGCATTTAGGTATAGATCAGGCTGTCAGGGGAGTGGTTAGCGGGTGATCAGGCTGGCAGGCAGGTGAGCAGTTGGGAGCCAGCAGTCCTGGATTGTGAGAGGGATGTCTGACTGCCCATCCCTGTGGGATCGGGCCTAAACTGGCAGTTGGACATCCCCCAAGTGGTCCCAGATTAGAGAGGGTGCAGGCTGGGCTGAGGGACAACCCCCTCCCAGTGCACGAATTTCATGCACGGGACCTCTAGTAGTTTTATAATTTTGTAAACATTATTAAATACTTTAAAAATTAAACAAATAAATGGAAGATGAACCAGCAATAGAGATTACCTTAAAAGTGTAGCAATGATTCAGATAAAAGAAATATTGGAATATATGAGTTACTACTTACCATCTACAATTGACTATTAAAATGTTGTCACCTCAGTGTCCCAAACAATGAAGTTGTATGTTAGAGTACCAAGTTAGGCTGCACTACTGCTGCTACCACCATAGTCTGTGGACACTTCAGAAATCATTGGCACTTTCCTACAGCCAATTTGGACCAACCCAGTTCCATTAAATAGTGGGAGAGCTCAAATTTCATTTTCAACCCAATTGTGTTGACTCATCTACATAGGGAATTATCTTGATAAAAATTAGAATGTTCATTATCCCACAAATGGTGCAAGCAGAGCTTTCAGTTCTTTCTTCAGACAAGTGGAATATGAGAGCAAGTCAGGAAGAGAATCTGACAAAAGGCTGGTAGCGAATTCCTCACATTTTAGGAAAGATGTTATGATACATGGCATTGAATCTTACCAAGAACGTTTTTCAAGCTCCTTTCAGTTTTCTTTTTGAAACTAACACTACATATATTTTAACAATTTTTTTCTATTATTTGGAATATTTGAAAACAAATTGGCTTCACAATAAAAAACACATTTTCAGTGTTAGCAATGTGTTGCATTTAAGCATCCATAAAAAATTTCAGGCAGGAATCTACCTAATAAAAGAGTAATATGCTAATTGACCATACCTTTGCGACACCCCCAGCCAATCAAGAGTGAGTATGCAAATTAACCCAACAAAGATGGCAGGTTAATTTGCATACACAGGCACTGAGCGGCTGGGGGTGGGGCCGGACGCTTGCATTGTCACCGTGGCATTGACGCAGGCATTCCGCACCACCCCAGCTGCTCTGGGCCTCTGGGCAGCATGGGAAGGTGGAAAGGTGGCTCCGGGCTGGAGCAGAAAGGCGGCTCCAGCCAGAGCAAAGGCAGTGCCGGCAGCCAGGGAAAGGAAGGCCTATTCTTGCATGAATCTTCGTGCATCAGGCTTCTAGTATTAAATAAGAAACTTGAAATTTTGTTTAAAAAATCTAATATTCTATGAAATTCTATTTGTCTCTATGACAATTCGCTGAGAATAGAAGTTCATTAACTATTCTTTGATGATATTGTTGTGTTAGTGTTAATTTTAAAAGTTATTAATTTGCATTATAGTTGTCCAAAATACAGACAAAAATGTGTATTTTGATATGTCTATTTGAGTTAGTGTGTGTGTGTGTGTGTGTGTGTGTGTGTGTGTGTGTGTTTGCAGTCATAACAATCCTCTTACCCTTACCATTTTATGTCTTCCTCAGGCTACTGAAACCTGCATTAGAGCCAAGAAATCAAGAATTTACAGGTCGGTACAGAGTTCAGAAATAGTTCTGTGATGACCTTGTCTAATCAGCCTCCTTGAGGTTCCATCGTTTATTCAACTAATATTGAATTGTACCCTTGAAACTTGTATGGTCTTATGAACCAATGTCACCCCAATAAATTCAATAAAAAAGACCCTAATATGTGGCAGAACTAGGCACTAAAAATACAACAAAATAAAGTTATGATTTCAATGTTTTAGTTAATTTTTGCAGTTTGGTTCCCCAGAGAGCAGACTCTGAGTTAGAGATTTATTTAGACTGCATTATTGGCTTCAACACATGGGGAAGGCAGGGAGAATTTGATAGAGGAAGACTGAGCTGCACTATAATAATATTTGCTCGTACTCAAATCCTTTTTCTCTAGAATTCCTTGTTCCCAAGATTCTTTCTCTTTTTAGACCCTATGCTCACCAGCCAAGACATTTGCCACGTGTCCACTTATACTCTTAACTTAGGCCACTTCTCTTTTGACAAATTGGGTGACCTGGTAAACTGCCTAACGCTCTGCCCATTGGGGGGATTTCGACTTATTACTGTCAAAGACACCTCTGAATGAGGTGGTATTGCTGCCACCATTTATTTTCAGCTTTCACTTATATAGCATGCTGACAGAGCAAGCTTGGAGCTCATGAGCGATCTCCCAGGGGGCCCCAGGTGTTGAAGTACAGGTGAGGGAGAAGTGCTGGAGAAAAACTGGTGGGTGACATGTGGATCTGTCCTACCTCCCCTAGACGCTTGTTCGTGCATTCCAGAATCACTTGTACTCAGTCCTGGCTGTACCACTTCCAATTTAAGATAGATTGCTGCTGGGCACATCCAATTTTATGACTTGGTAAGTCTGACAGAATTCAGGTCATGATGGACAGTTCTGGCCTCATGGTCATTTGATGCCCTGTGGTCTGTCTCTTCCCCAAAGCCCTAAGGCAAGACTGCAAAGATATATTGCTGTCTGTTCAAGTGAGTGCAACTATTTATGATCCTCTTTTCTGATAGGAATGAAAAATAATTAATTTGCCAGATAAATAGCTGCATAACATGTATCCGAGGCTGTGTTAATCTGCTCTAGCATAGATAACACATTTAACATAGCAGCTGCAATTGGGGCTCCTAATTTTTGAGTTTGCAATAGCATGCTGTCATCCTTCACCATTCATGTGTTTCATTATAGGGTCCAGACTTACGAATTAAATGCTGTTATGATGGGAATCACCATCCTTACCTCCTTTAGGTCTAATAATGGCACTAATTTCTGCCATTCTTCCTAAAATGTGACATTATTTTTTACTTATCTTAGCTGAAATTGTGGAGCAATTTCAGAGGCTTCCACTTGTCTTCCCCAGTATGATAGCACTTGCCCCACAGGCCAAACACTCTCTGTGTCAATTGTACCAACTATTAGGTATCTTCAGACTAATTGCATATTTGAATGCTGGGTGGGTCCATGGAGTCAAGGGGCCCATTGTTACCTAAACCTGTCCAGGCTACATTTATTGCCTGCCTCTTCTATATCCTCACACTAATGATAAATTATGATGCCACCTTGAATCTCTAGGTGTCCATGTCAACTTAGACCCTGTGTCCAAGAGTCCTCTCAAGGTTTGGATAATCTCCTTTCTTCACTGTACACGGCTATAGTCACTTTGAGGGGAATTATTATGTACACTTGTGTGGCATTGAAAGGCCCTTTTTCCTGGGGCCTGCCCTTTCTTTCAGTCAATGGATCCAGGTCCGAAACCTGGCTCAACCCTGGAAACTGTGCAAGGGGTTGTGACTTTATAGTGGGGTTACTGCCTTTTTTGATTGTTGTGATGTATTATTTCATCTATTTTTTATATCTTTTGATTATGTATGTTGGCTGGCATCCTTGTTGGCTGCCCATTTATTCTCCTACCCATGCCCTACCCAGGCATGCCATATAGAATCAACCTCCTCCATAATCCTCTGTAGATCAGACACCTACCCTACATCTGTCCTTCTGACTCGGTCACTCACCGTAATTGCATCCATCAGGCTTCTGGCATCTGGCCTTCAATGTCTCAGGGTCTTATCATCACCCTGCTATTTGTGAGTCTAATCTACAATGGAATCTCCAGCTCTCAGCTCTGGTATGAAAAGGCGAGCCACCATTGCACTTCCTAGAGTTACTGGCACCCATGTCACCGGTGTGTCCCTTATTACTTTGGTGACTGGTGGGTCATTCAGGCTCTCCCATGGAACAAAGACCTCTAGTGAGCTTTGCAGCCTTGCATAGCATAGCTACTTAATTATGGTTCCTTTCTCTGAGTGTGCTATTCTCTTACTTATTTATTCCCTCCCTAGCCTCAATGGAGGCTGACCTGACCTTCAGGGCAATTACAAATCTGGAATAAGCCTTCAGAGTTGTCTTAACTTGGGGTGAAGGGACTTGGCCTTTATATCCCATGTGGATGAATCATTAGATACCTGCCGCTCCAGGAAGGGTCTGTGACCTTGTGGAAGGTGGCTCTCTGCAGCCAAGAACATCTCTGTAAACGCTGACAGCTAAGAACTCTGTCGGCAACACTCTCCACTGGGTGAGAAGTTCCTTTCTTCCCAAAGAAGAATCTGGGTGATGGTGCATCAGTGTCCACTACAGCCATCATAATGATGATCAGCATTTTCTAGGGTGTGATCTGTGCCAAAACTGGACTATTATGCATAACTAACATTATGTCATCAAATATTTTCAAGTGTCTTATGGGCTAAGCACCATTATTTCCCCCATTTTAAAAAGAACAGAAAACAAGTGTAGAGGTAAAGTGACTTTTTTTGGGTGACAGTTACTAATCAAAGGAGCTGGAATTTGGACTCACACCCAGGAACCCACATCCTGCTTTCCTCATATTCTGAGCACTACACAACCAGACATCAAGGTGTAGCCCATCTGAATGAGACTGTGGCAGGTCCTGCTATTCTGCCCTCTTTCTTTCTAGGTGTTTTTCATTCAGAGCCAGGCACGCTGCTTTGCCTACACTATGCTTTTGTGCACGTTAGAAAAAGGTGCTCCTCCTTGCTTTTCTAGGAATCACAGTTTCTTGCCAGAAAATACCACCTTTTGGTGAAGAAGCAAACTTCCTTTCTCCAGGGATGTCAGATTTTCTCTAGGGCACAAAGCTTGGCAAGCCAGACCCAGGCTCAATTTCAGCTCCCACTTGTGCCCTAGAATCAGTACCAATGTGCGCGGCACCTTGTCATACAAATGGTTTCAAGTGCTGCTATCAAATACAGTTGGCTCTTAACCCCATTTCCAGCCCACATCTGTGCCCCAAGTTTCATTACCTTTCATCAGTGGGCCACTAGATATCCCCGATTGTAATTTCTCCAAAAACTTAAAATTGACAGTTAAAACTTAAAAACTTTCAAAGAAGAATTCCTCATCTTACTCCTCCATCCCCACAAAAATTTCTTATTTCTCCTGTATTTTCAAACTCTGCCATTGGCACCACCACCTCTCAGTTGCTCAGGTTAGAAACATGAACTCAACTAACACTTATTTTGAACCTAGTACATGTCTGGCCCTGTATTGATGAACAAGACAAACATTGAGTTACTCTTCATTGAGTTTATAACTTAGTGAGAAGGCAGACAAAGGCTAGTAAACAAATAGATAAAATAACCCCTGACTGAGATTGCTATTATGAAAAACATTAGCACAGTGATGTGATAGACAGATGTTGGGAAAGGTGTTTTCTTTTTAATTTAATTTTTTAATTAAATGCATTGGGGTGACATTGGTTAATAAGATTACATAGGTTTCAAGTGTACATTTGTATGCTACATGATCTGTACATTGCATTGTGTGCCCAGCACCCCCAAATCAAATAATCTTCTGTCACCATATATTTGGTCCCATTTACCCTTTACTACCCCTCATCCCCTGCCCTTTGGTAACAACCATACTGTTGTCTGTGTCTATGAGTTTCAGTTTTATGTCCCGCCTATGAGTGAAATCATATGGTTCTTAGCCTTTTCTGATGACTTATTTTGCTTAGCATACTTTCCTCAAGGTTCATCCATGTTGCCACAAATGGCAATATTTCATATTTTCTTTGGAAGGTTGTGTGTGTGTGTGTGTGTGTGTGTGTTTAATAAGGTAGTCAGGGACTATTTCTCTGAAGAAATGACATTTTAACTGAGACCAAGAAAAAAAAAAAGCAAGTGCAGATGTTTCAAGTTCGATGAGTCATTTGCAATGCTAAGCTCTCCTGCTTCCCACACAACCCAGGTCTATTGCCTTTATTTCCTAAATAGCTCATAAAACAGCCTCCTTCCTTCCAGTTCCCCTGCAAGTTCTTGCATTTAGGACATCATAATTTTTGCCCTAATTACTTTGTATGCATCCCAGCCATTGCCATGGCCAACTGCCATGGTCTCTCTCCATTTCAGTCTCCAAAAAAAGACACAAACTTGATCCTGTTATTACCCTCCTTAAAACTTGAGAGCTCTCTCCTTCAATATAAAACTCAAGTTTTCTGGCATTGAATACCAGACATTCCTACCTTGGATCTTGACAGTCTTCTTGACTCTTTCCCATAATTCCCTGGATACATCCTGCCTTCTAACCATATTGAGTTGCTTGCAGTTCCTTTACTATACCACACCTCACCTCTTTCTGTTCCATGTATGATCGTGACCACCTCCCCTGTAGCATATTGGCAGTCCTGATGCTGTGAGGATTGTGACCAACTCACTCCTCACAGTCTTTTCTTGAAGCTTGCAGCTGTACTCTCATGATGGCACCTTTCTTTGTCACACTTGCTGTCCTCCATAGAATGTGGCATGGTGGTTTCATTTATTTACTTTTCTCTTGTTCATATCTCATTTAAAAACACTGTTGGTTAGGTTACTGAGTCTTTTTGCAAACACCTTTTCCCAGATTTTGTGATATGTATTTTATTTCTTGCTAGAATTTGTGTCCAACAGCTAAGTTCTGTTCTTCTAACTGCCACCCTGCTGTTTGACTCAATGTGCTCATTTCTCTTACACTGAGAGAAATTTTTATTGGGAGAAGGAATTAAAATGCTATGTAGACCCCCACTTCTTCCTATTTCTGAGCTAGAACTTTAAACTCTCCAGAGATATAAAACATGTTTATTTTGATTATAGCATTAGCTTTTAGCATCTTCTCTTTACCTTTATTATTCACTAGAGGCCCAGTGCATGAAATTCGTGCATGGGGATGTGTGTCCCTCAGCCCAGCCTGCACCCTCTCCCTCTCCAATCTGGGACATCCCTCTCACAATCCAGGACTGCTGGCTCCCAACTGCTCGCCTGCCTTCCTTCATAATTACCTCTAACTGCTTCTGCCTGCCAGCCTGATCACCCCATAACCACTCCCCTGACAGCCTGATTGATGCCTAACTGCTCCCCTGCCAGCCTGTTTGCCCCTAACTGCCCTCCCCTGCCAGCCTGGTCACCCCTAACTGCCCTCCCCTGCAGGCCTGGTCACCCCTAACTGCCCTCCCCTGCAGGCCTGGTCCCCACCAACTACTCTCTCCTGCAGGCCTGGGTCCCCCCCAACTGCCCTTCCCTGCAGGCTCGATCGCCCCCAACTTCCCTCCTCTGCCAACCTGGTCACCCTTAACTGCCCTCCCCTGCAGGCTTGATTGCCCCCAACTGCCCTCCCTTGCATGCCTGGTCCCTCCCAACTGCCCTCCCCTGCTAGCCATCTTGTGGTGGCCATCTTGTGTCCACATGGGGCAGCCATCTTTGACCACATGGGAGCAGCAATCTTGTGTGTTGGAGTGATGGTCAATTTGCATATTACTTTTTTATTAGATAGCAGAGAGGCCTGGTGCATGGGTGGGGCCAGCTGGTTTGCCCTGAAGGGTGTCCCAGATCAGGGTGGGGGTTCCCTTGGGGCATGGGGCAGCCTGGACGAGGGGCCTGTGGTGGTTTGCAGGCTGGCCACGCCCCCTGGTGACCCAAGTGGAGGCCCTGGTATCTGGGATTTATTTATCTTCTGTAATTGAAATTTTGTAGCCTTAAGTGGAGGCCTAGGCCAGTGAGGGTGTGTTGAAAGCTTGGCTTCCTCCATTACCCAGGAAACCCAAGCCTCCTGCTTGCTCCGTGGCCATAGCCATCTTGGTTGGGTTAATTTGCATACTCACTCCTTATTGGCTGGTGGGTGTGGTGTAGTGGAGGTATGGTCAATTTGCATATTACTCTTTTATTAGATAGGATTCAGCCATTCAAATGTCATGTATTGTAAACTTTAGTGGTTCTGAGCAGTTATGAAGTAAAAAAATAGGTTGATTCAATCTCATTCCACTACTTACCAACTCTTGAGCAAGTTATCTAAACTGTCTTTATCTGGAAAGTGGGAATAAAATGCCATTTTTATGTTACAATGATAATAATAAAAATAATATTTATCCATTTACTGAGTACGTTCTTTGTGCCAATCTATGCTAAATGCATTACATACCTTGTTATCCTGCAAGTGGGTATTAATAACTCCTGTTTTACAGATGAGGAGGTGGAGGCTAAGAGACTAAGAGGTTTTTCTAAGATCATTTAATAAAAAAGTGGAGGTCTAGGTCTATGTCTGTGCTACTGCAAATCTTGAATTCTTTAGGTGGTCCCTTGGCCACTGTGCTTATCTCATTACTTAATACATGTCTTTCTTCTTTGGTGTTAGTAGGGGTCCTGCTTCCAAATTTTCACTCTATAAGTAGTCTCATATACTAACTACAGTTTTAGTGGGATTCATTTCCTCTTTTTAATTTTGTTAAAGTTGTTGAACTTACAAATAGTCCAGGCCATTTTTTAATAGCTTTTTTGTTATATCTGACTATAAAGTAGTACATATTTACTGAAAAAAGTCGTAGGGTTGGAAATAAAGAATATGCCAATTCCCACCTTCCAGGTCATTATTAATGATTGATTTTTATTTCTTTCTCCACATTTGAATATTTTTAAATTGCAAAACTCCTGGATAATTTATTTGATCTTGTCTATGAGTCCATCATCTCAGCAAAGTAAAGCAATGTCGAAAGCATTCTGTCTTTTCATCTTAATTTGATTACCTGCTTATCAGTTTGCATTTTAACACCCATAATCCATCACTACAGATAGAAAGTCAAATATAATTCTTACCTTGAAGGCAAACTCTCTAATTCCCTTGAAATCATTAGAACCTTTAGAACTCTCCTCTCATCCTAAAAATGTCTGCCTTATTGGAGCTCTCCTTATATAAAGATCACTGGTTATAGACATTTAAAGCTTGCTTGTTAGTCTTCTCAATCATCATGATCTCTTTGCCCATCTTTCAAAATATTAGTAATAACTTATATGAATTGGAGTCAGTTGAATTGCCAAACTCTATTGATTTCAGAAATAACAGCAACTCATAGACCTTAGTCCCATGAAACTATATACACCCTTAACATATAAGAAACTCACATAAATTTTTAATAAACTTAGCACTGTTCAATAGAAAAATGAAAATGTAAATATATTTTATATAAGAAGAAACATAAACAATGTATAAAAACTCCAACTGACTCTCATTAGTAATCAAATAAATATAAATTAAAATAAGACATTATTTATTGGAATATTAACGATTTTTTAAATGACTAATATTTAAAGTTGATGAGCATTGGTGAAATGAATTCATGCTAGCATTGGGAAGCAATTTCAAAATATGTATTGAAAACCTTGCTCTTCATATCCTTTGATGCAAAAATCTCCTCTCCAGAATCTGTTCTAAGGAAATAATAAAATATACAGGCAAAAATTTAGTAATAAAAATGTTTGTTATGGTGTTATGCAGTAAAAGGAAAAAAAGAAAATGTCTTTAATTAGAAACAGGGCTAAGTAAAATATGCACAACTTTCTAATAAAATTCTATGTTGGCTATTAATATTATGTTTATGAAGAACTTTTAATGACATTGCAAGATGATAATATAAAAAATGCAAAATTGTATATTTCAATTGTTAACAGCTGTGTGAAAATATTAATATAAAATACTGAAAGTAAATATATCTAATCAAAATTTAAGAGACATTATTTCTGGGTGGCACCATCATTGGCTGATTTTTAATATCATTCTACTTCTTACAATTAGCTTTTCTTTCAAATCCTTAATGGCAAAATAATAAATGTTATTTGTAAAAAAACAATATACCATTGCATTATTTGTACTATTTATCACTGCCTATGTTATTTTGGTAATGTTGAGTGTGTTGGAAAAACTGTTCCTGGTTTTGTTTCCTTCCTGTCCTCATTTGAGATGAGGGACTGGATTAACTGGTCATCAGTCCTCAGAGTTTTTGCTCCTCCTGCTCTTAAAATGTTCCCCAAATCCCAGTCTGCTTTGGTTATTGCCTTAAGGACTGGGGTCCTCTTGAGACCATAAGGACTATGCACTTTCCCTCCTTCGATCTACTAAGTAGAAGGAGCAGACCATATGTTTACCTGGAAGCTACCAAGTCCCAGCTACAAATCAAAGTAATTGGCTGAAGTGGGTCAGAAGTACAGGGAGGACACATTCCTCAGAGATAAGAAAATGATGAGTTAGCTCTGTCTGCACTCATCTTCCTCCTTCTCTGTTCTTAGTCTCTAGCATTACATCCTTGATGACTTATGGGTTTCTAAGATGAGGAGAGCTGAATAAAATCCTAGTTTTATCTGGTTCAGATCAGAACACTGTATTTATTATAGAAATTTTCAAGAGACATTAATAATCAAGATGAATTGTGTTTGGTTATCACAAGACACCTAACAAAACATTAAATTATTGAGGCTGCCAACCAAACCAGAAATGCAAGGACGCTGATAGTGTGGTGTTGTGCAAACAGATATTTCCGTCATCATTTGCTACTTGATATTGATGGTGGGCAGCATTACTGCCCTTTGTTCATTCTCCCGGCCTAGATGATAATGATAAAAATACCCAACACCCGGTGATATTTCTTACCAAGTGCTCTCACATACACTGTCTCATTTAAGAGGGGAAGTCTACATGGTGAAATGGAAAGAATTCAGGCTTTGGAATCAGACAGTCCTGGACTTAAAGTCCTGCTCTGCCACTTACTGCTCATGGAACCTGTCTGCAAATTTAGAAATACTGCCGACTTTGCAGTTTTGATATGAAAATGAGCAATTACATATGCAACTACCTGGTTTGTTAATTTTTTTAATTCACTGTTCAAAAGACACTGTCCTTGTTCAATCTCACTAAACAAATAAATTTAAATTAAAACAATACATAGTATCTAGAGAACCAAATCAGACACTGTTCCTCTTTACATAGAACTTATGGTCTAGGGGATTTAGATGAGCATTAATCAAATAATAACAAATACATTAATAATTGAAATTATGATGAAAGCTATAAATGGTAGTGAAGTAGAAATTTGTGCTTAAGCTGAGATCTGAAGGATGTGTAAGAGTTCCCCAGGAAAAGAGGGAGGAGAAAAACGTTCTTGAAGAGGAATTGGCATGGGCAATGACTGGGGAGTGTGGCAAGTAATCAGGACAAAGAACAAAGGATGGTGACCGGTGTGCCTAGAAAGGTGGGCAAGGGCCAGACTACAGAGACTGGTTTGTCTTAATCCACAATATTTTGCATCGAAAATTCAGGCAAAACTGTAAAACCTAGATTAGGGGGAGAATTTGCAGTTACTTAAGAGACTAATTTAGTAATTCAGGAGAGAGATCATGGTAGCTTCTATTGTGATGGTGGAAATATAGAAAAGTAGATGCCATCCAGACATTTAGGTAGCAGAATAGAACTTGTTTATGAATGAATGTGTGCATTGATGCATTATCTATAAAACCTACTCAAAGCCATAACCCAAAGCCATAAAAACAAGGTTGAGTGGCAAACCTTGGAGTTCATTATCAGGAGTTCATTGTCAAGAGATTATATGGACACATTAAGTCTGGGGCATCTTTAAGATATTCTAAAGGAGCCTGGCTGGTATGGGTTGGTGGTTGAGTGTTGACCTATGAACCAGGAGCTCACAGTGCAATTCCAGGTCTGGCTTGATCCCCAGTAGGAGGCATGCAGGAGGCAGCCGATCAATAATTCTCTCTCATAATTAATGTTTCTTTCTCTCTCTCTCCCTCTCCCTTCCTCTCTGAAATCAATAAAAATATATTAAAAAAGAAATATATCCAAAATGAGAGTTAAGTAGGTAGTTGGCTTTTAATAAAATGGCATGTGCTATTCATGATATTTTGCAAACATTTTATATTCACAATAGTACAATAAACTACCTATACACTGTTCCATAGGATTCTACTTCCTATATCACTCAAGGTCTTTAGATGTAGACAACTGAATCCACTGTAGCTATTTGTAGCAGGACAGTATCTATTAAAGAAAACTCATTAACTAAAAAAAAAAAAATTCTAAAAAATAAACCCAACAGCTGATGAGTTTTGGATACTATATGGCCATAAATAACACAGCTAGGGGCAATGCATTTCACACAAATATCCAACCACATCCCTGGATTCTTTGGCAGATATTAAGCTTAATGACAGGACCCTAGAATTCTGGTCATACCAGCATAACAACTTTGTCAACTTCCTGCCAGAAAAGCTGATATCTGTATTGATATGCCACCACTCACTGCCCACTTCTGCATCCAGGATTTGGGGGACTTTGTGTAATGGGTGTGAACTAGAAATAATATGCCAGTGTCCCAGCTGCAAAGGGATCTAGGAATGTTGTTTCCGAAAGCAAGTTAGAAGATGGCTTTTGAGTGAACCAACTTACTGCATCTTTCAGCCTCCTTCTCAGCCCTTTTACATTCAAGCACATTTCTCTTCCTGTCTTTAAACTTACAAACAACAGCACGTTCTGCCTCACACAGCACAGCCATCCCAATTACAAGCAAACCATGTCCACCCTCCCTTCAAGAGGTGAAAAGGGGTGGACAAGGGTAGAGGCAGCTTTTGCTATCAAATATTCATTTTTCTCTTTTCCCTTTCTAAGCCTGGTTTTGTCTGGAATGGCAACAAACCTAGATTAATTTTTTTTTTTTTTTTCTGAAGCTCCCTTGCAGATAGGGTTGGCTGCGTGACACAGTTCTGAGTAGTCATATGTGAGCAAAAGTTGTTGGGTGGAATTCTGAGAAAGTCTTTTAAGGAGTGGGGACAGGTGCTGACATGTTCCATTTTTGCCTTAGAACTTCCTTTTTCTTCCTGCCTGAGATGTGACAGTACTGGCAGATGCCTTGTGACCGCCCCGTGAGGGAAAGGCTCGGATAATCACAGAAGCCCCAGCTCTGACATATGAAGCCTCTGCCCCAGCCCTGGGTTGCTCTTCTGAGCTTCCTCACACATAAGAGGAGAGTCGGCTCCGAGCTTTCTGTAAGCCATTGTTCTCTGGGTTTTCCATTATAGGCAACCAAACCCAAGTTTCTAACCAAAAGGTCTAATTGGGCTCTCATATTTCCTCCTGCCCCTTCAAATCCATTTTCTTTTTTAAAATATATTTTTATTGATTTCAGAGTGGAAGGGAGAGGAAGAGAGAGATACTACCATCAATGATGAGAGAGAATCATTGATGGGCTATCTCCTCCACGCCCCCTCCTGGGGATTGAGCCCACAACCCAGGCATGTGCTCTGACTTGGAACTGAACCGTGACCTCCTGGTTTATAGGTTGATGCTCAACCACTGAGCCACACAGGTAGGGCCAAATACATTTTCTACACCATAGTCAAGTGATCTTTAAAAATGAAAAAGATTATATAATTTTCTTATTAAAAAACCTTCAAGAATTTCCCATTAATTGTAGAAAGAATTCTACAGTTTTTAACTTGACCCACCTATAAGTCACAGCATCGTCTGGCATCTGCCAACCTCTCCAACCCCACCTCAAGAGACTTACCCCCTCCTTCACCAGGCTCTGGACACACCAGCTTTCCTGTGGACAGGCATTCTTAAATGTCTCCCCTTGACAGAAATGATCTCCCTCTGTCCTCACCTCCTATGCACCCATTAGGTCTTAGCTTCAAATATTTCTTCCCCATAACAGGCCCCATAATTTAAAATAAGCTTCCCCTATTAAAATCTCTTAATGCACATTACTTTCGCCCACATACCTCTTATCCCAAATTGTATTTATATGCAAGCCTATTTCTCTACTGTTTCTCTCATGAGATTATAAACTCCATAAAGACAATGCCTTTATTTGCATGGTTGATATACTGAGCCCAGGTGCTTGAACACAGTAAATGTTTAATAAATTCTGGTTGAAGTTTAAATGCATGAATTTATCAGACTTTGCCAATAGTGAACATGTTTGAGCAATCAAATCTTACGTGTGTTCATAGGCACAGAGAGTCAAATACTAGAGTTAGGAATTTTATTGTATTAAAGGACCTTAGTTATCAATAGCCAAACACAAAGCTGGAAAATATCTGGAAAATTAAATGAAATTTTCAAGGGTCATAGCACCTCTTTGCCCAGAATTCTAAAAAGTTTTAGAATTAGATAACTCATTTGTCAAGCAACTTTATTCATTCAGTAATTTACTATGTGCCAGGCACTATGCTAGAGGGGAGGTATTAAAGATGAAAGACATATTTTACCCTTGAAAAGTACATACAGGGATAGATGTGGAGACAAATGTTTTTGCACAAGTAAGTGCAACTTCCTCTGGGACTACAAAGTCAGGGCACCTGGCCCAGCCAAGGAGTGTTGTAGACAGCTTCAAGGGAAAGATGCATATGTGTAAAGTCTTGAAGATAAATAGAAGTTCCACAGGGCATGGAGGTGAACATTTTAGATGGAAGGAACAGCATATATGAAGACACAAACATTTCCAGTGCAAAGTGGAGCATTTATGAGAGATGCAATCAACTCCTGACATTCCCTATGGATGCGTCTCAGCCATCAACATTCTGAGGATCTCTAGATCTAGTTTTCCAGGCTTCTCCCTAATATAGTTTGTATCGGGCTGTTTCTGATTGCTCGTGTACTTCTTGGTCTCCCACACTAGATTGCACATAGAGGTATTCATGACTATGTGCTTAACGGACATTTAAATTTGGGCAAGGACCAGATAGTGGAATGCAGGAGCAAGTGAATGATGTGACTGGGATTTTATTTTTGATAGGTTACAGTGGTCTTGGGAACTGGGGAGAGGTCTGAATTGGAGGGGCTAAAAATGAAGTCAGGGCAAGTGCTAGAAGGGTATTGGAATAGAGAAGCAATTTTTGAGGATCTGGTTTACACTTAAAGCAAAATCTCTTCTGGTAAACACCTCAATATTATAATCATTAAAAAAAAAAACTTGAGGTGGACAAATATGACCCAACTTTATCCCATACACCTAATATAACATCAACTCAACTCATAAGGTTTGCAATATGATTTTAAAGTATAATAAATAATACTCTCTCACTTGGTTCTCCATTGATTCCCACTTTATCTCTCCTCGTTCTCTCCTCCTCATCAGCAAACTTCTAGGAAAAAAAGTCATCTGCTTTCTAAGCTCAGCCATTTCTCAAACAATATGCTCTCCCTACTTTCCTGAAAGTTCTCACATTGTCTGAATAGTTCTATAATGATACCTCTTGGGCTGCTTATATATGTTTTTTCTTCTCTTTCTGCCCCCAGCCTCATCTCACTTAACAATTGATCTACTATTCTGAGCTGCTGTTAAATGTTAAAATTCCCTTCTCTTCTCAGACTACATAGAAAGATATCATTGTCATTCACCTCTCAAGCTTCAAGTATAACCAGTGCATCTGACTTTCAAATCAATATTGCCTAGCTTCCATTTCTTTCAAATGAATGTATCAGAGACACCTCAAACTCAACATACTCAAACGTGAATGTATCATCTCCCTCTTCACCATAAAGCCCTTTTCTTCTCCCATATCCTTTATCTCAGTTAAAGAAATCATATGCTCAACTAGACAAGATACAAACCTCAGAGTGATTCTTGACTCCTTTCCCCCCACCCCAAATTCAATTATTCACCAACTCTGATTAATTGTATCTATACAATAACTTTTAGATGGTAGTGTAATAAGCAGAATGGTCTGAAATGACACTGGAAGCTCACCCTCATTGTTTGAACAAAGAGCTGGCTGGAACTAGGAATTTTTTTCTCTCAGAGGGAGGAGCTTTACTTCCAATGTATCAAGAGGTTTCCTCCCTCCAGTGAGGTCAACTGCTTCATCTCATGAGCTCAAGCTTTCTAGGTTCAGAAGAACTAGCATTCCTAGCAATTCCCTAATTGCTAGCACCGCAAAGTTAGACAGTCTTATTCTAGGCAGACTGTGCATTCCCCCAGGGGCAAGGCTTGGTTCTTCAGGCTTGTCCCCTAAAGAGAGTGATTCATGGCTGAATGGGGGGGGGGGGCATCTTTCCACTTAAACATAGACCCCCAATTCATGTCCATCAGAGCTTCAGCCCCAGCATGCCCCTCCAGAGACCTTCACCTTTTCTTAAACGTCTTGATCCAACTTGTAAGTTATCCTCTTCCCCCAAAGCATACTCCATAAATGTGGTCATATGCCCTTGTATAATAGATCCCAAACCATTGTAAACAACAGGAAATAAATCACAAGGGACCCACCTGGCATGTCCCAGTTCCTCTCCATCCTGAAGCAGTATCTTTTGTTAAAATCCTCATTATCTCTCAACTAGATTACTGTTTCCTAACTGAACTCCTGTCTCAGGAATTGCCCCTTTTCATGCTAACCTTCACATACTGCCTGAGGGTAAATTTAAAATGAAAACTTGGTCACCTACTCCTCTTTTTAAATATTTCAGTGGCAACATAGGGCCTATACTAGTGTTTTTCTTTTAAAGGCAAAATATTCTTTCAGACTCATAGTACTGACTTAAATTATTTATTGTAATATGAACAAAATCTATAGACATATGATGAAGTATAACTTATTTTCCTCATAAATAATATACAAATCTAAGTCCAAAAATAAATATACAACCAAATACAAACAAAACTATAGAATCAATAAGATTCTAATTAACCACATTAATTTAATGTGAAAGATTAAAGTACAGTGATAAAGCTAAATTTTTCTATATTTGTATGTGTTATCTTTACTCAGTTTCTGTGTCTTAAATTTAGAAACACTATAGAAGCAATGCTGTTAACTTAAGGATGTTGTCCATAAGAGTATTAAGTAGCATCGAAGTTTTGTTTACTATTTTAGGATATTCAGACCACCTACTTATAGTAATTTTGTCTATGGAATAATCATCAAATGCCAATTGTAGTGAGGCTGTCCCTTGATTCCTATGGAGCTATCTTGGTGACTTGATGATAGGTTCATCATTATGGCATATTTCAATCTGCATTATATAATTACCTAATCCAATTATTACTGGAGCTGTGTATGGGAAAATAATATTTGAAGTTATTATTTTTTTTATTTCTTATAGTTGTTGGAAAATATTCATGGCTGTAGCACAGAACCAGTGGAAAGATGTCAGTAAATTCTGGAAATGGCTAAGTCAGACCATTTTGAAATGAGTTGACTATAAATCAAGTTTTCTATCATTGTTTCCATTTTGTCTGAAATTTGGAAGAAAACCTATTCAAACTCAACCAAAGATCTTTTGTCCAATGCCTCATGATGCTACATGGACTTTATTTGTTCTAAACAAAGAATTTATTTAACATATCTGTCTCTGACCATTTGTTATAAACCAGAAATCCTTAGAGGGGCTGTCACTCTCCTGTACAATGTTGCTTTCATGATCTCACATCAGTCTCAATTTATTGCTTAACTTAAGGAACAAAAGTTGTATTCTAGGAAAATGTGTTTTATTTCAATTATCTATGAGACATAAAACATTTTTCATAATAAGTGGTAAAATAATTCAATGTGAATACAATTAAGTGTAGGACAATTGTCATTTTGCCACTAAGATGTGTCTATGTAACCCCCTATAATCAAAAGCACTTACTAACAAATTAAAACTTGAAAACTGTCACTTTATGTTAAAGTCGAAAACTGATGGTACTCTGTTTTATTTGAACTGCATAAAGTTTTTCTTTTAAAATCAGACTTGGATACTTTGTAAAATGAAGCATGTAATCCTATATAATAAATCCTATATAGTAAAGATATAATTTGTAAATGGTCGTTATACCGTGAAGCATAATGACTGACCTCATAACGACCGGATCATGGATCAGCAGGAGGGTGGGGCGAAGAGCTACAGGAGGGGGCAGGGCAGCAAGCTATGGGGGAGGGGGGAAGCTACAGGAGGGCGGGGCAGCGAGCTACTGGCGAGCTACTGGCGCACGGATTTTAGTGTTCGTGTGCAGGGCTACTAGTCTCTAATAAACATAGACCCTCCCACTCTTGATTGTTTTATAGTCAAAGTGATTGTTTATTTGCAAAATGGATTCTACTGCATATCTGGCTCCCACATTAGATTTAATGTGACAATGTAACCAGAAGCAACAAATATGGTAATAATCCAAATGATCTAGAATATAACTGTATTCATTGTAGGGTTTTTGTTTGTTTGCTTCTTTATTTTGTTTTATTTAGGTTCTCATCAAAAAGGAGGGGAAAAAACTTTTCTGAGAGAACTTTTGCATCCCAAGAGTGTGCCCTCACTTTACTCCAAGGATCCATGGACTCTAGTTTGAGGAATATTGGCCTATAGGATAAAACCAAATTCCTTAAAGGGGTGTTCATTTCATTTTAGTGCCATCTATATTGTTCAGCAGAACTTCCCTCCTGTCCTATCATGTACTCTGTCTCCAAGCAACATGAATTGCTTCCTTATGCATCTCATGAATTTTAATGTCTGTATGGTTGCACACATTTTCTTCCTTTTGCCTAGAATGCCCACTCCACCTTAGGAATCTGACAAACTACCAGTCTTCCCTCAAGACTCTTGGTGACCCAGTTGAAATGTCATCTCCCTGGTGAAGGCTTTTCAAGCTCCCCATGACTGAATTACTTGTTTCCTTCTCTATGATCCTCATAACACTATTTAAAAAACCTACTTCATTTAGCACTGATCCCTTGGCATTGTAATGAAATCTTTTTTGAGACACTCAATAAGTCCTTTATTTCTTTCTATAAGACATGGTGAGCAGAATCATCATCATTCTTCAAAGACAACTGATATTATGATTTTTTTTTTCAGGATAAACACCTATAATAAGAGTAACTGAAGGAAAAGAAAGGTAAATGTTAAACAGTAAAAAAGGCTGGGATAAAGAGATTTAGGTCTGTGCCAACCACAAAGAAAGAACATATAATTTGGAGTTACAAGCCTTGAGTTTAATTTTGCATTCTGAAAAATTATCTGCAGTTGTTTCTTCAAATGTTTCATCACATTACCTCTCTCCCATCCTGATTTAAATGTTAGTTTCACAGTGCCTTCTATGTACTTTACCTTTTCTATACTCTGTATTTTGCTTCTTTGTGCTTCGTTCTGCACAATATCTTATGACCTGTCTTTCAGTTCACCAATTCTATCTTCAGTTGCATTTAACATGGGTTAAATACAATTCAGTTTTTAATTTGTTATTTTAACTTATGGTTTAGAACTTCTATTTGGTTCATTTGTTTGTTTGTTTGTTTGTTTTTATTAATCCTCACCTGAAGATACATTGTCTTTCTCCATTGGTTTTCAGAGAGAGTGGAAGGGAGAGAGAGAGACAGAGAGAGACACACATGAATTGGTTGCCTTCCGCATGTGCCTCCAACAGGGCTGGGGATAAAACCTGCAACTGAGGTACGTGCCCTTGACTAGAATCGAACCCAAGACCCTTCAGTCTGTGGGTTGATGCTCTAACCACTGAGCAAAGCCGGCGAGGGCTCTATTTGTTCTTATTCAAATCTGCTATGTAACTTTATAGTTTCTTATTACTTATATATATTTTATAGGATGCTTTTTATTTCTTTAAACATGGTAAGCAAAATATGTCATTTTATTGTTTATGTTTGATAATTCAACCATGTTACTAATTCTTTGTGGTACTCCTCTTGTCTCATGTCTCCTTGCTGTTTGGTTCTACAGCTATACTTGACATTATATTTTTAAAAATTGGAGGCCTGGAATCATTATAGTTTTATCAAAGAGGATTTTTTTTTGGCCTCTTCCAGGGACTTGAGTCAATACTCATCTCATAAAACATTAATAGAAGATTAAGCATTAAGGTTCTCTGGACCCATAATTGTCATGAATATAGGCTGAGAAATAGCAAGAGTTGGTTTATTTCTGGTTTACTCTTGAGACTATATGCCCCATGGGATTCCACCTTAATGTAGGGAAATTGTCATACTCCCTAGGTTTGGCAGGTCCTAGAGTTTTATTCTGCTCCCAACCCCCTTCTTTCAAAGTCACCAAAATCACAACTTGGTTTTGCAGCTTTTTCTTCCAAATAGGCAAGTATACTCAGGCAAAAGCAGCTTGGAGAGCTGGATCTAATTCTTTGGATCCTCAGCTCCTCCTAGACTGTGGCTGAGTCATTCTCAGGGTCTTTGTAGTTCTTAGGTGCTTTAAAGAAGATGCTTTTTATATTTCTTCCCTCCTCTTTGTTGTCTTCAACCTGAGTATTGATTAAAATTACCCAGATTGTCATCATTAGAAAACATTTCTAGGTAGTTGGCATCACTACAAAACTTATCTGAGCCATAAGTTTGATTATCCCCAGAATCTAGAACAGTGCAAGGCACATGGTTGGTACTCAACCAATGCTGGCTATTGTAAGAATCTGTAGAACAAGGATAGCAACATCTAGCCTAAAGAGCTCTGTTAAGAAAAAAATAAGATAACACATGTAAAAATACAAACTTAAGGTGCTGTTGGATGGGTCCAAAGAGGTTTAGTGACCTGCCCAAGGTCCCAACGCCAAGTGTGGGAAGAGGCAGAAATGCAAACCAGAATTCCTGACTCACACTCCAGCGTTCTATGAGAAATGATGCTCCACTGAGTAACTGTGCTGATCTTAGTAAGGCAAGTCTTCCTGGGAGTGAGGGAGCTCAATGCTAATGGCCTCCTGTCAGGACAAAACAGTCTCAGTGCAACATGACTGCTTTCTAGGATCTCTCTGGTTACACATAAATTGACCATCTCAACTCACAGTCTGATGATACTGCATTGCATGAACAATCCAGTGAAGCAACAAACTAAATAAATGGAACATGTACAGCACGTTACAAAGGGGGGAAAAGGACAAGAGATTGGGAGAAAGGCAGTTTTCTTTGGCCATTGTCTCAGCCTTTAAATTGAACTCTATATCTGTGTTGAATCTGTAATGGAATGTGATGACAGGTTGTGGTAGTTCGAACCTTTGATCTATTCATCTGTGCTTCACTCATTAAGCATAGCTTAGCTAATATACACTATTTGATTCACCTCAAAACACTTTTACTGAGGGCATACCATATACTCTGTGCTGTGGGGCCTGGAACCAGGAGCCTTCCTTCAGAGAGACTATAATAATTTAGTGGGTTATTATAGGAACACAATTATTATATCCCAAATAATTTTAGTAGTAGTGTCCCCAAAGAATTACTTGTTTGAGATCAGAGTGTGGGAGCATTTCTGCAATAAAGGCTCATCCAACAGTTTAAGTTATAGACTACATGCTAGATCTTTAAGCCCAATGATAGTGAACACCAGAGTAGATGCTGGTCTCTGTATTAAGCTTAAATGCAACTCCAAAGGTAGTGACTACAGACTCAATATTTCTAAGAGCACATGTGTTTCTTTAGTTGTGTGTCCTTTAGCTGTGAGTCCATTGTATTTTCCTGGACATGAATTTCTCCAATAGCCAGAAGGAAAGAGTGTTCTTAATAAAAAATTCAGTCCTAAAAAGAAGCTGGGCATGATGCAAATCTTCTGAGAAATCTGTTCCTTACCCAATTAGTCATTCACTTTTACAAATTCAAAAGCTGGGATAAGTTTCAGGAAAAAGAAGAAGAAATCTGATCAGATAAGCTTCCATGCTTCCTAGATTTTGGGCACTAATTCACTCTAAACTGATCCAGCTTTCACCATATAATATTTCCACACATCTCTAAAGGGTACAAAGAATAGACAGTTTTTTGATTTACTGGTCAGGTAATGATGGGGAACGTGTGTGTGTGTGTGTGTGTGTGTGTGTGTGTGTGTGTGTGTGTTGTGAAGGTTATGAGAAAGACACTGGGGAATAAAACCCACCTCGAATAAAAATAATGCATGTCCAAAGTGGATCTGGCGTTTGACACTGAGCAGGATGAATTTTCTGCACAGTATTTGATATAAATGGGAAAAGGGAAGGAGGGGGATGGTGCTGTGTCAGCATATGGGTTGCAAATGCAATAAAAATGGTCCCTGAAACTAAGAAAGGGAAATGGGAAACAGTATAAAACACTCTGAGTAGAAAAAGAGAAAGCAGGTATATTTATTTAAGTGGACAAAAATAAATGTGAAACAGAAAAGGAAGAAAGGGAGGGAGCAGAAAGAGAGCGGCATGGGAAAAGGAGGCAGAGAGGGGAAGGGGAGGGAGGGGAAGAAAGGGAGTAACTCGAGAAGCTAATTCTAGAAGACCTCGGTCCATGTCTTAAAACGCTGTGAAAATATGATATTGTGTTCTTTGAGAACCTTCCCCCTGCTTTTATTCTGAAAGCTTTTTCTTCCATGTTCACATTCTTCATTGACTCTGTCACCCAGTCCCTTCTAGGATACTTAGTTTTCCTGTCAAGAAGGAAAGTTTTAACTTGCTCCAATTGAAGTGTTAAAATGAATTTCTGTCTTACAGAGAACATGGGAAATAAATTGCTGATAATAGAAATGTGGGAACCATAGTAGAGACATTTTTTGGAAAGAGGGTCTTCTGGGGAAATGTCAGACACATCTCCCGGGTAATCAAGAATGATCGCACATCAAGGGTCAGGTCCGAGAAGGACAGAGAAAAACCAATAAAAGAAGTGGAGAGAAATCCCAAGAGAGAGGCTATGAGAATTAGGTACAAGTAATATTCATTTTCAGAAAGTCCAGAGTATAGACTTCAACTACTATTTGATGATCATAGCAGGCAAGAGAGAAAACAAGTACTCATTACCCACTAGGTGCTAAGTATGTTGCTAACTGTATTTATTTATTTATTTATTTATTTATTTATTTATTTATTTATTTATTTAAATAAATCTTTATTGTTCAGATTATTACAATTGTTTCTCCTTTCCCCCCCCCCCCATATCTCCCCATCACCCGGTTCCCTCCCCCCCCCCCGTTGTCCTTATCCATAGGTGTATGATTTTTGTCCAGTCTCTTCCCATACCCCCCACACAGACACCCCTTTCCCCATGAGAATTATCAATCCACTCCCATTCTATGCCCCTGATTCTATTATGTTCACCAGTTTATTCTGTTACTCAGATTTTGAATTCACTTGATTTTTAGAATCACTTGTTGATAGATATGTATTTGTTGTTCATAATTTTTATCTTTACTTTTTTCTTCTTTTTCCTCTTTTTAAAGAATACCTTTCAGCATTTCATATAATACTGGTTTGGTGGTGATGAACTCCTTTAGCTTTTTCTTATCTGTGAAGCTCTTTATCTGCCCTTCAATTCTGAATGATAACTTTGCTGGGTAGAGTAGTCTTGGTTGTAGGTTCTTGCTATTCATCACTTTGAATATTTCTTGCCATTCCCGTCTGGCTTGCATAGTTTCTGTTCAGAAATCAGCTGACAGTCGTATGGGTGCTCCCTTATAGGTAACTAACTGTTTTTCTCTTGCTGCTTGTAAGATTCTCTCTTTGTCTTTTGCTCTTGGCATTTTAATTATGATGTGTCTTGGTGTTTTCCTCTTTGGATTCCTCTTGTTTGGGGTTCTGTGCGCTTCCTGAACTTGTAAGTCTATTTCTTTCACCAGGTGGGGGAAGTGTTCTGTCATTATTTCTTCAAATAGGTTTTCAGTATCTTGCTCTCTCTCTTCTTCTGGCACCCCAAAAATTCGGATATTGGTATGCTTAAAGCCATCCCAGAGGCTCCTTATGCTATCCTCACACTTTTGGATTCTTCTTTCTTTCCGCCTCTCTGGTTGGGTGTTTTTTTCTTCCTCATATTCCAGATCTTTGGTTTGACTCTTCGGGTGCGGTGGTCTAATCTGTATATTCTTTATTTCAGACAGTGTATGCATAATTTCTGACTGGTCCTTTTCCATTTTTTTGGTATTCTCATTTAGGTCCTTGAAGGTCTCTTCAAGTTTCTCAGTGGTTTTTAGAAGATTCTTGAGTAACCTTATAAATATGGTTCTGAACACTGTGTCATCCATTAGTTTGCTTTCATCTATCTCTCCTACTTGTGACATACTTCGATGTCTCCACATTTTGGCTGCCTCCCTGTGTTGATGGAGTGGCTTTGTGTGGTCGGTGACCTATAGGGGCCAGTAGCTCAGCTTCCCCAATCACCCTAGGTGGTCGCTCTTGGTACTCCCCTTTGTGGGCTGAATGGAAAGTCTTGGTGTAGTTAAAAGCCCTGATTGCTGTTGGTACACTGGGAGGAATTGACCTCAGGTCCAATTGGTTGTGAGGGCCTGCTGTGTCTATAACGGTAGAATTGCTGTGCTGGAGGTACAGTAGGGCTTTGGTGCTCACTGAGTCTGCCTCTTGAATGTGTCCCTTATGAGAGTGGTTGAAATCTGGTGTCGTCCACACCGACAGAAAAGTCACTCTCACTCTCCGACCGATGGCCGAGAGTCCCATAGGTGTCTGGGTCCCCCGCGTGTCCCCAGAAACTGGAGTTCAGAGTGGTTGGGATTATTGGTATCACTGGCGGGAATTGATCTCCAAGCCAGTTGGCTGTGAGGATCAGCAGTGTCTCCGCTGGGAGAGCTTCTGTGCTCAGCTTGGATGGGGCGGAGTCTCAGGATGGCGCAGACAAGCTTTGGTTTCCCGTCTGCTCTGCCCTAAGAGGGTCGGTTTCTCCGTGCCCGAATTAATGGCTGTGCGCCTCTGAGAGAAGGCAGCTTTCGAGCCTCGTCCGCTGCCAAACAGACCAGTTTCTCCCCGACCGCAGCTGGATTTCAGTGCAGTCGGGAGGTTTTGTTTTTCTCCCAAACGAGAAAGCTAGCCACGCAGCATCTGCCGCCCTCCCTCTCCATGCGCTGCGAGCAAGCCTGCTGTGTATTCAGCCACCCGCCCTTTCTGCGCTCACGGATCTCCGCACCTCCACAGCTCCTGAGGTTCAGCGTCCCCCTCTCTTTTTTTCTCTAGTTGTAGGTTTTCCACTCTGCCAGCTTTCCGGTGGTTCTGGATGGTGTGCGCTCTGTTTTCCAGTTGTAGTTTCAAAATTGTTGTGGTAGGCAACAGTTAGGTGTTTACCTTATGCCGCCATCTTGGTTTCTCGCTAACTGTTTTTAATGTTGTTTTTCAATTCTGACACTTGCCATATGAAGTACCTTCCAACTGCACCCATTTTCCAAGTGAGAAAATGAAGGCCTGGAAAGATTTATAAATGCCCTTAAAGTAAAAACTGACATCAAATTGCTACCAATATTAATGAAAATTCTTATCAATTATTGAGAGCTTACTATGTGCCAGGCATTAGGTTAAGCACTTTGCCAATATTATGCAATTTAATCTTCATAATGACATTTTGAAACAGGTATTAATTCCCCCAAATTACAGAAGAAGGAAAGATCACAACTACTAATTGGTGAAGATTGGACTTAACCCCATCTGTCTGACTTTAGACCCCACACGTGGTTTTCAGTACAGGTCCCCACACTAGCTCTCATTGAGTGCTTGAATGCTCCCGCTAAGTGTATGCTTTCCCTGCAAGCTGACTCTGTAGTGTACTCTTCTGTCTTCCTTTAGCTCTCCACTTGATGCCCAACACCTTGACTTTGATCCCTCCACATCCCTCCAGGAAAGAAAGAAAAAGACACATTTTGCTGTAGGCACTGTTCTGTACTCACCAAATCTTTAAAAACAATTTTGCAAAAGTACACATTTTTATCTCTATTTTATAGATGAGGAAACTGAGGCTCCACTAACTTGCCCAAGGTCACAGAGCTAGAAAGTGATGGAGTTGGAATTTTCGACGAAATCTGCCTACCTCTGAGGCCTGTGTCCTTCCAGTTTCCTGCAAGGGCCCTCTACCGTGTTCTGGGGAGTAGTCCCATGCTCACAGTGGGGTGGGGGATTAGAATTCCCAGCAAAGTGCTTTCTAATAATTTTACAGTCAGAGGGCCTCCACTTTACTGAGTAGCAATCTCCAATTTTTTTTTTTTCCAGTGAGAAAGGAAGCCTTTGCAAAATAGAAAAAGTGATTTCATTCCAGAGAGAGCCCTAGGAATAGAAATAAACCATCCACTCGTTTCATGCTCATAAAGGAAAAAGAGACATTTTAGAAAAGATCTGTTGTGTGAACTTGACAACAAGAAGTTGGTCAGAAGTGCTGTGGTGGCAGGTCCTCGGAGGAAGGAGCCACTAGAATAATAGCCTTGATTGCAAGCCAGTGTTAATTAGGCTTGTGGGCCTGAAATGAGCAAAGAAGATTGAGCTCCAACCGTCAGTTCTCCCATGAAGGTTTTCTTGTAATGTAAAAAAACCATTTACTTTTCCTTTCACGTTGTCCTTTTGAATCCTTGCATTAATAAAATTGCTTTCAGTGGAAATATCAGGAAGAAATATAAAGTGCTAATAGCAAAAATTTCTTAAAATGCCCACAAGAGTAGCTGGGAAATCGACACCTGATTTGCCAGGCAGGTTTTACAGCTTTGCTCTTTACCACAGACTGGAGATGATTTTCCTTATGAAGAATTTACAAGTTTCTGGATGCATCATGCCGAAGACAGCAAGGGAGATAGTGATATCTAACTCACAGGGCTATTAAAAAAACTACATGATTTAATCTTTGCTGTAATAGTGCCTGGTACCTATGTAAACTAGATAAACTTTTGCTGCATAATTTTTCATCACAGCTGTATCCCCAAGATATACTGTATAGCTACTATTGGGCTTATATAGAATAGTTTTTTAAAAAATATATTTTTATTTATTTCAGAGAGGAAGAAAGAGGTAGAGATGGAAACATCAATGATGAGAGAGAATTATTGATCGTCTGCCTCCTGCATAGCCCCTACTGGGGATCAAGCCCAAAACCTGGGCATGTGCCCTGACTGGGAATTGAACCATGACCTCCTAGTTCATATGTCGACACTCAACCACTGAGCCACACTGACCAGGCAATGGTTTTATCTTTTTAAAGGATGAATAAATAAGTGAAACAAAAATGTCATTTCTTTTTCCTCTTGGAGAGTAATGATGTTTTGCTTAAGTGATTAAAAGGCCAAATTTGCCCGATTGCCTTTATTTTGTTTCAAATGTTAGAATAAAGTCAAGGCTAAGATACATGCCCAAGTAGGTAGTACACTGATATTTTTTGTTCATGTATCCACACTCCTAATAATTCTAATAATATACATAACTTCTGTTTCATGGTTGTTTACAAGGCAATTATACCTGTGAAAAGGTAATTTACATCTACACTTGAAAATAGTCTGGTTCTTGCCAAACATGCTTTAGCTTTAACTCCAAATGGAATCAATGTTGACCTACTGGGAATTCTGTAGAACAAAGAGTTTCTTCGTTTAAACTTCCTTTAAAGCCAATTCATTATCTTTATTCTGAATTTCAATGTCTTTATCCCTTTTCTCTTTTCCTCTTTCCTTAAAGTTACATTACTTTAATGTATGGAGGACTCATCTGACTAAGGAACAAAGAATTCCTCTCTGATGGTAGTTAGTACAAATGCTGAATTGAGATCAGTGTTTACTCCAGGAAGTGGCACCTCATTTAACCCACTCGTATAATTTGAGATGAGGCTGAGCAATTTAAATCATTCTATTAAAAAAGAGAGAGAGAGAAAGAAAAACACAGAAAAAGATAAATTCTATTTCCCTGTTCTTACAGGATGGGCTCTAGTAGCCCCAAATGGCCTTAATAATCTTTCTGGGGTGTTGTTGTATCCAATGGACATTCTTCTAAAGATGTATCTTCTTTCCCTTGATGATGTGGCTCAGTTGGTTGAGCGTCATTTCATCCACCAAAATATCACCAGCTTGATACCTGGTCAGGGCACATGCCCAGGTTGCTGGCTCAGTCCTGGTGTGGGGTGTGCAGGAGGCAGCCAATCAATGTTTCTCTCACTCAATGTTTCTTTCTCTCCTTCTCCCTTATTCTCTCTATAAAGTCAATAAAAACATATTTTAAAATGTCTCTTCTCCTGTATTGTCATCCTGAAGAGATGAAACCATGTTGTCCAGAGGTGTGGCTTGATGTTCAGAATTTCTCTGGATTCTAAATGAAGTAAGCATTCTTGGTTATTTGTGACACCAATGCCTCCTCATTGGGTATATTCTGGGACTGTGATTTCTTACTTTTTTGGAAGGGTGTTGTCAAATAGCCCATGTCAGGAAAAAACTTTGAAGAGTAAGTCCTACTAATAATGAAATAATAATAATAATAATCCTATATAATAAGAGAGGAATATGCTAATTATCTGTTACACCTTGCGGCATAACGACCAACCTAGTAACGACCAGATCATGGATCTGCAGGAGGGTGGGGCAGCAAACTACAAGCGGGCAGTGAAAAGCTACAGGAGGGGGCAGGGCAGCAAGCTATGGGGGGGGGGGGGAAGGGAGGGAGGAAAGAGCAGAGGGGAGAGGGTAGGGGGCAGGGGGGGGGCTACAAGAGGGCAGGGCAGGGGCCAGAGAGCTATAGGAGAGTGGCTGAGAGCTACTGGCACATGGATTTGTGCGCAGGGCTACTAGTAATAATAATAATAATAATATAATAAATAATAATATTAATAATAATAAATCAAGAATAGTGTGAAATATGAGGGCCCAGGTACAACCTCAAGTTGCTCATGTAAGAAAATTGGACTAAATTATTATTAATTTAATGTTTGGCTTTCTTTTATTATTTATCACAAATGATAGAAATCAAACTTTAAGTCTACCCTTGACTAAATTTTTATATTGAACTTTTTATATTGAAATTAGTGGCCTGGTACATGAAATTCATGTACTTTAAAAGAGAATTAATTAGAGGAAATATTTTAATATTGCTATTTTGTTTCCATCTCTCTATCCCAGTCTCTGTCTCTCTTTGTTTTTCTCAGTAGTCCTCCAGGCCTCCCTGCCTCCTTCTCTCCCTCTTCTCCTTTCCCAGCTGGGAGGGGGCAGGCCAGTGGGAGCAGCTCCACCCTCTGCCCACCCTGGGGCCTCATTCTGAGAGAGGCTCCAAGAGCCAGCTGGGCGGGAGGGAAAGAAAGGGAGAAACCGCTGTGAGCTGGTGGGCTGTGTGTGTCTGTGCATGTTTGCGGTTGTGAGTGTGAGTGCTGGCCCTGCCTCCCCTGGCCCCATCCCCGCTGCCACAAGTCCCCACTCACTGGAGCCTGCTGTGTGCACAGCCTGGGCATTAGGTCGAGCCTTCGGTCGTTGTGGATGTTATAGACCCTGGCTCTTTATGTATATAGATAACTGTAGATTCCTATGCAGTTATAAGAAACTAGAGGCCCGGTGTGTGAATTCATGTATGGGGCGCAGGAGGTTTGACTCACTGGCCCCGCTCCTGATCAGGGGGGGGGGGTTAGGGGGCAGGATTGGCTGGCCAGTTGGCCGGCCCCAGTGCACATCATAGTGACCTGTCATTCCAGTCATTCTGGTCACTTGGCTTTTTATATATATATAGACAATACAGAGAGACTTTGTGTATCCTTTACTCAGTTTCCCCAATGAGCATCCCTTCAAACTATAGCACAATATTATAATCATGGTACTGATATTGACACAGTCAAGACATAGACCCACCACAAGGACCTCTCATTTCCTGTCACAGCCACACCCACACCCACTCCTTTCACTCCCCTTTATCTCAAACCCCTGGCAATCATGATTCTGTTCTCCATTTTTAAAATTTTGTTATTTCAAGAATAACTAGAAACATGCAGTGTATTTTTTACTTTCATAGTTAGAAAAAAGAGTTCTGTGGCTAATGATGGGCATAAAAATAAAATATGAAGGTGTTTGTTGGGTGTTGTGACCTCAGGCAAGTGATCTAATCCCATTTGTAAAATTAGTTAGATCTGATGATCTCAAAGTTTCTCTCCAATTCAACATTGTTATGATTCTATGACTCAAATGCTAACACAGCTGAACTGAGACAATAAGGGGGCAGAGGAGAGACTATGGGAATGATGAGAATGTGCAGGGTCCCTCTCAAAGCTTCTGTCTGAGAATGTTTCCAGCAATGTTCTCATCTTGTCTAGTAAAGGGTCATTATTAGATGCTCTCCTGCCATGTAAAAATCTCCCTTCTTTTATATTATAAGAAGCAGTAGAATAATATTCAGGGATTTTTCTCTCTGCCCTTTCATTAAGTGGGGTTATAGAGGCTTCTCTGAAATGCACCTAACTAGGAAAATCATAAAACCCTTATTTGAAATTTGATCTCTTCTTATTTTCTCTGAATCCTCCAGAAAGGATATGGGGGTATGCTACCATTCAGGGACACCTCCTTGTAATGAGAAGTTGGCAGGCCAGCGGACTTTAGGGCTGATGCTGAGGGAGGGTAGGCTGTTGCTACTACTCCAAATCCAGGTTTTAATGAGGCCAGGGCTGGCTTCAGGGTATCCAACCTGTGCAGTCACACAGAGGTCCATACCCAGGAGCGATTTGCTGCTGCCACAGTCCCAAAATTGTTAACTTTGATCTTTTAACTTATATTTTATAAATAAAGTCCAATGAGATAGTGGAGTGGGTGTGTGAGAATAAGGGGCATGGGCAATATGTGTGTTCACTGCTGTTCATTGCCATCTCTTTTTGCATATAGTCTTTGCAATACCCCATAAGCACAGAATTCGGGTGGATACCCAATGTGTGGGAGTTCAGGGAGACTCAAAGCCACAACAAGGTAACTGTGGTACATCTACAACTGGGTAAATAGGGGTGCTGACAGCCCCAAGAGGCCAGGCTTTCCATTCGAACCAGAGCCTGCTCTTGATGCAGAAAGGCAATGATTTCTAAGAAACATGAATGACTAAAGAACTTTATCATATCCTTTCTCACTTGTGCTGCCATCCTGAAACTTATGCTGAACATGATGAGAAAAGGGGAAGGATCCTTTAGTTCTTTTTCCTTTGGGTCCTTAATCACTTACGAGTGAGTCAAAGTTGGAATGTACATTTACCAAGAAGTGAAGTAAAAGCAGTTGAGTTAGTTTTTGCAGTGTTCCCATCGTTCTAGTAAGAACAAAATAATTTGTGTAATTTTGATCATTCTGCATATCACTTAAATGCTCTGATATTTTAATTTAAAACAGACATTGCATAATATAAACAGTAAAGTTCATCCTAATTTCAAATTGTAATTTTTTTTCTTAAAATATATTTTTATTGATTTCAGAGAGGAAGAGAGAGGGAGAAAGAGACAGAAACATTAATGATGAGAGAGAATCATTGATCGGTTGCCTCCTGATGCCCCCTACTAGGGATTGAGCCTACAACCCAGGCATGTGCCCTTGATTGGAATCGAACGTGGGACCCTTCAGTCCACAGGTTGACACTCTATCCACTGAGCAAAACTGGCTAGGGCTCAAATTGTAATTTTTGAAACTTAGAGTGATGCTAAATAAAAAAGAAACTCCATGATGAGTTGAGAGACAGACCACAGAAGAAAAAAAAAACGTTTTATTTTTAGTATTTTAATAGCACTTCCTCCATGTTTTGTAAAAGGAGCCCACAGATGATGAAGCCAGCCCCGGGTGAGATGATGGTGGTGAGATGCTGAGCACATGTAGGCAGGGAAAAGCCTCGTTAGATGCACTAGTTGAATTTTTTGTTTGTTTGTTGTTTAATGAAGTCTAAACTAACTTGGCTAACTTAATAAAAAAAACATTTTTGTTTGTTTTATTTTGTTTGGGAAGGATGCAGGGTACTCAGACAACTGAAGGAACATTTGAGAAAACAAGATTCAGAAAAGGCAGAAATCAGGGAAGTTTCAAAGGGAAGGGTGTCACAGCTGGAGTGAATCTGTCCACCTGCCTGTCTCAGTCTGGAAGGGGAGTTGGGTTGGTTCACCTGGGCTTCCCATGTGGCTAAAGGAGGGCAGGTCTCTTTAAATGACAGGACTCCAATGTTGTACACAATGGGGAACAAGTCACTCCCCAGATAGACTGGGGTGCTGTGCCATAGGAAAGGAGAATGCAAGCTGAATTGCAAAATTAAGAACTGTCCATTGTGTGAGACATTCTGAGAGAGTGCTGAGTCTGTGGCATCAAAGTATTTGGTTACTTGTGCACACCGAAGTCCTGACTCTAATAATCAGGTCAACCCCACCAGTGCACATATCACTGTATAACAAACTTGGGGAGGTTGTTTTTATTTATTTCTTCATTATGCATACAAGGAGACATATTGAGAGCCTACTACAAACTTTTACTATATTAAGTATTGGTATTAAATAGTGTTATTACAATCATGAGGAAGACAGACATGATCCCCACCTCCATGGAATTTATAAGCTAGAATGACAGCTAAAGAAGTATTAGAGATTATGGAATAATAATGAACATGCATTTTATAATATACCAACATCTGCAAATATGACAAAGGCCACACTGTGGAATCTGGAACTGATGTTTCAGTTCTTCTCTCTGAGTAGCTGATGGAAAGCTGTAGCAGTGTCTGCAAAAACACAGCCTTATTCAAACATCACTGGATTAGGCTCCATGTGTCTGGTATGGGTAACTCTTCTTTCGGGTTTTGTGGATCTTTTTCTGTATCCCACATAGTGGTTGAGAGAATGAACTCTTAAAACCCAACCTCCTGAATTGAGACTTGGCTCCACCACTCAGAGATGTATAATCTTGAGCATATTACATAACCTTTCTGTTCCCTTCTATAACATGGACATAAATCCCATATCTACCTGGGTAGGTGCTTAATACATGCCAAGCTATTACTAAGAGCACCACTCCTACTATTACCACCATCTGAGTCTGCCTTACGATTTCACCTTTATTTGTCATACTCACTAAGTCCTAGAACACTCTAGTCCCATCCCCTTCTCTCCATTGTCTAGATTTACAGTGCTGTTCCTTAGAATTTTTTCTAGTATTGGAAATGTTCTGTATCTACACTATTTGAAGAGCAGCCATTAATCACAGATGGCTCTTGACACCATGAAATGTCGCTAATTAATTGAGATTAAAATTTAAATAGTCACTTTGACTACCATATTGGACAGAGCAAGTCCAAGACAAAGGGACTTTGATTGGATACCGGACAACATAGTCTTCTAGTTACATGTAGTGGGATTTCTCTGATAGGAGTACAGCTAAATTGAAGGAAAGAAGAGGGTTAAATAGTTACTTCTCCCTCTCTCCTCTCTTCTCTTTGCCTCTCTTTTGTTCTTCCTTCTATCTCACATATAATCCCTGGGTTATAAACCTCACCATCATTTGAAGAGACAAAGATAAGCCCCAAGGTAAAGGTGAGAGAGAGTAGAACAGTGATGGGCAACCTTTTGAGCTTGGTGTGTCAAACTTCACCAAAAAACTGAGCATAATTCGGGTAGTGTGTCACTTTGAGGAAAAAACATTATTTCGTAAATGTTTCATCCTCAGGAGCAGCAAATGTTTCATCCTCGGCATGCGGCCTGCCTCAGCGGCCGCGTGTCATCAGAAATGGCTACGCGTGTCAGTGCTGACATGCGTGTCGTAGGTTCGCCATCTCTGGAGTAGAACCTAAGCCTCTAGCCTTTATCTTAGCCTGAAAGGTTAAAAAGTATACTTGCAGATGTCACATGCACTAGTTTAGTTCACCAGGGTAGAAGACCTGAAAGAAACTTGGAGCAAAAGCCTATCTAGTGACTAAGAGTTTGAATTTTGGCGGGGTTGGGGGGGATTCTCTTGAGTCTCTATCCATCTGAAGTTTAGTTGGGGAGTCAGGATTCAGGGACTTCAGATCTTGGCTATGAAATTAGAAAGGATTATCAGCTTTTAAAATTTCCTACTTACGGCCCTGCTTTTAGTTTCCTTTAGGTACAATATTTAGAAATAAAATTTCTAAGTTTTCTTTTTCCAAAAGACTTTGCAAAGTGCTGGCCACCTTATTCCTGTTAAGATAGTGCATAAAAATAAAGAAATGTACAGTTTTGTTCTCACCATTTCCTTGAAGGTGAATGGCATGTTCCTTAGATGGAGGAATCCATGCTGCCTTGAAAAGAATAAACATTGAGAATTGTTGCAGCAGAAATTCAGAGGAAAAGAAGTGAAGTTGAACTTTTTGGTATTTTTTACTTCCATTATAAGCTACTATAGGCCCGGTGCACGAAATTCGTGCACGGCGGGGCAGGGGGCGGGGATTGTCCCTCAGCCCAGCCTGCATCCTCTCCAATCTGGGACCCCTTGGGGGATGTCCAACTGCCCATTTAGGCCCGATTCCACAGGGATCGGGCCTAAACCGGCAGTCAGACATCCCTCTCACAATCCAGGACTGCTGGTTCCTAACTGCTCACCTGCCTGCCTGCCTGATTGCCCCTAACCGCTTCTGCCTGCCAGTATGATCACCCACTAACCGCTCCCCTGCCAGCTTGATTAATACCTAACTACTCCCCTGCCGGCCAAATCGCCCCTAACTGCCCTCCCCTGCTGGCCTGGTCGCCCCAATTGCCATCCCCTGCCGGTCTGATCTCGCCCCCAACTGCCCTCCTCTGCCAACCAATTTGGTTCTGATTGGTCGGTTCTATGCCAGTCAGCATCAAAAGCTCCACCTCCTAGGCAGCCATTGGATCCTCACACTTCACCCAGATTTGGTTCTGATTGGTCAGTTTCTATGCCAGTCAGAGTCTCTGGGCCTATCAACAGGGCCTGATCATAAAAGCAGGGCTGATCAGCAGCCCCAGTGGAGGCCTGGAGAGAAATGGAGGCACGGCTGCTGGCCAGGTCTGGAGAGAAAGAGAGAGGCAAGTGCTGATCAACAGCTGCCACAGAGGCTGTGGATCAGACCCTGCTTCTCTCTTCAGGCCTCTCTCTAGGTCTGATTCACAGCCCCCTCAGCAGTCAGTGCTGGGTCACCGTACATGGAGCCATAGCAGTCTGTGCTGGGTTGCCACAGCAACCCAGCGCTGACTGCAGGGCTGACTTCCAGTTGGTTGAGCCTCCAGTCATTGTGGATGTGACAGACCCAGGGTTTTTATATATTAGGATTAAAGTCTGAAACAGAAATGTGTTTTGAGAGGTAAAACTTTTGAGTTAGAAGAGATTCATTTAAAAAGGAGAGGATTTGAGAATCACAAAGGCACCCTCAAGCATGCCTGGCCTAAAGGTTATGCCAACACTTCATACTGGAAAAGGAAGCAAAAAAAGGTCCAGATGATCTTTCTCTCAGGGGCTTGAAACGAGGATCACTGAGACAGTTGAGAAGTGGAGTGAGGCATAGGCTTAGAAGAGAAGCTGGGGTAGAAGTCACACCTAAGGGAACCACAGGCGGGGAAAGTAGTCAGCAACAGAAGATCACTGAGCCAAATGCATTGGGCCCTGGTGGAAGCCAGACCAATCCTGCAGAACATCAATCAGCATTCTGGGAGGTGCTGCCCATCATCTGAGCTAGGAATCCACGTCAACCCTCTGTGATGCTCCTGATGCCTGGTGGGGTCCTTTCAGTAATGGCTTCCAGCAAGCCTATCATTAAAGGGTTATTTACTCTCACTCACACCAGAAGAAATGAAGCTTTGCTGGGCCCATATGTACCATCCCAAGTGCACATTCCTTCATTTTTTAATCCTTCTGGGATACTTACAAGTCCCCTTCATCACATGATGGAAATGTTTGGTGCTGATAGGCATGTTAGCAGTGTAGAAGGGACATGGGTGGCTTGCAGAGTGGAAAAACTCACCCCAGTTGTGTAGGGAATGCTTCACAGCCTTACTTTGCTTGCAGCTGAGCTCTGTCTCTTTATAATCTGAATGCTTTAGGCTTTCTGTCTATGTTTTGCCTACTCGGTTATGCTACAGTGTAGAAGACACCATTTTGAACTTTTCTCGTAGAAAAGTAGCTTTCTGATTTTCTCCTTTTTGGCAGAAACATGGCTCCATGTATTAATATTAGACCTTCACCTCTGGTTACAGTAATCAAGAGGATCTTCCCAACTTTCAGTCCCAATACGGATCATCTTTACAGCACATTAAATTCAGTTTAGTCAATTTCACTAAGCATGTGTTGAATGCAAACCTTAAGTCAGGCACCATGCTGCTTACTGCTGACACGAGGTTGAATAAAACATGGTTACTCATGCTCATGGTCTGGATACAACTTAGTTCTGCGTAACTACTTAAAGATTATGATGTTCATCTAATATATGCATGTTACCAGTATAAGACAATTGGTAGACATGAACACATTCCAATAAGTGAGTTTTTTTTTTTTTCCTTTCTTGCCTTCAAACTATTACTGACTCATTCAATAGTGACTAATGTGGCCTTTAAAGAGTTAAGTTAGTCCTAGCCAGTTTGGCTCAGTGGATAGAGCGTCAGCCTGTGGACTGAATGGTACCAGGTTTGATTCCAGCCAAGGGCACATGCCTGGGTTGCGGGCTCGATCCCCAGTAGGGGGCGTGCAGGAGGCAGCCGATCAATGATTCTCTCTCATCATTGATGTTTCTATCTCTCTATCCCTCTCCCTTCCTCTCTAAAATCAATAAAAATATTTAAAAAATAAAAAATAAAGAGTTAAGTTAAAGAAGGTATTTGGTGTTTCGCCTACTCTAATTTCTCTTTTTATCAGTTCTTACCTTTGTCACCCAAATTCCTCGGTCTTAAAACCCTTTCCCACTCTCATGACTACGTCAGCATCCCACCTCTTTCCTTGGCCCTGGGATAGGCTCCTGTGCGCTCCCAAAGCTGAATTCTTATTGGCTCATTTGTCCCCATTTAGTTCTTGGAGACAGCTGCTTGAGGGTGGCTGAGTGGGTAGCTGGAGGCTGTCCAGCTCCATTTGGCTTCTGCTAATAGTTTAGAAGGTTTTGTTTCTCTCATTTATTTCCCATTCTGGATTGAAAATATGGAAATGTGTCTGCTGTGTGGGATGGAAAGGTAGCAGGTGGGCGAGGCTGGAAGAATGGGACTGGGTACATTATTCCTGCCACCTGTTAGGCTGAGAAATTCATTTATTTCTCTTTTGTGCTTTGTCCCCACCATCTGCCAAGCTATATTAGTCAGGTCTTTTGGTTACAAGTAATATGAACTAACTTGACCTCACTTAAGTAAAGTGAACATTTATTTTAAGGTTATAGGGATCTTTCCCTGGACAGGGGGCCCTCAGGAAGGATTTGGAAAGAGCACCCAGGAAGTCTTCGGCTCTCTTTGGTTTTTCATCTCTAATCTTTCTCTCCTTCTCATGATTTGCTCTATTTCTCTCTCTGTTTCTCTCTCTCTCCATCGCCTTTCTAGGTTTCCTGTTTAACATATGGAATATGGCCAACCCATAGCACGCAAATCAGATGTTATGCTTCCAATCAGCTGCAGATACTGACTAAACTTCTCAGTTTCTTTTCCTCATCCATAGGTAATTGGTAAGTTCTGGTCTGATAATTAACTTTGATCCAACCAACCACAGTGAGAGGGGTGGGGATACATGTATAAACTTAATGGAAAGATCCACTTCTGTTGACCAAGAGACAATTCCAAAATAAGGGGAGATGTTTGGGAATATGAGCAAACTTTTTTAGATACTGTTATCCCTAGAGATGTGCTATATCGTATACTTTTTTTCCCCTCTAGCTTTTTCCAGTTCATTATTTATTTACTTTTGCCACAAAGAATATATGATCACTGTAATTATTCAAGATTACCCACCTGCATCCAGGTAATTCCAGTGGGTATGGAGCTCCACATATTTGCATTGTTGGTTCTTAAATTCTCAACAAATGCGCTTGTTCATTAGAGGTGCCGGGGCCTGTTAATTTCTGAGTGTCTCTGGATAATTAACTATTTGAGTATCCAATGACAACAGAAAAGGAGCAATAACTCTGTATTTCTGGGGTCCTCAGTTCCTCATCTACTCAAAGAAAGGGGGATAGTAATATTGGAAGGTCAGAATACTTGAGTTTAAGCCCTGACTCTGCTGACTGTCCATACAAGAATGTGATCATAACCTCAGTATCCTCATCTGCTTCTCAATTTCCTCATCTCTAAGTAGTATAATAATGTCCACCTCATTTACTAATTCAGGAATTTATTAGATGCCCACTATAAGCCAAGGTCTGTGCTAGGCTTGTGACACAGAGTCTCTGCCCTCACATATTTTATAGTTTAATTTGAAGACCAACATTAGGAAAAATATTTAATTAGAATTAAATATGTATTTTATAATTATCATAAAATATTTTAGACATGAAAGGAACTATGATGAGTGAATATTTGTGTATTCATGATCAACTTAAGAAATAAAATATCCCCAGAGTAGTAAGACAGTTCAGTCAGCCAGGACAAGTGGAATAGGGAAATGGAGACAGATGGCTGAACAAATTGATAACAATTTACAGCAGATACAGAAGGTAACCTCCCTAGAAATGACATCTAGGCCTTAGTTGTATTTCAGCTCCAGGTCCAGAAAAACAGCAAAACCAGGTGGATGATACCAGGATCAGCTGCAATGACTGACAAGCCCCTGCCCTGACACTGACCAATCAGCAAGGACCAGGATCCTAGAGAAGCACACCTGGAAAACTGATTAATATTCTGCTGAGACCCTCCCCTGAGACCTCCCCTAAGATTTCCCGTCTTCTAGAAAGAGATAAAGCCTCAAGACAAAGGACCAAAGCCCTGCCATTCCTTTTCCCTTCTTCTTCTTCCCCTTTTTTTCTTGCAGGTATGCATCTTCTAAACTCTAAGGGACCCCATGAGACTTGCAACCTGTGGAGCAATGGGCAGTGGCAACTCACCACAGGCTAGTCCCCTGGACCTATCCCCAAGGCCCCCTTTTCTCTGACTTTCCAGAGAGCTAAGGCAGCCCAGCCTAGGCTCTCCTGTTGCTTCTTATATACTTAGCCCTTCTTTGTTTCACTAGCCCCAGGTTTAATAAACATTCCCTCATAGTCACCTGGACTCCTGTTATGAAATTTTTCCTGTATGAAGTCAAGAACCCACACACTAGCAGCCAGCCCTAGGCAGACCTGCTCAGGGCCTGGTCCCCTTTCTGGTTACAGCAGTTGAAGTCCAAGTCAACCCCTTCTTGAACACATGTCCCTCCTTTTCCCCTGAAGTAACCACTTTTCTTGATTTAGCATTTATCATTACCATGCATTTCTTTATATATTTATGTTATGGGTTGAATTGTGTCCCCCCCACCCCCCAAGACCTCTGAATTATTTGGAAATAGGGTCTTTGCAAATTATCAAGTTAAGAAGAGATCATTAGGGTGGGCCCTAATCCAATATAACTGTGTCCTTATAACAAGGGGAAATTTGGACCCAGAGACAGGTATGCACACAGGGAGAAAGCCATGTGTGGATCGAGGCAGAGATCCGGATGATGCATCTGCCAGCCAAGCAACACTAGAGATTGTGTGCAAATGGCCAAGATCTAGGAGAGAGGCATGGAACAGATTCTCTCTCACAGCCCTCAGAAGGAGCCAAGCCTGCTGGCACTTTGATCTTAGATTTATAGCCTCCATGATTGTGAGACACATTTCTGTTGTTTGAGCCATCCAACTTGTGATCCAGGTTACAGCACCTGGGATAAACTAATACAACTCACTCTATGTTCCCTAAGCAAGTTGTAATTTTGTTTAAATATTTCAAAACTTTATATAAACTATATCATGCTGCAGGTGGTCTTCTATGACTGGAATTTTTCTTTTAAAATTATGTTTATGAGATTGATCCATTGACACATGTAGCTTTAATATCTTCATTTTATTGTTGCATGGAAGTCTGTTTTATGAATATACTTTAGTGAATACAATTTAATTACCCATTTTGTTAATGACATACATTACAAAAATATGTCTGTGTACATTATCAGCAATATCTCCTTGTACACGTGTGAAATAGTTTCCCTGGGATTGATACTTAGGTGTTTAATTTCTATTCTATTGCATATTATATAGATCTTCACTCCCACCAGCAGTGTTAAAAAGTTCATTTTGCTGCACAGCCTCACTAATACACAATATCATCTGACATATAAATCTTTACAATCTGGTCGGTATGCCTAGAGAAGATATTTAAAATTATAAAGGGTTCTATGAACAAATAAATGCAGGGTGCTACGGGAATGCCTAAGGGCGTCCAGACTAACTTGGGTAATTGGTAGAGAAGGCTCCCTTGAGAAAGTTCCACCTCAGCTGATATTTGAGGCAACCGCCAGGTGCAGGAACAGAGGGATGGGTGGTGGGGGTAAAAAGAGAAATTTGATCAAAAGTATAAATGTGAGCCCTGGCCAGTATTGCTGAATGGTTAGAGCGTTGGCCCTGTATCAAAGGGTCTCAGTTTTGATTTCCAGTCAAAGGCATGTACCTGTTTGCAAGTTCAACACCAGTTCTTGGTTGGGGAGGCAACCAATGGATGTCTTTGTTGCATCAATGTTTCTCTCTGTCTCTCTTTCTCTCTCTTCTCTCTCTCTCTCTCTCACTCTCCCCTTATCCCTCCCTTCCACTCTCTCTAAAAATCAATGGAAAAAATATCCTTTGGTGAGGATTAACAAAAAAAGTATAAATGTGAGAATTAAGACAGTACTGTTGATTATGGGGGCAGATTATACTAGTGGTAATATAACTCTTCAATGGTGATTTAGGTGGGACATCTTTTTTTTGGTCAGTAATGATTCCTAAGCTGAGATGTATGCCTTGAAGATGGAATAAATAAATATTTTTTCCTCAATATAGATTTAGATCTGAGTTCAAAAACTGGAACCAGAAGGCTAACTTAGATTCTCAAATGTATTTTGTTTGGTTGTCACAGTAATTTTTATAATTTGTATGTTTATGCCTTTAATATTTATTATGGTTAATAATATATGTCAACTTGACATATAATATTAACCATGGGTGTCCAGATTAAACATAATTTCTGGGTGTGTCTGTGAGGGTGTTTCTGGGTGAGACTAGCATTTGAATCAGTAGACTCAGTAGAGTAAATGGTCTTCCCCAAGGTAAATGGGTGTCATCCAATTGAAGGTCTGAATAGAACAAAAGATGGAGGGAGGAGAAATTCACCCTTTTGTGCTTCCTACCTTCCAGTTTGAGTTGAGACATCTCATCTCATCCTCTCTAGCTCTTGGACTGGGATTTAAACCATTGGCAACCCTGTGCTAAGACCTTTGGACTTGTATTGAATTATACCAACTTTTTTGGGTTTTGAGCTTGTTGAAGAAGGCAGATCATGGAATTTCTCTGCCTCCATAAATATGTGAGCCAATTCCTCATAATAAATCAGTATATATTTCCATATATATTTATATTTATATTTCCACACATGGATATCTTATTGGTTATATCTCTCTGGAGAACACTGATTAATACAGTGTGGAATAACATTAAATGAATTGTCACTGACCTTCTCTACTGTCTCATACCCATGTATCTCCCTGATCTTTGAAGTTACTGAAATTTGAGATTCTTAGCAAAGACTATACTGATGTGTGTAGAAAATGGGAAGGGACAAATAACTCACTCTTGAGATAAGTTACCTAATTAACTTATTAGACTCTCTAGCTGAAGTTGTTGGCAAGACTACAACTCTAGTGGTGAGCTATAGGAAACAAAACTCAATTGGACTATCCAGGACAACCCTTTCTCCTGGGACTAGACCCCATGTCTCCCCTGGCAAGTTGAGAAGCTTGGAAGGCTAAGAGAATCACTGTTCATCTGGCTTACACATATGGCTGCCTCTCAAGGGGAAATCCAATTTGGAATATGGTGTATAGGAGAGGCCCTGGGAGTGGGAAGACGGGAGTTTTCCTGGAGAAGGAAGGGATTATATGACCCAGCAATTCCACTTCTGGGTTCTTATCCAAAGGAAAGGAAAACACTAATTTGAAAATATATATGGACCCCTATATTCATTGCAGCATTATTTACAACTAAAGGCCTGGTGCATGAAATTCGTGCACTGGGGGGGGGGGGGATGTCCCTCAGGCTAGCCTGCACCCTGTCCAATCTGGGACCCCTCAAGGGATGTCCGACTGCCCATTTGGACATCCCTCTCACAATCCAGGACTGCTGGCTCCCAACTGCTCGCCTGCCTGCCTTTCTGATTGCCCCTAACTGCTTCTGCTTGCCAGCCTGATCACCCACTAATCACTCCCCTGCCAGCCTGATTGATGCCTAACTGCTCCCCTGCCAGCCTGTTTGCCCCTAACTGCCCTCCCCTGCAGGCCTGGTCCCCCCCAACTGCCCTTCCCTGTAGGCCTGGTCTCCCCCAACTTCCCTCCTCTGCTGGCCTGGTCACCCCTAACTGCCCTCCCCTGCAGGCTTGATCGTCCCCAACTGCCCTCCCTTGCAGGCCTGGTCCCTCCCAACTGCCCTCCCCTGCTGGCCACCTTGTGGTGGCCATCTTGTGTCCACATGGGGGCATCCATCTTGTGTGTTGGAGTGATGGTCAATTTGCATATTACTCTTTTATTAGATAGGATAGAGGCCTGGTGCACTGGTGGGGGCCAGCTGGTTTGCCCTGAAGGGTGTCCCGGATCAGGGTGGGGGTTCCCTTGGGACATGGGGTGGTCTGGGCTAGGGGCCTGTGGTGGTTTGCAGGCTGGCCACACCCCCTAGTGACCCAAGTGGAGGCCCTGGTATCTGGGATTTATTTATCTTCTATAATTGAAACTTTTTAGCCTTGAGCGGAGGCCTGGGCCAGCCAGGGTGTGTGGAAAGCTTGGCTTCCTGCATCGCCAGAGGCAACTCAAGCCTCCTGCTCTCTCCAGCTTCTTTGCTGCTGCCATTTTTGTTGGGATTTATTTATCTTCTATAATTGAAACTTTGTAGCCTTGAGTGGAGGCCTGGGCTGGCCAGGGTGTGCAAAAAGCTTGGCTTCCTCCATTGCCGGGGAAACCCAAGCTGCCTGCTCACTCTGTGGCTGCAGCCATCTTGGTTGGGTTAATTTGCATACTTGCTCCTGATTGGCTGGTGGGCATGGCTTGTGGGTGTAGCGGTGGTACAGTCAATTTGCATATTACTCCTTTTTTATTGATTTTTTACAGAGAGGAAGGAAGAGGGATAGAGAGCTAGAAACATCGATGAGAGAGAAACATCGACCAGCTGCCTCCTTGCACACCCCCTACCGGGGATGTGCCCGCAACCAATGTACATACCCTTGACAGGAATCGAACCTGGGACCCTTCAGTCCACAGACCAACGCTCTATCCACTGAGCCAAACTGGTTTTGGCTGCATATTACTCTTTTATTAGATAGGATACCAAGATATGGAAGCAACCTAAGTGTTCACTGATAGATGAATGGATAAAGAAGATGCATACACACAATGGAGTATCACTCAGCAATAAAAAAATAAGACTTTGCCATTTATGACAACATGGATGGACCTAAAGGGTATTATGCTAAGTGAAGTAAGTCTACTGAGAGATTTTAGAAATAAGGCCTTTGGTGGAGGAGCTTGCTACCTGTGATGGCAGGGACCCTGGTAAATAGTGGGGGAATTACCTATGAGACTTCCCTTTCATTTGAGGCTCAGAAGAGTCCACTTCAGTAGAAACCCCTGATTTTTTCCAGACTCGAAACTCCTGTCTGAAATTGCCTAATCCTTCCACTAAGTTTTCAGTCTGTCTGATGCACAGTCTGGTGTACGAAATTTTGGAAGACTGAATTTATATATGTGTGTATGTGTATTGAGAAGTCCGACAGTGTGAAAAGGGGGGCTGTTTTAATTCATCTTGCATTAGACTCTAGCAGAAAAGGGCATTAGGCCCATGCACAGTGCTACAACTCAGACTTACAATATTAGTTTGTGGTGGTTCAGGAGAGAGGCCCATGGGGAATCCCGGAAGGGCAGGGAAGGAAAGGGATATTAGAGAAAGAGATTTGCAGAAACAATAAATCCAAATGCTATAGGTTAGTTTTACATTGGTTCTGAGCCATGGCTGCAAGTTAGAATTACCTGGGAGCTTAAAAAAATCCCTGTGCCATGCTGCAGCCCAGACCAATTATAAATCAGAATCTCTAGGGAGGGAGGATCCAGGCATCAGTATTTTTTTAAAAAACTTCTCAAGGTAATACCAGTGTTCAGCCAAGATTGAGAACATTGGGTTACTCAATGTTCAGAGGACATACTGCCTCCTGAAAGGGGTCAGAGGGGCCATGGCTCACCTGTCCTATCTTTAGTCTCAATGACAAAATAAGGTACATTTGAATAGCAATTCACTACCTCAGGGCTTCTGCATTGTTGTTTCACGGACTTATTAGTGGAAATAACAACAAAATATGGATGGCATTGGGGTGGGGAAGAGAAAAATATTGTTAGGAAAAAATGCTTTGTTTGATTTATTTTTTATTGCTTGTGAAAATTTTGCAAAATATTCCAAACTTTGCCAAAAGAAGGTTGGGTTCCCCACATTTTCTGTCTTGTTGCAATTCCAATTCCCAGCATCAAAATGCCCTCCTGCACCACCCTCTGGCTCACAGACTCCAAAGATATTGCGTATTCCATCTCAGAAATTCATTTTTCCTTGAGCTTACCAGTTTTCACTCTAAGGGCTCAGAAGGAATTGCTTAGAAAAAGCCCTGCAGGGAGCTGACATTATGATGCGGTTTGAAAGAACACCCCAGACCACTTGTAGGGCATCACTCACACCCTCCTGTGTTTCGTTTTCTTTCCCAGCCTCTGCTTTCTGCAGTCCTTTGCTTTGGTTTCCGGGGCAGGATTTACGATATGCTGCTGACTGAAGAAAGATTGCATTTTATCCAACAGTCTTGTTGGGTTTCAATTTCTCACCAGGAGAACCAAGTACTATTTTCCCAGAGTTTTCCTCAATATGCTCGTCTTTGTTTTGTTTCATGTCCCTCAAATGGAGTGGAGAGGGGAGACAGGAAAACATGCATGCCTTTGGCAAGAAGGCCTCAAGTACACAGGTTTCAGCTCCTGTGTCTAAATGGAGAAGCAGAAACTCTAGTTGTGTGTGTGTGTGTGTGTGTTTAATGTAAGTGTGTGTGTGTGTACATGTAAATGTGTGTGTGTGTGTGTGTGTGTGTGTGTGTGTGTATGTATGTGTCTATGTGTGCCTGAGTCCTTTGGTGTGTGGTAACAGGGAGGAAAATGGATCATCTTCTAAAGCTTCAAATAATGGCCAAGTTGGAGCTTGGGCTTATCCTACAGACACCGATTGCTTGAGTTTCATGACACTAACGTGGCATTAGCATCCCATCTCGAGCTTGCTGTTCAGCGAATCATTTCACCTGCTAAGCAGTTGTTCCATGTGGATAAGGGCCTGTGTTTGGAATTTAGAAGCTATAATTGAAAACCCCAGAAGCTGGCATTTGAAGCCTGGATTTTAACCAGAGGATGCCAAATGCCTTTTATTACTAGCTCACATTGCTTTTTTTGTGAACTCAATTGAGTGAGTTTCTTTTAAAAAACAGACTTTGTGCTCTTCCCCCATCTGTTTCTAAACGTTTTATTCAATATTTGTTTCTCATCAAAATTCAGGCATCACTTCCCACATCTTCACATACCTGAGGCTAGTTTGCTTTCTAATTAGATGCCCCTGGTTGGCTGCCCTAGTCCTCTCTGCACTACAATTGTTTGCTTCTCCCCTTTCGATAGCAGGCCTTACTAAGATTCCACAGGTGTTGTCATATTTAGCATATTTTCCTTTCAGCTCTGAATGAAGATTGTGGCTCTGCGGTATCTGAGATGGTCTATGGGCTAAACTGATCAAGAGCCGGTGGAGACAAATAGGCCCGCAATTGCTCTAGGCAGGTCCAAGGAGGCGAGCAAAATGCCAATTGCAGACCCAGTGGTGAACCAGCTGCGGTGAGCAGAACCAGGGCTGGATTAAGAAACTCACAGGGGCTCAGCTTGCACCGGGAACGGGAACTAAAGCAGCTTTGGGGAAAGACATGGCAAAAAATAAGCCAAAGTTAATCGCGAAGTCAGGCATCCCATAAAGCAGCATCTGCTGGAAAAGGAAAGCACATCAGCCCCAGCACAGGAGCTTCTCTTTGGTGCCTGTCAAGCAGGGAGATATGCAGAGTGGGATTAGCAGGGCAACAAACCTCAGCGCTGGGGTGCTGAGCCTGGCGGAGCGCTTGCCCGGAGGCAGCCAGCTGTGGATCTGATTGTCGGCAGCCAGTGCGCATCCTCACTCTTTTTCTCTGTTTTTCCTTCTCACCCATAAAACAGCCGCCACCGCGCTCTGTTGTTTCCCCACCGGTTCTTCCTGCACTGCCGTTCCTCAGGCGTGTGGCCTGCGCACTTCAGTGCCTGACCTCGTTTAAGGAGCTTTGGCAGAATGTCAGCGCCCTGATTCCCCCTCCTCCTTTTGGCCACTTGGTTCTGAGTCTGTCATAATGGCCACAAAGAGCCCCTATGTCCAGGATTTGTAACACTCCTCCTCTTCGCCCAAAGAGACAAGGAGAGACCAGAGGGTTATGGACTGGCTTGGCTTGCTGCTTTGCCTGGAATTTGTTTCCACAGCTGTTACAGACAATGACCATGGTGTTAGTCCCAGGCTGCTGTCCTGCTTGAAATCTGGCTGCGTTTTCTGAGCAGTATTTCATGGAATAATAGTGGGTGTAAATGAATGTCATTCAAGAAAATAGATTCCCCAGTTGCCTCAATTTGAGACACACTGAGTCTTACAAAGTTTTTTTTTTTTATTGTATAAAGTTTCTTTATTATAGAGGTTCAATATTTTCAAGAAGGTAGAGGATGGAGTTGGCAAAATTTCCCAATATTTTTAGCCTTAGAACCATTTTACGAAAGAGTATTTGTTATGGATTAAATTGTGCCCCCCACCCCTCAATTCATATATCCAAGCTCTATTTTAATTCAAACTGCTGTAATTAAAAAACACACACCATACGCTGATGGTTTAAACAAGATTCAGTTCTCACAGTTCTGGAGCCTGGGATCCAAGATCAAGGTGCCGGCAGACTCGGTGTCTGGTGAGGACCTGCTTCCTAGCTCATCGATGGCCATCTTGGTGCCGTGTCCTCACCTGGTGGAAGGGACAGGGGAGCTCTCTGGAGTCTCTTGTGTGGGGCATTAATCCCATTCACAAGGATGCCACCATCAAGATCCAGTCACTCCCCAAAACTCCATTCCCAAATACTACCACATTGGAGATTAGGTTTCAACATATGAATTTTGGGAGGACACAGCATTCAGTTCCTAGTAACACTCAGCCCCACTACCTCAGAATGTTACCGTACTTGGAAATAGGGCTACTGCATGTGCAATTAATTTAAGATGAGGTCATACTGGATGAGGCAGGGGACTCCAATCCAATATGACTGGAATCCTTATAAAAGGGGAAAATTGGGACACCGAGACACACACACACACACACACACACACACACACACACACACACACACACACACACACACAGGGAGAGTGCCATGTGAAGATGGGTGCTGTGCTGCCACAGCCAAGGAGCTACCAGAAGCTGGGAGAGAGGCCAGGACCAAGTTCTCCCTAGTGCCTCCGGAAGTGTGGTCCTGATACACCTTGATCTCAGACTTCCAGCCTCCGGAACTGTGAGAAAATAGATAACTGCTATTCCAACCACTCTGCTTTTGGTACTGTTATGACAGCCCCAGGAAACTTATACAGTGTGCAGTCTAATACTGTTTTGAGGAACTTACCTTGAGAAATGCTGTTTAATAGGCATCCCAGAATAGCAATTACTATATTGCATTATAAGAACATATTTGTAGAAGTCTAAGATGTTAAGAAGTGTAAGGCTCAATTTAAGATTTCTCTATATCTGTGGGTACAGTTAATTCTGACTACACTGATGTTATTTCACATTTAAAAGAAAACTCTTGGGTCAACTACATGATATATTTTGTAAAGCAAATGGACACACTGCCCCTCTTATATTTCCAAATGTTCGCATTATAAAACTACTTTCACTACTTCAGCGGAGGGTAATCTTGCTGCCTTGCCTGAGTAACCTCTGCAGCCTCTAATTAGATGGGCTGGCAAAGTGTCCCAGGAGTTCCACTAGCTGTCTTCACTGTATTCCTTTATCCCACTTGCTGGGATTAAAACGGAATGTCCTACAATTCGTGGCTGCACATGAGCCAGTGGTACAGCCGTTTTATTGAGGAAATCCCTACGGGTGAGAGTGATACCCAAATTTGGGCGTTTCATGGACCATTACATTTAAAAAATTAATGTGGGGACTGACATGGGTTTGTAAACTTTTTGTTTTGTCAAATAAAGATATTAAAACAAATGACAAAAATGAAAAAGAATCAATAACCACCGTGTGCTAGTGACATCTTTCAGACCTTTATGTGGCCACATAACAATATTAAAACAACAAACAACTAGACATACCAAAATAAAGACGTAAGTAAATAAATAAATAAATCCATTAACAACCATGTATTAGTGATACTACTTATATAAAGAAGCAAAGCCTATTTTCCAAACCCAGAAGGGAGAAAGAACAAAATGCCATGATGATACTAGTGGTTTATATATTTTGAGTGCTACGTGCCAGGCATATTCTAAATGCATGAATCCATTGAATTCTCACACAAAAATTGTACAATTGAAACTTACCAGCTTCATTTTACAAAAGGGGAACTTGAGGCACCGGGTTTACAAGTTGCCTGGGTCCCCCTCTGGGAGGTGGTGTGGCTGGGAGTTGGATCCACAGTCTGGATCTGGAGTGTGTGATGTGGTCATAGACGTCGCATGGCCTTGCATCTCTAATAAGACAGTCCTTTCCAAAAAAGAAACAGCATATTGAGTGGGCATGGATGTTTTTATTCTATTTTTTCCCATGTCGCTGCAACCTGTGGTGACATTGGCACAGAACAGTCTGGACTGGCATTTGGGATGCCCGAGACTGCTGCCGAAGGCCTTGTGCCAGCAAGAGACCTGAATGAAAATGAGCTGAGCTGTTTATGGAGGGAATACCTACGGTAGATAGGGCAAATGGTTCATTTTTCTTTAATCAGTCATCGACGTTTTGTGCTAGGACTTGAGCAATCCTATAAAAGGTGAATACAAATCAATCATTTCAACTGACATTTTAAAAATACTTCAGGGTGGCAGAGACTTAATGTATCAAATGTCGTTAAAGGTTTAAAACAACCAAACCAAAACTAATACATTTTAAAGTTAACCTCAAAATCTGGGTTGTGATTCAGTGCTGAGCATGAGGGTTTGTGTGTATGTGTGCATGTGTATGTGTGTGTGTGTGTGGGGGGGGGGTCAGTGTATGTGCGATATGATTTGGACTCCATAGTTGAGGTGCATATGAAAACAGACCCCATAAGCCACTCAAAAGGGAACAGCAGCAAGTACATAGTGGCTTTCTCTATGTGGAAATTGCCACACAGATGTAACCTTTGCAAGTGTCAACCCTCACAGTGCAACGTGATTTAGTTAAAGGAGTGCATGCCTTGGGAGCAGATAAACAGGAGTTCAATTCCCACTTACTATTTTTCCTTGCTGTGAAAGGGAAAATCACATAACCCTCCAGAGTTTATTTAATTTATAAAATGGAAACAACAAACATTTTATAGTTTTTAAATGAGGATTAGGCTAATTGATGTTCAATGGTTAGCATTATCATTTTACTTAATAATATAATTTTATTATTAAACAAATACAGTGTTCATATTGCCAGACTTTGTCCTAGTAATTAATAAATATTCATAATCACCCATGAGGGTAGGAATTATTATAATTTTCATTTTACAGTTGAGAAAAATAAGGCATAGAGAAGTTAAGTAACTTACTCAACTCGACCTGGTAAGTGTCAGAGGTGGGGTCAAATCCAGGAGGTCTTGTGACAGAGAAGATACTTTTAGTCACTATTCTGTAACATCCTGACAACTGACATGGAAATACTTCCAATATTAAGTATTTATCAGTCAACCATACTTGAAAGATGTGCTTTCCCAGAACTTCAGAAACAAAGGAAATCATTGGATATGAACAGGTAGGACATAGATTTAATTAGCTGTGCGTACGGCCTGTTAAATGTATAGCGATTATAGAGTGTGGATTTTCTTGTCCACCACCACTTTCTTCACAACTAGGGGTTGGCACTCGAGTGGGTGGGCATCAGCTTCGCAGATGGCTCCTTTTCCTCTCTCATCTCTTTCCATTTACTCTCAGGGATCCTTTCTGGCCTGACTTGCCTTCCAAAGCCCCCCAAGTTTCTCATTGGATGCTGGGGTTCTCAAACCTATGGGTTCCCCACCTTTGTCAATGCCTTCAGTGTGGGTTGCCCCTCTTCCAGCCCCTTCCCTGATTCTAGGCAACTTTCTCACTGTATCTTCTTCCCTACACGGCTCAGGCTCCCACCTGTGCCCAGTCCTCTCACTGTCAGCACAGGACTTTACCTCGTCATTCCCAGGAGAAACAGAGGCCAGTGCATACACTCCTGAGCTCACCTTCTCCCATCACGTGGCATATGCACAGCAGTAGGCAAACAGAGGTCCATCCTCCTCTGCAAAGCTTCACTGCCTTGTGCTTCGAATCTCATTCTTTCATCTATGGGGCCTTCCTTTGTCCATGATTCTTCCCTTTTCTCTGCTGTATCTTCCTCCTTGTCAGGTTTTCCCCATCTTAAAACAAATGCTATCTCAACCTGCAATGCCATCAGTCAGACTCTGACCCATTCTCCTTTCCCTGCTCTACACACATCTTGAATGAGAGTTTATACTCACTGTCTCTCCTTTCTCTTGTGCAGTCCGCTCTTCAACTCTTGCAGTCTGTTTGGCTTCTTTCCACAATACTTGACTGAATTGCTCTCCCGGTGGTCATCAATGGTCTGTTAATTGTTGAATCCAATAGCATCTTGTCAGTCATCACACTTGACCTCTCAGCAAGACCCTGCATGGTCTGGCCCAAGGCCAACACTCTTGCCTCATTTCCTATTGCATCCCCCTTACTCACCACACCACAGCTACACTGGCCTGCCTACTGTTCTGCAAACAAGCTAGCATTGCTGTTTTATGGCCTTTGCATGTGACAGTGCCTTTGCCTCTAGAACACGTAGTATTCTTCCATGTATTTGCATGGCTTTCTCTTTTCATTTAAATCTCTGTGTAAGTGTCATTTCTTAAAGCGCCCTCCCTGAAAATAGTTATCCTATATAATAAAAGCCTAATATGCAAATTGACCGAACGGTGGAACAACCGGTCACTATGATGCACACTGACCACCAGAGGGCAAATGCTCAATGCAGGAACTGCCTCCAGCCCGCAGGCCCCAGGCCGGCCAAGGTGGGTGCCAGCAGGGCCTTCTGATCGCCCCTCCAGTCACCCCACAAATCTACCCTGATCACCAGCCAGGCCTACGGACCCTACCCATGCATGAATTTGTGCACCGGGCTTCTAGTCTAAAATAATACCCCCTTCCCTCATCACTTCCAATCCCCTTACTTGTTTTAGATTTTTTCATAGCTTATATCACTGCCTACTGTTATTTATTTGTTTCCCCTAGAATATAACTCCATGAGGAAAAGGACTATTCCTTTTTTTTTTTTTTTTTTTTTCAATTATAGTTTCAGCATCCATAGTAATACCTGGAACATACTAGATGTTCTATCTGTGTTGGGTTGAATGAAAAAATTTGAATGTTCCTCATCTCTTAGCTCTGTGGCATCACACTTTCTGGTCTTATTGTCTCCCTGACCATGCATTCCTTCACTTGTACTCAATCTTCTTCATCCATCTTGGACTTTAATGTTTTATTTTTCTTCCCTGCTTGTATCTTGCTCTTAGGCAATCTCATCAATTTTGTTGACTTTGGCACTATTTTACATGGTGATGTCTCCTAGGTCTTTATCTCTTTTCTACTGAGAAGCAGATGCATATTTCCAACAGTTCACTGTACACCTCCATTCAGAGATTCCCTCAAACTTGACATGGTCAAATTGAGGGCTTCTTATGCTCCCTTCAGATTTATTTATTTCCTGTCTCAAGTAGTGATACTGCCACCCACCCAGTTGCCTAATCTACAGGATGACTTTAATATTAGCAAGGAAGTCAGGGGACCTGCAGGTCTCATTAAGGAGATACACGTGGCCTTGGGAGAATACATGTTTTTTCCTTTTTTTCTCTGGGGACCTCAGTGACTGGGTCAAAGAGAATGCCATGAGTAACTGAGGCAGGAACAGAGAAAAAAAGTTTTTTGGGGGGAAGAGCTTAGTTTTCTTGAATAATAATTTGGGTATTGAATAAAGATATGGAAGGGTGATATGAAAAAGAAAGGGCAGGAGAGGGAGAAAGAGAGAGAGAGAAAATATGAATTAGACATGAATGAATGAGAGTCCTTGGTGGCCTTCTATCTGAGGTACTGAGAGTCTGGAAAATCCTTGTTTGGCATAAGGATCTAACTCAGTGATTAAAATGTGGCCTTGAGTACTATATGGTAGTAAAAAAGAAAGACTCTTACCATTTGCAACAACACGGAAGGACCTGGAGAGTATTATGTTAAGTGAAATAAGATAGTCAGAGAAAGATAAGTATCACATGATCTCGTTCATATGTAGAATCTAATGAACAAAATAAACTGATGAACAAAAATAGACCCAGAGACATAGAAGCATCGAACAGACTGTCGAACCTCAGAGGGAAGGCAGGAGAGGGTAGGTGGGAAGAGACCAACCAATGAACTTGTATGCATATATGCATAACCCATGGACACAGACAATGGGGTGGCAAGGGCTTGGGGGTAGGGGGTGGGGGCAGGCTGGAAGAAGTCAATGGGAGGAAAAGAAGAACTTATGTAATACTTTCAACAATAAAGATTTAAAAACAAAGCAAAACAACAACAAAAAACATGGCCTTGCATTCCTTCCTTTCTGGCCTCTGCTATTCTTCTAACAAGCCATGAGGCACTGCATCTTTAGAGCATTTGGTCACATGGAAGGGGATAGACAGAGTAGCCCAGAAGAAGGACTGATTTAGCTCCATCTTGCGCATTTTGGTGAAGAAGGGGCTGAAAGTATTGGTCTTTTGAATGTATTAATTTGGATCTGGAGAGACCAATAATCAAGGAGTCACCTCAGATAATAAGGGGATCCAGAGGCAATAGTACTCTACTTAATATTGCCCCAGGTTGGTGTCCCAGGGCAAAGCCTGTCACAACCAGACGCACTGCTACAGCCACCTTAAATGATTCATTGCTGACTTATCAAGCAGGACCTCTTGAAAGGTGTGTCTGTCAGGTGCTGCTCTGTCTCAAACGACCTTCCTGCCCCCTCCTTTTCCTCCTACTCTTGTCACTCCCTTCAAGTCCTTCCCTTTTCACCATTACAGGTCTCCAAGGGTGTGCACATTTCTATTATCATATAGAGCACATTAATTTACAAATTTCTCACTAATCTGTGAGCTCCTTTAGGAGCACACTTTGAATTCTATTCTTGGTATTCCCAGCAAGAAGCACAGAGCACATGTTAGGTGCTTAATAAATGTTTGATGAATACATAAATGAATGAATACCTGTAAAACATTTAATGGTGCTGCAGCTGCTGCTGCTGTCACTCCTCATGCATCTGGGTGGATTTTAACTTTTTTTTTTTTTTTTTGCATTGACACACTGTTCCCACTGAGAAGTAAATGACTCCTTTTACCCTTGGGAGGTTCCAAGGATGTCATTTGTTACATGGTACTCTATACAGCATGCAAATAATCTTTTATGCAGTGTCCTTTCTGTTTCTTAATTTTTACAAAAGGTATCTGCTTTGTATTAGAATTCTTCTCTGATGGAAAATCTACACCAAAAAGACTTCAATTGTTGATAATGATTATGGAAAATTTCGCAGAAGGATTTACTTTACGCCGGCAACTGTGCTGGATACTTTCAACACATTTTATCATTCCATTCTTAGAGTAATTTCCATTTTAGAAAGCATTATTTTCCATTTTGAAATGAAGATATTGAGGCTTAGAGAGGTTGAGTGATTTGCCTAAGACTATCATATTAAGAATGCAAAAAGCTGTGCAATGAGGAGCCAAGAGGAGATTTGAGTTTCAGAAGGCCCTTCTGCTGCTGCAGGGAGGATGGCTCTGAGGGCAACAGTCAGAGCTCGGGAGGCAAGTATGAGCACGTGGTATGATTCCCATGAGAGAAGACTGGCACTCAGACAGAGTAGTTGTGATAATGAGAGGAGACAGATTAAAAACATATTTATGATGTAAAATTGAGGGATATTGTAATGGATTATATGTAGGAGGTTCGGTGGGGGTTGCTAGGAAATATAAAGGGAACACGGATTGGAGAGAAGAAAATATAATTCAGATGGGGATATTGAATGCTATGGACTTGAGGATTCTAAGTAGACTTAAAATAGAAATTTGTATATATGAGTCTGAAATTCAGAGGGAATGCCTTATATCTCCTATATAGTCATTTGTGTTGTGTAATTATTTAATTTAGTTTTTTTAGTTACCAAAAGTCTTCCAGTTAATGATCAGAGGAAATCAAAGGAGTATCTATTAGTGAATCAGAGCCCCTTAGGGAAACCTAAGAGAGGTTTTATATTATCCTGTTAAATGCTTGAGTGAGGAGGATTTTCCCTTTATTGTATTTTTCCATTGCCTGAAGTCCTACTGCTTCCTTCTATATCTTGGATTGAATATTGCTCATTGTCAGGAAACAAATAGCTGATTGTGTCACCTCTACTTTTAGATCTCAAATTTCTTTCCCTTGTCAGATGAACTATCCACCTCTCTGAGTTATCTCCAACTGTCTCTTTGAAAATACATGTTATAATAACATCTATTTTTCTTCCAAACCACCACCTAATTTAGAAGAATTACTATTTTTCCCTTTAATTAAACATCTTCCCTTCAATATAGTCTTATTTATAATCCTGGGCACAAATAAAAAAAACCACAATTAAATAAATCCTAGAAGTACCAGCTCTGACTATCTCACTCAGGAGACTGCAAAATGCTCTAAGATGAAAGGGAATACAGGATGGTAGCAAATGATAAAAGCATCATCTCTCTGAACAAAGGAAAGAGGACGTGCAAGCAAAAATGGGCTGACTACAGATCTCCTCTTTTTAAACTAGGTGTCCAGTACAGCTTGCTCAATGTAGGTAGGCTGTTGCGATGAATTTTGGACTCTCAGCATCTGAATACCCTTCTTATGTTTGTGAACCACCCTTCACCCTCTCATATAATAAAGAACTGGAGCCTACTGGAGAAACTGAAAACATCACGACTGTTCTCCCAGGCACTTGAATTTATGGTGCAGGAACGTTACTCAGACCCTGGCAATGAGAGATCGCTACTCCAGGCTTGCAGCTGGGTGCTGGTGACATGAAGAGGCAGGGACTGTGTGGATTCCACTCTGGTGAGAGTCGCCGCAGCAATGTCAGTTTTCAGAGACTTCAGAATGTGATTTTGGGTCATATGCTATGTTCACTGTCCCTGGGTACGTGTCGTGGAATCTGTGTCCAGCTCTGTGGCACTGGTGTCTTCATCAGACCAGCTCTGTGCTATGTGATCTTGCACACTACTTTTGTCCACAAAGCCTCTATGCCTGGCCCTCCTAGAAATATTGTGAGCTACCCAACACCCTTTTAGTAAATCCATTTTCTGTTCACATTCGCCAGGGTTGCTGTCTGTTGCTTGAAACTGATTGATGCATCCACATCTATGTGATACACTAAACGTTAAGGATTTCTAGCACTCTGTCCTCCTACAGCTTCTCTCTTGGAATGCCTTTAGAATTAATTTCATTTTGCCTTGTATTGCAGTTACATGGTTTGTTTTTCCCCCCAATCAGATTTTAGAGAGCAGAGACTATATCTTATTCATCTTTGTAGCCTTCTGCTAATGCTCCATCCCAAATGCCTTGCACATAGTAAAGACTACTTATAAAATTGACTTGAGCAAGCTGTAAATACACCAGGCCTTCATAGCTGGAAGAAAAGAACATAAACGAAGCCCACCCTTCACAGTGGAATGTGGAATTCTGAAAAACACTGGGGAGAACAGTCAAAGGGTATCCTTTGTGGCCAAGACTGAGGCAGTGATGCCCTCCCTATGAGGCTTTGCCTGTTAGTAAGCCTGGGGCACTCACTGATCAGTACCCGCTAGAGCGATGGCAGTAATTCCTCCTCCAAGAATCTCCCATCAGAGTCTATTCACTGAACAATAATAGTCTGCATATCGAAGAATACTAGGTCTTCCTGTGAGTTATTGTCATGGACCCAACACAATTCCTCTTCTCAGCAGGGTGCACAGAAGCTCCTTTCCCTGTTAAAGAAAAAAAAAAAATAGTAGTCCCTAGAATCAGCAGTGTGTGTTTTGTATTATCATCTTTATTTCTCTTTTATGGGTACGAAAGAAAATTCTATGTGAAGTTGCATTCATTTTTTTATACTAGTATACATGTGACTACCATACTAATATTTTCAATGTCCACTAGCATATGTCCAATATGCTATTGGGTATATATAATATGGTACCTGCAGTCCTATTTCACTGTCATTTGGCATGAGATCAGTGCACAAATCTTTACTAAGTTGAGCTCATCAAACCTGAAGTTGACCATAGACCTAGTTCATTTTAGCATGAACATGAATTGACCTCCTTTCCCTTTAACCTCATGTATATGAAGTTAATTATGGACATTATCATGTATTTGTTTTGCAGTGTGAGCTGTGGTCTTAATCCATTTCCTACACTCTGCATTTAAAGGCATGTAAATTCCATTCCTACCCCTCTTTTCTCCAAAAAGCATTATATAATACTAGTGGCTCAGTGCACAAAATTCGTGCATGGTGGGGGGGGTTCCCTCAGCCCAGCCTGCACCCTCTCCAATCTGGGACCCCTCGGGGGATGTCCGACTGCTGATTTAGGCCTGATTCCACAGGGATCAGACCTAAACTGGCACTTGGACATCCCTCTCACAATCTTGGACTGCTGGCTCCTAATGGCTCACCTGCATGCCTGCCTGATTGCCCCTAACTGCCTCTGTCTGCCTGATTGCCCCTAACCCCTCTCCCTGCCTGCCTGATTGCCCCTAACTGTCTCTGCCTGCCTGCCTGATTGCCCCTAACCCCTCTGCCTGCCTGCCTGATCACCCCTAACTGCCTCTGCCTGCCTGCCTGATCACCCCTAACTGCTTTCTCCTGCTGGCCTGATCTCACCCCCAATGGCCCTCCCCTGCCGGCCTGATCTCACTCCCAACTGCTCTCCCCTGCTGGCCTGATGGCCCCTAATTGCCTCTGCCTGCCTGATTGCCCCTAACTGCCCTCCTCTGCCGGCCTGATCTCACCCCAGCTGCCCTTCCCTGCAGGCCTGATCTCACCCCCAACTGCCCTCCCCTGCCAGCCTGATCTCGCCCCCATCACCATGGCTTTGTCTGGAAAGAAGTTGGATGTCCGGAAGATGGCTGGTCAACCTGATCTAATTAGCATATTACCCTTTTATTAGTATAGATAGATTATATAGGATAGGATTGCTTAAACGCGGGGGCGGGAGGGGGGAGCCTTTTTCCGCAGGAGGAGATGATCTTGGCAGACAAAAACACATAATCCCTATATCTGGACTGATAGTCAGCCATGTGCACTATACTGCCAAACCGTTCATTAAAAAATTGAACCACTTTCTTACACCTTACACCAAACAGCTGTTGCCCTTAAAACCCCTCCTCAGCCCCCACCTTAGGTTCTGCTTTCACACTTCACCCAGATTAGGTTCTGATTGGTCGGTTTCTATGCCAGTCAGCATCAAAAGCTCCGCCTCCTAGGCAGCCATTGGCTCCTAGCACTTCACCCAGATTTGGTTCTGATTGGTCGATTTTTATGCCAGTCACTGTCTCCGGTCCTATCTCTGGGCCTGATCAGAGGGGTGGGGCTGATCAGTAGTCCCTGGGGAGGCCTGGAGAGAAACAGAGGTGGCTACTGGCGAAGCCCAGAGAGAAAGAGAGAGGCAACGGCTGATCAACAGCTACCACAGAGGCTGCAGATCAGACACTGCCTCTCTCTTTGGGCCTCTCTCTGGGCCTGTCCGCAGCCCCCTCAGCAGTCAATGCTGAGTTGCTGGGCCCAAAGCAGCAGCAGCAGTCAGTGCTGGGTCACCATGGCAACCCAGCACTGACTGCAGGACTGACTTTGGTTGTTACAGACCCTGGGTTTTTATATATTAGGACTAGAGGCCCAGTGCACAAATTTAATCATACACATGTAGGGTCCCCTAGGCCTAGCCTGCCCGCCGCTCCCCCATCCCATACCCCCCCTTCCCAACCACCAGGAAACTGAAGTTGGAGGCTGAGTGTGACCTGCCCATGGTCTCCCAGAATAAGTTTTCCCTGAGTTCAGCCTGCACTTCATGACCCTCAAGTCTGAGAAAGGTAGGTACTCAGAAGCCACTTTATATTTTTTTCAGAATTCCCTTTAAAATCTGGAATCCCTTGAGTCTCCCTCTCCTCCAAAACTGAAGGATGTAGCACTGGCATTTCCTTACTGATGCGACCAGCTCCACTTGCAGCTCCACCCTGCATTCTCTCCCACCGAGCCTGTCCTATTCCCTCCTTGCCAAGTGCTCAGGTCCTGCCCCTCCCTGATGGCAAGGGCCTATTCTGCCTTGTCATTGGCTGCCTCCTGGTGATGGATTGTGACAGTGTGAGGATATTTATAGGATACTTCCCTATACTCTAAAGATAATATGATTTCCTTTGGTAGAGATTCTTCAAAAGATTCTCAGAGTATAATAATTTTTAAGCCACACATTCACATTTATCCTAAAAAGCTCATGTACAACATGATATAGCTAACGTGGCTGTATGATATATAAGAAAGTTGTTAAGAGAGTAAATCCTAAGAGTTCTCATCACAAGGAGAATATTTTTCCTTTTCTCTTTCTTTCTTTTTTAAAAATTGTATCTATATGACAAGATGGATGTTAGCTGAATCTACTATAATCATTTCACAATATATGTAAGTCAATCCATCATGCTGTATACCTTAAACTTATACATTGATGTATGTCCATTATGTCTCAATAAAACTGGATAAATTTATATCCTTTAAAGCAAGAAAGTAACAGGTAGATTTATTAAATATTTTAAGTGTCAAATAATGCATATATATATATATATATGTGGATTATTTGACACTATATATATATATATATATATACCTTTATTTTCCAAAAGTACAACTAATGTACCATGTAATACAAAAATCACACATTATTCATACTCCTACCACCTCCACTTGTTGCTCAACACTGCTATTGCCTATGTGACATAAATTCCTAAAACTCTGCCATGAACTGTGGATCCTCCCACTGATTTAGCAGTTCCACTCCTGTTCTTGCTGTCTGATATGAAAAAAAAGAAATAAATTATTGTGATGATTTAAAAATGGAATTAAATGAATTGTACATGCTCATGGTAAAGAGAAGAAAGAAGCGGGTGGAAATCCCAAACTATTCTAGTTCCCCTCTCTCCCATAACCCATTGTTAAGCATGAGTTTACCTTTATCTAGCTAGGGTCTTCAGTACAGGTATTAAGAGTATAGTATGGTGTAATAATTATAGCTATAGCTTCTGATATCAGTCCATTGGAGATCAAATTCCTGATCTTTTATTTCATGGTTTTGGACTATCAAAATAACCATAGCTTGATTGCATCTGTAAAATCATTATAATACATATTCAGTGTTGTTGTAAAGAATTATTTAATTTTTATGTAAGACTTATAACATGGTTCTTAATAAGACTTCAATAAATGTTACTTACTATTTAATTTTCTTTTATTTACTTCATTTGAAACTGCAAAGACAAGGCCATTCCTTAGGTCTTTAAAACTATAACCATTGGAATTCAAAAGGAACCAAAATTGGAATTATAGCATTTTAAACATTTTAGACTTGAAAGAGGACTTAGATATTAGATGTTCTCATTATCTACCTGAGAAGAACCCCATTGCCCAAGGTCTCACAATACTTAGGGGTTTCAATCCCAATATGGGCCATATTTTGAGTAGCAGTAGAACTACCTGGAAGAGAGTTGACTCTGCTTCAACATGAGATTCTATTAATTTAGAGGACACACAAATACAAAAAGTTAGTCCACAAGGGAGCAGTGTAGAAAGAGATAAAAATGGGCTATTATTCAAAATAATTCTTACAAAGTAAAATACATATATAAAGGAATAAGTTAAAGTTCATATAACTGGATTTCACAGGTAACTAACACTTTATTTTTCTTAGATCTCACTGGAGAGATTTGACTATCTTAGATTTTTCTCTTGTCTTGCCAACCAACACTTTATCAGTGTGATTCTTCTATAAGTTTTTTTTAAAAAAGGTTTGGGGGAGTTTTTGGCCAACATAATCCTCTACAACATTAACATTTAATACTCTGCTTATGATATGATGAATACACAAAGCCTTTTAGAAATACACAGAGGACTTTTTCTTTACTTCAGTTTCATTGTAAAATAAGGATAATAATATGTGTCTCATGGGTTTTTTGAGGATTAAGAAATGTGCATCAAGCACAATGACTCAGATAGAGTGTACTCAAAAAATGTGTTTCCCACCCTTCTTCCCTCTACATACAATATTTCCCCTTTCCCAGTAGGCCCCTTGCAATTGGTGCAGAAGTAGATGAGTATCAGTAACGTAAAGTGAGTTGATTGCCCCAAAATTTCTTAAAGCCAATAAAAAATGTTAACATTCATTTTTTAACTAACAGTTTGATCTTAAGTATTTATTAATTGGGTCATCAGGTAAAATGTCACCTGTTAAGAGAGGCCTTCCTTAAGCATCTTGACTAAAGAGTCCCTTCCCCAGTCACTCTTTCCCCTTATACTTCCTTATTTTCTTCATGGTTGATATCAGAAATGATGTTACTCTCTTCTGTTTTTTTGTCTCACTCTCTCACACTAGAATGTAACTTCCATGAGGGTATATGCTCCCTGTTTAATATTAAATCTCTGTGTGCTAGAGCCATACCTGACACACAGACCTCTCAGTGAAACCACATTTGTTTGATTGGATAAATAAATGAAGGCCTTGATGAGGAAGTTTGATTTTATTCTCAGTGAAGAATTTTGTGTAGCAGATTTATATGATCAGACTAACATGTTAGAAAGACTCTCTGGTAGCCTGTGTACTTTCCATTAGCAACCAGAAAATCAAATTTACCTTTGGACTTAAATTGAAAATCGTAGCAAATGTCATTTGGGACAAAGAAAACCAGGAGACTGGAAAAAATTGGAGATTAGAAGAACATGAAGAAAAAGGAAGGAAGAAAGGGAAAAAGGAAAGAAGGAAGGAAGGAAAGAAGGAAAGAAGGAAGGAAGGAAGGAAGGAAGGAAGGAAGGAAGGAAGGAAGGAAGGAAGGAAAAGAAAAAAACATAAAAAGAGAACATTTGTGAAAACAACTGCCTAGGAAAATTGACTTCAGATATTGAACAGGTACATCTCAATGACATGGAGAGACTTGGAGAGGCAGCAAAGCTTCAACGGACTAAAAGAATTTCCTGGCAAGAGCTTTGGGTTGTGAAATGTTCTACTTCAAGAGATTAATTTGAGCCCTTATAATGTTATTTTCAGAACTGCTCTACCATCTTTTTACCTAATGTTTTCATAAAATTTTGTACTGATACATGGTCAATGACCCAAAGTTGACTGTAACTCAGGAACTCTATTTAGCCCTCCTGAGTCCTTTATAAACATCAAGCCAGCTTCTGGTGGGATTGGGGGTGGGGGTAGTGATGATCTGAGGTGACTTTCTGTAAGTTTCACTATACTAGTGATGGGTGTCAACCACAGCAAAGAGGACCAGGGCCTCTTAAAATGCTGGATTCAATTCCAGAATCTCAGGTGGTGAAAAGAAGCGATAACATAATTAATTCTGAGTTAGTGAAAGGAGAACAGTGTCATGAGTCACACCAAACAGTAGATCCTTTAAAAATTGAATATAAAACTGGGCTTTAGGATGCACTGTATGACTTCTTCGGCAGAGGATTTATGTCTTATTTGCTTTGCTTAAGCTAATAGTAAAATTAGTTAGTATGCCATCTGCATTTGAAAGATGTTTGGTAGCAGGGGTGTAGAAGAAAAGGTATAGGAGGAGAAACATGGCCAGGAAGCATGCTGGCTGGCCGGGAAGTTCAGGCTAGGGTCAAGACCTGCCACATGGACCTGAATGATACAAAACCTTTATGTGCACAATGAATTATATAATCAATTAATATAATTAAAAGCACCAGACCAATAAATTCAGCATTTAATAAATATTTGTTGAAAAAATAAAAAGACTTTTTCTCTGATCTTAAAGTAATGACTCCTTACTTCATTGGAAAGCTGCAAAAGGTTTATTCAATTTTTATTAAGTGCTGTCTTGGTAAGAAGGCATAGATATTCCTCCCCCCCCCCCGGCCCTCCTTTATTTTCTCATTATACTGACCCCTGGGAGAGTAAAAAAAAAAAAAAGTTTGTAGGTCTGGGGTACAAAACCAGCTATTGCAACAAGAACTGAATACTTCTGTTTGAACTTTAGGGCCAGTGCAATTTTTGAAATTTATGATTGGCTTTTAGGTATAGGCTTTTAAAAAGCTAGGGCTGTGGTCGGCAAACTGCGGCTCGCAAGCCACATGCGGCTCTTTGGCCCCTTGAGTGTGGCTCTTCCACAAAATACCATGGCCTGGGCGAGTCTATTTTGAAGAAGTGGCGTTAGAAGAAGTTTAAGTTTTAAAAATTTGGCTCTCAGCCCTGACCGGTTTGGCTCAGTGGATAGAGCATCCGCCTGTGGACTGAAGGGTCCCAGGTTCGATTCCGGTCAAGGGCATGTGCCTTGGTTGTGGGCACATCTCCAGTAGAGGGTGTGCAGGAGGCAGCTGATCGATGTTTCCCTCTCATCGATGTTTCTAACTCTCTATCCCTCTCCCTTCCTCTCTGTAAAAAATCAATAAAAATATATTTTAAAAAAATTTGGCTCTCAAAAGAAATTTCAATTGTTGTACTGTTGATATTTGGCTCTGTTGACTAATGAGTTTGCCGACCACTGGGCTAGGAGATTCATCTGATGTCTCCAGCTCTTGACTGTCTGGCCGCTTTGGATAATCAGTACAAAATGTATATACCTGGTTACCACTGATGAAACTAGAAGCCCAATGTCTGCATGTCCTGCTACTTCTAACTGGTGTCAGGGCTCCTCTCTGCTCACCTTATCTGGGGAGCGTGCTATGGCCACCTCTCTAGGACAGCCCGAGGCAGCAGGACACTCTTCCAGCTCACACTGCTGTCTTCATAACAGTTGGGGCCCATTGATGAAGCCATCCAGATCTCAGAGTATCTGTGGCTGTCAGAAGAAGTGGTGAGAAACTTGAAGCCTTAAGCTCCTCATTTGTGGGGATCCTCCGTTACCTTTTGCACTGAATCTCGGTAGGACCAAGATGTTAAAGCTTGCTTGTGTTTGTATACAGATGGTGTGAGTCTAGAACTCCCTGTAAGTAGACTAGTCTTGAAGAGAATGTGTTTTGCCTCCCCATTGTCAGACTATATAAGCATCTGTGTCTCTAATATCTCACATACACCTCCTATATGGAAGTGTACAAACTCTGTGTCATGGCAGTAAAATATCACACAAATAGGGTAAAGGCACACAGGGAACAATTCTGACCAGATACCACACAGCCACCCTAGAAATATCTACACTATTCCTAAAATTGTGCCCTGGCATCCAGATCAATAGAAAATTTAAAGAACTCAATTAAGAACACTTACTGTCATAGGTCATATGTCAATATATATTATCATAGATTATATTCTCATTTGTTGCTTCCAAGCTAAGATAGTAGAGAAAGAAAAAACAAGTCTAGGCTACTCTGTGACATTATGTTCTTTCATGTCAAAGGATTCTCTTTGGTGTCCCTCATTGCTAATAAAAGAAAGGCTGCATATATATTGGTAATTGCTTTTGGCTGCACAGAATAGAAATTTGACATCAAGGGGTTAACAGAATAGGGCTTTGTTTTCCTTACATACTGAAGTTTGGAGGTAGATAATACTGTGCTGTATTTTGGCTCTATGATGTCATCAAGGACCCAGACTTCACCTATCTTTCTGCTATGACATCCCACTGTTTAACTGTCTTCCTTATGCTCATAAAATAGCTTTTTCTTGTCTGAGGATCACATCCAATTTCTTGAAGAAACGGGGTGGGGAAGGGTAAGGGAAGGTAAATAAAAGACAAAAGAGATATGCCAGTTGAGTCTGTCCCTTTTTATTAGGAAAGCAATCATTTTCCTAAAATCTTAGCTAAGCAGATTTTTACTTCCATATCTTCAGTCCAAACAGAACCAAATAGCCAGCATTAGCATCAAAAGAAGTGGGAAAACTTGAGTATCTTTTTTGCTTTTTCAAACAAATTCAGGGTTCTATTGTTAAGAAATATGGGGAGCATTTTATCAGTTTGGATATTGGTTAGACAACTTGTGTTTGCCTCAAGCTATAACATCTGTGAGATACAATTTATTTGTAAATTCATTAAAATTTTTGATATTCCAAATAATTCATCAGAGAGGTTATTCCAAGCTTCTAATATATGAAGCAGACAGATAACCAGTTTCTGACAAATTTTTTGGTGGAGCCTTTTTTATTTTTCTCCCCTACTAGACTGTAAGCTCTGGTGGGGAAGACAGTGGGAGGGCAAGTATATATTTTTCTTTATTTCTTTCCCCCAAGCATCTAACACATCGCATATAAAAGTGCTTGAAAGAACATGTTGAATGAGTCAATGCATGAGTAAGAGTCAGTAGATCCAGGATTTGGCATCCTCGCCTATTGGTTATAAGATCTTGAACATGAGAATTGACCATTTCATGTCTGCTTTTTTCCATCTCTGATGTGGTGACATTACATGTGCAAATGTGCCTCCTGGGGCTCTCGAGGAGTCAAATAAGCTAACACATCTTAAGCATTTCTTCAGCGGTGTAGGTATTTACACTGTGAAGTGCTTTCAGTGCTATTGTCCCTCTTGCCTAGTTCTGCTAATCAACACAGCTTCACCCCTCACCTGTGCTAGAGTGAGGGCAGGCATCACTCACCCACTTTTGTTAGGTTAAGAAATTAAGGTTAGGATGGCTTGTACTGATCTAATCTCAGATAAATTACAAGGGACAAATCTTGATGTTTAGGCTTGAAAAAAAAATAGTACACAATAAGCCTTCCTTATTTATAACCTGCTTTTTTTCAGAAAGGATTTAAGGAGGTGGGGAATTGTTATTTCTTTAAGCTGGTTACTCTGAGAAATATATACATTCAATAGCTTTGCAGATAGCTTAATAGATAAGGTATCATTTAGCCTACTGAAGACAAGATGGAAAGCCCTCCGGAAGGGTTTTCAATAATATAAGGGACCCAAGGATATAGAACAAAAGGAGTAGAAGCACAATAAAATTAGGCTAAGTATTGATAAATAGTGAGTATTTTATCAGGTGAATCAGGTTTCTTTCAGGGTTTTTAAAAATAAGATAGATTCTCATCTGTGGGAGGTGGTTCGAGTGCAGCACAGTAAGAGCAGACCACGTGGTAGGCTTCCTTAAGTGTGCCTTTGAGCTTTGTCATCTTTAGGCTCTTCGAATTCATTATCACTTCTGCTTATTGATTTCAAAATAACAACTGAAACTTTGCAATTTACAAAGTGCTTTCACACATGGCCTCTCATTTAATTCTCACAACAGCTTACTGATACATTATGCACATTTTCCAGAAGTAAATAATGAGACTAAAATTTGAACCAAGTTCTTCTTATTCTAGATGTGATGCTCTTTTCTGAACATGTCATCTATCTCGCACTCCCATGTGGTCATGCTGTGGCTGAAGAACTGGTAAATCCACTGCCTTCTGCTTCTAACCTGCTGTTTTTTATGGTCCTGGTTGTGGTTGGTGGAACCACATTCTATGCAGTTGCCTTAGTCAGAGACCTAGGAGTCAAACTAGACTTTTTCCTCTCCCACTTCTGCTCAATCATCAAATCTTATTGATTTTTAGCCTCTAAACATACATATCTCAAAAGTTGCCTTTCTCTCCACCCCACTACCACCTTTTATTTTTAACTCCTCACCATTTATTTGAATTATGAGAATAAATTTTTTTCTTCCTGGATTTTCTCCATTTAGCATTGCTTCCTTAACTCCAACCAGGGATCAAAGTGCAACACTTTAAGCAGGAGAGTAAAATAAAAATATTCCCATGGAAATCCCTGGCCTGGAGCCCTCATCAGTTCCTTGACTCCTACTGCAGTGCTTCCTAGATTTTGGCCATCTCCACAGCCCTTTCATATCCTTGTGGTAGTCCTGCACCACTGGAAGTCGGTGTACTGTTGAAAAGAGTATATTGATACCCATACTATTCAATATAGGAGAATCCATATGACGAGTCCATATGATGTGTTCTTTGCAACCTTTTAGAATTGTGAGAGAAGTTTTCGGTGTTCAAGGTCTGAAACATTCCTGCCAGAACACTGGGTCTGAATACATTGAGTCCAAGTAGGATGCATCACCAGAGCAGTGACTATTTTAGTCTATTCAATACAATAATGTCCATGAAATCATGAGTTTGATGTGCTAGCTATGTTTTTCCCCAATATACATTAACATACGAATATAACTATGTGAATGAAAAGGAGTTCTATGGAAAGTAACCTCATTATTTATTATTATTTATTATTATAATAATAAAAGCATAATATGCTAATTAGACCAGATGTCTTTCCAGACAACCTTCCAGATGAAGCGAGTCCTAGGTGCCAGAGGAAAGCTGGTGCCGGCAGCTGGGGAAGGAAGGCCTACTTTTGCACGAATTTTGTGCATCTGGCCTCTAGTATGATTGTAAATTCCTAACTGGGGAGGTCATGATGGGTAGTCATGCCCCAGGCATATAATGACTTTAGTAAAAGGCTAATCTTTGCCTTAAGCAAGCCCTGTCCATTGTTTCTCTGCAACTAGGTTACCACACCCTAATGAGCACATAATCTTGTTAACTATCTCGTAATCCAATCCCTGATTTGCTGTCTCTCACCTTCCTGTAATCTTTATGTTTCCTCCTTAATTTCAAGGGCATAAAAGAAATGGCAAAACTGTCATTCTCAGGAGCATTTAAAGTCTTGCTTCCCGGCAATTGTCAGTTTGGGCTCAAGTAAACTGTTATAAAATTTTTTTACAGGTTTGGATATTTCTTACATAGACAGCAATTAAATTTTTTAAAAGTTTGTGAATTACCTAAAATAATTTCTTTGTATTTGTGATAAATCTGGAAACTTCTCAGTGTGAAATAAATGCTTCTTTTGATGTGGCTTCTATTTCACTCTGTAGCCTCATCTGCAGGGTGTCCATATAAATTATCACCCAAACCAGGATACTTTTGAGGGATATTCACACTGAATTTAGAGGTAAATCCAGGTATAAAACTTTAGCATCCCAGGAAAATCTGGGCATATGGTCACCTTACTCATCTGCTTATTGACAGGCCAGCAGAGGACATTTGGCTCAGGTGGACTAGAAAGTCCCAAATGAGAAAGTGGCCCCTAGCCTCATTTCGTGGAACAGCCTGCAGTCACCCAATCTGGCACAATAGGAGGCAGCGGCACCCAGGGCGAGACAGCAGGCCAAGGATAACAATAGCCGCTTACAGCCCATAGCCTCAATGGCCAGCACTAATCAGGTTGAAGGACAACGAACGCCATCAAATCAGACCAGAACACTTACATCCCCCAGCCTCTGCTCCTTGCGGTTTGGGCGCATAAAATTCAACTCGAAGGACAGTGGAGGCTGAGTCCTAACCTTCCTTGGTTGGCTCCATTCCCCCTTCCCTCTAATAAACTTCCCTCCTGTTGGCTCTCTGTGTCTGCCTAATTCCTTGAGCAACTCCAATCTTACACTTACTCCCTTATTTGCACATTTTGCATTGAGCATTACCCAAGTATTTTCAGATTTTTGTACCCACTGTATGACTTCAAGCCTCTGAGTTTCTGTACATCCTGTTCCTTTAGCCTGGAAACCCTTTTTTACTTTTCTTCTGATTTTTCACTTCCAGCACTGGCTTCTCCAGGAAGTCTTTCTAGACTCCAGACTGGACCAAATGTCTGTTCCAAGTATTTCCTGAGAATTCTAAACTTATCTTTTTCTCTCTTTCACATTAAGGCACTCTCCAGAGCAGGTAGCATGTCTTGCTGAATTTTCTTCCTGCAGCACATAGATACCTGTTCAAGGCAAACATAAGTGACATGTATATGACTCACTATGGACCAACCCAGTGTAGGGACCCTCCTGTTGTCCTCTAGTTAACACGGGAGTTAGCCCTCGTCTGATTAATGATGCTGGGACTACCTAAAAGTACTGCTCTTTTCTATATTTACCTTTACCTTTGGTGCAGAAGCAGAATATCACGGTGCTTAAGACAAGGCTGAGGGGTTAAACAGAACTGGTTTAGAATTCCTGCTCTGCACTTAACTAGCTTTGTGACTTTGGCAAGTTATTCAACTCTCCTAAACTTCAGTTTCTTTGTCTGTAAAATCTGGATGATAACAAAACCTCGCTTCTGGCATGTTCTGCTGGCTCATTAAGGAACCTTGAATTTTCAAGGCCGCTTGGCTTGAATCAGAGTCCAGGCATAAAGTACCATCCACAGGATTCTGAAGGAGCATAGAATGAATGCAGAGAATTAACACCTTGCTTCTATGTAGGCTTAGCATATGTTTCTTAATGTATAAAAATGAAGCATTTAACAACAAATGTTTTTCTTTCACAATAGGCACTGAAATCATCAGCTGCTTGAGTTCTGTTGGGAACTCTTTTTAAAATATATTTTATTGATTTTTTTATAGAGAGGAAGGGAGAGGGAAAGCGTTAGAAACATCGATGAGAGAGAAAGAGAGAAACATTAATCAGCTGCCTCCTGCACACCCCCTACTGGGGATATGCCTGCAACCAAGGTACATGCCCTTGACCAGAATCGAACCTGGGACCCTTCAATCCGCAGGTTGACGATCTATCCACTGAGCCAAACCGGTCAGAGCTGTTGGGAACTCTTGATGCCTCATCTGTGTACCCCCCAAAATAGGCTATTAAGCTCCTAATGCCATCTCTTTGAGCCCCCTGCACAACCTGGTTTATTAATCAATCATGCACTAATTAATTAATTTGTTAACAAAGTTATTGCATGCTTCTAACATGATGAGTGCTTGTCTATGCTCCTATGATATGCTAGACATTGTAATGTGTACCAGGGATAAAATGATGACATATAAGTATCTGGGTTGGAGGTTCAAGTGGTTCAAATAAAGCTTTAATTACATAAGTTCCATAAATGTGGCGGTCAGGTCCCTATAAATCTGTGCCTAGGTAAGGGAGCATAGGGGAGTGGTACCTAATCCCCATGAGTGGGGATGGCATGTCATAAAATTTTTCTTCAATGGGGATTACTGGACATGAATGGTATGATCATCCAATGATGAATTTCCCAGGGCATGAGCAAGGGCCTTTTTCACTGGGTCCTCTTAGCTTACAGTTTTAATGAGGCTGTGGGGGCCTTGGGCAGCTCCTGCACACCTCTTTAGTGATTTAGTCCTGTCTCTCTGCAACACCCCCCCGCCCCACTCTTCAGTCTTCAGCGCTGGGAATAGATAGAATTGGGTACAGCCGGCTGGGAGGTAATTTAATTAGATAGTTTCTGCAATGCTAGAAAAAAGCACAAGTAGGAACCAATGAAGTGGAAGAAATCTGAGCTTAAGAGGCAATAGGAGGAAGGGAGAGAATTAAGTTCTGATGACTCCAAGGTTTCAGCCTGGGTGACGTTGGTAGTGAACAGTATTAAGAGTTAGGGAATCACAGAAGGAAGAGGAGAATGCTGCAATGGGAGCTTGATCCTACTTTTTATGGGATCTAATTTTTAACAAGAGCTAATCTTTCTGACTATAAATGGCAACTGCCTTCTGCCCAATCTTTTTTCATTTTTCTTCAGGTTCCAAACAAAATGAATACCACCAAGCATGACCTAGTACTACCTAAGCACACATGGTCCAGAGTAAATTCAAGTAATGATTAGAGAGATGTACAATTGCAGTCTGCACAGCTCTAGTCAAGCTCTATCAATTGTTAGCTAATGATTTCCAACAATTCATCAGTTATTTTCTTATGTCTTTATAGACATGCATTAAAAAAAATGACAGAGATTAAAACTGGTTGCTGCTAACCAATATTTGATGTGTTATCCTTGACCAACTTCGTGGAATGCACATCCTTGAAATGTTCTTTTAACATTCCCAGTGTCTATTATGTAAAATAAACTTTGTCACGTTGGTAGATAGCCCAAAGATCATGTTTAATAAAACCGTTCCAGTTTGCAATAATTAATAAAATGTGTGAACTATGGGCTCTTTTAAAACAATTATAAACATCACTATGCTTACCTTGTGTTGTGTCAGCTGTCTTGCCCTAACACAGAAATAAAAAAATTCCAAACATTTATAGTTATAAAATTGAAGTATCAGCATAAGCATAGATGATCACAAAGTTTGTATGAAAATGGGTGCTTCTAATGTGTTTGAGAGCTTTGTGCTACAACATAGCCAAACATCCTCTTTGAAATCGTGTTTATACATTTCCTTGTCTGGAAGCACATCACTTCCATCTTTATCAGCATAAAATTAAATTGTAGGCCATTCCTCAATGTAATTTTATTGATTTCATCTTCAATAAATACTGAGAATTTGCTTTACATTCAGCGCTGTCCAAGAGATATAGAAAGAACTATACTATGTCCCAACTTCCTGACCTTATGGAGCTTTCAGTTATTTTGGTGGGTGGGGATGGTGAGACAGATTTATTGTAACAACACACTTTATTGTTTTTAAAGATTTTTTATTGATTTTCTTTTTTTTTTCTTTTCTTTTTTTTTTTTTTTTTTTTTTAGAGAGAGAGGATGGGAGGGGAGAGAGAGAAACATCGATTCGAGATGTGAGAACCAAACATTGATCTGCTGCCTCCTGCACACCCCCAACTGGGGACCGAACCCGCATCCTGGGCATGTGCCCTGACCAGGAATCTAACTGGCAACCTTTCAGTGCAGGGGAAAACACCCAGCCAACTGAGCTACACTGGCCAGGACTAGTAACACACTTTTATATCACAAAGTATTACAGACACATTAAATTGGAAGTTGGCAAAGGGAGTGTCTAGGGGAATAGGGGCTACTTTATAGTGTTAGGAAACATCTCTCTCCATTTATGTTATTTGGTCTAAAGTCTCAATGATGACAGGAAGACAGTCAAACTACTATGTGGGTATAAGAAGAGTCCAGGCAGAAGGGAGAACATGTGCAAAGACCTTGAGTCATGATAGAAAATGATGTGGTCAAGGAACAGAAAGGTAGCCTGTGTGCCTAGAATATATTAAGTGAGAGAGAGGGAGGAGGAGATGAGGTCAGCAAGAGATTAAGCCTTCCACGATGCCTTTACAATGGAAAGACAGTGGTGAGTGATGTGATTTAATGAAAGCATTGAGATCATTCTGGCTGCAGTGTGGAACATGCAATTTAGGAGACAAAAAGGAAACAGGAAAAAAAATAGGAGATGATGTATTAGTTTAAACTAGAGCTAACTTTAGAAGTTGAAAATGGTGAGAAGAGATATGTTGATGGTTGAACCTATAGTACTTGCTGAAGGATTAAATGAAGGATATATTAAAAAGAGAAAAATTAAAAATGGTAATTTAAGGTCCTAGCCAGTTTGACTCAGTGGATAGAGCATTGGCACTCGGACTGAAGGGTCCCAGATTAGATTCCAGTCAAGGGCACGTACCTCAGTTGCAGGCTTGATCCCTAGCTCTAGTCAGGGTACTTGCAGGAGGCAACCAATTGATGTGTCTCTCTCACATTGATTTTTCTCTCTCTGTGTCTCCCCCTCTTCCCTTCCATACCCTCTAAAAAAAAGAAGAAGGAAAAAGAAAGAGAGAGAGAGAGAGAGTCTGGAAAAAATAAAATGTGTCTAAAAACAATGACAATTTGGGGGTTTTAGTTTGAATAACTTCCTGAATGGTGGTGACATTTACTGAAATGGGGAACACTGGGGAAATAACAAGTTTGGGAGATAAAAACAATATCTCAGTTTAAGACATTAAGTTTGTGGTACCTTTTTAGATATCCAAATAGAGACGTGCCATAGGTAGTCATAAATGTATTTTTGTAGCTCACGGCAGGGTCAGGATTGGAGATATAGATTCAGAAAACATGAGGACAGTGAAATGGTGGGGGATCAGCACATCCACCCTTCCTGTCGGGGCAAAGGAGAGTTGGATTGGGAGGATCAGAATAAGAGAGCTGGAAGAGTACAAGGAATATTTAGACCCTGGGATGAATTGAGAGGTTGTGCTTGTTATTGGTGAAAGTGATGCTGACGTTAAGACCCTGGGTGAGAATGAGGTGTTGAAGTGGAAGATGATAGGAATAGTGGTTGGTCCCCCTGGGGGTGTTGAAGTCACTTAGAATGACTGCAGGACCCGAGAGTAAATATGTCTCAAAGACAAAGGTCAGTGGGAGGACAGGGGAATGGAAGAGAAGTTCTGATTGAGAAGCCCACGGAGAAGCACCTGGAGACATATGGAAGGAGTGGGGCCCACAGGTGACACAGGACAGTGGCAAGTGGATACACAGCCAGATGCATTCTCAGTGTAGGGCAGGCAGCATAAACAATGACTCAGCAGTTCCAGAAAGCAAGGCATTCCTGATGGAAAGAGAGTGTCAAAAACGAAGTGCTACCCCTTAGTCTGGGTGACGCCGTGCCCCTGGGTTCGGCCGAGACCAAACCAGAGGGAGTCGGACCTCCATTACCACCATTTGTCCACCATCCAGAGCTGAGGGGTCAGTGCTGACATGTACACATAAGGAACTACTGGACATTGAAATTGGGTCTCAAAAGAACTGTTGGTCCAGGGGGAAGCTCGCTACAGATTGATTCATTTGCCTGTCAGCATAACTATTATTGCTCGTCTCACATTCAGTTCTTATTAGTATATATCTAGTGACATATGATCTCGCTCATCTAGGGGAAATGATGAACAACATAGACTGAGGAACAAGAACAGAACCAGAAGCAAGGAGGCATCGATCGGACTATCGGGCCTCAGAGGGAGGATAGGGGAGGGTAGGGGTAGGGTGGGGGGAGGGGGAGAGTTCAACCAAAGGACCTGTATGCATGCATATAAGCCTATCCAACGGTTAAGTTCAACAGGGGATTGGGGCATGCGTGGGGAGAGGGGTGGGATGGGAATGGGGGGATGAGGACAAATATGTGACACCTTAATCAATAAAGAAATTTAAAAAAAAAAAAAAAAAAAAAAAAAAAAAACGAAGTGCTATCAAACTCAGAAAACTTCAAGTAACCTACAATGGACTTAATGAGGCTTTACCTCCCGAAGCTGCTGCGGACACGACCACTTACTCCCTCTACAAATAAGTGAAAGCTGAGGGGGCATAAGTGTTGAAGGAGAGAGAATTTGAGTCCCATAGTCAGATACCTCATTGACATGTTTGTGCAAATAATCATACATTTCCCATCTGCTTTTCAACTTCACATCATGAATCTGGATCGTTTGTTGACAGATCCACTTCCTTTTCCCCACAGGCAGAGCTGTGCATAATTACACTGAACTTGAGTAGAAAACATGTGAGTAGGATTCCAACTTCAGCCGTACGATTGTTCCCTTTGTTATCACACACGACACTTTTAAATAAGATTGTGGGAATGAGAAATTACAGGGAACTTCCAGCAACTGTGAGGCTCACAGAACCACACACTGTTTCCTCTGCTCGTGTCCAGATGGAAACCCTTTGGGTTAGAGAACGACCCGGATCACAGTGTGTCTGGCACGATTAGGTTACATGACAGATTTCTAGCTGCCCTTGAGAGGAGACTTTCCTCTTCTCTGTGTAGATTTCTCTCTCCCTTTCGCCTCCAATTGATCATAACAGCTGCAATAAAACCCACTTCACCTTAATAAAAACAAACCAGGCGCTCCTTCTATATGTTCCAGCCTCACTTGCATAAGTACTGATTATTGATCTGAAAACATGCTATGCCTTAGCCTTGTCATGTTTAGCTTTACTTTCCCTGTGCAAGTGTCAGTAAGAGCCACTATCACCTGCAACAGAATTGCCCTAGCCAAACAATATGATGGTGGACCGGTCAGAAAATCTATCTTGGGTCAACAATTTGTCACAATGAAAATTGCAGAGGCCCAGTGTGTTCACTGAACAGTTAGTAATTCAAGCCTTATCCCTGATATATCATATGCATTGGGCTTGCTGACTCTCATCGATAAATTCAATCTCTTCAGAATAGCTGATAATTAGGCTATTGAACAATTGATTTTGCATAACCACCTAACCGAAGCTGATTTGGCTGTTATTGCTGAGACAGGGAAAATGACAATGATTGCGGCTGAATGCCGTGTGCCCCTAAAGAACTGTTGAAGGGTGGCAAAGATCAAAGGCATCCAATTCCTTTTTCCAGATGAGCCATTTTTCCAGTTCTTCATTGTGAAGGGAGGAATAACTATCTTGGAAGTGACAGCAAAAAGATACCAAGGCCATGGCTGCCTTCACTTCCCTGCATGATTTCCATCCTCTTCAAGCCACAAAGTTTTCAGGTTGATGAGGTCATTTTGCCAAGAGCAAGAACCCCAGAGCTGTTTTGAGATGGAATTATCCAGCTGTGCGGTCTGCCTCTTACTTTACTTAGAACAATAAACTTTGTAAAGTTCACTGTATTCAGTAGGGGTTTAATAGAGTGCCCACACTCTTAGGCTCTCTGCTGGGGGATGCAGTTCTGTGTGATTTGCATGCTCCTTGTTCCCATTTGTGTATGAGGTGCCACTGGATGTTTCTTGGGTTAGGAATTTCATTGTCAGCTAGATTTCTGTTTGACTCAATGGCTATCATGGTATGTTACTGTGTCACCTACGCTCTCACACAAACCACAGGTAGCGGGGAGCAATTTAATGGTCGACATTCCAGGTGTCATGAACTGAAAATGGGGAAGGAGTTACTGGACTATGCAGGGGTGGGCTGGCTCTTGATTTACACTGCTGGGCAGACTCAATAAAAATATTGGGGAGTAAGATCTTGCTTGGTAATACCATGCAAATCCATAATAACTGAAGAACATTTAGAAATTATAGACATTACACAAAAGAAAAAAGATAAACTGTTTATAATAACCTAGAGGTAACCAGTTTTTATTTTTTGCTACTTTAATATTTACTCTGTATACACACACACACACACACAGAGGCACATACACACATAAACTTATAAAAATGCAGACATACTATTTTTAGGCAATTTTCTATTAAAAATATACTGTAAATATGTATTCATTTGTTTCATATAATGTATATATATCTATATATGTAAAATCACCTGTTATATGTCAGGCATGCATGGAGATTTGTGAACAACACAAGGAAATTCTAGATTTCATGGAGGACTTATTATAGTGGATATGTAAAGAGAACAGAAATTATAGAAATAAACAAAATATCATGAAAACATAACTGGCTGATGTCATAGATGGAAGTTGAGGGATGCTTTTGTTTGAATGGGCAGAGGGGGCCTCCTTCAGAAAACAACCTGAAACAGTGAATATCAAAAGGAATGGCCGTGGGAAGATTTCGGGAAGAGCATAGAGACATCAGCCAGTGCAAGGGCTCGGCGGTGTATAGGAACAAAGAGAAGGCCATTGTAGCTGGGATAGATGATGGAGGGGAAGATGAGTTGAGAGAGGATAGAGAGGGAGGCAGGGACAGCTCTTTTCTATGTAGTTTTTCTTTTTTTAAATGTGTGGTCAAAGTCATTGGAGAACTTTAAAGAGTCCTCCAAAGGACTCTTCAAAAATCAGCACTTGGATTTGTATTAAAAAACTACAATAAGAACAATAGCAACAAACCCTCTAGCTGCTGTGTGAGAATAGATTGCAGGAGGCAGAGTGTAACTAGGGATGCCACTAAAGGGACCATTAAAGTGGTCCCAGAGAAAGATGACAATGGCTTAGACCAGGCAGTTCAAGCCATTACTCTAGAAAAGTTGATTCACATCATCTAGGGGTATTAACTTATTCCAAAGGTAACTAATGTGTGGTCAGAATCTAGTAGTAGGCTCTTGGGGAAAAGAAAATACATGTGAATCTTTGGATATTTTAATCAGGGATGAGGAAACTTTATCTTTGAGTGCCACTTGCAGGGTTGACATTGGAAGAAAGAGAGGGAGAGATGACATGTGAACAGAAGACAAGAAAGATAAAAAAAGGAAAGTGACAAGTGGATAAATTAGAAAAACGAATCTCAAGTAGTTGCGATTGGCAATGCAATTAAAAATTTCCACTCATTGGCACCTGTGACAAAAAATCATCTACCTCCTCCAGCATTGTATCATTAGGCAAATTAGTTAATTGTTAGGAATTTACAAAGAGGCATGGAATCCAGTGGGTTATTCACAGCTATAAGAGCTCTGTTGTCTGAACTGTAGTGAAATCTTATTAAAATATGAGAATAAGTGCTTAGAGTTTCAGGGAGGAGCAGATATGTAGACTAATGAATTTTCATCTCAAAATCACTTTCCTGATCATCATACATAAAGGGCTGGGTCTAGCATCTCTTTTCATGCAGTTAACTCCAAATTAAAGCCAATTATAAGTAGAAAAGCTTACTTTCATGCTTTCTCATAGTTTGTATTCATACCCTTTCTTCTAATCACTGCCTTTATCTATTCTCATATGTGTTGGCTCCCTCTCCAGAGTGGATGAAAGGGGGAGAGAGAGAGAGAGAGAGAGAGAGAGAGAGAGAGAGAGAGAGAGAGAGAGAGAGATTAATTTAGAACCCAAGTGCCTGCTGCTTCGCTCAGACAAGTGTCTTCTAGGTGGGCAATGCGGGCAACTTTTGTTTTGCCTGAAATATCTGGGCAGTAATTGGGAACGTTCTACATTCACAGAAGAACTGCTTAATATAAGGAAGAGTAGGCACTTTGGGGCCAAAGAGACAATGACTTGAATCCTGCCTCTGACATCTGCTCTGTGACCTTGTCAGTGTATGTAACCTCTCTTGGGACCTTGGCTTTGTCATCTACAAAATGATGGCAGGATTACCTATTTTAGAGGGCCCTAGTGAAGACAGGTTATAATGATTGTGAAAAGTGCCTCACCACTTAACAGCCATTTTCTTTGCCTCATGGCTTTGTATTTTTTGTTTGTTTGTTTGTTTGTTTGTTTTTTAATCCTCACCTGAGGATATTTTTCCATTGAAATTTACAAAGTGGAAGGGATGGGGAGAGCCAGAGAGAGAGAAACAATGACGTGAGAGAGTCACATCAATTGGTTGCCTCCAGAATATGCCCCTGCACCTCCACCAGGGATGGGGTTTGAGCCTGCAACCGAGGTACATGCTCTTGATTGTAATCAAACCCGGGACTCTTCAGTTCACAGGCCGACGCTCTATCCACTGAGCCAGACCAGCTAGGGTCCTTGCTTTGTATTGATCAGGCTATGCAACCAGTCTAGCACTCCTTCCCTGAAGCCTATTTCCAAGAGGGCACATCTACATATGTGTAGACAAAAACACTTCATTGCCTTTCTCTAGGTTGTCACCCTTCCTCCTCTCCACCACATCCTGCTGCCATTCTTTGGTGAATGAAGCTTTGAGATTTCAAGCTGTCAGCTCATTGAGTCACCATTTTGATCTGTCATCCCGGTTATGAGCCATGTAATATGTAAGTAATGACATCTCAAAATATTTTCAATCCTTCATCTCTTTTTTCTCTCTTTAAAAAAAAATTTTTTTTAATTCATTGGGGTGACATTGGTAAAAAGATTATGTAAGTTTCAGGTGTACAATTCTGTAATACATCATCTGTATATTGTAGTGTATTTTTACCACCCCAAGTTAAGTCTCCTTTCGTCACTATTTATCCCCCCTTTATCCCCTTCTACCTCCCCCAACCCTCTGTTACCTCTAGTAATCACTATAGTGTTCTCTGTGTCTGAGTTTGTTTGTTTTTTTGCTCAATCCCTTCACTTTTTCACCCAATTCCTCAACCTCCCTCCAACAACTGTCAGTCTGTTTGGTTGGTTATTTTGCTCATTAGATTCCACATCTGAGTGAAATCATATGGTACTTATCTTTCTCTGACTGGCTGATTTCACCTAAGCATGATGCTCTCCAGGTCCAACCATGCCATTGCAAAAGGTAAAATTTCCTTCTTTTTTATAGCCGAGTAGTATTCCATTGTATAAATGTACCACAGCTTTTTCATTACTCATCTGCTGATGGGCACTTGGGCTGTTTCCAAATCATGGCTATTGAAAAAATGCTGCAATGAACATAGGGGTGAATATGTTCTTTTGAATTGTTTCAGGTTTCTTTGGTTTAATCCTTCATCTTGAGGGATACTTCTGTGCTTCACATTTATCCGTTAAAGGAGGAGACTAATAGCTCCTTTGGCTGACAAGGTAATTACACACCAAGAGCTACGTTAGCACCAAGAACTATGCTGAGATGTCTTGCCAGAGAACAGAGTTGTTAAAAATCTCAATCCTATTCCTGATGGTGCTACTTTTAATTACATTTAAACACTGGATTGTCAGGGGGAGTGAAAAGCTTTTGCTGGCTCAGCCAGTTTCAGAATTGTCCACAGTGGAGTCAAGATAAAACATCTTGGCCTCAGCACCAGGCCAAGCAAGGATAGTTTGATTGGCATTTGGAACTGAATTCATGCACCCTGTGCCCGGGGAGTCACAGAGCTAGAGGAGATTTAGCTCATGGTGTTGATTCTGTTTTATTGTTTCTTAACATAATCTGATTTTATTGAAATGATTTTTAGCCTGCTCCATAGTTGCTGAGAAGTAGGTTGGTTGTAAAACACCCCACAAAAATGACCTATTCAGGTTAATTGGACAAAGCAGTGTAATAATATCTAGCACTTATTGAGCACTTACTATGTGCCAAACACCTCAATGCATGAATTGTCTCAACAACCCTATGAGGTAAGCAGTCGTAGTTTCTCCATTTTAACAGATGAGTAAGCTGATGCACCAAATGATTAAATAACTTCTCCAAGGTTACATAGGTGCTGACTTGAAATTGAACCTAGGCAGCCTAACTCTAAAATCTGTGCTGTTAGCCACATTGCTGTGTTGCCTAGCATAGACTCTCACAGAATTCTGACAGACTCAGGGTCAGGAGATCTGGGCTTGAGTGCTAGGGATGCTGTGTCTGCTCTGTGCTCACAGGCAAATCCTTTGTGTTCTCCCATGTTTGGTTATAAGGATGACATTACTGCTTTCTCAATCTCAGAGGACAAATAACCCTATACTTCGTTAAAAATATACTCTGTTCCACATGTTTTATATACAGTTTAAATTGTGTGTGTGTGTGTGTGTGTGTGTGTGTGTGTGTGTGTGTGTGTGTTTTATTGATTTCAGAGAGAAAGGGAGAGAGCCGGTGTGGCTCAGGGGTTGAGCATTGGCCCAGGAACCAAGAGGCTGTTGGTTCGATTCCTGGTTAGGGCACATACCCTGGTTGCATGCAGGAGGCAGCCGGTCAGTGGTTCTCTCTCATTGATGTTTCTGTCTATCTTTCCCTCTCCCTTTATCTTTATCCCTCTATCTTTCTCTCTCTCCTTTAAAAAAATAATATATTTTTTTTTTAAAGGAGAGAGAGATAGAAACATCAAGGATGAGAATCATTAATAGGCTGCCACCTGCATGCCCCCTACTGGGATTGAGCCCAAAACCCAGGCTCTGATCAGGAATGGAACAGTGACCTCCTAGTTCATAGGTCAATGCTCAACCAGTGAGCCATGCCACTGGGCTAAATAGTTCTTTAAAGCACTTGAAAAGTAGGAAGAATTATCCCCAGTTTGTGGTTTGTGGCCAGTTTTAAATAACATGCCCAAAACCTGTTGCATCTGAAGCTCTGCATGCAAAGTCTACACTGTTTCCAGGGTATGCAAATTTAAAGTGCAAACCTGAATAATACACGGCCCTGAAACTGAGTTCACACTAGTCTGGCTGAAACTCATATGTCCCCACAGTGTGCGGGCCGATGCTCTCACCACTGGGCCACACTGGTCAGGGCAGTTTTTGCCATTTTTTCATTGCTTTCATGGAGGGATAGAATTTAGATTTCTGACATTTTGTTTATGTCATTCCTCTAATTGATTTTACTCTTGTTAAAGAGTTATGTTTTCCTGATTCTTTCTATGCCTCATAATTTTCTATTAAAATTTTAGAACATTAGATACTGGATTTTGCTGTATTCCTTTGTGCAGGGATATGTATATATGTATACATACTTTGAATAATTATTAATTCCAATGGGTTAAATCTGAAAAGAAAGAAACATCACTTAAGCTATCAAAAATGTATGAGTATACATTTTTGGGGGAATACCCTACATATGTTTGAGCTTTGTTCTGAGATGTAGTTAAGTTACTTAGAATGAGTTTGATTCTTTCAAGGCTTACTCGTAAGCTTTGCATAGGTGGGTCTAGAGCAGTCTTAAATCAGGGGTTAATTTGGCTCCTCTACAAACATAATAACCTCTGAGGACATTACCCAATGCCCTGTGTATGCAGTGGGGTTTCTACTCTGGCTGGTTTGAGCACAAACTATTCCCAGCCCTGCCAAGCTCCAGGAAGGATTCAATCTACACCCTTCCAGATCTGGGATTTTTTCATGCATGTGCAGATCAGACATTGATTTGAAGGGACCCTTCTGCAGATTTCTAGAGCTGTGTCTTTGTGCATCTCCCTCATCTCAATATTCTGCCCCATAAATTCTTGCCACTTGCCATCTCTGAATTATGAAATACTAGTATGTCTTCTCAACTCAACAAAACTGCTGAAATGTTTGGCTTCTATCTCTCTTTCCTGTCCCGAGGCCTGGAAACTCACCCCAAGCAGTGAACTGGGAAGACGGCAAGACTCAAATTGTTCCCCCCTACCCCCCCCTTTTTTAATATATCTTTATTGATTTCAGAGAGGAAGAGAGAGGGAGAGACAGAGAGAAACATCAATGATGAGAGAGAATCATTGATTGGCTGCCTCCTACACACCCCCTACAAGGGATCAAGCCTGCAACCCAGGCATGTGCCCTTGACCAGAATGGAACCTGTGACTCTTCAGTCTGCAGGCTGACACTCTATCTCCACTGAGCCAAACCGGCTAGGGCTCCCTTTGTTTTTTGTTTTTTGTTTTGTTTTGTTTTTTAATTTCAGGCAACATTTTCCTATGTTTCTGTTGTCCAATGACTGAAAATCAATGTTACATCTCTTTTGTCTGATTTTCCAGTTGTTTAAAGTAGGGTTGTTAACCAGTCCCTCATACTCCATCATGGCCAGAACTGAAGCATTCACAACACCTTAATTAGCCTAGAAGTGAACAGCTCTTTGTCTCGCTAGTCCTTGGGTCATTTTAGTCACTTTTGGTCCTTCGCTTATTTTTTTCTTACATCTCATGCTTCCTTTCTGCTTGGGTTTATTTTTATTTTGTAGAAGTATATTCTGGCAGAAGGGATTCTTGGGTGGTATACCTTCTGACCCTTGTATGTCTAGAACTATATACCCATATTTGCTGGCCTGGCAAACAAATCTATGTTCAAAATAGACATTGCTTAAAGACATCGCTCTGCTGTTTTCCAAAATCTAGTGTTTCATATGAGATTTTAATACCAATTTGTTAGTAATTGTTTTTATTTTTACTTTTTCTCTTTAGAAACATTTACAGTTTTCTGGAGTTCCAGGGCTTGGAATTTGGAAGTACGTGTGTTCCATAAACCAAAACTCAATTGCTTTCATTGGGGGGGGGGGGGGGGATAATATGGAAAGATATTTCAAAACTTAGCATTAATTTTTTTTTAAATATGAAAATGGGTGTCCCCCAAAGATCTAATTACATATAGGCTTACTCTGATAACCCTGGCCTGCTCTGGCCTGCCTGAATCCCCAGTATTCCTATTGGTATAAACTTTAAAGTTTATTTCTTTAAACTTCTTCATCCAGTCTTCCAATGACTCTTGCTTACTTTTAAAAGACAATTTAAGTGTAGTGGGTATATCATATTATATTAGTTACTAGAGGCCTGGTGCATGAAATTTGTGCACTTGGGGGGGGGGGTGTCCCCCAACCCAGCCTGCATCCTCTCCAATTGGGACCCCTCAGGGGATGTCCGACTGCCGGTTTAGGCATAGGATCCCTATGGGATCGGGCCTAAACCAGCAGTCGGACATCCCTCTGACAATCTGGAACTGTTGGCTCCCAATTGCTCACCTGCCTGCCAGCCTGACACCCCCTTACCACTCCCCTGCCAGCCTGATCGATGACTAACTGCTTCCCTGCTGGCCCGATTGCCCCCAACTGCCTTCCCCTGCTGGCCCAGTTGCCCTCAACTGCCCTCCCCTGCAGACCTTGTCACCCCTAACTGCTCTCCCCTGCAGGCCTGGTCCCCCCACAACTGCCCTCCATCCCCTGCCAGCCTGGTTGCCCCTAACTGCCCTCCTCTGCAGGTCTTGTCACCCCTAACTGCCCTCCCCTGCAGGCCTGGTCGCCCCCAACTGCCCTCCCCTGCCGGCCTGGTCACCCCCAACTGCCCTCCCCTGCTGGCCTGGTCACACCCAACTGCCCTCCTCTGCTGGCCATCTTTGACCACATGGGGGTGGCCATCTTGTGCAAGGGCATGAGGGTCAATTTGCATATTATCTCTTTATTATATAGGATATTAATTTCAGGTGTATAATATAGTGATTCTACATTTATATACCTTACAATGTGATCACCCCACTAACTTCAATTACCATCTCTCATCTTGCAAACTTATCACAAACTTGTCTATATTCTTGCCACTTTTGTAGGTTACTTTGTGTTCTGTGAACCAGGCCAATATTACATGTTGACAGTAATTTCTGCTATACATAGAAACATAGTCTGAAAGTTTTATTATCCTTATGAAAAATTAAAGCTCAGAGAGTTATCTGCTGTAACATATAGGTTTTTACAGTTCAGTATACAACTGCTCTGAAATTAGATATATCAACTTTGCAGCTAGGTCTAAAAGAAAAATGTTTCAGGTAGAAACCCAAGTTCCAATATGGGATTGACATATACTTACTGATAAATGTTATTATGTATGAAAATTAATTTGAGGTTTAAAAAGGCACAAAAGAATGATATCAGAGGTGATAATGTGTTAAAGGGAACATTGCAATGCCCATTTTTACATGGTGAATTGTTCTCAAATTATGCAATGTCATTAAAATTGAGGTCTGCCTGTGGAAGGCTACTGCTGTTAACTAAATGCAGTTGAAATAGTTTTGCCTTTGCTTGTGTGTTTTTAACCTAGTGTGTCTGCTGTTTTACAGCATAGAAATGACAATTCCCTTCCCAAACATTCAGCAGAAAAGAGAAAAACAAGAGGTAGGATGTTATCTGGGGTGGATATTTTTTGTAAGGACATGGTTTCTAAATTGGAGGTTTCAATCATTCTACTGCAGCATATTCTGACAAATGTTTGATAGATACATGGAAGATGAGAAGAAAGTTATCATTACTTTCTTGCCCTGGCTGAGTAGCTCAGTTGGTTAGAGTATCATCCTGATATGCCAAGGTTGTGGGTTCAATTCCTGGGCAGGGCACATGTAAGAATCAACTAATGAATGCATAAACAAGTAGAACAACAAAGAAATGTGTGTTGTTTTTTTTTTCTCTCTCTCTCCTTCTTTCTCTCTTCCTCTCTTAAAATCAATAAATAATGTAACAGACTGATCTCAGAGGGAAAGGTGGGTGGGAAAAGATCAAGCAAAGAACTTGTGTGCATTATATATGCATAACCCATGACACAGGCAATAGGGTGGTGAAGGCCTGGGGGGAGGAGGGAGAACAGGGACAGGCTAGAAGAGGTCAATAGGGGGAAAAGGAGATATATGTAATGCTCCAACAATAAAGACTTTAAAAAATCAATAATAAAATCTATACTATAAATAGGTAATATGCAAATTAGGCCAAGACTCCGTAACGAGTCACAACCAGACAGGAGGAGTTTGTACGCGCAGGTGAGGCTCAGAGTAGAGACAGAGACAGAGGTAGGGAAGCCTGCCCAAGCCGGGGTAGTGGCTCAGGCGGCCCCGGAGTGGACACAGGCAAGGGGGCCCAGGGGACGCTGCGAGTCAGGTGGGGGTCCCAGCCCACCGTGGTGCCATCCGGCCTGACTCCCACATCTGACAATGCTGCACGAGTCAGGTGTAGGTCCCAGCCCCCTGTGGGTGCCTCCTCGCACAGTGGGAGGCGAGGCACCTCCTCGCATGATTTCAATCGCGTACTGAGCCTCTAGTAATAAAGTAAAATGAAAGTTACCTTTTCAGGATTTTAACATTGTATACAATGAAGTATTAACTTAAATACTTTGATTAGCAATATTTGTTGGTGTATGTCTTTGGTTGTAGAACAAATGACTTTCCATTTCAAGTATGTGTTTTTATGACTGAAATTAATTTATCGGGGATTTTGTTTCCTCAGGGGCTCTGGACAAGTTGCAGAGTTCCACTGTACACGTTGGAAGGGGAGAAAATACAAAAAGATGTTGAAAGAATGAAATAAAAAAAAATAAAATAGGAGAGAATTCACATTTAGGAGTTAATTATTTAAAAAAGGGTAAAATTGTTACCAAATTTCCGGTGTCAATTTTGGTGACTTTTAAGCTCCCCCCAGCAGGTATGAGGACTCCCTAATGGAGTGTTTTGGTTGGGCACAGGAATAGTTGATGTCACCAGAATGCTGGTGGGTGGAGCTCCCACCAGAACGAAGAAGCTGAGGCCTGGGCTTACCCGATGCATCTTGGATCTGGCCTCTCCAGTTCTTGTGCGTCTAAATGGGGACGGCAGAAAGTGACACTGACAGGATGTTAGATTCAAACAGCCCTGCCCATGTTGAAATACTGGAGAACATTTTTGAAAATAAATGTTTTTAAAGTTTTTTGTTTGTTTGTTTGTTTAAGGATAAACTAGAAATAGGATGTGCTGACGTTGCAGAGAGAAGGTGAATTTCCAAGATCTAAACAGGAAAACAAGCATTTATCCAATAGGGAATGTTCACTCGGGAATAAATATCTTAAAAATGTATCTTAAAGGAACTATTGACATATACTTGGGCAAGGCAGGAATCCTGTGAAACGTGGATTCCTTGTAACAAATGCTCGGTTACTGCGGGATGAGCTTCTGCCACAGGAGAAATGGCATGTGGTGGAGATGGGGAGCCTGCATGGTTTGGGTTTTGCCAAATGCAAACTGCTGTGGCCATCACTCCGGTTGGTGAAGAACTTTGGACAAGCCAGATTCAGGAGAGTTTTAATTTCTTGAAAATGAAGAAAAGCAAAGCAAAGCATCGAAAACTTCTATCTTAAGAGAAAGAATTTAGGATAGCAGAAATGATTAATCCCACGACTGCCAGTTGCTTACATTCCAATGGGCACTTTTGTACAGTAATTGTAAACTATTATGATCCTTTTGAAAGCAATATGGCAACACGAAGGAAGAACTATAGAGACAGTCATAGCCCTTAACCCCTGAATCTCACCTTGGGGAATGTGTCGTAAGAAAATAATCCCACAGAAACAAAACATCTACATGCAAGAAAATGTTCATTGCCACAGCTTCATAATAACAGCTACAAAATGTCTCTGAAAGACAATTATATGTATAAAACAGTTATGAAATTGTTTAGTAAATTATGAACCATTACGTCTATGGACTATTATTCAGCCACTAAAATTATAATTATGAAGGCCATGAATAACAAGGAAAAATGTTTACACTATGATGTGAAGAGAAAAAAGTGGAATTAAAATACTATTTACATTAGGATTATATCTGGTTAAAAATATATGAGTGGAAATAAAATGTGCAGAACTTAATATAGTTATCTCAGCCTGGTGCACTTGTGGATGATTTATTTCCTTTTTCAAAACTGTGTTTAATAAATGATGAATACATTTTAATAAAGTACAGTGGAAACAGAACCAGTCAAGAGGGATAAAAATAGTAAATAATGGAGTGAAACTGGCAGAGGATGTATAAGGCAATGCTATCTGATGCCTGTGGAAATTTTGCTGCTTTGGTTTAGCAGAGGAAAATCACTGTAAGTACACGTACTATAAATTATCCTGTGTAATAAAAATGGTTATACAGGTGATGTGAGTCCAATGGAGCTGTTCTAAGCCTTGGCAGTAAGTGTACAGTTTTCCTTTCATGACCATCAATTACATAGGGAGTGTAAGCAGAACTGACAAAACCACTGGCTTGTTAGAAACAGGTTTACTAACTCCTGATTCCCCACCCCCAGTGACTACCGGCACTGTCCACTCCCACCAAACTTCCCCGACGTGTTTCCTATACACAATTGCATATGGAATACGTATGTATCTGTGCATCTCTGTGTATGTCTTTTAAAAATTATGGACTACTTTATATATACAGAAAATACATAAATGCACTTTACTAAACAATAACAAAGCGAACCCTTGCGTGACCACCATCTAGATGGGAACTAGAATGTGGCAGGTACCATAGAGGCTCCCAAGCATAGTCCCTGCCCTCACCCAGCAGTGGTGGCCACGCTAAAGATGCATGACCATGAATTTCTGCAATAATCATTTCTTGGTTTTGCTTGCTTTTTCTATGGGTCCCAGGTGCACAAAATTGTATTAGTTATAATTCTTGGTTCATGGCACACTATTATAATTGGTCTACCATAGACTGCTATTTCTATTCTATTTCATAATAATATAATGAAATTATGAATTCATCACCTAATCCAAGAACTAGGACATTAGCACTAACTTACAGATTCCTAAGCACTCCTCAACTATTTAATTCCACTGTCTCCTTCCCAGAGGTAAGCAGAAATCCAAATTGTGTATTAATAAAGTTTTTTGCTCTTTTAGAAATAGATTTAATATCTGCATATGTATCTTCAGACAACATATGTTTAATTTTGTCTGGTTTTGAGTTTACATGGATGGAATTATACCACATGCATTCTTCAGTGACTTGATTCTTCATTAAAATTAGGTTTATAAGATTCATCCTTATCTCTAGTTTATTTATTTTTTGCTTCTAAGCAGTATTTGATTGTATAAACATACCATGATTTATTTATTCAATGTGATATTGATAGACATTTGTGTTTCCAGCTTTTAAAATTTATGAATAGTGCTGCTATGAACAATTTTGAGCACATCTCTGGATGTACACAGATAGGGGTTTCTCTAGGTTTATTCTGGAGGTACATTAAATGTACATTTCAGCTGGATATTAAATTCAATATTTAACCAAAGTTGAGGCCAAGCATAAATGCTATCCTAATATCTATTTTATAAGAATAACATCTGAGAGGAAGAAGATGGCGGCTGACGGGACAGCAGGCTGCAAGATAGTGTGTGAGTGAGAGAGTGAAAGGAGAGTGCATGGATGTGCAGGGAGTGTCTGTATTTGTGAATGAGGGACAGCTATATTCCACAGGACTGTTGGGTTCTGGTGGACCATGCTCGCCTGGCTGGGCAGCCTCTACTACTGCTGAAATCTCTCCCAGAGCGGCTGGCTCTGCCACAGAAACCTCACCATCTTGAAGGGGAAAGCAGCTGTGACCAGAAGCCCAGCCTTACCTTCAATCAGGGAGACCTCGGATACCTCCTGGGACCCTACAACCATAACACCCAGGCACCAGCTGCCTCAGCTGTGAACCCACGAACACTCAGACTCCAGCATCCCCAGCTGCAGGCGCCTAAAAAGTTTGTCCAGGAGAAGACAAAATGGTGGCTGAATACACGGACAGGACCTGATTCTTCTCACAGAGCAGATAGAAGGAACAGTTGAATCGAATAATATCCACCCAGAATTGGCGAATTAAACACAGCTACTCTGCTTCCTCAGATTAAGCTGGATATTTGTTGTTTGGGCATTTACTGTTTTCATTTTTTGGATTACTTGTTGATTTTTTCGAGTTTTCTCCCCATATACATATATTTTTTCCCCTTCTTTTTTAGTCTCTTCCTTTTCTCTCTTACATTTTTTTCCCTTTATCAATATCATTTTTACACTCTTTTCTATCACCTAATTCTCTTTTCTCTTGTGGTCACCTTTGTTTGAGGTTATTGGTATCCTGAATACATTTGTGTTCTGTGCATTGTGTCTTGTTGTGTTGTATTTTGTGCCTTTAAGTCAACGCAGGAGAGGCAGAGCTACATAACCAGACACCCTGAGAGGAGCAAACATGGAGAGACAAAGAAACAGCCCCCATACGAAAGAAAAGGTGGAATCACCAGAAAATGAAGTAAATGAAATGGAGGCAAGCAATATGTCAGAGAAAGAATTAACAATGCTCATAAGGACGCTAAAAAGGTTGGAAGACAAATTCAACAATACAGGCAGTTCTCAGGTTACATCAGACTCGACATATGTAGTTTCGTGATTACATCACCATTTCCCCTTTATTTATTAAAAAAAAAAAAAGTTCCGTCATTTCGACATATGTACATATGTGCTTTATGTTTTTTATTATTTATTTACCACAAGTAAAGGTCAGGAATTGTTATCTTTCTTTTATTTTTTTTTTTTTTACTGTTTCACTTCATTACGTACTGCTGTGTATGTGCTCCATGTGAGTGACATAGGTGCTTATGTAGGTGGGTTCTGACTTATGGCAAAAATCGCGTTACGTCGCACTGTAGGAACAGATCTCTGACATAACCTGAGGACCTACTGTATGTGTAAGAACCAAAAGGAAATGAAGAAGAATCAAGAAGAAATGAAAAATGACATTGCTGCAATAAAGAACAAAATAGAAAGCAACAACAGTAGACTAAAAGAAGCAGAGGATCACATCAGTGAGCTAGAAGACAAGATAGGAAAAAATACCCAACCAGAGTAGCAACTGAAAAAAAAAAAAAAAAACCTTAAAAAACAGGAGGAGAGCCTAAGGGAACTTTGGGACAACACGAAACAAAACAATGTCCACATAATAGGGGTCCCAGAAGGAGAGGAAACTGAGCAAGGAATAGAAAACCTGTTTGAAGAAATAATGGCAGAAAACTTCCCTGATATTGGGAAGAAGAAAAACTCACACAAGTCCAAGAAGCTGAGTCCCAAACAAGATGAACCCAAAAAGACCAACACCAAGACACATTATAATTAAACTAGAGATTTGGGTCCCCTCAGCCTATCCTGAACCTTATCCAATCTGGACATCCCTCTCACAATCCTGGACCCCTGGCTCCTAATCACTCACTTGCCTGCCTGCCTGGATTCCCCCTCCCCCCCACTGGCCTGATCTCCCCTCACTGCCTCTGTGTGCAGGCCTGATTGCCCCTACTGACCCCCTTCTGGCCTGGTCACCCTTAACTGCCCCCCACTGCCAGCCAGGTCACCCCAACTGCCCCCTCCCTGCCGGCCTAGTCACCTCTTACTGCCCCCCTTCTGTCCTGGTCGCCCCCAACTGCCCCCCATGCCAACCTAGTCACCCCTCACTGCCCCCCCCAACTGCCCTCCCTGCCAGCCTGGTCACCCCCAACTGCACCCCCCGCCAGCCTGGTCACCCCTAACTGCCCCCCTGCCAGCCTGGTTGCCTCTTACTGTCCCCCTTGCTGGCCTGGTCAGCCCCTACTGCACCCCTCTGCCTACCTAGTCACCCCTAACTGTCCCCCCCTGTCAGGCTGGTCACCCCCACTGCCCCCCCCCACCAGCCTGGTTCCCCCTCAAGGCCCCCCACTGGCCTGGTCTCCCCATGCAGCCTGCTGTTCAGTCATTTGGTCGTCCCTCACTAACCCCCCATCAGCCTGGCTATAGGCAGCTATCTTGTGAGGGCGTGAGGGTAAATTTGCATATTACCTCTTTATTATATGGGATTGGCAAACACCAAAGACAAAGTAAGAATCTTAAAGGCTGCCAGAGGGAGAAAGTTACCTACAAGGGATCTCCCATCAGACTATCGCCTGATTTCTCAACAGAAACACATCAGGCCAGAAGAGAATGGAATGAAATATACAAAGTCATGCAAAGGAAGGGTCTGAATTCAAGAATACTGTACCCAGCAAGGCTATCATTCAAAATTGAAGGTGAAATCAGGAGCTTCACAGACAAAAAAGGACTAAGAGAGTTTATTACCACCAAACAAGCAATGCAAGGAATGCTAAAGGGACTGCTGTAAAAAAAAGAAATAGGAAGGGAAGAAGGAACATAGGCATAACGAATAAAAATGGTGACAAACAAGTACCTATCAATAATAACTTTAAATATAAATGGATTAAATGTCCCAATCAAAAGACATAGGGTAACTGAGTAGATAAGAAAACATGACCCATATATCTGCTGTCTACAGGAGACCCACCTCAGAACAAAGGACTCACACAGACTGATGGTGAAGGGATGGAAAAGGGTTTTTCAGGTGAATGGAAATGAAAAAAAAAAAAGCTGGAGTAGCAATACTGATATCTGACAAATTAGACCTCAAAGTGAAGGCCATAACAAGAGATAAGGAAGGCCACTTCATAATACTAAAGGAAACAATTCAAAAAGAAGATATAACTCTGATAAACATATATGCACCCAATATAGGAACACCCAAATACATAAAAAAACTTCTGGAGGATATCAAGGGAGAGATTGACAGCAATACAGTCATAGTTAATACCCCACCAACACCACTGGATAAATCCTCTAAACAAAAAATCAGCAAAGAAACATCAGTCTTAAATGACTCACCAGATCAGATGGAATTAATTGACATCTTGAGAACATTTCACCCCAAAGCCACAGAATACACATTCTTCTCAAGCACACATGGGTCATTTTCAAAGACAGACCATATATTGGGACACAGGCAAAGTCTCTTCAAATCCAAGAAGATAGAAATCATATCAAGCATCTTCTCAGATCACAATGGCATAAAATTAGAAATCAACTACAATAAAAACAATGAAAAAAATCAAACACTTGGAGGCTAAATAGCATGCTATTAAACAATTATTGGGTTACCAAAGAGATCAAAGAAGAAATAAAAAGCATCATGGCAACAAATGACAATGAAAACACAACAATCCAAAATCTATGGGACACAGTGAAAGCAGTCTTGAGAGGGAAGTTCATAGCTCTACAGGCCTACCTCAAAAAACAAGAAAAAATTGTAATAAATTATCTAACCCTACAACACAAAGAGTTAGAAAGAGAGCAACAAGAAAAGCCCAGCATAAGCAGAAGGAAGGAAATAATAAAGATCAGAGTGGAAATAAATGATATAGAGATCACAAAAAGAATACAAAAGATTAACAAAACCAAGAGCTGGTTCTTTGAAAAGATAAACAAGATTGATGAACCTTTAGCCAGGCTCACCAAGAAGCAGAGAGAGAGGACCCAAATAAAATCAGAAATGAAAGAGGTGAAGTAACAAAAAATTTAACAAAACAAGAGGTAAGTAGTCCTAGCTGCTTTGGCTCAATGGATAGAGCGTTGGCCAGAGGACTGAAGGGTCCCTGGTTTGATTCCAGTCAAGGGCATGTACCTTGGTTGCAGGCTTGATTCCCAGCCCTGGTCAGGGCCCTTGCAGGAGGCAACCAATTGATGTGTCTCTCTCACATTGATGTTTCTCTCTGTCTTTCCCCTTCCCTTCCACTAAAAAAATCAATGGAAAAATATCCTATGGTGAGGATTAACAAAAGAAAACAAAGCAAAAATACAACAACAGAAAAAAACCAAGAGGTAAATATATAGCCTTACCATATAATAATGCTGATATTTGAAAAGTAGGAAAACTATTAAAACTCAATAAGCGAATCATTCAAAGTAGAATTAGAAAAACAAAACAGTGAAATAAGCTCCAAGAACCAAAAATAAATAAAAAATATATAAACATAAATGTAAGGATAGAAATTAATGAATACAATTAACATATAGAGAATTAATACAGTATAACAAGAGAATTTAAAAAGACAAACTCGTCTTTGAAAGACTAATAAAGTTGACAATCCTATGGAAGAGAGTGAAGCACAGACAAAAAAAATGACACAAACTATATTAAGAATGTAAAAGTGTAGAAGCTACAGGCATTTAAGATAAAAATATTGATTTATAGGCAGTTTTATAGAAATAAATGTGAAAATATAGATGAAATAACCCAGATTCTATTAAAATATGAGGTACAATAAAAATATAAATATAATAGATTGTGTTCTATAATAGGTTATACTCACCATTCCAACTCAAAGGGAGTTGGAATGGTGAGTATAACCTATTATAGAACTATAGAACTATAAACCTTATAGAACTATAAACATTAAAGAAATTGTATTAGTTGTCAAAAATTTTCCCACATTTGCCAAAACTGGTTTGGCTCAGTGGATAGAGCGTCGGCCTGCGGACTCAAGGGTCCCAGGTTCGATTCCAGTCAAGGGCATGTACCTTGGTTGCGGCACATCCCCAGTAGGGGGTGTGCAAGAGGCAGCTGATCAATGTTTCTAACTCTCTATCCCTCTCTCTTCCTCTCTGTAAAAAATCAATAAAATATATTTAAAAAAAAAAAAATTTTCCCACATTGAGAACTCGACGACCAGAGGGCTTCACTGGCAAGTTTCACAAAGCATTCAAGGAAAGGTACTCCCAGCCCTCAGCAAATGATTCAAGAGGTATTTGAAAAAGAAAACATGCTCCCAAACTCACTTTATAAGACTAATTTAATCTTGATACTAAGAATTGAAAATGATTAATCAAGAGAGGAAAAATAGGTCACTTATAAACATAGATGTAAAAATCGCTAAACAAAATATTAAATTGAATTGAGCAATATAAAAGACAGATAATAATGCATTTTGGTCATTGGGTTTAATCTAAGAATTCAAGACTCATTTAACATTAGAAAAATTAATGCGTGCAATTTATCACATCAACAGATGAAAGGGAAATACATGATTATCTCCATAAATGCAGAAATATTGTTTGACAAAACATCTATTTATGATTAAAACTCTAAGCAAATTAAGAAAGTTTCTTAACCCACAAAATAGTTACAACAATTTTTGTTAAACCTTATATTTAAAGCAAAATGTTGAAAGAGTCGCCTTTGAAATTACTGAAGGACAACAGGCTCCTATCTTCCTTTCTTCAAGTATTTGTTGGAGATCCCAGCCAGCACAATATGACAGGAAAAAGACATAAAAAGATTATAAAGAAACTCAGCTGTCTTTTTTCAACTATGATAATTAGTATTATTAAAACTCATATTGTTTTACACTGAGTCTATAAACTTTTATCATTTGCTAAGATGTAATTATTTTCTACTTAGAAAAAAATGATGTCAATTAAATTCTGACACTGACTCAACAATAGTGCTGCATACCGCTTGAATTAGTCTTTATTTGTACAGAAGGATTTGCCAATTTCTCTAGTCTTTTCAGAGTTTAAGAAAGTTCTTCCCTCAGTGTTATTGCTTGATGTAAGGTAGATAATTATTTTGCATTCCTTGCAGTAAATACCTATAACATAGCTCTATCTACTATGGTCATTTTCCGTTCTTTTCTTTTTGAATAGGACTTAGTTATTATTTTGTTAAGTAAATATGATATTTTTATTATTCCTCCTATAATGAATATTTACTACATTAATACCTAGTTTATGTTTTGTTGCTCTGTTTCTGTGGCTTTTTTGGATACTCAACAACTTTTCTTCCCAAATTTAATAACAGTGTAATTGTTTTTGAAGACATTTAAATTGACAGTTAAACTCAGCATATGGCCAAAACCGGTTTGGCTCAGTGGATAGAGCGTCGGTCTGCGGAATGAAAGGTCCCGGGTTCGATTCCGGTCAAGGGCATGTACATTGGTTGCGGGCACATCCCCAGTAGTAGGGGGTGTGCAAGAGGCAGCTGATCGATGTTTCTCTCTCATCGATGTTTCTAGCTCTCTGTCCCTCTCCTTTCCTCTCTGTAAAAAAATCAATAAAATAAAATAAAAAATAAACTCAGCATATGTAGTACTAACTATATACACAATTCAGTGGAAATGATGACAATAGCTATGACCAAATTCACTCTTTCGCAGGCAATGATGATTACTACCTAGAAAATTAGATTTTAAGATTCTTTTCAATGTTAAAATGTGTAAAATATACACTTTGGAATTGCTTAAATATAAAACAATTTAGCAGATTTCCAGGATACAATATCAATATTAAAAAAGATTCCATTACTTTACCAGCAGTAGAGAGAATATCCAGTTAGTTGTGTTGGAGTTGCTGGATGTTTTTACCTCATTGAGGTCAACGTGAGGTGGAGGAAAGTGCATACAAGAAAACTTTCCTCCACTTCCCTGCTCCTCTTCAACTGTAGGTGCCTTTCCACCCCCTTTCCACCCAACGTGCATACTGGGAGCTAACTACCCTCTATTTCTCCAGGTTTCTCCTATTGTTTTTGTAATATTTTGTAATGAAGCTTTCTGTGGTTTCTGGACCCCTCCACGATTGAACTGGAAGAATGAAATCATATCTAGGTAAATTTTCCATCTAATTGATTTAGTTTAGGCTTCTCTAAACTTCTTTGAATCTCTCATATTTAATATATGTGTTTTTTAACAAGGATATAAAAGAAGTTGAAGTTATTATGTTTCTATGGAATAGGAAAAGAAATCACCATATGATCTCTTTCTCTGTTTCACCATTTATAAGTTTTATATGTATATATTAAAAATAAGTACTTTTTACCAAACTCTTTCATTTAGAATAGTTAATTTAAATAATTGAACACAATTTGTCATTGTAGCTCTCAATGATCTGAGAAGAGCATTTGAATATCCTATATAATAAAAGGCAAATATGCAAATTGACCGCACCTTCGCTATGCCAAACCATGCCCATCAGCCAAGCCACGCCCACCAGCCAATCAGGACGAGTATGCAAATTACCCCAACAAAGATGGCGGCTAATTTGCATATCAAGACAGTGTCGAAAGAAGCCAAGAGCTGCAGAAGGGAGTAAAGCTTCGGAGAAGCAAGCAAGCGAGGGGGGGTGGAGGAAAAGGGAGGAGCGAAGGCAGGGCCGGGGGTGAAGGGAAAAGCAGGCGGGCTGGCGGAGAAGGCAGAGCGGGCGACAAGGGAGGAGCGGAGGCGGGGTAGAGTGCAGCAGGAAATCCTATTGCAGGATTTTTCCTGCAATGGGAACGCTAGTCCTATATAATAAAAGGCTAATATGCAAATTGTCCTCTTGGGAGTTCAACCTACCAAGAGTTTGACTGCTCGCTATGATATGCACTGACCACCAGGGGGGCAGCACAGAATGAAGGAAGGACCCGGACAGCAGTCAGAAGGCCCTAATTGGCTCTGATTGCCAGCCAGGCCTAGGGACCCTACTTGTGCATGAATTTTGTGCACCAGGCCTCTAGAATTAAATAATTAGAGTGATGGATCTTCCATATATTTTCTTTGGTTGTGTCATTTCTTTGTGACATCTCAAATCAAAAGAGAACTTGAGTACAAATGTCAGCTTTTTCTTTAATTGCTTTATACTCAATCCTTTCAGAAAACTTCCAAAAGTTGATCAGCCAATTTTATCTTGCACTAAATTAACTCTAATGATAGTTGCTTTATAATTGGTAAATCTTTTATGACTTTTATTTTTGGTAGTTGACCATTTTCTAAAATATGACACCACCAAAAGATTACCTACCTAATGAGACAGATGAGAAATCTGTTTTCAGACATGAGATGCTTATCTTTTCACTTCCTCTCCAATTATTTCTGTAGCCATTATAGTCATTCTCCCTGGGTGTGCCTTTGACTTCATCAGGTAATGTGCTTCTTTTTGTTAAACACACAATATGGCTTTCTTATCGACCCTACCTATGCTGTGCTCTTTCTTTTTCCATCTTGGCCATTGTGTTGTGAGTAAACGAGCAAAATAAGACACATTTACTGTATTTCTTTAGAAGAAAGTGATTGTCAAAATAATACCGCCTTGCTCCATATATATCTTTCCCAAGTGACACAGCTGACTGCTTTATTGACAACAACAATTGTTCACTTTTGGGCTTGTTGCAAAGCCAATATAGCCAGAAGAGAAAAAGAAGTGTCATTTTTTTTCATCAGCAGCAAATAAATTATATCTAAAGTCTTACTACAAAATTTATATTCCTGGTATATGATAGATAGTAACACCTGGCCACTTTGATAGAGACTTGGGATAGATACAACTACGTTAAACGTGTTAAATCTATTTTTTTTCTTTATTGGTAAGTTATTGGTACTAATAAACCTCTCTCAGGTCAATTTTACAGTTATTTCCTTTAGACTATTTTGTGAGCAGGATTAACATGGAGGAGGATTGACAGGGGAAGAATGTTGTCCTGGATATTCATTTTTCCCCAGTAACCTTTGACAAGTTGCTTTCTCAGTCTGCCTAAGAAAGTGGCAGAATTCTCTAGAGTTATTTAACATTTGCCATTTCATGAATGCATTTACGTTCTTTTCACTGTTTATAGCAGTATTCCTTCTATAACAATGTCAAGTGGAAGTTAAGTAACCGGACTCAGTTACTACCTATAACTTAGTGAAAGTTATTTAAACTCATTGAGTCTTAGTTTCCTCATCTACAAAGTGGAAATCATAAATGTACTCATCTCATAGAGATTAAATGAGAAAAAATGTATATAATCATATAGTATAGAGAAAGGGCAAGAGTAAATACTCAACAAATGTTATCTATTAATGTTGCTAACATCAGGGTAAATTAACAGAAGAAGTGCATGTATGGATAAAAGTCGTCATGGTGTAGAGTATATAACTTGATATATACCATGTCTGATATTATGAACCATATTTTTTAAAAGGCTTCTACTGTTCTTACTAAAAAACAAAGTCAACTCTATATTATAGAAGTTTCCCAAAAGAACACAGAGTTGAAGTGAGTTAAACAAAATTATAATGTGAACCCATTGGCTGTAAAAATTATTTTTCAGCTTCATAAGGAAATAAAAGCTAATGCAATAAGTGAAAGTGAAATAAAATAACTTTGAAAGTGATGATTACCTGATGAATAGATGATTTAAAAACTCTTTAAAAATGAAATGTTATCTAGATCAAAGCTTTTGGCCAATCTTTGAGTGCTTAAGAAATAGTAGATGTCATTTAAAAGAACGTTCAGCTCTATACCAACATCCCAAAGGAAATAAACTAAGCAAATCAGAAGATGTGCAGCTGTATACAATAAGTGAGTTAAAATATCTTACCATTTCCTATCCATCTTCATCAGTATATCCTCCTAAAGTAACACAGTCTACTGCATCAGACATAATAGGTGAGCCCAGACCCCAGGATGTGACATATCTAGAAATGTCAAGCAATAAAGGGAAGGCATTCCCTTTATTACCAGGAGCATCACAGACCAGTGTTAATGATCCCATAACCTCTGACCAAGGTATATTTCATTTGATGAAAAGGCCCCACAAATGTAACATGATAAAAGATAAATCAGAGCTCTTGAAAAAACCATTAAGTCTTAAGTGTTAATTTCCTTAGTGAAATCTTCACCCTATCACCTTGTTATATATGAATCATGATATTAAAGTGAGAAAGCAGTGCTCAGAGACAGTGAAGGCTCAGCTTTATGTCTTCGAGCCTAGGCCAGGTCCTTAAACTTCTAGTAAAATCTACCAACTTGTAAGATCCTATTTAGAAGGTCTTAAAAAAGGGAAGAGAAGTTTTGAGGTGGGGGTGGGGAGAGGATGACTGAACAAATGAAAAATGAAGACATATTTCACAGGGATCTCATTGACTTTTAGAAACACTTTGAACAACAACCCTGGCCACTGGGGTGCTGTAATGACATGCCCCATTATAAACTGTATCACTAAGTAAATGTAGGAGTGGAAATTTAACAATTGAACATTTAATGGCTGCAATTATGGCAAAAGAATAATGAACCTATTAGACAGGAGAACTGGCAATTACTCTACAGCTTATTGGAATACAGCTGTGAAAAAGTAATACAGCAGAATACTTAAGAATGGTTATTAAAAGAGGATAATGCATTCTGTTTACACTGACAGAAGCAATTTTTCTTTTGAAATGAAATGGGGCTTTTGGCTATCAGACATGAACTCAGATATGATGAATCCTACTATTTAAAGGTAATGCATTTTCAGATATGCTTCTCTAGCTGTAAACGATGCCTCCACTAAGACCATAGGGTGAGATTTTTTTATTTTATTTAATTTATTTATTTATTTATTAATTTATTTATTTATTTTGGAGAGAATGAAAGAACATGTCAAAATGGACTTATAAACATTAAATAAATCACCTGGAACAAAGTGGACTAAATTTTAAATGATCCAAATAGCAGCAATAAATGAAACAGCTACAAGTTCAAAGATGAGGGTTGTCAAGAGAAGGTATTCAGAACAATTACATGATCTATGAAATCATCATTTTGGTGTCTAGGAGTGATGGATGTATCCCATTAAATTTTCAAATGTGTACACTTCTAAGTACAATTTATATGGCTCTCTGCATTTTTAGATACACCCTTCCAAATGTAGTTATCAAAACCCTGGGAGTCAGCCAAACACCAGGCCGGCTGAAAACAATAATCTAGACAAAGGATCAGGCACTGAAGAACAGACAAAGTGTAAGAAAAGTGTTCTACATAAGTACATTTGACAGAATGGAGAGGGCTTGGTCCCATAAAGACATAGGTACCTGCCTAGAAACTGGTGTTGGAGAGGAAAATACATTTTTGCCATTTCTGGCCATTTTCAAGGTAGATCAGAGGAATCCTAATATATAAAAAGCCAGAGCCATCAAGACCAAACAACCGGACGGAAGACTGAACAGCAGGCTGTGTGGGGCGAGAAGGCCAGCAGGGGGGTTAGTGAGGGACGACCAAATGACTGAACAGCAGGCTGTGTGGGACAACCAGGCCAGCAGGGGGTGGGCAATAGGGGGTGACCAGGCCAGCAGGGGGGCAGTTGGGGGCGACCAGGCCAGCAGGCAGGTGAGCAGTTAGGAGCCAGCAGTCCCAGATTGTGAGAGGGATGTCCAACTGCCGGTTTAGGCCCGATCCGGGAATCTGGCCTAAACTGGCAGTCGGACAGCCCCCGTGGGGTCCCAGATTGGAAAGGGTGAAGGCTGGGCTGAGGGAACCCCCCTCCCCTCCCTGCATGACTTTCATGCACTGGGCCTCTAGTATAAAATAAAAGTCTAAACTTCACAGAATGCTGGAAATTCAGAGGTCCTTGGGGAGGTCCATCCCTCTGTCTGCTGGCAGGACCACATTCAAGCCATTCTACATAAATGGAGACAATGCTCCACTTTTTCTTTTCCTGAAGAAGACTGGATGTTTATGATAATGAGGACAATTCTATACCTCTTTGTGGGGAAAGTCTGCTTGGAACTCAAGCTTGAGTCCCTTTTCCTATTTCTCTTCTGTAATTTTATAGGACAGGATAAGCATAGTGACCAGGATCTGAACCTCAACTTCCCTGGAAAACTGTGGTGAACAAATGCCCCACCCACCCCAGTCTGCATTTTGCAACAATCCCGGAGCCTCAAACCAACTGTGCTCAGTATGCCTTAGGCAACAAGCTTATGTGGCAAAGCTGTCTGGTCTTGGACCATTTTGATGTCTGACATAAGTAAAAAGAACAAAGTAAGTTATCTTTTGACCTGGTTATTGTAATCCTCAAAGCATAAAAAAAAAATCTATCTTCTAATTTACACACACACACACACACACACACACACACATACACACACATTATTTTTTAACTGGTGACATTGGTTAAAAATGTATGTAGGTTTCAGGTATATAATTCTACAATACATCATCTGTATATTGTATTGTGTGTTTACCACCCCACGTCAAGCCTCCTTTCATCGCCATTTATCCCCCCTTTACCCTGTTCTATCTCCCACTGCCACAAAAAGTTATTTTTATAGTTTTAGGGTCATAGGCCTGTGTTGAGGACCTAATATAATCTGTAGACAATCAACCCAGAAAAATACACATATATACTAGTTTTGCATGAGGTTCCAGGGCTAGAAACCTGGTAGGATGTTTGTAGTCTTAGATTGAGACCTACACATAAGAAGTGGCCAGTATGCAACCCTTTATTCAGATAAAGCATATGCAACTGCCAGTTCTCAAGCATTTGATTTAATGAGGCCAATGATGGTGGCAAAATGAAATCCATGTAATTTAGAAAAAAAAAAAAAGATTAGAGTTAAGCGGTTTTCCTATCTCCCTACCAAGTCAGATTCTAACTGGTTTGGATTTCACTTGCTCTTTCTTCCCACGTCTACTCTGGTAGAGGAACAATGGAGAATAAATGTCTAGTGTGTAGAGACAGTTTTTGTTAGGTGCTCAAATACAAAGAGAGAATTTTAGGTGACCAGCTCCTGCGTAATGAAAGTTGACTATTAGTCTTAAAACAGGAAAGAGAATGAAAGCTTGGAGGATGGTTTTGTTCATATTTTCCCACCAACTCTGACCTTACCTCTGAACCAAACTTTTCCCCTTTTCCCCATCCAAATGTACAGTGTCCTTCAGGTTCTCACCTGTCCTGTCAGGGTCTAATTTCAGTGGCTGCATTCCTCTGTCCACACATCTTGGCCCTTCATTCAGGTTTCTCCTTAGATTTTGAGTCTGTTCTCAAAATCGAAATAATGCTTACCCCATCTACATTCTTCCTTGGTTTGTTCTTAAATTTTGTTCCCTCACAACAGTTGCTGGTGCTTCCATGAGTGAACCGCCCTTATTGGTTTGCAGCTGCCCAACTAATCTCCACCTGTCAGACTCTGAAACCCCGCGAGAGGGCCCGAGAGAGGTTCTGGTCTTGTGTTTCCTGAAACACTGCGCTCTGTCCTCTCTGGTACAGGAAATGTAGAAACGAACTAGATGGCGAGGGTACTTGCTGGCATGTACATAAAAGTTCTCATAATTATACTTCTGGCTTCTTTCATCCAATCACACAGGTTAGAAAGAGGTTAGACACTCGGGTTAGAAAGGTTAGAAAGAGGGCATCTTTCCTACAACTTGAGGCTTGTGCACCATTCAGGGTCACAGTGCCTAGTAAGCAGTGAAACAATTCTTTTTGAAAATCATAATTATATTATGAATTGTGCAATGATATTGTTTTTTTTCTGTATGTTAAAATCGTCAATTTGTTAACCGAAAACATTTAATATATACTTGGAGCCTCAACATTTTTCTTGAAAAGACGAAATATCCCAGACCTTTATCTGTTTCTGAAATATCCCAGACTTCTACCTATTTCTAAGAAGCCCTAGAGAAAGAAAGGGGAGGAGGTAGAAAGGGAAAGAAAAATGGGAAAAGAGAGGAAAGAACAAAACAAAACAGGACAAGACCCCCAGTTTAGGTGTAGAAGAGATTTAGTCCATCTTTCCTCATATCTTTGCTGTGCCCTCTGTCTCTTCCCACAGAAACTGAATGCCCCTATCCCGTTGGCTCTCTATTGCCTGCTGGTGTACTGATGAATACATGCATATTAAAATATGCAGATGACATATGGGGCTTCCATGAGAATATCCTAGAAGTTTTTGTTAGATGCTCAAATACAAAGCGCCCACATTCCCTGATTCTGTGACTGCCCATAAGGGTCTCCATAAGCATTTGTTCTATTGAATTCAAGTGAGTGTTTTGAGAGTGGTGTATTTTCAAGTTCCTCATCAAATGTCTGTGGCAAATCAATGAATAGCTCTGCCTACAGGTATCCCCCTGGATCACTTAGGTAGTGTGTTGGATTCCATTCACTCTTAATTCATCTGGTCCACCCTGTGCATTGCATGCACAAAAGAAATGCTCAGTTAGTTGTAAGACCTGAATTTCTGACCCAGCTCTATCTTTAAATAGCTGTGTGATCATAAATAAGTCACTTGATCCTTCTGAGCTCTGTTTCCTTCTCTGAAAATACAGGCATTAAATGAAAGATGTTTTCCAGATCTAAATGTTTGCGACTCTGTAATTCTAAGTATGGTTCAATAGGATGCTGTTTATGGGATATGACCCCAAAATTCAACCCACATATTTTGTTGTCTGAGTGCATTTCGAATGTAAATTAATATTTCTATCTATGCACACAACTGTGGAGCCCTTGTTTCTCTGAAAATATCAGCATCTTATTTTCACTTGGCAATACAGAGGGAATAGAAACTTGGTCTAATGGACCAATGAAGAAATATGGCTTGTGATTATTAAAAAATAAAATAAAATAAAATAAAATAAAATAAAATAAAATAAAATAAAATAAAATAACTTATGCAAATTTCTCAACAGAACCTGTCCCTTCCTAGATTGTCATGGTGAGATTTTTAAATCTGACATCAGCCCAAGCCTACCTCTGGAGATTATGATGACATGTGTGGGTACATTTTATCATTTCACAGTGGGAGTTGGTCGAAAGTAACAACCAACTGTGCTTTCTGCCCTGGATTTTCAGCCATGCAGTCATAGTACAAGCTGTTTTCTTTAGGACATGCGTTTTGCTGATTAGGAAATGCAGGAGGAAAGCTGAAGTCTGGTAAACAAGGAGCTCAGAAAGGTGATTAATGAGAGAAAGGAAATTATGCTGCAGCAACATGCCTTTGTGAATGTGTACTCCATGTAGCTAATATCTGAGGCAGATATTTTGGATTTTCAAGTGGTTCATAAATGCAGCTATCAACTAGTAGCATAATTCTTAGTAAGTACATATATTGCTTAAGAATAATCATAGTTGCTTCTTAATAATAGTGAAGGTTTACCGATTATTGGCAGAAAAATTTTAAAAAAACAACAAGGGAATTTTTTCAGAAGAAACCCTTCCAACTTACACAACTCTGGTAAACTGTATTTTAGAGAAAAGAGCACAGAAACTTGTTTTATTACTATGCAGCTGCATCTGTCTTATCAATATTTGCTTTGCTAGCATTCAGTGTTCATGGTGAAGAAAGTATGTCTTTAAAACCATGTAGCTCTTGGCTTTCTTCATCTTTAGCAGACTTTGAGAAAAGAACCTATTTCTTTTACAAATACAATATAAAAATTCCTAGCCTGGGGAATAGCTCTACCCTCGCAAATCTAACCAATTGTTGCAAGGCCTTTGTTTTTTCTCATTTATTCTCCATACAGCATTATGCCCCTGCATATATCACTGCTGGTGTATTAATAATATTTAATGATAATTATGTTAGCAACACTAATAAAGTATTTTAATTCACTTTCCCAATTAAATCAATTCCCTTGTGCTAAAATGAAATCATTAGTAATTCCATGTTGAGTCATAAAAATATCCCATTATATTAAATTTTCAGACTTCCACTGAGATGTGGTAACTTCCTGTGATCATGTGGCCTATTGTGATCAGTCAGGAGGAAAGGCAGAGCTAGCTCCTAAGGTGTTAGAAGAGGCTGAGAATTTCCACAGGAGCCTTCTTCAGTAAAATACAAGTGGGATTGAGACTGTACTTTTTTCCTTAGTTTCTTTTCTAATATTTTAATAAATCCTCTTCATCTTTGACTGTTTTCCTTTGTCTTAATATGTAGCACTGTCTTTAGTATTTATCAGGACAACACTGCTCACTAAATAAAGACCTAAGTCTTATTGGATTAATACAATCAATGTTTCTGACTCACTCATGGCACAGTGCAATGTGGGTCATGTGGCGATCCTCTCATCCCAGCTATGGCTTGAGGACCAGGCTATTTCTATCTTGCAACTCAGGAATCTCCAAATCCTTACTTCCAGCCTCTTGGCTGGAAGAGAGAAAGAACATGTGTGGAAAAGGCACATCCACTCTTATTGGTCTCATATTAGAAAGGATTTAGACTTCTTTTTACGTTTCTACCAGTAGGAATTAGTCACATGACCTCACCCAGCTACAAGAGGACAGAGAAATGCAGTGAATCACATGAATATTTTTTGAGTTCCAGAGCTCTCAGCCATATCTTAAGAAAATTAAAATTATTTCTATTTGGAAGAGGGAAAAGCAAAATTCAAAGTGTAGCTAAACAGAACCAAAAAAAAAAAAAATTGTCCTTTTCCCCAAGAATGTGGAGGGCTTTATAGATAAAGGAATTCTAGACATTCAATAATATCAATAATTTCAACATTAGCAATGCTGGGTATTTCCACTCTGGAAAGCACTTTTACAGTACTGTATCCTCAGAACTTTTTACAGTTTCCAACACATAATAGATACTCAACAAATATTTTTTGAGTCCATAAATGCATGCCATTACAATTCAAGCCTTTAATGGCCTTGAATCCCATCACAGGTTGGATGATGGGCTACTGGCAAGAGATAACTTTGACCACAGACCACTTTGCCACAATTTGTAAAGGTCAATGGGCAGCAGCTGAGCAGTTGCCCTCTTCCTTCTTTGGCCCAGTCCAGCCAGCTAGTGTATATGGAACTGCTCTGGATCTGTTTGTTCTCTAGAGAAAAGAAAGAGATATCCAATTGCAGCTGCATTTCTCTTCTATTTTTTTTTTCTTAAATAGCTTTTCTGGTATTGATTAAGATAAATTCTAATGGCTGTTACAGATAAACCCCAAAGCCTTTTAAGTATCTTATCACTGGAGCTTATTGCTTACTTATGGCATCCAGTGCAGATACTTCCCGGTCAGGCAGGCTCTTTTGCCAGTTATGTTACAGTGACCAAGGCTCTTTCCATCTTAAGGCTGCACTGCCTTCCACTTGTGTCTCCCAGGTTACACGCAGGGTCATCTCTATTCAGCTGGAAGGAGAACTTATCATAGAAGGTCTTACCTGGGAGGTTTCTATGATAGGTGTTTTTGTGTGTGTGTGTGTGTGTGTGTGTGTGTGTTTATAGGCTTAGAAGTTGTCTACATCATTTCCACCTATATTCCACTAGCTAAAATTCAGTCTTCTGACCAGATCCAGCTACAAGGGACATTGGGCAATGTTTTCTAGCTATTATTCCAGAAGGAGAAACACAGATAGGCTCTGTCACAATAGTTGATATAGATTAAATAGGCATGGTATTTATAAGCTAGATATTAATTCTAAGCAAACATAAAATATGTTGACAGGACTAAAAAATGTTACTCACACTATACACAGATATACATTTCACCTGTTAGCTATTAACTCTTTCTTGCAAGCTGCCACCCACCAGGTAATGAGGAAAGAAAAGAAACTAGATTTTAGTTCAATTGAGTGATACCATACCATAGAAGCCTTCTTATCTGATGTTCTCATTATTGATATTCAGTCGGTTACTTGAAAGAGCTTAATAAGGCAGGACATCATAAAAATAGATTCAGAAGCACATTAATGATTTTAACTTAAAACATATAAATACACATTGTTTTGCTTAGCTTTTAATAGAAATGCAGACCTTCACTTGGGTATAAATGTATTAATTAAAGTGCATTTTATCTTTTTTTTTTTTTTATAAATGACATTGGATTAGAAAACTGTGGTACATCTACACAATGGAATACTATGCTGCTATAAAAAAAGAAGGAACTCTTACCATTTGCAACAGCATGGATGGAACTAGAGAGCATTATGCTAAGTGAAATAAGCCAGTCAGAGAAAGATAAATATCACATGATCTCACTCATTTGTGGAATATAATGAACAACATAAACTGATGAACAAAAACTGAACAAAAACTGTCCAATTTATGAGGGAGGAAGGGTGGCTAAGGAGTAAGAGATTAACCAAAGGACTTGAATGGATGCATAAGAGCATAACCAATGGACATAGACTGGGGGAGGGAGGTGAGGGCATGTGCTGGGGTTGGGAGCAGCCAGGGAGAGGTCAATGGGGAGAAAAGGAAACATATAATACATCTATAATAATAAAAGTATAACATGCTAATTGGACTGGACATCATTCTAGATGTCTTTCTGGGATGAAGCCAGGGCTGCAGTTGTGGGATCCAGGCAACCACCCTGGCTGTGAGGGAGGGATACAGGCAGCTGGGGCAGCGGTGAGGAAGGGATAGAGGCAGCCTGGGCAGCTGTGAGGGAGGATTGAGCGGCTGTGAGGGAGGGATCCAGGCAGCCACTGGGGCTGTGAAGGCCTACTCTTGCACAAATTTCATGCATCGGGCTTCTAGTTAAACAATAAAGACCTTAAATTTTTAAAAAATCATTTTTTTTGAAAACCATTCCTGTATATATATATATACATATATATGTATATATATACACATATATATATATATATTTATATTCTCCATTCATTTTAACTGTTGTATATTATTTCATATTTGGTTACAACTTGTCCATTCTACTGTTCATGGAGAGTGGGCTGTCTCTAGGTTTCGTTACTATGGACAGTCCCGTACAATCTTACCTAATAGTAGACAAACGTGTAAATTGACCGTACCTTCGCTATGCCCATAGCCAATCAGAGTGACTATGCAAATTAACCCAAAAAAGATGGTGGTTAATTTGCATACATAGGTGCCCAACGCCTATGTCCCAGGAACATCCTGGCACCCAGGTCACTGTGAGGTAAGGTCTGGGCAGGAGCGGACCCCCTGCAATTGCAGGGAGCTGGGGTTCTGCTCCTGCACAAAGCCGAAAGTGAACCCCCTGTGATCCATTGCAGGGAACAGGAGCAGACCCCCAGCGATCAATCGCAGGGAGCTGGGGCTCCGCTCCTGCCCCAGAGGCTTTCGGCCTGGGCAGACCTGGGCAGGGGCGGAGCCAGTGATCAGAGGGAGCTGGAGGGCCCCTGCCCAGGCCTAAAGCTTCGGCCAGAGGCTTTAGGCCTGGGCAGGTCCCAGCTCGCGTTTGGTGTGAACTATAGAGGAAACACTTTTTCTGACTGCACATTGGCTAAGCTTCCTGTATGCCACTGGAAATATTCTTAGTAACTTGGGTAATAAAAATCCAAAAAGGTGATCTAGGGTTTTTCCATCACACTTCTGGAGAAAAAAATGAAGGTCCACTGCTGGAGGGCTAAGAAATGTCATATCCTGCCCTACACGGTTTGGTTCAGTGGATAATGCCTCGGCCTGCAGACCGCAGGGTCCGGGTTTGATTCTGATCAAGGGCATGTACCTAGGTTGCAGGTTCCTCCCTGGCTGGGGCCCAGATCAGGGCTCATGCAGGAGGCAACCAATCAAAGTGTTCCTCTCACTTTGATGTTGCTCTCTGTCTTTCCCTTTCTCTTCCACATTCTCTAAAAGTCAATGGAAACATATCCTCAGGTGAGGATAAAAAGAAAGAAAAAAAGAAAGAAAGAAAGAAATGCATATCCTAGGAAAGACACATCTTGAAAATGCCTAAAGAAAGTTGTCATTTTTTCTTGGTGAAGGGACTGGAGTTCATGTTGATGAAAACACCTTGGTGGCTATGGTGACTGGCAGTGGCTACAGCAGTGGGGTGATGGGGCTGGTGCCTTCCCCTGATCAGCCAGGTTGCCTCCCACAAAGCCGTCAGTAGGACATCCCCTGAGGGCTCCCAGTATGTGAGAGGGGGCAGGTTGGGATGAGGGACCCCCCCACCCCCAGTGCACGAATTTCGTGCACCGGGCCCCTAGTATATAAATAAATGGAAAACTGTACCATGATCTCAAAGAAATCTTGATGTCATAAAGTTACCTGTTTTTTGCAGAGGGAAATAAAAGTTTCCTTATAAGATATTTTTAAAAGTTATAAAACTATGGCAATTATCACTTTTGTATTAGCTCAGGGGTAGATAAATAATCCAATAAAAAAGCAAGAATCTAGAAATAAAATCATTTAATATGGAAACATGATATATGAGAAAACTGGCATTGTGGATTAGTGTGGCAATGACAGATTATGTAATAAAAGGCACTGGGAAAATTGGTTCTTCACTGAACAAAAAGTGAAATTGGACCCTTACCTCATGCCAGACACAAAAATCAATTCCAGAGAGTTTAGATTCTTATATGTGAAGAAAATTCACAAACTTTAAAAACATAATGTAGGAAAATTCCTCTATGATCTTGGGATAGTAAGGATTTCTTAAACAAGATACAAAAGCTCAAGTTACAAACTAAAAAAAGTTTTATTATGTGGACGTTTTTCATACTCCTATTCACTAAAAGACTAATGAAGAGAAGCATGAGAATCCAAAAGCTGGCAAAAAGTTGTTTAATACATTTATCCAATAATAGATTGGTATTCCAAATAAATTGTAGGAAAAGATCAATTGTTGGTGATCACATGGAACTAGGATAGCTGTCATATACAGCTGTGGGGTTGTAAATTGGTACAGTCTCTTTGGAAAACTGCTTGGTGTTTCACAGTGGGAATTTGAATATTCCCATTACCTATGACCCAGTATTTCTACTCCTGGATGCACCCAAAGGAAATCTTGTATGTGGGTATAAGCATTAAAGGCTATAAATTCTCCCCTAACTAATGTATTATCTGGATTTGTATTATCTGGATTTAATCCTTTAAACTAGGATTTGTTTTGAAGTATAATTTTAAACTTCCAAATATTTAGTTTTTTAAAATTATTTTGTTATTAATTTCTATTTATATACATTGTGACCAGAAAATAAACTATGGTGATACTAATTCTTTGAAATTTATTGAAGCTCTCTTTATGGCCTAGTACATCATTGAATTTCATGAATATTCCATGTGTACCAAAGAAGAATATGTATCCTGGAGTTTTGGGGTGCAATGTTCTTCCTAATCCTAAATCACTCATTGTGCTATTTAAATTTTATCTATCCATATTCAATTTTGACTGCTTATTGTATCAGTTATTGAGAACATCATGTTTAATATCCCATATGATTGTCAGCATCCAGTTTTAATTAATTGAAATAAATTATTGAGTAAGCAGATGGATATATGAATCTGGAGTTCAGAGGAGAAGTCCAATGTGGAAATGCCAATATAGGAATCCTTGTATATACTTGCTTTTTTCAGGCCAAGAGATTAGATGAGATCACCCAAAGAGTGAAAACAAGAAAGAAGCAAAGAAGTCTGGGTAGTTCCTCACAGAGCAGGAGTCCCAGGGGCAAAGAAATAGGCCCAGCAGGAGCTGATCTCCTCCAAGCCTGACTTTTAGGCTACTATCTGGGCACCATTAATCCATGGCTCAAAGTCCATTACTAAGGCTTGTGCAGAATTCTTCCCTGAATATGTTCTTCCAAGAATGGGCCATACCTCAAGTGAACATCCCTCTAAGCCCTGGGCGGTTGTTTGTGGTGGTGGTGTGGGGTATGATGGAACTTAACCCAGTGGACAGATATGTTTGAACATCCCACAGTGCGGGAAGAATGGGCAATGGGCTACCAGTGAGATTTCCCCAAACCACCATATTCCAGCATGGACCTTGGAAGAGCCTAAGAACTCTTAAATTCAAAACTGATCTTCCAAGTTGTCTTGAAGCATATTTGTCAAGGCAGGAAGATAGAACAGTTTTTATTTAACATTTTGCTAAATTGATTTATAAATTATAAATATTTAAACATACTAGTATGTCTTGCTCTGTGTCCTATAGATATTACAGATGGAGTGCAGGGAGTAGAAGAATCGCTATTAAGTCTGGTGTGTGTATAAAATAATGTTTTAATACAATGCATGTGTATGTACATTAAAAATCATTTTTAAAAATGCTTTAAAGCCCAAGCTGGTTTGGCTCAGTGAATAGAGCATTGGCCTGTGACTGAAGGGTATGATTCCATTCAAGGGCACTTACCTCGGTTGCAGCCTTGATCCCTGGTCCTTGAGGCACCCATAAGAGGCAACCAATCATATCTCTCTTATATTGATGTTTCTCTCTCTCTGTCTCTCCCTCTCCCTTCCACTCTCTCTAAAAATCAATGGACAAATATCCTCCAGTGAGGATTAACCAAAAGATAAATAAATGTTTTAGGTGTCTTTTTTTAGTAAGACCCAGATTGGAGAAGTAGCGATGTAAAGAAGTAGGGATGCTGCACTTCTTCCCAACTCAAGGTTCTAGCAACACGATGAGAGCCACATCCAGGAGGTGGTCCTGTTAATCGGGCTGACTTCCTCACTCCTCTCCAGTTCCCTTCCGCCTCCCAAGCTGTGTGCCTTACCACCCTCCTGCATTTTTCTTGTCGTGTTGCTGAGCTGAATTGTGCCACCTTACGAGCTCCCTTCTGCTCTGCATATAGTGAAATCCTACTTGTCCTTCCAGGCCTAATACAAAGCCCAACCATGATAATTTCGGATGATCGCTTTATGTTTCTGTCTCTCCCAGATTTGCGACTCTAAGGTCAGGGAGCATATCTGATTCATCTTTGTTTCATCAGGCTCCCTATGGAATACTACACATGCAAGCGTTCACGGAATGTCTTTAGGATAAATGAGTAAATTCTCTGATTCTTATAGCATATGTATCTAGCCTGATGGGTTTAGTACTGGAAGATATACTGAATATATCAGCAGGAGGGCTGTTTCCCCTCTGTGTAGTCTGTCTTACCAACTGATTTAAAATTCTAAAAAGGCTACTGTAGCTTTCTTTCTATGAATCTTTCTGAGTAACTCGCATAGTTCTAAGATCACAGTTGGTTTATAATAATGCCTTGTTAAGTTGATTAGAGAAGTGGGGATGTAAAGAAAATGATTTAGGATGAAAATGGAGATAGGTAGTTTGAAAATGATGGTAAGAATGTCCTATGTCTGCGTATGTATTTTGGTAATGCCAAAGGGTAAGAAAAATTAAAGATTAGAAATTATCTCAAGATCCTGCAGTGAGATTCTTATTTTGTTATTTCCTATTACTGTCCTTATTTTTAGGATTCAAAGGTGTGATCTTTGAGGTGATTTCCACTGTCACTACACCCTTCCTGTCTGTCACACTGCGGATAGTTGCATATTTCTAAGTTGTTTATAAGCTGGCAAACACCTTCCTACGTATTATTTTGTCTGAAAAAAGAATAATGTTGGCACTTTTGACTCTGTATCGTCCCCTACTCCAATCATAGAGCTTTAAAAACCTTCCTACTAATTTGCATTAGTCTTTGGAATATTTTTTTCTGGACATTAGCACAGTGGTGAATTAATTTCATTATGACTTTAAGTTGTTTTTAAAAACCATAATCACAGTTGAGATGACTAAAAAGAATCAGTATTAAGCCAAAAGCTACATTATTATCAGGCAATATATCAGGACAACACCTTTTTTCATGATTCAAGTCAAATAAAAATGAAGAATAGAGAGGGAGGTGGCTGCTGAAACAAG